>NC_135958.1:32627454-33227454 GCF_053455715.1 Rhinoraja longicauda
AGACACAGATTGTGACTTTGAAAAAGTCTAAAGAAACCTGACACAATAGACAAATAGACAATAGACAATAGATGCAGGAGGAGGCCATTCGGCCCCTTCGAGCCAGCACCGCCATTCAATGTGATCATGGCTGATCATTCTCAATCAGTACCCTCGTTCCTGCCTTCTCCCCATACCCCCTGATTCCGCTATCCTTAAGAGCTCTATCTAGCTCTCTCTTGAATGCATTCAGAGAATTGGCCTCCACTGCCTTCTGAGGCAGAGAATTCCACAGATTCACAACTCTCTGACTGAAAAAGTTTTTCCTCAACTCAGTTCTAAATGGCCTACCCCTTATTCTTAACTGTAGCCCCTTGTTCTGGACTCCCCCAACATTGGGAACATGTTTCCTGCCTCTAACGTGTCCAATCCCTTAATAATCTTATACGTTTCGATAAGATCCCCTCTCATCCTTCTAAATTCCAGTGTATACAAGCCTAGTCGCTCCAGTCTTTCAACATATGACAGTCCCGCCATTCCGGGAATTAACCTAGTAAACCTACGCTGCACGCCCTCAATAGCAAGAATATCCTTCCTCAAATTTGGAAACAAACCACTTGACTCCACATTGAAACAAACCACTTGACTCATCAACCCCCCTACACATTCATTCCATTTAGCGCCAGCACAGACCGCTGCAGTGTGTGCAACCTGCAAAATGGACTTGCAGTTACTCAGCAGAACACTCCATCAGCAGCTCCCATCTCCACAACCTCAACCTCAGTGAAGGCTAAAGGCAGCAAGGGCATGAGTATTCCACTGCCACTGGGGATCCCCACCCAAGCACAGGGAATTGAAACTGAACAGATTGTGGTTCACAAGCCAGTATGGACTCAGTGGGCCAAATGGTCTTCTAAGACATGCAAATTCTATGATTCTATGAATCCAGATTTTAGAAGCCAAGCAATTGAGATGATCCTTCACCCAATAAATATACACCGATGAACCAAAACATTATGACCACTGACAGGTGAAGCGAATAACATTGATTATCTTGTTACAATGGCACCCGTCAAGGGGTGGGATACATTAGGCAGCAAGTGAACAGTCAGTTCTTGAAATTGATGTGTTGGATTGCAGGAGAAATGTGCGGGAGTAAAGACCTGAGCGACTTTGACAAGGGCCAAATTGTTATGGCCAGACGACTGGGTCAGAGCATCTCTGAAACGGCAAGGCTTGTGGGGTGCTGCTAAAGGATCTGCTGATTATATTTTGGTGCCAGATACCACAGGACACCTTCAGGGGTCTTGTAGAGTCCATGCCTCGGTGCTGGTTTGACGGCACATGGAGGACCAACAGCATATTAGGCAGGTGGTCATAATGTTTTGGCTCATCAGTGTATTTATCCAATAAATATTCATCTCGTAATGCTAGCTATTATTGCATAAATCAGAGCCTGCAGCAATGTTATAATCAAGTTACAAAGCATTTTGTTGGTTCTGCTACACATACACCATCTACCATTATTGAAAGAAACCTTTGTTTGCTCTTATCTATTCTGCATTAAGAGGATAGTTTTAATTGTGCCATTAAATTCCATCATTACATAGTGTAGATTGGAATAAAATACAGGATTACTGGTATGTTTGCTGACTGGTCAACATTGACGACTGTGGCAGATGTTAATACCATCGTCACACACTAGGCATGTGCAGCATTTATTTTCCACCACTTGTAAATGATGGAAATGTTGCATGACATCTGAACTCCAGGTGTTCAATATCCAGTGGAAATACTTGCATCAAAGCAGTGTATATTATTATGAATTGAAGAATGGTTTGCTGAGCAACTCTCAGCTGAACATAGACCATCCTTTGTTGCAGGATCTCCAATGTCACGTCATTCAACAGCTGCTTAATGAGCCAGGACTTATCTTTCCAAAATCAGAACAACCTAAAACACCATCTTGTTAAAATGCACCTGCAATTTTGTCAATGTTTTGTGTACTGCACTTGTTTCAAAAAATTAAATCCACAGTCTGCATTTTGCAAGCTGCGTATGTGTTTTGTGCAGTTGTCTCTTTGAAACTACACCTGGAGTGGACTATCAACTTCATAGCATCTAAAAAAAAATCAGCCCTCCCCAAATACAAGAAACCAAAGACAACTATGTCATTTTTAAATCCCCTTTGTAATCTTTATTTTGAGCACTATTTTAAGTACTAATCTTCTTAATCCGATATTGGGGTAGAAATTCATCCTAAATCCACAATCTAATAATGTGTGCCTGCCAAGACCTGCTTCTAATATTCAGTACTACTGACACTAAGGCAAATAACAAAGGATAGATGTAAGTACTGTCAAACTGCCCCAGCACATCTAAACTCTCATTTGTTTGTTTGTTTGTTCCTGAACCACAGCCAAAACGGCACACGATAGCGCAACAATTTTACTCACCGTCATCCCTTTGGTGCTAACGGAAGTTTCATTGAAATCGGTGTTATATTTATAAAGTTATTCACATTTTAAAGTTTAAATCTATCTCCTAGGTAGGGAGGGATGGAGGATAGGGCGGGGGGGGGGTTGAGGGGGATGGAGTGGGGGAGGGGGAGGGGGAGGGGAAGGGACGATGGAGGGAGGTGGGAGGGGGAGGGGGGAGGGAGGGGGGGGTGGGAGGGGGAGGAAGGAGGGAGGGGGAGGAAGGAGGGAGGGGGAGGGGGAAAGGGGGGAGGGGGGGAGGGGGGGGGGAGAGGGGGAGGAGAGGGGTGCTGCACCAATGCAGGTTTGGGCCCAACAGGTCCACTTGGTCTAGTCTTTCCTAATTTTAACTGAAGAAGGTGAGCTATAATGAAGTCATTGTCTTTACTGAAACAAAAATGTCAGAATGACCTCTGCCATCACCTCATCCCCACGCTCATCCTCATGCAACTCCACCAAACAATATATTCCTGGCTGCTTGATAAATGTATGCTGCAGCACAATCTACCACTTTAGTTTAGTTTAGTTTAGAAATCCAGCACAGAAACAGGCCCTTCAGCCCACTGAGTCCATGCTGGCCAGTGATCCACGTACACTAGCACTGTCCTACACACTAAGGGCAATTTACTGAAGCCAATTAACCTGCAAACCTGTACATCTTTGGAATGTGAGAAGAGAGAGGGGCGCCTGGGGAAAACCCACACGGTTATGGGGAGAACGTACAAACTCCATACAGACAACACCCATAGTCAGGATCAAACCTGGGTCTCTGGCGCTGTAAGGCAGCAACTCTACCGCTGTGCCACTGTGCCGACAGAGCCAATTAGTCAATTGCAGCACAGGTACAGGATCATAAAGTGAATTAATTTTCATGGATATACCTCAGCCATTCATCTTGGTATTGTGTATCACAGAAAACATAACAAGTGACAAAAGATTGACACAAAAAGCTGGAGTAACTCAGCGGGTCAAACAGCATCTCTGGAGAAATGAAATAGGTAACATTTCGGGTCGAGACCCTTCTTCACCTCCAGCTTTTTGTGTCTGCCTTCGGTTTAAACCAGCATCTGCAGTTCCTTCCTGCACAACAAATTACTCAGTCAGCCCCACTAAGAGTAACATACAAGGTTACAACATTAACCTGGTCATAAAAATGCTATGTTTGCAATACACAATCAGCAATCTAGTGTAAATTATGCTCAAAATTATACAAGTCATAGAGTGATACAGCGTGGAAACAGGCCCTTTGGCCCAATTTGCCCACACCGGCCAACATGTCCCAGCTAAACTAGTCCCACCTGCCAGCATTTGGTCCATATCCCTCCAAACTTGTCTTCTCAATGTATCACATTACTTTAATAAATTTGAATATTTCAATAATTTTCCCTTGGTTTTGCACATCATCAAATCCAACATTTTAAAAGGCCCAATGTGATCAAACAGTACTTTGTAATTATTTTAGCACATTTAGAAAATAAAAATCCTTGATATATTTATGTGGTAAATTGGTGCAATGTTAATAATATGGCTGAAAATAAATTGATTGCGAAACATAAGCATTTTGATAGAAATACTCAGCTCACCACTTGTGAGTAATCTGATTTTAATAACTATAAACATTTATTTTAAAACACTCTGAAAACCAATCATCAGTTTCACAATATAGTTTCTGAGTAAGTTTCATTTTTAGCACTTACTAGACCAAGTGGACCCGTTGGGCCCAAGCCTTTCCTGCATTAGTGCAGCACTCTCTGCTCCCCCTCCCCCTCCCCCCTCCCCCTCCCGTCTCCTCCCTTCCTTCTCCTTCCCCCTCCCCCTCCCCCCCCTCTCCCCTCCTCCTCCCCCCTTCCCCCCACTCCATCCCCCTCAACCCCCCTTATCATTCCTCTTCCCTCCCTCCACCCCGCCCTCCCCCCTCCGTCCCCAGGAGATAGATTTAAACTTTAAAATGTGAATAACTTAAAAAATATAACACCAATTTCAATGAAACTTCTTCCATTAGCACCAAATGGATAACGGTGAGTAAGGTGGGCCTAAAATTGTCGCGCTATCGTGTACCGTTTTGGCTGTAGTTCAGGAACAAACAAACAAACAAACAAACGAGAGTTTTAGTATATGGATATCAGGTTGATACCAATGTATCTGAAAATGTTTCATTTTAGGAGTTGCAAAAAGGCACAAATGTTAGAAACACAGTCTGATCTGAGGCAGCGTTTCTCAACCATTTTACCCTTGCGGAATCTTTGAAATAATTTTCATGTCTCAGGTAACCCCAACAAAAAAATTGTCACGTACAGCTCCTGTCCACTGACCACTAAAAGGCCGTTTCACACTGGCGCCGTATAGACGTCGCTAAATATATCTCTTATCATTATTATACGCTTAAATTATATAACAGGTTGAAGACTTTATTATAATACCCAAGAATTTTCCAAGAATATGCCATACGTGTATAATAAAATTATGAATATGACATTAAACACAAAAATGACTCAAAAATGCATTTACATATGATTAGCAAGGATGTGCACTTCTACTCTACATTGGTTCTAGTCCTGGGGAAAACAAACCCACATATGACCACTAATTGCAGTAATTTAGAGTATAATGTCATCTTGCTTGTTGAAGCACATATTGAAGTACTTGTTGAAGTAAATTTGCACATCAATTGATAATCAGCCCAAAAAAGGTGGTAATTGGCTTTTCTGCTGTGTTTTATATTTTAACCCCACCTTAATTAATTAACATAGTTATATAATCTTGCACTTAAATGTAATATTTACTCATTACAGTTCCACCACTGGTTTTCTGGCACTCTTGGTTCCAGAAAATCAGAAAATGGTTTATCCATTTTACCTGACCAAAGGAGGTCACGGCCTCCGATAAGGGTACAACAGTACCGGAACGGTCCACCTAGGCTGCTGGGGCAGGGGGGCGAGATACCGGCCTGCAAAACCGGCCAAGGAAGTCGGCTATGGGGATACATGTGCTGGCTCCAGCTGGGCTGGAGTTCCAAAGCCCCGGCCGCAGGTTGCAAATTCAACCCACCGATCGGCCGTGGAAGTCCCGATGAGGTCGAGATTGGCTGCCTTGCCCAGCCTAGGGGCCACATTTTCGGGGAGACCTCCAGGGCGCGGGGGACTTCTCGCGGAACCCCTAGCGACCTCTAGCGGAACCAAAGATACTAGAGGAGCAAGATAGACCACTCGACCCTAAAAACTGTAGTATTTCATGGTGCCATTTTAGTAGGCAGAAATGTGCAGAAACATTTAAAAAGAAAAATAACAAAAATCTGTGAGTTGATAGATGAGATATATTTTGCATTTTTATGGTATCATCACACATACTGTTCCCCCAAAACATTGATTACACTGCGAGAGGCATAACAGGCGGCGGGTTTTGCCTAATAAAATGGCGGATGTTACGCTCCTTTGTGTACAACACTTCAGGATAGGCGATTTCAAAGGAGTGGTCCATCTTGTTCCTCTAGTATCTTTGAGCGGAACCCTAGTGTTCTGGGGAACCCCAGTTGAGAAACGCTGATCTTAGGTCTCTCCATTTCTTTGAATGGTGCTCATTTAAGAATAATAATTTTAGACAATAGACAATAGACAATAGGTGCAGGAGTAGGCCATTCGGCCCTTCAAGCCAACACCACCATTCAATGTGACCATGGCTGATCATTCCCAATCAGTACCCCGTTCCTGCCTTCTCCCCATACCCCCTGACTCCGCTATCCTTAAGAGCTCTATCAAGCTCTCTCTTGAATGCATTCAGAGAATTGGCCTCCACTGCCTTCTGAGGCAGAGAATTCCACAGATTTACAACTCTCTGACTGAAAAAGTTTTTCCTCATCTCCGTTCTAAATGGCCTACCCCTTACTCTTAAACTGTGGCCCCTGGTTCTGGACTCCCCCAACATTGGGAACATGTTTCCTGCCTCTAACGTGTCCAACCCCTTAATAATCTTATATGTTTCAATAAGATCCCCTCTCATCCTTCTAAATTCCAGTGTATACAAGCCGAGCCACTCCAGTCTTTCAACATAGGACAGTCCCGCCATTCCGGGAATTAACCTAGTGAACCTACGCTGCACGCCCGCAATAGCAAAAATATCCTTCCTCAAATTTGGAGACCAAAACTGCACACAGTACTTCAGGTGCGGTCTCACTATGGCCCTGTACAACTGCAGAAGGACCTCTTAGCTCCTATACTCAACTCCTCTTGTTATAAAGGCCAACATTCCATTGGCTTTCTTCACTGCCTGCTGTACCTGCATGCTTCCTTTCAGTGACTGATGCACTAGGACACCCAGATTTCGTTGTACGTCCCCTTTTCCTAACTTGACACCATTCAGACAATAATCTGCCTTCCTATTCTCACCACCAAAGTGGATAACCTCACACTTATCCACATTGAACTGCATCTGGCATGCATCCGCCCACTCACACAACCTGTCCAAGTCACCCTGCAACCTCATAGCATCTTCCTCACAGTTCACACTACCACCCAGCTTTGTATCATCTGCAAATTTGCTAATGTTACTTTTAATCCCTTCATCCAAGTCCTTTTAAACCTGTACCAAGGATCATGGAATCTAAATGTTAGTTAGGAACCCTAATCCCCCATTCCACACCAAACCCTCCCCCCAGTCCTCCATTCCACCTCCTCCCCTCACTCCCCCATTCCACCTTCTCCCCCCACTCCTCCATTCCACCCTATCCCCTCACCCATTCCACACCCTTCCCCACTCCTCCATTCCACCACCTCCCCTTACTCCCCATTGCACTCCTTCCACTTCCCTCATTCCCCATCCCACCCCCTCCCCTATTCAACCACCTCCACCCTCCCCATTCCACCCCCGATTCCTCCCCTCCCTCCCCATTCCACCCCCTCCCCTCACTCCTCACTGTACTTCCTCCCCTCCCCTCACACCCTATTCCACCCCCTATTCCTCTCACTGCCCCATTCCACCCCCTTCCCTCCCTCCCCCATTCCACCCCCTCCCTTCCCTCTATCCCCATTTCACCCCCTCCCCTCACTCCCCTTATTTCCCTATTCCACCCCTCCCTCATTCCCCCATCCCTCCCTTACACCCCATCCCACCCCCTCTCCTCACATCCTTTCTCCCTCTCCCTCTAAATATTATTCTCTAAATAATATTTATTATTCGCTAAATCCACTCTCTCAAAATATCTATCAAATCACCTGAGTCTGATTTTACTGGGAATAAAGTGCAGGAGTCTGTTCGGTCTTTACTGACAGTGCATTTGCCCTGTGGCACTCTAGATGTGCCATGCATCAGGCACTAAGTGCATTCCCTACCTTGGTGTCGCATGCTTGTGTCCAAGATTGATTCTCACGACACTATCAAAAAACCAAGGCCTGGGTTTCAGCCTAAAACATGCACGGTAACCTAATTCTGACCCCTTACACTTTAAGGGCTGCTTTTCATAAAATCTCAGTTTACCTTCAGCAATATATTTTCACGGCCATTCACTTCAGGAATAGCAGGCATTCTTACTGGTATTTGTATTTTTGTTTTTTAGATTTAGAGATACAGCGCGGAAACAGGCCCTTCGGCCCACCGGGTCCGCGCCGCCCAACGATCCCCGCACATTAACACTATCCTACACCCTAGGGACAATTTTTACATTTGCCCAGCCAATTAACCTACATACCTGTACGTCTTTGGAGTGTGGGAGGAAACCGAAGATCTCGGAGAAAACCCACGCAGGTCACGGGGAGAACGTACAAACTCCATACCGACGGCGCCCATAGTCAGGATCGAACCTGAGTCTTTTTGTTTCTATTGTGTTGGTCTATTATTGTTATATATACAGAGATGCAGTGAAAAACTTGGCTTTGCGTACTATCCGGGCAGGTCGTGAGGTACAACAGGCCGCGAAAAAGACAAAATAAATTTAAATTTAAAAAATAAATATAAACATGAACTTTTTTTTGAGCTACACTTTTTCTGTGACTGAAACACTATCCTCTGTACCATTTATTTCCTCACCACTGCTTTATTTTTAGCACCACAGTGCTTCTACCTGCTTTCTGTTGGTATGCACAAGATTTTCATTTAACTGGAAACCTTTGGCACTGTGTCATTTGTTTGAACTTAAATACCAGGGTGCTTTCAAGCACATTGTAATGTCCAGCACTCTTTGTAATGAACTGCAATGGACTACACCAGTGATAGTAAAATAACCATTTAATGTGGGCTCTTGACAAGCTAACCTGCTGAGGCATAGATAGAGTCGGTGGAAATCCCCAACACCAGATGCCCAACACTAAGGTGAGAGTGGGAAAGTTTAATGGAGATGCGTCGGGCAAGTTTTCTTACACCGTCCGGCGCGGTCTGGAACGTGGCAACTTCAACAGCCTGACCGCGGGAGAAGACGGCAGGGGAAGAGAAAAAAACATTCTGCCCTTCCATCACAGTGAGGAGGTGACTGGAGGAGCTCACTGTGATGGATGTTTCTTTTTGTTTGGTGTTGGTTTATGATTGTGTGTGTTATTGCTTATTTTTATTGCTCTTATTGTTGGACTGTGGGTAATCTTTCATTTCACTGCACATTTATGTGTATGTGACAAATAAAATTGACTATTGACTATTGATAGTAGTGGGGGCCTGGAACGCATTGCCAGGGGTGATGTTGGAGGCAGATATGATAGCGGCATTTAAGAGACTTTTAGAAAATCGCAAGGAAGTGTAGGGAATAAGAGGTATATGGATCATGTCCGGGCAGATGAGATCAGTTTAACCTGGCATCATGCTGACACACAATCATTGTGGGCCGCAGGGCCTGTTCCTGGGGTGGACTGTTCTACGTCCAAGTTCTCTGAATGCAAAGTGAAAGTGAGTAAATAAATGGTTAGCATAATGTTATCATGATGGGCTCTCAGCCGACAGGACTGATCGCATGTTTTAACTTGTGACAATTCAGGATTTGCTTTCAGAGTATTTCAAAATCCAGAGCAACATAATGCTGTAATTCCAGATATAAAATAATTCTGTGCTATTCAATCAATTTAATTGGCTGACAATGCCTGCTTTAATTGTAGTTGCCAAACAGCTATTAGTCAATCATTACCCATGGAAATCATGTTCAGTGAGGACAAGCTCTCTTTGTGGGCTCAATAACTAACCATGTAGATTAAATCATTTAAAAAAAAGTTATTCATCTCATGAAACAGACAGTATTGAGTTGCAGCTCAATGCATGTCTTCTACACTTCTACTTCTGTCAAAACAGTACGAGATTAAGAAATTAGCATCCAGTAATTTCAACTATCCGAATGTAGATCTGAAAAGGCACACAGTACACTTCAATCCTTTGGCAGAAGCAACACAATTTACACCTGTCCTAGGTGTAATAACTCTCTATGCATAAATGTAAACCACTGGGGAAAAACAACAGCAATCTCGCCAGGCAAATTTAGTTGTACAATAAACATTGAGCGAGAATAAGATTTGCAGATGCTTAACAACATACAGCAAAAGAGATAGACAGAGAGGAGAGATACACAATACTGGAGTAACTCAGCAGGCCAGACAGCATCTCTGAAGAAAAGAAATAGGTGACGTTTCGGGTCGAGACCCTTCTTCAGACTGATAGTCTGAGCCTGAAGAAGGGTCTTAACACGAAATGTCACCTATTCCTTTTCTCCAGAGATGCTGCCTGACCCGCCGAGTTACTACAGCATTTTGTGTCTATCTTTGGTGTAAACCAGCATCTGCAGTTCCTTCCTACACAGAGATAGACAGGGACTGGTTACATGATCGTGTCTGCATCTGTGTGAAATTATATCTCTGTGACTGTGTGCGGTGTGTATTTGTGCTTCTGAGTGTGTGTGAGAGAGTGAGACATTATGTGCAAGGAAAAAAACAGGCACATAGGCACCCACTGAAATAACAAAATGCAATGTGACAGTGGCCCAATATATCCTATGACATAGTTATTAATAAAATTTAGGCATGTATTAATGTGACTAGGCCTGATACCAAGATGTTCTCTTTGAATTCCCTGAAATATAAATATCTCTCAGGAGAACCGCCAAAGCTCTGCTACTGAAACATCTTCTGCAAATTATCTCATACTCTGAGCCTTCTTGACATTATCCTGATGTGCACAATTGGAGTATACTCTTTTGGTTGGCCATTCCTATTGCTTAATTGTGTAGGAACGAACGGCAGAATCTGGTTTATACCAGAGATAGACACAAAATGCTGGAGTCACTCAGCGGGTTAGGCAGCATCTCTGGAGAAAAGTAACAGTTGACGTTTCGGGTGAAACCACTTCTCTTCCAAAGTGATGGGAGTGTGCAAGAGTGATGGTGGTGGTGGTAGGGAGGATTAGGAGACTACCTTAAAAAAAGGGTACAATGGGATTAACAGAGTAAGATTAAATATCACGCAGGACTCCAAGAGTTACTTTTCCTTAAATTGCTCGCAAAAAAAGCAAAAATAAATTCTGCAGTGCTAACATCAAATGATTCCGACCACAGTATTTTAAATGACCTGAATGGAAGACTACAATGTGGGCACAGGTTTGATCCTTTAGGATTAGGTTTATTATTGTAGAGTGAAAAAAAATGTTTTGCGTGCTTTCCAATCAGATCAGATAAAATGATAATAAACACACTCACGTCAAACTAAAGTACAGTTGGTAGAGAAAAGGGGAAGATATAGAGTGTAGAATATAGTTCTCAGCATTGCAGCGTATTAGTTTCATAGACAAGTCCAATGTCCTCAATGGGGTCGAGGTGAATCAGACAGTACCCTAGTTTATGGAAGGACCGTTCGGAAGCCTGACATCAGAGGGGAAGAATCTGTTCCTATTCCTGCTGTTTGTTGTTGCTGTCCAGAATAAAAACAGAACCCACAATATTTGAAGCAACCTACAGGCCACATGGATCTGTGAAGAATACTAAGACGTGATGCTTCAGGAGTAGACCCTTCAATGGAACACTAATAATATCCACTTGCCCACTTTCTCTGTAGCTGCTGCTGGATCCAGTGAGCATTTATAGCAAAATAATATGGTGCTGGAGAGGCAGGAATGGACAGACATCGGTTTGGGTCAAGACCCTTCTTCAGACTGAAAATTTACAGCAATTACAGATTTCCATTATCTACAGTTTTATTTAAATTATGTAAGGGTTTGGTTCTGGAATACTGGTTTCAATCAGATAATAGAGAATTGAATAAAAAACTGGCTCAATGAATTATTTTTTTTCCACACGTACTTCATTGTAATTCCGGTTTACTCAGTTGATTCATTGGGACTTGCTTCACAGAACAAATAGCAATATCCATTTTAATAAAAGGAGTCTTAAACAGTGATTGAATGTGAGAAAGCAGTAGCCGACACTCAAATGGAACATGTTTTATTCAGTTGCCAAATAATAAAAATCTGGTAAAAGCCTTTATAGTTGACACTTGCAAAATGAAGTGTCCACATTTGCACAGCGTCTCCTCCCACCAAAGACAATATTATTGTGGAATTACAGCGTTTGATCAAAATAATTAACTTTTTGCTGAATGGTAATTTACCAAATGCTAATAGAATTTAAAAAAAAGTGTAAATGGAAGATAATTCTTGAATACAAACCCAATAGAATTGCTAGACTTTTGATAATGAAGCATCTTATATTATTACACAGAATAACTATGAGGTGCAGTGCATTATAACCCGAATATTTCTTGACCATAGTAAAATGATGAGAAGATTATATGACTTTTGGAATATCACACCTAGTATTTGTCATGAATGACCTCAAGTGGGAAGTAAGTGGATAATCGAGCTTTGTGTTAAGGTGGATTATGTGTGTGGAGATGTCTTGGCATCATGTTCAGCATAGGCATGTGGGCCGAAGGGCCTGTTCTTGTGCTGCTCTGATCTATGGTCAGAGCTGCGTATGAGAACCCAGGAATTGACTCCAGAACATTGTTGGTGGGTTTCCCAATGTATTGCCATACTGAAGCTGATATAAACAGTGATGGGAGAAGGGGCATTATCTATTAATTAATTACAAGTTGCAATTAATAGATAATGCCCTTCCCCCATCCGTGTGTGTGTGTGTGTGTGTGTGTGTGTGTGTGTGTGTGTGTGTGTGTGTATCACGCACACGCACACACACACACACACACACACACATATATATATATACCAGACCAAGTGGGCCCATTCCTCATAGAGGGGGGGGGGGGGGCAGGGAAGGGGAGAGAGTGTGAGTGAGTGAGCCCTGGACCCGAAGCCTCTCCTGCATTGGTGTAGCACCCTCAACCCCCCCAATTCAATCGCTCTTATTCCCCCCCCTTCACCCCCACCCCCCTCTCTCCTGCCCCCACCCTCCCCCTCGTCCCCCATCCCTCCTCCCCCACTCTCTCCTCCCCACCCCTCTTCCCCCACCCTCTCCTCCCCCCCCTCTCCTCCCCCCACCCCCCCCTCCCTCCTACCCCCATCCTTCCCTCCACCCACTCGGCTCCCATGCCCACTCCCCTCCGTGGACCCATTGGCGGCGAAAGCCACTTACCGAGCGTGCAGGGAGAAGGAGGGAGCGCCGGACTACTCGTGAGCCGTGGCTGTTGCCTGGCTGAGCTGGGACTACTCAAGGCCGGCGGTTGTGGGAGAGAGGTGAGGGGAGAGGGGAGAGAAGTGAGGGGAGAGAGGAGAGAAGCGAGGGGAGAGAGGAGAGGGGAGCCCCTGATTGCGGGCGGACGGCTCCGCTAACGGCGTCCATCTTGTTTGTGCGAGTGAAGAGAGAGGCCGTGCATGCCTTAAGGTGACGTCACACACACAGCACTTTGAAAAATGTGTTTAAAAGTGAAAGATTTAAACTTTAAAATGTCTGTAACTTTAAAACTATATGACCAATTTGAATAAAATTTGTTTTGAACAGTCAGCAGGAGGGTGGCGCTATGGTTTACTGTTTTGGCTGTAGGTGCACATTTTCAGACACATATATATACATGTATATATATATATATATATATATATATATATAAGATCTGAGTTTTAGAGACAGACAGACAGACAGACAGACAGACAGACAGACAGACAGACAGACAGACAGACAGACAGACAGACAGACAGACAGACAGACAGACAGACAGATAGACAGATAGACAGATAGATAGATAGATAGATAGATAGATAGATAGATAGATAGATAGATAGATAGATAGATAGATAGATAGATAGATAGATAGATAGATAGATAGATAGATAGATAGATAGATAGATAGATAGATAGATAGATAGATAGATAGATAGATAGAAAAATATACATATGAAATGTAATCTTTGCAGTCAGATCTGAAAGGGATATCCATATACTAAAACTCTCGTTTGGGAGGGGAAGGGAGGGGGAGGAGAAGAGGGGGAGCAGGAGGGGAGGAGAGGAGATAGGGGGAGGGGGAGGGGTAGGATGGAGGGGAGGAGAGATGGGGAGGGAGACAATAGAAAATAGATGCAGGAGTAGGCCATTCGGCCCTTCGAGCCAGCACCGCCATTCAATGTGATCATGGGTGATCATCCACAATCAGTACCCCGTTCCTGGGAAGAGGGAGAGGGAGAGGAGGAGGGGTGGGAGGGGGAGGGGGGGAGGGAGGGTGGGAGGAGGGGAAGGGAGGAGGAGGGGAGGGGGGGGAGAGGAGAGGGAGAGGGAGAGGGGGAGGGGGAGGGGAGGGGGAGGGGGAGGGGGAGGGGGAGGGGAGGGGGAGGGGTTGAGAGGGGAGAGGGGAGGCGGGAGTGAGGGAGGAGAGGGTGCTGCACCAATGCAGGAGAGGTTTGGGCCCAAAGGTGGAACTTGGTCTAGTACCACATTAACGTGACATTCCTCCAGGTGCAGGGGAGTGTTTCTGAATGTGGATGTGTCGATGCGGAAATGATGGGATGGGGATGAAAAAGAGTCCCTGGATCGTCACATGAGCACAAATATTAGGAGCAGCAAAATGCTTCTTGGCTCCTTGAACCTACT
Source organism: Rhinoraja longicauda (assembly GCF_053455715.1). Classification (NCBI taxonomy): domain Eukaryota; kingdom Metazoa; phylum Chordata; class Chondrichthyes; order Rajiformes; family Arhynchobatidae; genus Rhinoraja; species Rhinoraja longicauda. Next base: position 32,641,900 of record NC_135958.1, read on the forward strand.
CTGCCATTTAATACAATAATTGGTGATCTAATTGTGACCTCAGCTGTTCGTTATCTTTGACCTTTCACCTTCCAGTCTTCTAAAAATAGATCTATCGTTGCTTTAGAAATATCCATCTCTTTGTAAAAGAGTTCCAAAGTGTTTCATGGCTCTCAGCAAGAAAGGTAAATGCCCCATCTCTGCTGTAAAAGAGTGATCCCTTATTTTTAAACAGTGATTCTTTGCTCTGGATTCTGTCCACATCCAACCTATCAAGACACCTCGGGAGCTTCTACTTTTCAATGAAGTCCCCTCTCACTCTACAATGGATACAAGCATAACCTGTCTATCCTTTCCCCTTGAAACAGCCTGCCTATTCCGGATTTTAGTCCAGTAAAACCTCTCTAAACTGTATTTACATTCTTCATTGGAAACCACAACTGTACACAATACTCTAGATGGGGTCTCCCCCATGCCCTCTGTAATTGAACCATAGTCTTTTGACTTTTGCATTGATTTCCTCTCTCAGTAAGTAATAACATTCTGTTAGCTTTTCCAATTGAATGAGGAACTTTTTGAGTTATGTATTTTCATTAGAACACCACTTTAGCAAAACTTGGTTTTGATTTACAAAGCTGTCTTTTGCTTAAAATATACCATGCCATTCTCTAAGTACAGTGATTCACTGTAATAAAATACCATGTAATATATCTTGCTGAGCCTTCTTAAATAATAAAATTTTGCTTCACAGTTTCTGGGAACACATCCCTTTTATAAATCAAGGAACTACTTTACTGAAGGCACCTCCTTCTGCCTTCGGCCTTAAATAGATTATGCATGAGGATACTCAGAACCTTCTGCATCAGAAGTACCTGGGCAGGCTGGTGAAGCAGTGTGGCTGTGGCTTCCATGTTCTTTAAGCAGCGGGGTTATGAGGTCATGCTAGGTCAGGTGCAGGTCTCCTGACAGGAGGGTGGCGAAAGGGACCTCAGTGAGGACAATGAAAGCAATGAATGAATGCCTGCACTTTGAGGAAGCCTCCAACACAGGAAAACGTACACTCTGCCTGCTCCTGAACTGAACTGAAGGATGAGGATTCCTCGCCTTGGCGTGTGGGGTTGAGTGATCACTCTGATGTGAGCAGGAAGCAGCGGACTGCGAGAGGAAGCAAGGATCAGTGGCAGCAAAGATCAGAATGGTGCTGAGGCCAGAGAGCTCAGAGCGGCTGGAATGCTGACCATTATGTCTGGAACATTCAAGTCACACATGCGAGGCCTAATGTAAGGTTGCAGGAGGTCACCCACCTCAGAAAGGCCAAACAAAAAATGCAGTTCAAGTGTTGTCTCTTTAAAAAGGACCATTTTAGGGGAAATGGAGTTAGTAAAAAAGAAAAGATGTTTTCATACTGAGTAAATAGCCATCTATCAAACCAATGATGTTAAAAACTTACCAATGATATAATAACCATTATCCATCTCGCAGCTTTCCTAAGGGTACTTCCGAGTGTCAACGCACATGATCGTAAAACATAGTATATAGAAAAATGCAGCATAGAAACAGGCTCTTTAACTCAGTCTGAAGAAGGGTCTCGACCCGAAACGTCACCCATTCCTTCTCTCCCGAGATGCTGCCTGACCTGCTGAGTTACTCCAGCATTTTGTGAATAAATACCTTTGATTTGTACCAGCATCTGCAGTTATTTTCTTATACTCTTTAACTCACAATGTCTGTGTCGGACATGATGCCAGGCAAAACTAATCTCTTCTGCCTGCACATGATCCATTCCCTGCATATTCATTTGCCTATCTAAGATTCTCTTAAACACCACTATCAAATCTGTCTCCACCACTTCCAGCACGACATTCCAGACATCCAACACGCTTAGTGTAAAAAAACCTGCACATCTCTTTTTCCTCTTTCACCCTTCAAGCTGTGCCTTGTAGTCATTGACATTTCCACCCTGGGGTCGTCTACCCTATCTATGCCTCCCATAATTTTATATACTTCTATCAGGTCTCTCCTCAGCCTCAGAATTTCCGAGAAAGCAATTAAAGTTGCCCAATCTCTCTTCAAAGATAATGTCCTCTAATCCAGAGAGCATTCTTCTAAACCTCTTCTGCATCCTCTCCAAAGCCTGCAATGGGGGAACCACAAATGTACAAATCACTCCAACTGTGGCCGCCCCAAAGCCTTGTGAAACAGCATCATGATTTCCCGGCTCATATACTCAATGCCTTGCCCAATGAACGCAAGCATAGCGTGCCCCTTTGTAACCACTAATATGATTAGAGTTCATAGTCTCAGAATTAAAGGATGTTCTTTTAGGAAGGAGATGAGGAGGAATTTATTTAGTCAGAGGGTGGTGAATGTGGAATTCTTTGCCACAGAAGGCTGTGGAGGCCAAGTCAGTGGGTATTTTTAATGCAGAGATAGATAGATTCTTGATTAGTACAGGTGTCAAAGGTTATGGGGGAGAAGGCATGAAAATGGGGTTAGGAGGGAGAGATGGATCAGCCACGATTGAATGGCAGAGTAGACTAACGGGCCAAATGACTTAATTCTACTATCACTTATTACCTTATGATTAACATGGCAGTTGCCAGCTGCACTACTAAGTTTGTTATTTTGGGGAGTCATGCATTAGAGAAAGCAAACTTGGGAGAATAAAAATCATATCCACAAATGAAGTGATGAACATTGCAAATGACACAAAAGCAGTTGGAAATGTGTGAAAAATTACCCTATTCCAGGTTAAGCCAATTTGAAAAACTACAATGTCGTTCCCTTTGAAGTTGTGTGAATTAATTTCTTGCCTGTGAAGTATAAATTATCTGGCACTGCATAAGACTCCTTTTATTTGCACTGTTTAAAATTCTGTACTTTTTTTTAGAAATCTTTTCCGGATGACAAGGTGATGTACAATGATTCTGTGAGCTTCATTTAGACTGGGTATTGTCTGGAAAATCTTCCCTTGTCGAACATTGATCAACACAGCAAAAAAGTGCTGCTTAATTTTGTCAATTGTTGATCATTTGCAATAGATTTGTGTGTTATGTAATTTACATTTTTGATCTGGGATCATTTCAAAGTGAGTACTATTGATTTGCAGTGCAGAGGTCTGTACATTTTTCAAACAATGGATCATCATTGTTACTCATTGTACTAAATCACTAACATTCAAAATCCTATACATAATAAAAATATATTGACCTGAGGGACAGGAACAGCTAATGATGTTTAACTCCCAAACAAAAAATCTGGTCAAGTTTGTCTTTAACAATTTGCTGTTGATCATGTCTATAGAACTAAAATGATTGAACTTTAATCCAATCTATTAGAGACACAAAGGAGACAACAAATCCAAGGTGAAAGATAGGATTGGAAGCAAGTTGAGAATAAGAGGGTTGGGGATCTGGATCACACTCCCTGAAAGGGCGGAAGGCAAAACTCATCATGTACTGGATATGAGTTTGATTGTCCAGGAAATTGGGCCCATTTGCACCTGTTTTCTTTTTTACGGTGTAAATATAAAAATACATGAAATCAATCTTTTTTGAAGTGTTTTCACCCATTTCTGATGGAGGTCCCACCAATTAGGAAATTGGACCAAACACTTCCAAAGCATCATTCAACCCAAGGCAGGTTTCATTTAGAATACAGAACAGGACAGCACAGGAACAGGCCATTTGGCCCACAATGTTTGTGCTGAACATGATGCCATGCTAAACCAATCTCATCTGCACTCACATGATCCATATCCATCTATCCCTTGCACCTTTACATGCCTATCTAAAAACCTCTTAAACATCACTTTTCCCATTCAATTTTACACACGATGACATCTTAAACAATATTGGCTCATTTTAATTATTTGGTGGCAGAAATTACACCACAAAGATCTCAAGCCAAGCGCTTCACAATTAACTCACAATAAAGCAAAGAGCACATCAAATATAGTTGTAAGCTATGCATGATTTTAACGTGTATTCTCCAGGATTTTATTTTCATGTCTAAAAAACCATCAACCCCTATCCATTGAATATTCTGTTATGAGAAATAAATATTTTGTGCTTGCAGAACTTTGTAAAGATTAGGCAGCACCGTAGCACAGCAGTAGAGCTGCTGCCTTACAGCACCAGAGACCCGGGTTCTGTCTGTCCGGAGTTTGTACATTCTCCCTGCGACTTCGTGGGGGTTTTCTCCAAGTGCTCCGGTTTGCTCCCACATTCCAAGGATGTGTAGGTTTGTAGATGAATTGGATTCGGTAAGAATTGTAAACTGTCCCTCATGTGTAGGGTAGTGCCACTGTACGGGGATCACTGGTCGGCTTGGACTCAGTGGGCCACAGGGCCTGCCTGAGTGCCGTATTTCTAAACTAAACTAAATTAGGACTTCTATGAATTGGTAAGTGGGATTCTCGTACACTTGAGTCCACACTGCGGTTGATTTGATAGGGGTGGGCAGAGTGGAGCATCTTGAGGCCATCGGCAATCATGGTGCTCATTTGGGCCTGCCCATAATTGGGTAGTGGGAGCAAGATGGCGGTCTCTCCATGAGAACCGTAGACTATTACCCTTCTCCCAGGCCGTCACGGACACCACTCGACCAAAGCGCCATGCGTATGAATGACGTGGCAGCTCCCTGATGAGCAAAGAGCTGCATCAATGAAACATTAAAGGGGAGCTAATCACAATTACCATTCCAAGGATATCCCGTTGTTATGATTTTTGTTTTGTGACTTCTGACTTTAGCTTATGACCACTCCAAAAATGTCAAGTCCAATTTCTGTGCAGATGTGTCTCAGCCCAAATGCCTCTGGACAAAGAACTAGGAAACAGGTTGAGTGTGGGTATGATGGGCTGTATGGGCTCTTGTAGGCAGTAGAGTTTTATGGCATAATACTAATGCTTTGAACAAACGCATGTCAAGTTAATGTCACATTTTCCTCAAAAAACATTTTCTGTCACCTTGGGAAAAATACTTTTGCAGAGATTAAACTCTAAAAAATATGCTGAAGATTGCATAATTAATCGATCAACTTTCAGTGCTTTTAGATTTAAAACATTCATGAGTACCACAAGGATGCATGTGAACAGCGCTAATGCCATCATTTTGCTTTGCACCTAAGAATCAGCAGTAAAAATACACCCTCCTCTTTAGATCTTGTTTACATTTCCAGAATCACAGGAATAGAAATTTGAACTGGCACGGAGACAGATGATTAAAATGCTGGATTTTTTGGAACATTAACCAAAGCTCTTTTAGAGACGAGGTGAAGTAGGAAATTAGTCCTTGTTCTAGCGTACGAACAATCGACCCAGATGAGAAACCACTAAATGGAAAAATCCTTTCAAACATCTTTGCTCCCATTCAAGTGCGACAAGACGATTAAAATAGCTTGCAGGTGCCATTCTTTCTATCATTCTGCTCATGCCTGTTATAGTTCAAGTGATGGTACTATGGTGAGAGCTAAATCCTGGGTTGACAGTAGAATAAAAGGGATTAGGCAATAAAAAAAGACCCAGATTGTGAGCTGTGATGGAATTTTCTGCAGTTTGCTTGCATTCAGCTAAATAACCCTATGAAACATTAAAGTTGAATTGCAGGACGAGCTGAATCTTCCAATCCTAACTTCAACCTGCAAGCGGGGCCAGAGGGGATTTGCAAATGTCACATACCTTTCCAAACAAGAGGAGCGGGGTAAAATCACAGCTGAGGTCACTATTGAGGAAACAAACAAAAGCCATTGAACTTCAGGCCAAGAGGCATTTGAAGAGACGTGGGATAATAAAAGCCAACATGGATATTGGATGGAAAACACCTCTCACTAAGTTGATTGAGCTCCTTAACTAGAGATGCTGGGTAAGGCCAGAGAGGCTGATTGCATAAATGGATTTTTAAAAGGTGTTCGATAAAGTAACATACAATGGATTGAACACGAAATTGATGGAGAAGAATCAAGTTAGTGGCTGCATGAATGCAAGACTGATTAAGAGTGTGCTGATGAAGATAAATTTATCAAGGCAGGAGAAAAGTGCTCACAGTGACCCAAGACAACGTCCTTAAGATCTATTGACGAGACAAGTTGGCCATCAAAAGGCAACGTTCCAGATTTTAAAGGTTTCATATCGCTTGGATAAAAGACAAACAGTGGAAAGGAGAACAATAGATTTTAGTGGGATACTAAGGGAAGCTAATAAATGGGCAGACACATGACAGATGACACTTCGTGCAGAGTAGTGAGAAAATAATCATTTTGAGTGACGGACTGAAGAAAAACAATACAATGAGAATGAAAACTGTCCATGTGCAAATTTCTGCAGTTGGTAATACAAGCTGAAGAGGTATTTGTTAATAAGGTGTAACCGGAGACTTGATGTTAAGGCTTTGGGAGCATGCTGCTAGCTAGAGAGAGACAGAGAGAAGTGCTGGGATCACATACACATAGAAGCACCATGAAAACTGTCACGTGGTTGACATCTGGTGAGATAATAGCTGAAGATAAATTCATGGCTGTGCAGTGCGGCCTTGAGAAGATAAGGTGTCTCGGAACCGCCATTTTGCAAAGGGACTGTATGTTGAGAATGGAAATATGAACAGGCAACATAATTAAGAACTCTCTAGCTGGATAAAGAATGAAGATGTGTTTTGTTTATTCAACCCTTGGATGAGTGACAACTTGAAATGATTGACTTTGGAGTCGTGAGAGCCTCAGGTTAGAATGAAAGCTTCCTTTAGAAGATTGGAGGAAATAAATAGAATGCAACAACAACCCTGGAACAAGCATCACAAAAAGAAGGATTCTAAGTTTGAAGCTCAGAGAAAACTACCCACTACCAACAGAGTGAATCTGGCCAATTCATTAATATGGGTAATATCGGAGTCCAAGTCATAAGTTTTGTGATTTAGAGTAGGAAATGATAAGCTGGAATGGTAAAGCAAATGAGAAGCTATTAGAAGTCAATGGTTTGCATGGATGCTTAAGTAATTCAAGTGTTAATAAAGATTAAGTTGCACTAAACCTTGGTCTAGAGTCTTTGATTCGGCAAGTCAGTTGATACCCGAAGGAGGTAATAGGGTCAACAAAGATATAAGATGATTTTCAAAACAGTGAAACAAATCAATGAAGACCACACCCCAATAAATCAATAGTTCAGTGCAGCTAAACTGTTTTGATCAATTCACGAGTGCATTCAAGGCATTAGGGAGAGTGCAGCAAAATTTACTTGAATGATCCCACCAGTGAAAGGCCTGTTAAATGGAGAAACTAGAGAAATAGGAATTGATCTTTGTTAAAGCAGGGAAGGTCAAGTGGAGTTCTGCGAGAATTGTGACTGGTCAGAGTAAACAAGAGGAAAATATTTTCTGGGCAGATGGGTCAGTAACCAAAGGACACCAAAAATTCAAAGCTGCTGAAAGGAAATAAAATATTCAGTGGCTTGTTACAGACTGGACTGCACTGCCAGCTCATGTAGACACCAGCCACCTACAGCATAATGTTTCCATGATTTAGCGTGCTGTTAATCTTGTGTTGCATCTTCACGAAGTTGACATTTCATTTTTAGGTACATCCAATGATACTTCTGTATTTGCCCTTCACAGCTGGGCAGCATCTCCATTCTTTGTGATGGATGGTGCAGAGGTTGCTGCAAGGTCCGAGACCCCCACTAACCCCAGTGAAAATGGCAGCGGTGTGCTTATTGAGCAGAGAGGTAGTTGGTTCCATGATTTAAATCAACTCAATTTAGAATACTTTGTTAACCACAAGCTAAGGGATCCACTCTATCCAGTGATATCTACCAGATAACAAATGTTGACAAAATGAAAACAGATTAATACAGCCTTAACTTCCTTGGTTTTCATTTCTCCTGTGTGAGTAAGTGGGTGTGAGTGTGGGTGTGAGTGTGAGCGTGAGTGTGGTGAGAGAGAGAGAGAGGTGGGGGGAGAGAGAGAGGGGGAGAGGGAGGGAGAGGGGGAGAGGGAGAGGGAGGGAGAGGGAGGGAGAGGGAGGGAGAGGGAGGGAGAGGGAGGGAGAGGGAGGGAGAGGGAGGGAGAGGGAGGGAGAGGGAGGGAGAGAGAGAGAGGGGAGAGAGAGAGAGGAGAGAGAGAGAGAGAGAGAGAGAGAGAGAGAGAGAGAGAGAGAGAGAGAGAGAGAGAGAGAGAGAGAGAGAGAGAGAGAGGAGAGAGAGAGAGAGAGAGAGAGAGAGAGAGAGAGAGAAGAGAGAGAGAGAGAGAGAGAGAGAGAGAGAGAGAGAGAGGGGAGAGGGGGAGAGGGGGAGAGGGGGGGAGGGGGAGAGAGAGAGAATATATATTTGGAATATATATTTGGAATATATTTTTGTTTTGAGTCACAGGTTTATCTTCTATAATGCTTGACTTAACTTGCAGTTACCCCAGCATTTTGTATCTAACTTGCTTATTAATCTATATGCCCATTCCACTTCAGCCGGGTCTATCGTTATTCCTTTATAATTCCCATTTGTTTTATGTTGATCATGTTTATTTCAGAACCATGTTTTTCACTCCCAACAGTTAAATTCTATTTGGCAATGATCATTACTTCCAATGGGATCTTTAACACTGATCATGTAATAAAGCTGTCTCATTCCACTTTACCATCTCCAAAGTGTCCCATTCCCTGGTTGGCTCCACAACATATTGCTCTAGAAGTTATTCTCATGGCTACCATTTTCAAATTGATTCACCTGTTCCATATGAAGATTAAAGTTGCTCATGCTTAACACCGTCTCCCCACCCTCATTATTTCTTACTTTATATCGCTTCCATTAGTGTGGAAAAGTGAGGGGAATAGGGATAATCCTGGACATTATAGGCCAGTGAGCCTAATTTCAGTGCGAGGGAACCTACTGGTGAGGATTCATGTCAGGTGAGGTTTGCTGGCATTTAGAAGAGGATGCGCTAATTAGGGACAGTCAGCATGTGTGGGGCAGGTCATATTTTACAAGCTTGATTTAATTTTCTGAGGAGGTGACAAAGGTGCTCGATGAGGGTAGGGTAGTGGATTGTGGTCACATGGAGTTTAACAAGGACCTCGAAAAGGACTGTCATAGTAGATTGATCTGGGAGATTAAGAGGCATGGGATCCATGTTGACTTGATAGTTTGAATTCACAACTGGCTTACACAGAGATGACGGAGAGAAGTGGTGGAAGGGTGTTGTGACCACTGTTGGTCATTGACAGTGGTACACCGCAGGGATCAGCGTTGGGACCTCTGTTGTTTGTGATATGGATGAAAATGCGGATGGATTGTTTGGTGTTGCACTTTGGGTTGTCAAATGCAAGGGAAAAAATATTCAGTCAATGGCAAGACCCTTAACAGCATTGATGCGTAGAGGAATCCAAGTCCATAGCTCTGACAGTGAGGCCCAGCACAAATTGGAGGAACTGCATCTCGTATTTCGCTTGGGCAGTTTAGACCCCAGCAGTATGAATATTGACTTCTCTAACTTCATAACTCTTGCTTTCCTTCAATCTCCATCCCTCCCCATCCTAGTTCTCTGACCCGTCTGACTGTCCACCTGATTAAATGTGATATCTGTAGGCTGCGTTGTCACCTTCCCCTAGCTAACAATGATTAAATCTACATTTTCCTTGAACCACATCCCCTTTGATGTCTCATTTTAGAAGGATGAGAGGAGATCTTATCGAAACGTATAAGATTATTAAGGGGTTGGACACGTTAGAGGCAGGAAACATGTTCCCAATAGTTGGGGGAGTCCAGAACAAGGGGCCACAGTTTAAGAATAAGGGGTAGGCCATTTAGCACTGAGATGAGGAAAAACTTTTTCAGTCAGAGAGTTGTGAATCTGTGGAATTCTCTGCCTCAGAAGGCAGTGGAGGCCAATTATCTGAATGCATTCAAGAGAGAGCTAGATAGAGCTCTTAAGGATAGTGGAGTCAGGGGGTATGGGGAGAAGTCAGGAACGGGGTTCTGATTGAGAATGATCAGCCATGACGTACAGGTATGTAGGTTAATTGGCTGGGTAAATGTAAAAATTGTCCCTAGTGGGTGTAGGATAGTGTTAATGTACGGGGATCGCTGGGCGGCACGGACTTGGAGGGCCGAAAAAAGGCCTGTTTCCGGCTGTATATATATGATATGATCACATTGAATGGTGGTGCTGGCTCGAAGGGCCGAATGGCCTCCTCCTGCACCTATTGTCTATTGTCTATTGTCATTTTTACATCTTATCCTTCCTTACCTTTGTGTCTCCCTCTGTCCTGACTCTCAGTCTGAAGAAGGGTCTCGACCCCAAAAGTCACCCATTCCTTCTATCCCGAGATGCTGCCTGTCCCGCTGAGTTACACCAGCATTTTGTGTTTATCCATAAAGTTAAAATGTATCCTCTACAATATATATTCTACGAGAGCAGCAGCATAGTGGTGCAACGGTAGAGTTGCTGCCTCACAGCACCAGAGGCCTGGGTTAGATCCCGAGTATGGGTGCTGTCTGTACAGAGTTTGTATGTCCACCCTGCGACTGCGCACGTTTTTCCCGGTGCCGCGCACATCCCAAAGACGTACAGGTTTGTAGGTTAATTTGGTTTTTGTTAAAATAGTTAATTTTCCTTAGTGTGTAGGATGGTGCTGGTGTATGGGATGATCGCTGGTTGGCGTGGACATGGCGGGCTGAAAGGCCTGTTTCCGCGCTATATTTCATAACTAAACTAACCTAAACTAGAGCATGTTACTGTGGGAGTATGGAGCATCTCCAATCTGTTTAGAAAGCATGCACAAAAGTGTTCTGTTCAAGGCTTTGCTCATTCTTCACCCTTAATCACTTGACAGAATATGATGTTGTGCCTGAAGAATGATTTGTTGAGTGACATTTCAGATATTATGACAATTCAAAATCAACCGTTCTTTAAACCTTCTTCGCGGTTAAAGATTCCAGTCATGTATCAGGAGGATATATATCAATAAATGTGTTCCCTTGATGTTAGGACTGAGCTTGTACTCTTCTTTAATTTTCTGCAATGGAACATTTCTTCAGGCAATTGTACCAGCAATCTTGCCATAAACGTTCAATTACTTACTACATTTAAAGGCGCATAACCTGGTACATTCACTTAAACTGGGTAACAAGCTAAACATATTTACCAATCAAAAGTTAATTTGCCCTATTTTGTGGAGGCCACAAATTGCCCTCCCTGCAAATTCGCAGATTGATCACTTGTGGAATAGAGTTCATTGGCCTTGTCAGGATTAAGATTGAATTTGGGCTTGGTGGCATTTAAACTAAACATTAGCAAACAGGTGAGTAAATGACATTGACTGTTGATAACACCTTGTGTCGCTGATGGTTAAAACTGTACTCACAGAGACAAGGAACCTCAGATGTTGGGATCTTGAACAAAACACAAATGCTGGAGGAACTCAGTAGGTCAGGCAGCATCCATGGAGGAAATGGCCATCTGTCTATTCCCTCCTCAGATGCCGTCTCACCCATTGAGTTCCTCTAACATTTTGTGTTTTGCTTTTGATTAAAACTAGTCTGATGGGATGATAACGGTTAGAATAGATAAGTTCATAAGTGATGGGAGCAGAATTTGGCCATTTGGCCCATCAAGTCTACTCTGCCATTCAATCATGGCCGATCTATCTTTCCCTCTTAAACCCATTCTCCTGCCTTCTCCCCACAAACCCTGACCCCCGTGTTCATATTTGCAGCAGAGAGCATTCGAGCAATTTTTCCCGAACCAAAGGTAAATTTTATTTCCTCCTTGGGCACATTTGAACAGATTAAAAACTGAGAAATAATTCAGCTCGACTTTAACTATATTATCTGTCCATATTTAATTTTTCCAATAATTAATAAATGGCGCCCTTGCAAAACTGCCAAGAAAGAGTAACAGTACCCAACAACGCAAAGGAGCAACCTTAAATGCAATCAATTTAGTCATTAATACAGACCCTCAGTGTCTGTGTTGTAATGGCAGTTTATTATAATTCTTTACTTTAGGCGATTGGGTAGCTCATAGAATTGTTAAGTGTAAAACTAAGCTCAATTGAAAAGTACTGGCACTGTATTATAAGGTCAATATTGTATCACTGGAACAGACAAAAAGTCAGAATGCATTACTGAATGAATCAGGCAATTGGATCTTCAAATCATTGGGTCACATAGTGAAGAAATTCTTATTCACATTCACACTTCCTCTCGGTCAAATCCTTGATTTTTATCTGCTCCATTTTCAGAAGTAATAATATTTTGGGAAATAAAGAGGAAAACCTAGAATAAGGAGCACTCGAGGCTTCTCGCATTGAATGCCAATAGCAGAAGCCTGATCAGGTCACCTGATGACGCCCTTAGACAATAGTGACATACAGTTTGCCTATCGGATCAAAACACTGCTAACAGAATCAACATTGCAAAATGTGCTATCTTTAATAAGTCAAAAGAAATTGAATTTTCTTTCATGAAATGAGGTGATCTTAGTAATATGCCAGCGAAAGTCAACTCAAGAGCCAGGAGCCATCCATAAAGTCTAAAAAAACATCTGCAAACTCTTCTAGTTGTAGAATGGAATAACAAAGTTAGAATAGCTACTTACTTGTTGTAATGGTTGGATGTACATCTCATTTTATCTCCTCACCTGCCCCCCCTCCCCCCGCCTTTCCCTCACCCAACCATCCTCGGATTCTGTAGATCTGTTATCCCATTTTGGATCAGTAGCCATAACTCTTTGGTGCTTCCTCAGATGCCATTGCTCATATTATTTCCATTCCTAATCAGTGGCTGAAGCCTACAGATAAGATTGGCAAAGCAAACAGATTGAAACCCAACAGAGGCTCTGAAGAAGGGTCCCAGCCCAAAACATCACCAGTTTCTTCACAAACGCTGCCTGACCCACTGAAGTTACTCCAGCATTTTTTGTCTGTCCGAGCAAACAGGCCATTTCATTGTGATCAACATCAACACAAAAGCTAACATCAAACTTTTCAATTTCTTTAGTACGTCATTTTTAATATTACAGTATTTGGACAGATAACTAGAAAGGCCAGCATTTATTGTCCATCCTTCTAGCACTTTGAAGGTGTGGAGAACTGCCTTCTAGAACTGTTGCATTCAAAGTAATGGAGGTTGTCTGATAATACTGTCTGGTAGAATGTTGCAGGATTCAATTTTGGTGACAAAGAAGGTGCAGAAATGTATTTCCGAGACAAAACAGTGTTCATGTTGAAAGGAAACTCACTGATGGTGATGTTCTCATGTGTCTGCTGACTTTGCTTTCTTTAGTGGCAGAATTTAGGTTGTCATGGAAGCGTATCCGTGCAGCTAACAGGAAAGAGAGTGTAGGAAAAGTCATGTTTAAACTAACAGGGCATGGGAATGGGACCCAATGCAAGGAGACAGAGGGCCATAAAAGGAGGACAGAAGCAAAAGGTAGAAGGGAGATAAGAAAAACGAACCTGAATGCGTTGTGCCTTCAATGCAAGGAGCATTCGAAATAAGGTGGATAGATATCTCTAATTTAAAAAAAACCCTCAAAATAATCTTTATTCATAATAAAATCTCGCAATGTGTACCTTCTAATAGACCATGAATTGGCTCTAACTTGAAGATCCTAACTGTGGCATTGGTTGCACTGAACAGAGGTCAGTGAACCTGGAACAAAGCAGAAATTAAACCTGAGTCTCTTCTAATTTGTTTCACTAAATGTGCATTACATGACTTTGATGCCATTTCATGAATGTGAATGAGCACCGACTGGTAAAGTTAGTCTAAATAATTACCAAAATGATCATTATTCTTGCTGCACAATCTATTTTCACTTTATACCATATTGTTGACTTTCACCGGAGCAGAACTGGGCCATATCATGTGAACTGAAACGTCACCCACCTTAGCAATTTACTCATGACCACAAATCAACAGTCAACAGAACTGCAGATGCTGCTTTAAACCGAAGATAGACACAAAATGTTGGAATAACTCAGCTGGACAGGCAGCAAGTAGTATAAGAAAATAACTGCAGATGCTGGTACAAATCGATTTATTCACAAAATGCTGGAGTAACTCAGCAGGTCAGGCAGCATCTCGGGAGAGAAGGAATGGGTGGCATTGGTTGCACTGAACAGAGGTCAATCTGAAGAAGGGTCTCGACCCGAAACGTCACCCATTCCTTTGCTCCCGAGATGCTGCCTGATCTGCTGAGTTACTCCAGCATTTTGTGAATAAATGGACAGGCAGAATGTCTGGAGAGATGGAATGGGTGATGTTTCAGGTCGAAACCCTTCTTCAGATGAGAGTGTTTTATTGTCATATGTTCCAGACATATGAAGAAGGGTCTCGACTCCAGAGTTACTCCAGAATTTTGTGTCTATCTTTGATTTAAACCAGCATCTGCAGTTCTTTCCTACACAATGGAATTCTTACTCCTTGCTTTGGCTTTGGCATAATGTGCATTGTTTTAGCAGCTTTTCCAGCTCACCGGTGAATCCATTTTGTTGTGACGGACCATAACACATATATATTGAATATTTCAAATGATGCTTTGCTCTTTAGTGGATTTAAAGATTTTAAGTGGATTGAAAGATTTTGTACTGGTTTATGAAAATAATATTGAGAATGTCAATTGTCAATTCTGTTAAAGAGCAAAAAGAATGACAACTTCTGGGAGAAATTATCCACTCTTCAAGTTTTAGAACCATTGAACCATAGAAAATAGGTGCAGGAGGAGGCCATTCGGCCCTTCGAGCCAGCACCGCCATTCAGTGTGATCATGGCTGATCATTGGTTGGCGGACAGGAAGCAAAGAGTAGGAATAAACGGGTCCTTTTCGGAATGGCAGGCAGTGACTAGTGGGGTACCGCAAGGCTCAGTGCTGGGACCCCAGTTATTTACAGTGTATATTAATGATTTGGACGAGGGAATTGAATGCAACATCTCTAAGTTTGCGGATGACACGAAGCTGGGTGGCAGTGTTAGCTGCGAGGAGGATGCTAGGAGGCTGCAGAGTGACTTGGATAGATTAGGCGAGTGGGCAAATGCATGGCAGATGCAATATAATGTGGATAAATGTGAGGTTATCCACTTTGGCGGCAAGAACAGGAAAGCAGAGTATTACCTGAATGGTGACCGATTGGGAGAAGGGGAGATGCAACGTGACCTGGGTGTCATGGTGCACCAGTCATTGAAAGCAAGCATGCAGGTGCAGCAGGCAGTGAAGAAAGCGAATGGTATGTTGGCATTCATAGCAAGAGGATTTGAGTTTAGGAGCAGGGAGGTTCTGCTGCAGTTGTACAGGGCCTTGGTGAGACCGCACCTGGAGTATTGTGTGCAGTTTTGGTCTCCTAACCTGAGGAAAGACGTTCTTGCCTTAGAGGGAGTACAGAGAAGGTTCACCAGATTGATCCCTGGGATGGCGGGACTTACATATGAGGAAAGACTAGATAGACTGGGCTTGTACTCGCTGGAATTTAGAAGACTGAGGGGGGATCTTATAGAAACATATAAAATTCTTAAGGGGTTGGAGAGGCTAGATGCGGGAAGATTGTTCCCGATGTTGGGGGAGTCCAGAACCAGGGGTCACAGCTTAAGGATAAGGGGGAAGTCTTTTAGGACCGAGATGAGAAAACATTTCTTCACACAGAGAGTGGTGAGTCTGTGGAATTCTCTGCCACAGAAGGTAGTTGAGGCCAGTTCATTGGCTATATTTAAGAGGGAGTTAGATGTGGCCCTTTTTGCTAAAGGGATCAGGGGGTATGGAGAGAAGGCAGGTACAGGCTACTGAGCTGAATGATCAGCCATGATCATATTGAATGGCGGTGCAGGCTCGAAGGGCCGAATGGCCTACTCCTGCACCTATTTTCTATGTTTCTATGTTTCTATCCACAATCAGTAACCCGTGTCTGCCTTCTCCCCATATCCCTTGATGCCACTAGCCCCTAGAGCTCTATTTAACTCTCTCTTAAATTCATCCAGTGATTTTGTTCCATACCATCAAATAAAGACTCATCGCGACAGAAAATATTGCATCTTCATTATTTTACGACAATCTCTTTGACAATAGACAATAGACCATACGTGCAGGAGGAGGCCATTGGACCCTTCGAGCCAGCACCGCCATTCAATGTGATCATGGCTGATCATCCACAATCTGTACAAGAAACACATTTTTTTGCAAAGGTGGATTTTCACTCCTTCAGATTTTATTATTTGTGAAATTTAAATTTAAAGTCGCCCTCACTCTTTTTAAAATCGCCTTTCTCTTTTCATGATTTCACTTTCTGAACATTAATTCATTATTTAACAGGCATATTTCTTGATTTACACTCTGCAAATCTGGGTACAAGTTCTCCCATCTGATTGGTAATACTGCCTGACCTGTTGAAATAAGCACCAAGTAAGCATCAGTCTGAAGAAGGGTCTCGACCCGAAACATCACCCATTCCTTCTCTCCCGAGATGCTGCCCGACCTGCTGAGTTACTCCAGCACTTTGTGAATAAATAAGCACCAAGTAAGCTGCAGAAGGGTCTACAGCCAGTGCTCCAGCACTGAAAGCCGTAGAAAACTGTCTGGCCAGTGTATTTCGGAGGATCGTCTGGATTAGCACAATTATTACAGGAATAATTACTACTTTAAAAAAAAATCAAGTTGTCTTAATTCACTGACATACAATTTCTCTGTATTGTAAAGAAACTTAATTAAATGCACACAAATTAAGGACAAGAATCCACTATATTTAGGACAAGAATGCAAACCGCAAACATGCTAACCCTGTGCAAGGTAGTGGAGATGAAGCAGAAATGCAGTTTTAAAGTATTAGAAGGAAGATATTGGTAGAATTCAGACCTGGGGTTAATGACTTTCAAGTCTTGCAACGAAAAACTGATCACAGTGTGTGAGATATTGGAATAAAGATCATTTTGTTTGGGCCTTGGGCTATTTGATCATAGCTTGAAGGATATTGATCAAGTAGAGGAAATAAAGGTGGATGGTGATATGATGATCTTTATAAGACAAACCAAAGTAAGTGTGCATATTAATGTGGTGGGCTGCCATGCAAACCAAACAGCGCAAGGAAAGCAGAATAATGGAATCAGAAAGAAAGCTGGGAGGAAGATACAACTTGGATAACAAAGCAGATAAACAGCAACAGCAGGGGCTGCAACTTCACCCAGAGTTGAAGCAAGTGCTATTCTTATCATGTCTGCTGCTTCAAATGGCAAGACTGTTAGCACTGTGTATGTGTCGTATGTGCTTTGTACTACACTGTATAAACTCTCAATTACTACACCCATTTTGAAGCCATCTCCTGAATCTCCCGTGTTATTAATTGTCAAAAGACATCCGCACGCAGAAATCCAGCACCAGCAATATAATTCAAAACTACTTGCAAAGCTACTTTAAAAGCCAGGCTCTGTAGGTACAGTAGCAATATGACCTTCCCTTGGTAGATTTACAAAAACATTTAACAACCAGGAATTCAGTTGCTTTTCACGATTAAACAATAATGACCTTTCATTGGTTCAATAACGTCATTCTACCACAAATAAAGCTTTCAGTTTTAGCAGTTACTTTCTATATTGGCTAGAATGTATGACAAATATAAGCTATTGAGTTTTATGCAATATGACCTTTTTTTTAAATGTCACACCATGCAGGCTTTCATTTCAGTGCTTGTCACGACAGAAGTAATTTTGGCTCTTCAATATTTTCCAACTGCAAATGTGTCGTATATTATCAGACCAGTGATTGAAAAATCAACGTTAAGATGGAAATACAGAACACTGCATAACCCAAGGCTAATCACTATCACTTCATATATATTTATATCTTACTTGCTTTGTCACATTTATATAAAGGTTAATATTGGGATTTTGAATTCCACCAGCACCAGTCTATCTAATTAGCTGCCAGAAGCTGTCATTCAAGGATCTGTCAGCCCAAATATTGATTTAAAATAATCAAAATCAACACAAATATGAGAGCAGGGTATCAGATGAGAAAAAGTAATAAGACAAGGGGAACAGTAGTAATACTAGAGGCATTGTGATGTTAAAGGAACCACTATATGCAGTGATGAGATTGTGAAGGTTACAGTGAACGGTGAACAATAAGGAGGTTGTATTATCGAAACCTTTTCATCAACAATGGTCTCCAACACTGTTATAGCGTGATTAACCAATTTCTTAGTTATCATAGGGTGTGCTTTGGTAACTATAACTTACCTTGATCGAAAGGCCTGTCATTTATTTCATTTAAAAAATTATAACTCACATCATTCCAGCCAAACATTCCGCTTTTCGCACATGCTGGACGTCTGTGGAGATCATTGTTGTCGACCCGAGGGAACGCCAGGGATTGTTGGCATGGAAGTTCGATGTCCTGAGATGTTGGGAATAGGGCTCTGCCTGGCTTCAACTTGAGCAGAAGGCAATGGAATGAGTGATAAATACAGCAGGAAATGAATAGAAAAGGAACGAATCGCCCAACCTTGGATGTGATGAATTGCAATTTGTTTATCGCGAAACAAACCACGATCTGCTTATATAGGAGGTTCTATACCAAACGCCAAGCAACAACTGTAGGCACAGTGGCACAGTGGTAGAGTTGCAGCCTTACAGCGCCAGTGACCTGGGTTCGATGCTGACTGCCGGAGATGTCTGCATGGAGTTTAAACATTCTTCCTGTGACCGTATGAGTTTTCTCCGGGTGCTCCGGTTTCCTCTCATATACTAAAGACACACAGGTTTGTAGGTTCTGTAAATTGTCCCCCGTGAGCACAATAGAACTAGTGTACGGGGTGATCTTTAGTCAGTGCAGTCTTGGTGGAGCCAAAGGACCTGTTTCCACACTGTATCTCTAAATGCTGAACACATTGAACGGACATCTAAACTCAATATTGGGCTGAACCCCGGTTGTTTGACCATTTACATTGAAGTTTAATGGATGTGTAGTTTGACCTTCTGTACATGACTGCTGTGCATTGAGCTGGAGTGGGCTCATAAAGCAATCCATTAAAGTTTCATGCAAAACAATAAGGTGCCCTTTGACAGTTCACTACATCCTTATGTGTATGATTACACCTAACCATACACATTGAAAAACCGGTCAAGTATATATAATGAAAATGGAAAAATAAGTGAATTTAATAAAAGTGCTCAAAACACTACTCAATAATGAAAATACTTAAAATACAGCAAAATAATTCAAAGATTTATGTTGCTACATAAGGTTGGCCACCTTCCCATTGAATGAATGGGGTGGGTAACACAATGACATCCAGCCGCTCTCTGCAGCAAGAAAATGCTCCACTGTTGGCTTCAGCGATCCCAGAAACAAAGCAGAAGGTCATTTGCAACAGCATCTGTCCTCGAGTGCATTTAGGACTTCTCAAGTACAGTCACAAGTGCCTGGATTTGCCCTGGTTATGGCATTTTGTCGGTTGCTTTCCTAACGTCAGATGAATAAATGAAATATATTGCAGCGCAGAGTTTGAGCAGGCACATCCAACTAATTTTGCCAATCCATGGTCAACGTGACCGAGAACTTGAATCTGCCCAAGAACACAAACAATGGGTACAACTAGAGAAACGGCGCGTTCAGAGAAATGTCATGCTGTTTCAGCAAATTGCCAAGGTGACAGAGAAAGGTCTTTCAATTATAATTGAATGAAAGGCAAGAAGATCTTCTTCAAAGAATGCTGAATAGGCAATATTTACCATGAATCAGACCAAGCAAAAACTTTTTTGATAGTTGAAGTGTCTGTAGCCAGAAGGCACAGGGTTCAAGTAAGGGAACGGTTTAGAGGCGATCGGTGGAAGAAAGCTTTCAGCCAGAGGAATCTGGAGTACTCTGTCTGAGGGATTGGTGAATGCTGAGACAAGAATGCTGTACGGCACAGTGGCGCAGAGGTAGAGTTGCTGCCTTACAGCGCCAGACACCTGGGTTCGATCCTAACTATGGGTGCTGTCTGCATGGAGTTTGTACGGAGTTTGTACATTCTCCCTGTGACCTGCGTGTGTTTGCTTTGGGAGCTCCAGTTTCCGCCCACGCTCGCAAGGTTTACAGGTTTGTAGGCTGATTGGCTTGGTAAAATTGTAAATTGTCCCTAGTGTATGTAGGATAGTGATAGTGTGTGGGGATCAATGGTCGGGGTGGACGGTGGACCGAAAGGCCTGTTTCCATGTTGCATCTCTAAACTAAACTAAATTTAAGGCATCTTAAATCTCCAAGGCATAGAAGGCTAGGAACTAAGTACTGGTACATATAATTAGCTTTGATGTGCACTTGATGGTTTGTATGAATATGGAGGGCATTAAGACCAGTTTCTGCAAACAAAGACATAAAGTGCTGGAGTATCTCAGCGGGTCAGGCAATTTTTGCACTTTGTGATGCTATTACTGTAAATCTGCAAATTAATTAATGCAGATTCAGCAGAGAGATAAAATGTTATAAACTCCACAAGTTGGAAAATTTAAATTCACCTGGATGAATGTAAAATGTGTGGTAGTATGTGAAAAGAAAGAGAAGCAAAATTGGAAACTGGAACAAACATTCCTGAGAGAGAGGAAGTGCCAGAGAAAAAAGATTGTCAGCACTATCACAATAAGTCAGCATTCAGTAAAATGGTAAACATATTAAAACAGGAAAACCCCAAAACACCCAAAGAGACACAATAGTTGATATACTTCTTCCAAGAATTGAGAGGGAAAGATAAGTGGAATAGATATTCCCTGAATTGTGATCATTCAAGAAGAAGAGAAGGAAATAAATGGAAATCCGCAACAGGTCAATATAGTTCAAGTAAATAACCCCCTGAAGCTCAATAGGTCATTTCCCAGTGCACTGAGACAAGGTAGGACATCTTGTTTCACTCCCTTCTGGGCTGCTCCCCACTCACCCTTCAAGCCAAGGTGGATACTTAGTAGAGTAATGGAGAAATACAATTTTAAAAAACAATGTGCTGGAGAAACTCAGTGGGTCAGGCTGCACCTGGGGAGGGAATTGACAGGCGCCATTTTAGATCATCGCCATCTGTCCATTCCTTCCACAGATGCTGCCTGACCCGCTGAGTTCCTCCAGCACTTTGAGGTTTGCTCAGATCTCCAGCATCTGTAGTCTCTTGCGACTCCAGGACTGATATTAAAATGTTTTCAAAGCAAACTAAAGCAGGGCGGCACAATGGCATAGCGGTAGAGTTGCTGCCTTACAGCACCAGAGACCCAGGTTCGATCCTGAGTATGGGTGCTTGTCTGTATGGAGTTTGTACATTCTCCCTGTGACCTGCATGGGTTTTCTCCAAGATCTTCAGTTTCCTCCCACACTCCAATGACATACAGGTTTGCGGGTTATTTGGCTTGGTATAAATATGAATTGTCCCTAATGTGTAGAATAGTGCTGTGTGTGCAGGGATCGCTGATCGGTGCGGACTTGGTGGGCCAAAGAGCCTGTTTCTGCACAGTATATCTAAACCAAACTAAACTAAAAAAGCATTTCACCACCAGAAAGGAAGGTTAGAATTCAAGCAGTAGAAGATGGGCAAAAAAACCTGGTAGTTGACCAGTTGTTGAAATAGAAAATCAATATCTGCTCCAATTAAGGACCATTTGACCCACTAAAGCCATGATTTGTGACTGTTATAGGCACAATTCTTAACACGACCCTAAACAAGCACAGGTCCTTCATCAAAATATTTTAACTGTAAAATATCTCTATTCTGGGTGCCTCTGTAAAACCCAAATCAACAGTACATTCTTTCAGCTCAATATTAGTTTGTGCATGACTCCTCATATCAGATCCTTTGACAAACTTGTTGAAATTAATGTGCCATGATTGAATTTCTAAGCCACAGATTCAATCCAGTGAATGAAAACTTCTTCATACTAAGGGTATTCTCTGGGTTTCAGAGTCAGCAGGTGATTTAAATGCCATTCTACTTAGTGTTCCAGAGAGAAAACGCTCCTGCAGGAGAAATTTCATTCAATTGTCGAAAGCAAACTTATTTTAAGAACTGCCAGGAATTCCTTTCATGTTTGACATTCAAAACTAGATAACTACTCGATCTAAAAGGATAACAACTTGCACAGTGCTAACTTGTATTTTAAAAAATGACAGCGCAATTGCATCTACTCTTAAAACCCGAGCATCGCAAAATAAGCATGGGAATAGTTAGATGTTTATTTTATAGTATTTTGCATCAAGTATCTTCTGAATTCTAAAAATAATTGGCATCCATCGAAATATTTATTTAAATTTTGAATAATATTTGATCTGTAAAAACTAGACATGTTAAATATGAAGCTTTTTGTCTGTTACTGGATTCTCCACTGCCAGAGTGACGCAAACTAGAGGAATAGCACCTCATATTCTGCTTGGGTAGCTTACGATTCAACGGTATGAACATTTAATTCTTGCAGGCTTGCCCCCACCTCTTTTCCTGTTTTCTCTCCTCCTACTACAATCAGTCAGAAAAAAAGTTCTGACCCAAGATGGCAGCTATTCATGTCCTCTGGAGATGCTGCCTAACCTCCTGAGTTACTCCAGCAGTTTGTGCCTTTTTTTGTAAACCAGCATCCGCACTTCTTTACGTTTACTGGATTCTTATTTGTTGGTCATATTAAGAATTTCTAAAACATTTTTGAACTGATAAAACATCACAAGGTGGTTCACAGAAGCATTATCAATGTTCAATTAAATGTTCATACCGTTGAGTCGTAAGCTACCCAGGCCGAAAATAAAAACAGAAAATGTGGAAACATTCCGCAGGTCAGGCAGCATCTCAGACCTGTATTGTAATTCTGTTTCACCTTCCACAGGTGCTGACTGACCTGCTAAATGTTTCCACTGGTTTCTTTTCAGATTTCTAGCATCTGTTGACACTGAGCCACACTAAAACATGGAAAGATGAACAATGCTTCATCTAAGAAGTAGGTCTTTATGAGCATCTTGAAGACGGGAAACAAGATGGAGAGATTTGGAGAGAGAATTGCAGAGTTTAGGTTCTTGTCAATGACAATGCCAAAGGGTTAAAGTTCTTTGGTTAAAAATCGTATTTCACTGTTCCAGTTAGCATAGATTTTGATCTGCAGTGTTAAATGTATTATTCTGCATTTGTAGTTTGCTTTTGTCCAAAAAAAGGGGTTTAATATGTGAGGCAGTGTTGAGGGCAGAACTATTGATGTTCTTCTCCTATTATGTTCCTGATAGTTGGCTGGTCAAAGTGCTAATTTTCTACTATCACACACTATTTAAAGTGGTTAGGATGTACAATCCATGTAATTGGCAATCTTTGAATTGCTTATCACCCAAGGTAGTAATGATAGGCACAATGTTTAGATTCCTTTGTTCAGAGACTTGTTGGTGCAGATCTGAAGCTGTTATTGTTTGCCCCGTTGGCAATCTCTCCAAGGTCACGGGGTTGTGCAGCAAATCAAAGCTTCATTGTAGCAGATCAACACATGGGCATTTCTTTGGTGATCTGAACAATTTTGAAGACAACAACTTTGAATTATTAAAAATACATGCAGCTGTAGTATGCAGCATTTGATTGAAAATGGCCATATATTCTTCCATATCACCATATCACCATATATTTTTGGCAGAACTATCTACAAAAAGGTGTTCAGTTTTATAGAGATCTTATAGAGGCGTACAAAATCATGAGAGGAACAGATCGGGCAGATGCACAAACTCACTTGCCCAGAATAGGGGAATTGAGAACCAGAGGACCTAGGTTTAAGGTGAGAGGAAAAAGATTTAACAGGGACCTAAGGCATAACCTTTTCACACAAAGGGTGGTGGGTGTATGGAATGGGCTAATGGAGGAGGTAGTTGAAACAGGTGGTATCGCAATGTTTAAGAAACATTTAGACAGGGACATGGATAGGACAGGTTTAGAGGGATATGGGCCAAACACAGGCAAGTGGGACTAGTGTAGATGAGATGTTGGCCAGTATGGGTAAGTTTGGATGAAGAGCCTGTTTCCACACTATAAGACTCTATGACTCTGTCTCATTGTAGCTGTGTATTGAGGGTGAATCTTGCATCACATTAACATTGAGTGACACAATTTGAATAACTTTGGTTAGAGTATTAGACTAAGTAGGATATTTTTAAACAGTTTAAGTATTTTATGTTACTTCAACAAAGAAAAATCATAATGGAAGTCAAATGGCAAAAACACCAAGGCTAAAAAGAATGAAAAGGTCTTTTGGGGTGAAATCACTTTGCATGCTAGGTTCAGATTTTCAAAATCCTCTACAGATAAGGTTCTCAGATGGAGAGAATAATGAGCTGAATCATGAAACCGTATTCCATTTCCATACTTGCTAGACAATGATTTGCATTGCATTCACTTTAATGCATGGAAAATCACTGCTGGGGAATGCAGGGTGAAAGCTTCAGTCTGGATCAGGTTTAGATTTCATCACCGTTAGATGAAATCACACATGAAATATGCAGATGTACGGGGTCACTTTCGTCATTGAAAGATGACAACAATCAAAAGAAGCGCTTCTGTGCGACGCTGTCCTCTAAATCCCATCACAAGTTTCCACAGAATTCCATCTGACCCTTCCTTCACCCCCATGTTCATTGTTAATCATTTCATAAATCAGTTCACATTGGACAGATTTTGCATAATTACGTACCAAGGCAGTAAACCTCATTTGTACAGATTACTGCCACAACTATATTTACAAACTAAAACCATTTGAAAATGTTTGTTAAATAAATCAGATTGCTCCTGGGCAGTTCATCAAAACTTCTGATAGGCCAGCAAATGAAGGGGCAAATTATAGAGCCAGTTCTCCATGTTCCCATTAATTTGCAGTCCCTTCAGGGCCAACTAACCAACCAGTGTTGGGAAATCTGACAGCAGTCAATGGGGAAAGCCAATTATTTCCATAATTTAAGTCACCCGACAGCTATTTCAGTAGATTGACACAAACTGCTGGAGTAACTCAGCGAGTCAGGCAGCATCTCTGGAGAAGATGGAGGGGTGACGTTTCGAGTTGGAACCCTTCTTCAGACTGGTTGTAGAAGGGAGAGTGAGAGAAAAGACTGGGAGTGAAGACAAAACAGGACGAATCAGAGCTGGCAACAGATGACCTCAGGCACGGAGTTTCCATGATAGGTTGACTGTTGGCTAGAGACAGGTGTGAGCCCAAGAGAGATGCAAAGTTGCATATTACAAACTTTCTTTTAGCTGGAATGACAGGCCACCAATAAATGCTCAACCAATGAAAAACATGGGGGGGGGGGGGAGGGTTTGAGTAAGAACAATTTAAAATGGGAAATCTGGTTAAAAATACAATATTAGGATTCATATACTCAATTGGACATGCACGCCTATTGTCTAAATCAAAATGTGTCTTGGCCAGCAATAATAGAACTGCTGCAGTCTATTTTGTTGTCACTTTCAATCTACCGAATGGAAACGTGACAACAAATAAGAAATGACAACAATAGACCACACTCAACATTTTATGCTGTTTCAGAGATGTGTTTTAAATGAATCATTTTACGATAAAGACCGACTTTCTGGCTAAATACACTGCAACACTAGAGCTTCTTTGCCTCCTTATTTTACGGGAAGTATGAATCTCAGCGATCTGCAATGCTATCCTTTTGTACTGATGAACAGTTTGTTTCTCAGCCACATTCACACCTATTTTAATTAAGTTTGTACTCTTGTGCAATTTGCAGGAAGTTGCCATGGTTAAAGTCATAGTGTGGAAACAGGCCCTTTGGCCCAACTTGCCCATGCCCATGCCCAATTCTTACCTGCCTGCATTTGGCCCATATCCCTCTAACCTGCTCTACCCATGTACCTGTTTAAATGTTTCTTAAACGTTGCGATGGTACTTGCCTCAACTACCTCCTCCGGCAGCTCATTCCACACACCAGCCACCCTTTGTGTGGAAAAAGTTATCCCTCGGGTTCCTATTAAATCTTTTCTCTCCCATACCTTAAACCTCTGTTTCTCGGTTCCCTTACTCAGGGCAAGAGGCTCTATGCATCTACCTGATCTATTCCTCTCATGATTTTGTCAAAGATTGAAAAATTACCTCTTAAATGAAAACCAAAAGGTAACGGCCGTGGTTATTTTATTTATTCAGTGCGGGTTTGGGAATAAGCTGAGGATTTCCATGGGCCTCAGTACCTGGCACCTTGTTTTTCATTGAAAGTCCAAATAACTTGGACTTAACCAGAATAGCCACAGATAACAGGTAGACCAATGATACAAAAGTGGTCAATGTGACTGAAGTAGCAAGTCCAGAATACATGAACAGGAAGGTCATGTATTCAACAATACCTGGGGCACAGTGGGAGAGCTGCACACATTTCTGGCCACCACATTACAGAAAGCATGTAACGGGACCAGAAACAGAGAGGAGATTTGCAAGGATATTGCCAGGTTGAAGAATTAAAGGTGCTGTATCGAGCTCTGCCACCACTGTTTAACTTCATCTTTTACATCTTTGTGCTGTGGCACAGGAGACACAGACGTGCTAAAGGACAAATTCTGGCATATCCAACTTCCCCCTCTCCAGAGAGGCTGCCTGACTCGGTGAGTTACTCCAGCACTTTGCATCTATCTTCGGTGTAAACCAGCATCTGCAGTTCCTCCCAACACATCCCCCTTACACTCACCATTATGTCCAGTGGTGGTTCTGTTGATACTGTGCCAAAGAGCTGGATTCACGTTCAACCTTGCTCCTGAGTTTTACACTTTCTGCGACTGGCTTATAACAACCAACCCTATTCATTCGAATGAGGTTACTGACCCTCATTAAATAAATGTTATATTTTATTAAATTCCCTTAGTGTACCATAATTTAAACTTTTTTATACAACTAAATACATTCAAGCTTTTATTTGGGACATTAAACTGGTCAGCACCAGGGGACACTTGAAACACAATGGCTTCCACAATCCGTAAAAGCCATGGGAATCCCACAGAGTATGGTGTTGTTGGCAGGACGATACCAGACATCAGCTCACTGAGAACAGTCTGGCCTTTAGTAATGAGGCCAAGTTACATAGGCTGGTGTCACACGTGGCAATGGGCTGGTGAACTGCAGATATTTAGTTTAATTTAGTTTAATTTATTATTATTGTCACATATACTGAGGTACAGTGAAAAGCTTTATTGTTGCGTGCTACCTAGTCAACGAGAAGACTATGCATGATTACTCTCAACAGGTCCCTACCTGAAATGTCACATATCCATTCCCACTGCAGGTGATGCCTGACCTGCTGAATTACTCCAACACTTTAAGTTTTGACTTGGGCTATCCTTGCTTTCTTTGAAACAATGGAGGCTGGGTGGTGTTTAAAATTATGAGAAACCTGAACAGTATAAATAAAGGAACAGGAGACAACAGGTATTGCAGATGCTGGTTTACAAGAAGAGACACAAAGTGTTGGAGTAACTCAACGGGTCAGGTAGAGATGCTGAGTTACTTCAGCACTTTGTATCTTTGTTGATAATATAGGAACTATTTGCCTTCCTGGGGCAATCAGTAACTGTTGGGCATAGGTTGAAGATAATTGATAGACTGTGCGCAATCTGCTAGCATCAGTGTTGATGGCTTAATGTTACTTCTTTATTCCATTCTATCTAATGATTCAGGAGTTTGGCCTCAATAGTCAGGGATCTGGCTGAGGTGTTCTTAATCACTCTAACCTGATTAGCCTGAGATATATAGTGTGAGATAGGGTGGTGAATCTGTGGAATTCTTTGCAACAGAAGGCTGTAGAGGCCAAGTGAGTGGATATTTTTAAGGCAGAGGTAGTTAGATTTTTGATTAGTATAGGTGTCAGAGGTTGTGGGGAGAAGGCAGGAGAATGGGGTTAGGAGGAAGAGATAGATCAGCCATGATTGAATGGTGGAGTAGAAGATGGGCCGAATGGTGTATTTCTACTCCTATCACTTATGATCTTATGATCTTATATATAATTCTATGTAAAATGACCCAATGGTTGCCATGGGCAAAAACAACATCTGTCTCTCAACATTTTTACAATCTGACCTCATAAAATAATTATAATCATTAAAATAGTTAAAACAACAAACACACGTATTTAATAAGAAAAAACCCCACATTGGATCTGAAGAAACAAAATAACCAGGCTTTATTTCCAGCCAAAAAAAGACACAAAGTGCTGGAGTAGCTCAGCAGGTCAGGCAGCATCTCAAGAGAACATGGATAGGTGATGTCTTGAGTCTGGACCTTTCTTCAGGGATTGCAACTTGAAATGTTATCTATCCGTGTCCTCCAATGATTCTGCCTGACCTATTGTGTTACTCCAGCACTGTGTCTATTTTTGTGTGTACCAGCATCTGAAGTTCCTTGTATATCCTTTATATCTAGCCTAATGCTCAAAGGTTCATCAGTAAATTAACAACACGGTCCATGTAATTGCTTTGACTATTTTTGGAACAAAATTAACTTGTACTTTAAATTTGAATGCATTGGACATGGGATGGTTGATTGGCAAAAATGGGTTGACTCTGAGTTATAGTAGATCCCCCACAAAAGCTTGAAATCTCATGTGAAAGCTTCTGTTGTGTAGAAAGTGTTTTATATAAAAATATGTACATAACTAATATGGAACACCCGTTAAAAATGTAATAACACAAAAGTGTAGGATGAATTTACTGTCACCTGGAAGGTATAAGGTTTGTGAATTTAATTGTTCCGGTCCATCCATTTTATTGATGGTGGAATAATTTGCAGTAACATCATCTTATTCCCGTCTGACAGCTAACCAGCTGTACAAGAATGTAACTCAAGAAATAAACTGAGCCACTCCGGACTAAAAAAATTACATAAACCCAGCCTTAATCCTCCCCAATATATCCCTCTGTCCCTCCCTATTTCAGTGACATTCTCTGAAAAATAAATCTGTCAGCCTTAAAGATTACTTGTGGCCGCAATTATGCATGTTACTGCAATGTTACAGGATTACTAACTGAAGAGAACATCACAAGGAAAAGTAGAAATGAAGCTAAAATCAAACACCTGGCTGTCATTGGACCAGTTTATTTAATGTTAACAGCCAAATGTCTCGATTTTAAAAATATCAAGAGGTTATTGGAAAGTCCTACTGGATTATTAATCTTCATAAGACAGACTGTAAGTTAATTAATTTAACATGGTTGAGAAGCTATGGAACACCCGTTAAAAATGTAATAACACAAAAGTGTAGGACAAATTTACTGTCACCTACAAGGTAAAAGGTTTGTGAATTTAATTGTTCTGGTCCATCCAGCTTGTTCAACATTGTTCTGCAAACAGTGAAAAGGATAAAGGATATCTTCAAATCCACCCCTTCTCCACCTTAATCCAGACCCTGCTCCACATTCTGTGTCTTAAGAGAAAAGATATGGAGTAAGAATAAAAACCCAAGATTCTTCTTCTGAAGAATGGTCTCAACCGAAACATCATCCATTCCTCCTCTCCAGAGATGCTGCCTGTCCTGCTGCGTTACTCAAGCTTTTTGTGTCTATCTTCGGTTTAAACCAGCATCTGCAGTTCTTTCCTACAGATTAAAAACCCAGACTGATTTGAGAGTTTTGTGGGGTGAGAATTTGTAAAACTCCACAACAGTCTCTTTGGGAGACCAAATTCAGTCAAGGAAGTTGCCCCAAACCTAATTACGATATTCCTACCAACTTAGAAGATGAATTAGAGACCCTGCTGGACATAAGTCTAGCTCTACCTTGGTAGAATGGAGTGTCTCGGGATGCACACTGGTTGGGATGGATGTAAGCCTGAGATACTGTTTGGATCTTGCATATGATTAGCCCATAAGATATTGCCCATTTGAACCTGAATTCTGAATTAGGTTTCTGAAACCACAATAGAGTTCTTATTTGCATGACATAGCCTTCAAGGTAATTTAATGGCAGGCTTCATATCCTTTGTAGGTTAACTTGTCTATGGGGATTAGTAGGGTGGACATATGCTGCCATAACCACTTTACCATCCCAGCCAAGTCCAACACCTGTGTTTGCTTGTGTAAGGAGGAACTGCAGACGCCGGTTAAACTGATATAAAAAGCTGGAGTAACTCAGCGGGTCAGGCAGCATCGCTGGAGGAAAGGAATAGGTGATGTTTTAGGTCAAGACCCTTCTTCAAAGTTTGCTTATCGGGTAGAAACTGTGTTTGCTTAACAGGTAGAAACTGGAGCTGAAGTTTGAATTCCTCCTCAAATGTCAGTTACTTAGAATTAAGCTCAATTGCAATTGTTGCAAAAATAATAACCTAATTTGTTCTTGAAAGCTTATGTTGTAAACAAGTAGTAAGGGAAGTGGCTGGACTTAAACAAGTTTTTAGATTTCCAGCATTCAGTGAAATGTTAAAATTCAAGACATTAACTGCTACCATATTTTCAGATGAAATGCTCTTGTAATCCTCACAATCTTTCTTTAGTCACAAATTTCAAGACACCAAGCAGGCAAACTCCAAAATGCAAAAACCCTGCATCTGTTTATGTCATTCAATTCCCAAAAGCTACTGACACGAAGTAACTTGTGAGATTCTTAACATGAAAAAAAATTGCAGGCTGTTTATTGTTAAATCATAAGAATAGTGTAAATTGGTTCCATAACTGAGGCAGCTGTCAAAGACTCGGGCTTGATTCCAGAAGGGGTTTGACAGAGTAATTTGTGTCCAGGACCAGAATAAACATTTAATACAATTTATTTTACCAATTCAAATAACCCTTGACACCTCCACTTGCAACATTGCTCGAAATTCTTGTCTGAAGAAGGGTCTCGACCCGAAACATCACCCATTCCTTCTCTCCAGAGATGCTGCCTGTCCCGCTGAGTTACTCCAGCTTTTTGTGTCTTTCTTAGGCCTAATCTACCGTCCTCAGTGCTTCCTGGTGCCAATTGGCTGCTTGATGCCGACCCAAACGTCACTGGCAAGAATGCATCTTGTGGCAGGTGAGAACAATTATCATGTGGGTCAAGCCCTGCACGTGAATCAGCTGTCAAAGTCTTGGCAAGCAGCTAAGCTTCAGTCTCCGGATTTGCTGGCTGTCAACACCGATAGATATTATTAAAACTTTACAAATGATTAAAATGTAAATAAACAAAACCGCAGTTTTTTTAAACAAAATAATAAATTAACGTTTGTATGACTAACTAAGCTTAAGTTAAACGTTAATAAATCGATTTAAAATAAACATAAACAGCTCCTTTGCCTCCATTCCTCCCCGTTCAAATTAATGGAGGCCTTTTCTTGCACTTGGTTCTGATGTGTTATAAGTCTAGCAGACAGTTACCCCACAGTAAGTGTAGCAATGAACTGCAGATGCTGGTTTACACCGAAGATAGACACAAAATGCTTGGAGTAATTTAGCGGGACAAGTAGCTTCTCTGGAGAGGAACAGGAGACTTTTGATCCAGTCTGAAGAAGGGTTTCGACCCGAAACATCACCCATTCCTTCTCTCCAGAGATGCTTCCTGTCCTACTGAGTTACTCCAGCATTTTATGTCTATCCCCAGAGAAAGTAGTCATCTTATATTGAAACATATAAGATTATTAGGGGGTTGGACACGTTAGAGGCAGGAAACATGTTCCCAATGTTGGGGGAGTCCAGAACCAGGGGCCACAGTTTAAGAATAAGGGGTAGGCCATTTGGAATGGAGATGAGGAAAACCCTTTTTCAGTCAGAGAGTTGTAAATCTGTGGAATTCTCTGCCTCAGAAGGCAGTGGAGGCCAATTTTCTGAATGCATTCAAGAGAGAGCTAGATAAAGCTCTTAAGGATAGCGGAGTCAGGGGGTATGGGGAGAAGGCAGGAACGGGGTACTGATTGAGAATGATCAGCCATGATCACATTGAATGGTGGTGCTGGCTCGAAGGGCTGAATGGCCTACTCCTGCACCTATTGTCTATTGTCTAGTCAAAACTGTCACGACCTCGCTCTCGTTTTGGACGTGGGCCCTCTGAGGAGTGAACTTGAGATGTTACCAGAGGAGAGAAGCTAACAAGTCTGATCTTTCACTTATGTATGGATCTGGTGGCATGAATATGATAGACACAAAATGCTGGAGTGACTCAGAATAGTGAGGGCCTCGTCTATGATGGAAGAGGGGAACCTCCCTTCCCTAAAGAATGAGGACATCTCAGATGCCCTGGTATGGAACACCTCATTTTGGGTGCAGATGCGGCGTAGACGGAGGAATTGAGGGTAGGGGGTTGAGTCTTTATAGTGGGAAGAAGTGTAGTCCAGATAGGTGTGGGAGGTTTATAATAAATGTCAGCCGATATTCTATCTCCTGTGATGGAGACGGTGAGATCAAGAAACGGTAGGGAGATGGCAGAAGTGGTCCAAGTAAATATGAGTGCAGGATGGAAATTAGTAGTAAAGTTAATGAAGAGTGAGTTCTGCATGGGTGGAGGAGGCAGCACCGATGTAGTCGTCAATGTAGCAGAGATAGAGTGCGGGGATAGGGCCGGTGTACGCCTGGAAAAGGGATTGTTCGACGTTCTCTAAAAAGAGGCTGGCATAGCTGGGGCCCATACGAGTGCCCGTAGCTACGCCTAGGATTTGGAGGAAGGGGGAAGAGTTGAAGGAGAAGTTGTTAAGAATAAGGACCAGCTCTGCGAGGCAGAGGAGATTGTTGGTAGAGGGAAAATGGCTGGTTCTGCGGCCGAGGAAGAAACAGTGGGCTCTAAGATCTTCCTGGTGGGGGATGGTGCAGAGTGACTGAACATCCATAATAAAGATGAGGGAGCGGGGGCCTGGAAAACAGAAGTCATTGAAGAGACAAAAGGCGTGGGAGAAGTCCTGGACATAGGTAGGGAGGGATTGGGTCAGGGGGGGATATGATGGAGTTGAGGTACGTGGAAATTAATTCAGTAGGACAGGAGCAAGGATATGATGTTAGTTCTATGCAAAGCTTTAGACAAAAGTTGGTAATAACTAAATTTACCTTTACAAATTATTCACGTTAAATTCTTACTTGTTTTGTTTCTCTTGTGGTTAGTAACGTATTGTTTTTGCACCTTGTTCCTATGTTTTTCCATCGGCTCTCACGTACTTGATAGTCGTGCTATTTGAGCCAAGCTAAGCCTTGCATGATATTGTCAAACATTTATTTGATCAGCGGAGACAATGGCATCCAGCCCATTTCTACCATCATTCACCTTTCAGGGTAGCACTGCAAGATGGACAGTTGCAAGATTTTATTCAATTTATTGAATTGAATTGATTGAAAGATACTGCAAAGAAACAGACCCTCGGCACACCGAGTCCTTACCAACCATCGATCACTCCTTCACACTAGTTCTATGTTATCCCTCTTTTGCTTCCACTCCCAACTCACAAGTGGCAATTTAAAGGGGGAAATTACTCATTGCATGAGATACTGAAAATAGATTTGGCAACTTAATTAAGTAAGGTCTAACACCTGTACTAATCAAGAATCTATCTATCTCTGCCTTAAAATTACCCACTGACTTGGCCTCCACAGCCTTCTGTGACAAAGAATTTCACAGATTCACTAACCTCTGACTAAAGAAATTTCTCCTCATCTCCTTCGGAAAAGAACGTCCTTTAATTCTGAGACTATGACCTCTAGTCCTAGACTCTCCCACTGGTGGAAACATCCTCTCCACATCCGCTCTATCCGTCTTTCACTATTCTGTATGTTTCAATGAGGTCCCCCCCCCCCATCCCGCCCCCATCCTTTTAAACTCCAGCGAGTACAGGCCCAGTGCCGACAACTGTTGGTCCTTGGCATAGATCAATTAATTGAGGATGAAAACTTGAATTCCTCTGTGCTACATGATTGTCACAGCAAGGAGCAGGGAATTTTGCACCTAGCTTATGCACCTCATGGGGTAAACAACAATTAAGGTAATCATAAAAAGGAAATCCCATTTTTTTCCTTGTTACTGTAAAACAGTTGATAGGAGAGGGGAAGAGGCAGTGGGGTGGGGGGGGGGAGTTCAACTCAGTGTATTAAAATTAGCTAGGAAGTGCAGAGCAAGACAAACGTAGCTGCCCCAATCTTTCTGAACATGGTTCCCTCAACTTTGGTTACAGCCCCCAAGGCATACCTTCAAGCTATCATGCTATCATCCTTCAAGCTATCAAGCTATCAAGATTTCATGCTATCATCCTTCAATTGCACGACCATCATGATTCTTGAAGTCATCTGTATCCCCAATCAAACACACTCTGATCACAGCCTTGAAAAATAGCACCAAGTATTTCAAACTTACAATATTCAGTTAGTTCTTCCTGAGATGCAATGAGGTTTTCAGAGTGTGTCCAACAGGCTAAGTGATTATTGGTGACCCATTGCTGAAGCTATCTTGTCCAACCATTAGGGTGCACCCCTAGAATACATGGATCATGAATGCTTTCCCTGTTCATAGATGTCTCAGACCAGTCAAGCAGGTGTCAACCTGAAATAAATATTGAACTTATTGTCACCCATCCTTTTTCTCCAGAGATGCTACCTGACCTGCTGAGTTACTCCAGCTCTTTGTGTCTATCTTCGGCACATACAATAGTACTTCCCCTTCACTGGAGGAGAGCAAATTCTGAGTAAATTTATTTAAAACAATTCAGAAAAATATAGTTACAAACTTTCTTCTTTTGATCTTTTAATTTGAATGAAACAAGGTAAAAAAGAAAATGTTACTTATGAATTCATAGTGTTGTGAGGGCTGGCAACAGAATCGGGAAATATTCCTTACTGTTACACCACAATCCTTTCCATTAACAAGTATTAATTAAACAACTTCAAGATCAACACAATCTTACAGAATGGTATCATCCTTTCTCAATGATTGTAACGTTTGAACACAGTTCATGGTGTGAAGAATTTCATATTTTCGATCCATTTTCATGAAAAGTATATAAAATATGGTAATTCAAATAAAAAGGGAACTTATGGTTTTCCTTTGCATGACTGTTATTTCTATTTTCTTAACAGACATCTGAAAAGCATCATTTTCTGAATCCTTACATCTGAGGTAAATAGTTTGTATCAGAAAATTAGAAAATAGAGATTGTCCATTTACTGAAATTGTGGTTCTTTTCTGAATTCATTGGTGAAAAATCAACTTTTGACGAATCAAAGGCAATAATCAAATATTTCCAACCTAAATAAATTTCCATTTCAACTTTCCATCCCTCATTTCCAATCTCACATTGGAGATAAGATTTCATTTCCTTAATATTTTACAACATTTGTTTTCTCACTTACGCTTCCAAAGATTATTGCTCATGCAATTAATTACAATGGCAAAGATAATCTTAACACATGCAAAGATACAATACGACCTGCATTAATAAGGATTTGCGATCTGATGCAACACTGATAAAATCAGTCAGCCATTCTTCAAACACCATTGCACATTAATCTTTATCTAATTGACAGTTATCTGACTGGTCAAGAAACAATTTTAATTCACTGGAATATTTTAAAGTTCAAGTATGAGCTAATTCTTTGGTCGTAGTTTAAAGACTGACCCTGGAAGGTTGTGAATTGAGAATTGCAGGTTAATTATAAAGTAATTGTTTTTGAATTGTGTAATACCAAAATTAGGATACGAGTAATCTAAGTCTTTAATTTAAAGGCTAATTCTCTCCCCTCTCCTTCCAAAGATGCTGATTGGGCAGTGAAAGCTCCACCACTAGTGTTTCACTTTGTATCTCATTGAAGGAATCCTTACTTGTATGTCAATCCGGAGAGTGTGGGTTTATTGATTATTGTACAGTTGCCTAATTCTGCCCCTTATAACTTATGAACTTATGAAAGCCAGTCTTGAGCCTTAAATATGACCCAGTAAAATAATGATCTGGCAGTAATAACCAGAACAATAATCACTAGTCAAGCCACTACCCACTTGACCTGATACCTAGCAAACAGACTGTCACAGGACCTCCTTTCCATGAAAGCCTCAAAAGAAGTGAGTAACTTCGATCAGTTCTTGTAAAGAGAAAGCCTACTATGCAAGGCACCCTCTGATGTGTGGAGCATCACAAAAGGTAGTGACCGAGGGAAGATTTCGTACCACAAAAGCAGGCAGTGAGGAGAATTTGTTCAGCAGTACAATTGTATATTTACTCAATGTTTTGTGTCATGGCTTGGCACACGAGTCAGCCCTTGATCAACGTCAAAACATGAGCCCAATCTTGTTCAAGATGCAAAATACTAGCAGTCATGCAAACTGAGAGAACCTACTACACACAACCCCTTTACACATTGCATAACCTATCCACAGAGCCACAATAAACTGATCAGATCAACACTATACAGATGTATTATGGCGAGTCCGAAAACTTGTTGGTTGTAGAAGAAGTTTATTGCAGCCGCAATATTCGAATACAGAGTTAAACAACAAGGTACAGGACAACCATCAAAAACTTACTGTCTTCTTCGAAGACTTCGCCGAACTGAACATTTCGGGCGCCAAAAGCGCACATGACCACGCTGGCCAATCAGCGATGTCGCTCCCTGGACCAATCCCCATGGTCGCGTTCACACGTGACCTCGCTGGCCAATCCGAGGGTTCGACGACCTGGACCATTCTCTATGGTCGCTACATGACCCCCCCCCCAGAACCCGAGGTGCGGAACCTAGCAGGGAGCCGGATTTCGCGACCATAACGAGTACGGAGAGGGACAGCCTGAACCACAGGAGCCGGGGGTTCCGGACTTGGCGGAACTGCCGGAACGGGAGGTCCTGGAGGAACTGCCGGAACGGGGGGTCCTGGAGGAACTGTCGGAACGGGGGGTCCTGGACTGAGCGGAACTAACGGAGGTCGGCCTCTCCTAGGGGTTTGACCGACCAGGACTGGTTGATCCGGATCCAAATGTGCAGGTTTGAGCCGGGACACCGAGACGAGCTCACTCTTGCCGCACATGTCTAAGGTGAAGGTAGCCGTTCCCTTACGCAAAACCCGGAACGGCCCTTGATAGACCCTCTGCAACGGGGCGCGATGGGAATCTTTTCGCAGAAAAACAAACTCACAGTCCTTCAGGGAAGGCGGTTCATGTACCATGGGACACCCATGACGTGAAGTCGGAACTGGAGCCAGGGAGCCCACCCGTTCCCGGAGAGATGCTAACACTGATGGGACTGTTGGCAGCTGGTCTGAAGGGTCCGGAAACAAATCTCCGGGTACTCGAAGTGTCGAGCCATATACTAGCTCCGCGGACGACGCACCGAGATCTAGCTTAGGAGCAGTCCGGATGCCCAAAAGAACCCAAGGGAGCTGGTCTATCCAGTCCAGGCCTTCAAGCCTTGCACTGAGGGACGCCTTAAGTTGACGGTGGAACCTTTCTACGAGTCCATTTGCCTGGGGGTGATATGTAGTAGTGGGTTGTAACTTGGAACCGTACAGTTCTGCGAGCGCGGCCCAGAGGGACGAAGTGAACTGTGGCCCTCTGTCAGTGGTAATAACTGCCGGGACCCCGAAACGAGCTACCCAATGAAGGGCCAAAGTCCTAGCACAAGACGCTGACGAAATATCAGACAATGGGAAAGCCTCTGGCCACCGGGTGAACCGATCCACCACCGTGAGGAGGTGGGTGTAGCCCCGGGAGGAAGGCAAAGGCCCGACCAAATCCACGTGGATGTGGAAAAAACGAACTGCTGGGACCTCGAAATCCTGTACGGGGGGCTGGACATGGCGCTGGACTTTAGCGGTCTGACAGGGAACGCAGGAACGCGCCCAACCCGCTACCTGTTTCCGTAGGCCATGTCAGACAAACCGAGCTGCTACCAAAGCAGAGGTGGAGCGGATGGACGGGTGCGCCAGCCCATGAATGGCATCGAAAACCCGGCTCTGAAGGGAGGGTGGTACTACCGGCCTGGGACGGGGAAGAGAAACATCGCACCAGACTTTTGTGCCTTCCGACCCACAAGCTACCTGGGCCAACTTCAATCCCGAAGTGGTGGACTGGTATGCCGAAGCGGTATCCGCTAGAAGCTGTGCCTCTGCAAGCTCCTGGGGATCCACTTCGCAGTCCACCGCTGAAATAGGGGAAAAAGCAGGTCTAGACAGGGCGTCAGCAACGGCATTAAGCTTACCCGCGACATGACGGACATCGGTGGTGAATTCGGAGATAGCAGTCAGGTGCCGCTGCTGGCGGGCCGACCATGGGTCAGACAATTTTAAAAAAGCAAATGTTAATGGTTTGTGGTCCGTAAAGGCCACAAATGGGCGGCCCTCAAGGAAGTACCTGAAATGACGAACAGCTAAATAGAGAGCCAGAAGCTCTCGGTCAAATGCGCTATACTTCAGCTCAGCCGAATTTAGTTGCCGGCTGAAAAACGCTAAAGGCTGCCAACGGCCACCGACCTGCTGCTCCAGAACCCCGCCCACCGCCACGTCAGAGGCGTCAACCGTCAGGGCCGTGGGGGCGGAGGGGCTCGGGTGGACCAACATGGTGGCGTCTGCCAAGGCTGCCTTAGCTGCTGTAAAAGCCGACTCTGCGGCCGGGGACCATATCAACTCTACCGGTTTTCCTGCAAGGCATTGGAAAAGCGGGCGCATGACTCGCGCAGCTGCCGGAACGAACCGATGGTAGAAATTAACCATGCCTACGAACTCCTGTAGCCCTTTTATTGTGGTGGGCCTGGGAAATGCCCGGATAGCCTCCACCTTCTCGGGCAAAGGGGAGGCTCCGGCAGGGGTAATTCTGTGCCCTAGAAAATCAAGAGCAGGGAGGCCGAATTGACACTTGGAGGGTTGGATAATGAGCCCGTGGTCTTGGAGCCGCTGGAACACGGTCCGCAAGTGGACCTGGTGTTCCTGCACTGAGGGGCTGGCGACCAGGATGTCGTCTAAATAAATAAACAAAAAGGGTAAACCCCGGCCCACGCGGTCCATCAGTCGTTGGAAAGCCTGTGCCGCGTTCTTTAAACCGAAAGGCATACGCAACCATTCAAACAACCCGAACGGAGTAATCGTTGCAGTTTTCTGTATGTCCTCCGGTTGCACCGGAATCTGGTGGTATCCTCGCACCAAATCGATTTTGGAGAACACCACCGCTCCTTCCAGCCCAGACGAAAAGTCCTGTAGGTGCGGTATGGGGTAGCGATCAGCCGTGGTGACAGCATTGAGACGCCGATAATCGCCACATGGTCTCCACCCCCCAGATGCCTTGGAGACCATATGTAACGGCGAGGCCCACGGGCTGTCAGACTGACGGACAATTCCCATTTCCTCCATCTTCCTGAACTCCGCCCGTGCCACCACCAGTTTGTCTGGCGGTAGTCTCCTGGCCCGAGCGAAAACGGGAGGGCCTTCGGTGCGGATGTGATGGACCACGCCGTGCTTGGCCGAAGACGTGTCAAAATGTTGAATGAGCAGCTCTGGAAACTCCGCCAGGATCTCAGCATACGAGTCAGGGGCCGCGACGACGGCCTGGACAGTAGGGCTGGGCGGGGAGGCGATTGTCGGAGCGACGTGCTCATCTCCGGCGGAGGGTCGGAGGTCGTTACCGCGGACATCAGGGACCAGTGAAAAAGCCCAGAGAAAATCTGCGCCCAGGATCGCTTGTCTGACGTCTGCTATGATGAATGGCCATTCGTACGTGCGGAGGCCTAACACAAGGGACATCTTCCGTATACCGAAAGTGCGAATGGGGCTGCCATTAACCGCGATGAGGGTGGGACCTGTCTTACCCGATCTGGTTTCGAGGTCGGTCGGCGGCACTATACTGACGATGGCTCCCGTGTCCACCAAAAATTCTGTGTCCGTGAATCGATCATGGACGTAGAGGCGTCGGTTCTGGCCAATCGTAACTGCCCCTATGTACGATCGGCCGAGGCATTTCCCGCGAAGGTACAAGGCGAGCGGCAGTTGCGGGATTCGCTACCCCATCGTAGGTGATAATAGCACCAGCCGCGCTTGTGCGGACCTTTTTGGCGGGCTTTCGGAGAATTGGCGGGAGACGCGGCGCCATCTTGATGTCGCTGTGGCGTGGTCACTGATGTCGAGACCTTGTTGATCGAACCGCTTGCCTTGTTTTTAGCCGCTATAAGCGCGTCTGCTTTCGCTGCATATGCTTCGGGGTCCTTAAAAGAACAATGCGTGAGCAGCAGTCGGACATCCTCAGGAAGCTTCTCTCGGAATGCCTGTTCGAACATAGGGCAATCCGTATGCTCACCGGCTAGCATCATCATTTCGGACATGAGAACGGAAGGCCGTCGGTCTCCAAGATCCGGTAGGTGCAGAAGTCTTGCAGCGCCATCATGCTTATTAAACCCGAAGGTTCGCAGTAACACTTTCTTCATGGCCTCGTACTTGCTTTCCGCAGGTGGATTAACGATGAACCGCATCACGCGCGTGGTCGTCTCCGACGATAGAGCGCTGACGAGGTAGTAATACATCGTGGAGTCGTCCGATATCTTCTTTATATGAAATTGAGCTTCGGTGTGGATAAACCAAGATTGCGGTGCATGCGTCCAAAACAACGGAAGGTGAACGCTTGCCGCGCTTAACTCCGGTGTGCCCGGCGCGGCCATCAACAACGAGGCGTCGTGTTCCTGCATAGTCGGTGATCGTCCAGATCACGTCGGGGTCACCAATATGGCGAGTCCGAAAACTTGTTGGTTGTAGAAGAAGTTTATTGCAGCCGCAATATTCGAATACAGAGTTAAACAACAAGGTACAGGACAACCATCAAAAACTTACTGTCTTCTTCGAAGACTTCGCCGAACTGAACATTTCGGGCGCCAAAAGCGCACATGACCACGCTGGCCAATCAGCGATGTCGCTCCCTGGACCAATCCCCATGGTCGCGTTCACACGTGACCTCGCTGGCCAATCCGAGGGTTCGACGACCTGGACCATTCTCTATGGTCGCTACAGTATCACATTTATTCGGGAACTGCGCTTCATTATATACTGGAAAAGAGGGAAGGGTCCTTGGTAGACATGGTCTAACAACATCCAGCACTTGTATGCAACACCGAAATCTGGAATATTTGTGACTTTAGCCAAAAGTGCGACCAGTTTCAATTCTTAAGGCATCCCGTTATAAATGGCAATTTCTTGCCAATTCAATTAGATTCCATGTAACATTAAGAATGGTTGATGGCAAGTGAAAGGCAATGGGTCTTGGAAACATGCCAGTTGTAATGCCAATTACCAGTGTTAAAGAACCAGCCATGCCTTGAGCAAATCTGTTACATAATGGATAATTAAAGTA
Source organism: Rhinoraja longicauda (assembly GCF_053455715.1). Lineage (NCBI taxonomy): Eukaryota > Metazoa > Chordata > Chondrichthyes > Rajiformes > Arhynchobatidae > Rhinoraja > Rhinoraja longicauda. Next base: position 32,683,056 of record NC_135958.1, read on the forward strand.
GTAGCATCTCCGCAATCATGTGGAAGACTGATCATTAGGTCTTTTACACGCAAAGTAGAATAATCTAATTTGACCAGTTATATTTCTGTCACCTCCAATCCTTCTGTAATGAGGCGACCAGAACTGCATGCAATACTCCAAATGAAGTCTAAACAAAGTCTTATACAGCTTCATCATGACTTTTTATCAATACATAGTCATTAAGTAAAGCAAACTCACAAATAACGTACCAATGCTCAGTTTAAAGTCTACCAGAATGATTTCGCTCCATAATTGAAAGTGGCCTTGATCCAGAAATAAGTACAAAAGCTAATTAGAAGAAAAATGAATATAGCTTCTTCTAACTTCACATGAAGACTTGAATAAAAGCTCTGAAAAGAAAATGAACTTAGAAGTTAATGGAACTCTTGCAGTGGTTGGAATCATATCTGACACATAGATACCATGGTGTTCACAGTGGGATAGTCACTGGGGAGTTCAGGGGAGCCTACATTATTCAACCATTTTCATAAACTTCGTTATTTAAAAGGTAGCAGTGAAGTTACTTCTGATGTTTCCAGAGTGTTCAATTTCATTTAAAACTTCTCATGTAATGAAACAGGCAAGGTTATGGGAGACTGCAGAGTAGCCAATGTTTTCTTTACTTAAGAAGGGAAATAGAGGTAATCCAGGGAATTATAGGCCAGTAAACCTCAGGAAGCTACTGTAGAGGATTCTTCAGGATAGGATTTACTCCCATGTAGAAGCGGGAATGGGCTAATTAGGGACAGTCAAGCCTGGCATCGTCAGCAGCAAGTCTTACGAACTTGATTACGTTTTTTTGAGGAGGTAGCGAAGGTTATTGGTGATGGTGGAGTAATGGATGATGTCTGCATGAATTTTAGTAAGGCATCTGATAAAGTCCCAATGGTAGGCCGATTTAGAAGATTAAGATGCGTGAGATCCACAGTGACTTGGTTTCATGGATTCAGAACTGGCTTACTCGTAGAAGACAGGTTTGTGGTGGAAGGTTGTTATTCTAGCCAGGGGCCTGTGACCAATGGATTTTCTCAATCAGATTTCTGCAGGGATCTGTGCTGGGATCTCTGTTGTCAATGATGGAGAGAAATGACTTGGAAGTAAATGTAGCTGGGTTAGGTAGTACGTTTGCAGTCGATACCAACATTACTGGAGTTGCGGACAGTGAGGAAGGCTATGAAAGTGTGCAGCAGAATCAACAAAAGAAATGGGTTGGAAACGGCAGATGGAGTTTAATCTGTGCAAGTGTAAGGTGTTGCACTTCGAGAGGATAAATATAAGGGGAAGGTATATGGTTGATGGACGCCCCCCTAAATGGCACTAAAATGCAAAGGGATCTTGGCATCCAGACCCATTCCTGGATCTGGATTCCTTTCTGAAAGTGGCAACACAAATAGATAGAGTGGTAAAGAATGCAAATGGTTTACTTACCTTCATGGTTCAGAGCATTGTGTGTAAGAGATAGGAAGTCATAATGCAGCTCTATCAGACTGTTTAGACTTCATTTGGAGCATTGCATTCAATTCTGGTCGCCTCATTACCTGAAGGATTTGGAGGCTCTGGAGAGGGAACGGTATGGATCATATGTAGGCAGAGGAGATTAATTTATCATGGCACTATGTTCATCACAGATATTATGGGCTGAAGGTCCTGTTCTTGTGCCGTACTCTTCCATATTCTATAATCTGTGAGGCAATCCTCTGGAACATTTGATACAACATGCCGAACTTAAGGGCGGCATGGTGGGGCAGCAGTAGAATTGTTGCCTTATAGGGTCAGAGACTGGGGTTCGATCCTGACTACAGGTGCTGCCTATATGGAGTTTGCACGTTCTCTCCCATGACCGCTTGGGTTTTCTCCAAGTGCTCTGGTTTCCTCCCACACTCCAAAGACGTGTTGGTTTGTTGGTTAATTGGCTTCAATAAGAATAGTAAATTGTCCCCAGTGTGTGGTATAGTGCTAGTGTATGGGGATCGCTGGTCGGCACGGACTCAGTGGGCCAAAGGGCACGTTTCCACGCTGTATTTCTAAACTAAACTAAATGAACCCTGTGCTGATAACTGGCAATAACATCTTCCCAATGTAAATGGCGAAGCATTGTGGAATCAAACCATCTGTCCTAGACTTCCTCCACGAGCAACAACGCCAAGTCAGCCACCATCAACCACATGAGAGTTACTAGTCCAACCATATTATCTCCATGACTACACAAGCAGTACGAGAGTGGTGCATTGCAGCAAATAATTCAGCTGTAATTTGCACCGTGATTCATGTATGGTGAAATATTAATTTGTTATATCGGTGCATTAAAACACTCCTGAAGCTTGCCAGCAGGCAATACAAATCAAATCACTTCTCATTTCCACTGTCACTATTGAAGAACATAAGATAGGGGCAGAGATAAGCAAGACACCCCTAAATCCAGTTCCACTATTGAATAAGACTCCTCTCTCCTTCCAGATCCATGTCATACAAATATCTATTTTAGACTTGAAACTTAATAATTGATCATCTACAATCCGATGACTGAAGAAATTTCTCCTCGTCCCAGTTTGAAGCACCCAACCCACTTATTCTGTGCTAATACCTAGCTCTGGAAATGCATTGTTCAAACTTTTTTTTTGAGCGATACAGTTTTTGTTTTTCTCCATAATGTTTTAGCCTCAAGACCTCATATAACTTTAGGCAAAGATTTGCCAATTCGGTTTTGAGAAGTTTTGCAGTATCAAAAGTTCACAACATTTTTTTTCTTCATAGTTGTTAGCTAAAATAACATTACACATAAGAAGACACAAAATGCTGGAGTTTGAACAAGGGTCCCATCCATATATCATGTGTAATGTTAAGAAGAATCCCGGCTCGAAACATCACCTATCCATGTTCTCCAGAGACACTGCTTGGCCTGCGGAGTTACTCCAGCACTTTGTGTCTTTTTTTTGTAATCCAGCATCTGCAGTTCTTTGTTTCTACTTTATTGGAGTAACTCAGTGTGTCAGACGACATCTCTGGAGAACATGGATAGGTGATATTTTGGGTCAGGACACTTCTTAACATTATACATGATATTATGACTAAATCTAAATGAATCCTTTCCATAAGCCTCCTGAAACAATGTGAGTACTCAGTCATTTTGGAGGAAGTTCTCTGAGATCCTATAGAGAAAGATATTTATGGGAGGTGGTCTTGGAGGGGAGGATGCTCCTCAAACTGCGGAGCATCTTAGACAATACAGCTCACCCCCTCCATGACACACTGGTCAACCTGAGGAGCACCTTCAGCAACAGACAGGTTCCACCAAGATGCAGTACAGAACGCCACAGGGGATCCTTTTTTCCCTGTGGCTAACAAACTCTACAACTCCTCCCCCTTCTGTCGTGGGGTAGACTGACTCCTCTCCCCACCCCCCCCTAATCTTTGCACATCCCTAACCCTTTCCACTCATTACTTTAATTTCATGTTTCATGTATGTCGTGTTTTATGACTGTTGGCAGACCAATTTCCCTCCTGAGATAAATAAAGTTCTAGCGTATCGTATTGTATATAAACCTAAATTTAAGGTTTAGCAACTTTAGAAAGTTTAACATAGAAATAAGTTGTAGACTAAATCAGCATCCTTCGGAACCAATCATAAATTTGTACAAAGGTATGTCGGTATGGATAAAATAATTCCATCAATCTTACAAAAACTCCAGAGAACTGAGCTTTAAATATAACCTCCTTCAACATCAAAGAAGGTTAATTCCAGGGTAGAGAACCTTTGGGAAAACATAGAGAAATCTTTCCTGATCCATCATTGAAATGAACTAATTACAGTCACAATCACTGTAAATGTAACTAATCCCTTAACCTCCCGTGCACGCCAAACACTCCCTTGAATAGATCTTTTCCATTTCTCTTTTATTTTCACATAACTGGCAGTGATTTTGGCAGACTAAATATCACCCTACACTCACACTCACACTCACCACACAAATCTAACAGTTAGCACTGCCTTCACTGGCTATGCTGCCTACTCTATATCCCATTACTTCTTACAACCTTGGTTAGATTCTCCAGATGCAATATATATTCATATTGAACAAGTTCTAAGAAGGATGTTATTTTATTGAAGATGGCTCAGGGAAGGCATGCTACAATGATCAGAAGCACAAGGGATTGTCCTATGAAGTAAGATTAAACTGGTTGAGATTCCTGTCAATGACGTTTAGAAGAATCACAGGCAATCCAGCGGAAACATGTGATTTTTAGGGGTTTGTACAGGGTAAATGCTGAAAGGATAGTTCATGTCATAGGAACAGAGTTAGGGCATTTGACCCATTCAGTCTACTCCACCATGCAATCATAGTTGACCTATATTTCTCTCTCGACACCATTCTCCCCGTAACCTTTGACACTCTTACTAATCAAGAACCCGCTTTAAAATTACCCAAGCACTTGGCCTCCACAGCCGTCCGTGGCAATGAATTCCACAGATTCACCACCTCTTCCTCTCATGGGACAGCCCAGACCAAAGGGTATCATCTCAGAATAAAAGGGTGCCCATTTTTGACTGGAATGCAGAAGGATTCCTTTCAGAGGGTTGTGAGTCATTGGCATTTCTTGGCACCGTGAGCTGTGTGGCCCGGTCCTCCTGTATATTTAAGGCTGAGATTAATATATTTCTAATTAATAAAGGAATTATAATAAAGGGGGGCAAGGGGATACAGCAGGAAGGTGAATTGGAGGAATTTCAGATCTGCTTCATTGTCGTAGAGTCAGAGAGTCATACAATATGGAAACAGGCCTTTTCACCCATCTCCTCCATGCTGACCTAGATGCCCCATTAAAGCTCGTTCCATTTGCCTGCGTTTGGCCTTTTTCTTTTAAACCTTTGCCTATCCATGTACCTGCCCGAGTGATTTTGCCCCAAAGAATGATGGAGCATTTTACAGGGAATGAACGGCCCACTCCTGCTCATACTTCCTAATTTCTTATGTTCTTAACTCTGGGTATTCACAAAATCAGGAAGATCTGGTGAAGAAATCTAAGCAAACATCAGATCTAGGAATGGTAAAATATTGAACAGAGAACCCACCATGTAAAACCTAGTAAATCATTAAACATTAGCACATATTGACCCCTGGCAGCTAATAGATAATTGCCTGAGATGGTGTTTTGAGCCCCAGACCATTTTCTCAGACAAACTACAATGAAGCAGGTGAAATCTATTTGCATACGTGAAAATATTTAGGTACCTTCTTGCATCAGTAAATTGTCTACAATTCAGGTAGTGTTCTGCATTCAATTATTTTTCATCATGATATTGATGCCAAAGACCCAGGTTTGATCCTGACTACGGGTGCTTGTCTGTATGGTGTTTGTACGTTCTCCCCGTGACCTGCGTGGGTTTTCTCTGAGATCTTCGGGTTTCCTCCCACACTCCAAAGATGTACAGGTTTATAGGTTAATTGGCTTGGTCTAAATGTAAAATTGTCCATGGTGTGTGTAGGATAGAGGTAATGTACAGGGATCGCTGGTCAGCGCAGACTCGGTGGGCCGAAGGGCCTGTTTCCACGCTGTATCTCTAAACTAAACTAAACTAAATAGCTGGTTCTCCAATGCAATTTATAATTTCATTTGATGCAGTCATGTGTGCAGCAAACCGTATCCTTCCTCTTTCCCTTTGCATGATTGTGTGAAGTACCAAAAATAAGATGCTGACAATAAATGCATAAGAAGTGGAACATCTCCACTGACTGCTGGGAACCTTTGGCCTGGAGTCACTCAAAGTGGAGAAAGTGAAGCAGAAAGGCATGGTATTGAGGACCTTGGGGACGTGTATCAGGAGAATAAAGAAGCCCTGTGTAAATAGTGGAAGAGGTGCAGTACCCCATAAAGGATGCATCCACCCGACCATCAGGCACCTCCAGCCTCAACTGTGAATAGACAATAGACAATAGCTGCAGGAGTAGGCCATTCGCCCCTTCGAGCCAGCACCACCATTCAATGTGATCATGGCTGATCATTCTCAATCAGTACCCCGTTCCTGCCTTCTCCCCATACCCCCTGACTCCGCTATCATTAAGAGCTCTATCTAGCTCTCTCTTGAATGCATTCAGAGAGCTGGCCTCCACTGCCTTCTGACGCAGAGAATTCCACAGATTTACAACTGTCTGACTGAAAATGTTTTTCCTCATCTCTGTTCTAAATGGCTTACCCCTTATTCCTAAACTGTGGCCCCTGGTTCTGGAATCCCCCAACATTGGGAACAGGTTTCCTGCCTCTAACGTGTCCAACCCCTTAATAATCTTAAATGTTTCAATAAGATCCCCTCTCATCCTTCTAAATTCCAGTGTATACAAGCCGAGTCGCTCCAGTCTTTCAACATACGACAGCCCCGCCATTCCGGGAATTAACCTAGTACGCCCTCAATAGCAAGAATATCCTTCCTCAAATTTGGAGACCAAAACTGCACACAGTACTCTAGGTGTGGTCTCACTAGGGCCCTGTACAACTGTAGAAGGACCTCTTTGCTCCTGTACTCAACTCCTCTTGTTATGAAAGGCCAACATTCCATTCCATTGAAGACTCTATCATTTCCACACTGGCTATATTATCCAAAGACGTGGCTATAGAACCCACAAAACTGGAATAGAAACAAGACATCCGTGATGCGTAAGGGTTTCCTAAGTAGAAGAAGAAATCCACCGTGCATTTTTGAAATATAGGCTCCTTGGAACAACTGCTACACAAATCTCCACGATAGACATGAGTCCCACAGACCCCAGGAACACTTACTTCACAGTCTGTGGCAGGTTAGTCAGTTTCACCACAATGCATGCAGGGCAGATTTACTGAACCTCGGCTCTACAAATCTTTGGAAAACAAAAAGGTAAGACCCTTATTCTGATGTGCAGTGAAAATATGCACATATCATATGAGGAAGAAATTAATTTTACTACCCTCGGCAAGCCTATCTCCATTAATTTCAGCAATTTTTACAACATCTTGATGTCTCCTTCAATCTTCATCCAACGGTGCTTTGCGGCAGCACAGAGGTGCAGCGGTAGCGTTGTTACCTTACAGCGCCAGAGAACCGGGTACGATCCTGAGTACGGGTGCTGTCTATACAGCGTTTGTACATTCTCACTGTCACCACATGGGTTTTCTCCGGGTACTCTGGTTGACTCCAACACTCCAAAGACTTACAGGCTTGTAGGTTAATTGGTTTCGGAAAAATTGTAAATTGTCTCTAGGGTGTGGGATAGTGCCAGTGTACAGGGTGATCTCTGGCCGGCACGGACTCGGTGGGCCAAAGGGCCTGTTTCCGCTCGATGTCTCTAAAGTCTAAAGGTGCTTCTGTGTGGCACCTTTTGAAATTCTTGCATTGAAGATGCTATATAAATATTAGTTATTATTGCTAACTCAATGTGCAGCATGATCAACTTTATTTTGATTTCAGACTTTCAAGATCAATCCTCTAAATACTTATAGTCGTTGCATTCATGTAGGCAGAATAATAGACCCATAAAGAGAATGCTACAATACCTTGAGCGGAGATAAAGAAAATACGATGACTCTACTCAGTAAGTGTGGAGCTCTTGCACTCCATATGTCAAACCAGCCATGGGCAACAACAGGTGAAAACTACTCACAAATGTGAAAATATTTAGGTACCTTCTTAATAATAATAATAATAATGCATTTTATTTATATAGCGCTTTTCATATACTCAAAGACGCTTTACAGAGATTTAGAGAACATAGGGAAATGAATAAATAGATAAATAAGTAAATAAGTAAACGAACAGAGAAAGGAGACAGAAGGTGAGGTGACCTTCAGTGGTTGAAGGCAGTACTGAACAGGTGAGACTTCAGCGATGTTTTGAATGTGGTGAGTGTGGAGGAGTCTCTAACGTTTTGGGGTAGTGAGTTCCATAGGGTGGGAGCAGCGATGGAGAAAGCCCTGTCCCCCCAGGATCTGAGTTTGGTCCGGATGTGGGGGGATAGGAGATTGGCAGCAGCAGAGCGGAGGGTGCAGGTGGGAGTGTGCCTGTGGAGGAGGTCGGTCAGGTAGGATGGGGCCAGGTTATGGAGGGCTTTGTAGGTTATGAGGAGGATTTTGTACTGGATTCTCTGGGGGATGGGGAGCCAGTGGAGTTTGTAAAGGACGGGGGTGATATGGTCACGGATCGGGGTGTGGGTGAGTAGACGGGCAGCGGAGTTTTGAATGTATTGAAGTTTACTGATGATTTTTGAGGGTGCGCCATAGAGGAGGCTGTTGCAGTAGTCCAGACGGGAGGTGATGAAGGCGTGGATGAGGGTTTCTGCAGCTGTGGAGGAGAGGGATGGACGGAGACGGGCAATGTTTTTGAGGTGGAAGAAGGCTGTCTTTGTGATGTGTTTGATGTGTTTGTCGAAGGAGAGGGTTTGATCAAAGATGATTCCAAGATTCCGGATGTGAGGGGAGGTGGATACTGGGAGACCATCAATGTTGAGGATGAAGTTTTGGGTGGATTTGGTGAGCGTTTTTGGACCAATGATGATGATTTCAGATTTGTTGCAATTGAGTTTGAGGAAATTTGATTGAATCAAATTGAATTCTTGCATCAGTAAAGAATTCAGTCAGTGTTCTGCATTCAATCATTTTCCATTATGATATGGAATATAAAGCATTAGGAATAGCTGGTATTTCAATGCAATTCATAATTTCATTTGATGCAATCAAGTGTGCAGCAAACATCATCCTTCCTCTTTGTCCAGCTACTGCCGTCTTTCACAACCATCAAAGACGTAGAATGCAACAAAACACTGCATGGTTGTGTCTTGCTATAAGTTTGGCTTCAGCAATTAAATAGGCAGTGCGTTAGACATGAATATTCCTTTGTTTTATTATGATTAAATACTGTCCAGCACTGAAATCAACTTGGGAAATGGCAAAAAATAGATAAGGACCTAAATGTTGCTGATGTTAATAACTTGATGTTTACTGCATTCGTGTGAAATTAGACCAAAATAACAGAGTAATCAGCTGAGGTAATAAATGAGAGTTAATATTATAAGAAGATATTGAGCATTTGATTGCACTCATCAAGTGGAGTTTCGAAGTTATCATGACCAACAGTATCAATGGGACAAATCTGGATCAGATATGGTGGTGCAATGGTGCAGTGTTCTTTACAGCGCCAGAGACCCGGGTTCGATCCTGACTACGGGTGCTGTCTGTACAGAGTTTCGTTTTCCCTATTACTGCATGGGTTTTTCTCTGGGTGCTCCAGTTTCCTTCCACACTCCAAAGCCGTACAGGTTAGTAGGTTAATTGGCTTCGGTAAAATTGTAAATTGTCCCTCGTGTGCAAGATAGTGCTAGGGTACGGTGTGATCGTTGGTCGGCACGGACTCGGTGGGCCGAAGGGCCTGTTTCTGAGCTGAATCTCTAAAGACTAAAGTCTAAAACTGGAGCAAGAATTCCACAGTTACTCATTCCAGGAATATCTGGAGAGGTTCAATTCATGTAACACTTCAAGTGCAAACAAATATCATGGCACACAATAAATTGCACAATTAAAATGTTAGATTTTTCTGAATGCATTCAAGAGAGAGCTCGATAGAACTCTTAAGGTTAGCGGAGTCAGGGGGTATGGGGAGAAGGCAGGAACGGGGTACTGATTGGGAATGATCAGCCATGATCACATTGAATGGCAGTGCTGGCTCGAAGGGCCGAATGGCCTCCTCCTGCATCTATTGTCTATTGTCTATTTTACCGCTAAGTGAGCAGTTCACATATTTACCTACATATCCACATTCGCCTTGTATTTTTTGGTCCCTGCGTTGGAAGGCATGTGGTATCCCCACCTCTCATGTTTCTGCTTTCTCTTGTCTAAGAGTCACAAATGCCAACAGCCTCTGAGCATCTCAACAAGATCTCCCAAGCTGCTAAAGTGCTAACTGACGTGCTGCTGCCAGAAGCTGGTTAACAACGACTAGACAGATGCTCCCTCAGGAGGAGGAGGTCAGAAGGATGACGCATCCTGGATACAAGTGACTGGTTCAGAAATGTATCATGGTTGGCTTCATAAAGAATTGCCTCAGGGGCTTGTTCCTGCCATCTCTGAAAGAAATATTGCAGCACTGATTTTAACAGATGAGTTTATGCTGCTGGCAAATTCTCCTCGAGGTCTAGTGAAAAGTCGACTAACCAATAGATTATGATAATGGATGCTCCAAAGTCAGGTATTACCCTAGAGAATCACAAGGAAATTGTGTCCTAAAAGTTTGATTTATTTCAATGCCTGAAGATTCTAATAAACAGCAAATGCACCTTGAACTCCGTGTTGTATATCAGTGCTGAAGAGTATTTGAGTCTTTTTCCATCCTTCCTCAGTCAGAGCGCAGAGCTGCGGTATTTAGAAAATTTGTCCAAACTGTTTGCCTCCATGGTTCATTATTATTAGCAGAAAACAGGAGTTGATGCGTTGTACAAGTAAGGCTCAGGACCAAATTGTGGAAGGGATAGGTGGATACAGGAGAGAAGGGTTAGACGTCAATGATATTCGGAAGTTCACTGCTCCCCATCGCTGCATCTCTTGGAGGAAAGTCTAGAGTTTAGAGAGAAACAGGCCCTTCAACCCACCGATTCCGTGATGACCAGCAATCCCTGTACATTAGCACTATCCTACACACTAGCGACAATTTACAATTTTTACTATTAACCTGAAAACCTGTACGTCTGTGGAGTGTGGGAGAAAACCGAAACACCTGGGGAAGACGCAAGCGATCACGGGGGCAATGTCCAAACTCCGTAGTCAGGATCAAACCGGGTCTCTTGCGCTGCAACTCTACCGCTGTGCCACCATGCTGCCCGTCTGATGGCAGACTCATTTTACAAAGCACTTCACACAAACGGTTGGTAATGAGGAAGCCTGGTATTGTTATTTAGACTAGTAATATCAAGGGTCGGGTATTGTGGATGGAAGTTTCTTCTGTTAGTCTACTCTGTGGCATATTACAATGAAGAAGTGGATAATAAATACTGGGATGTGATGTCTGAAGATTAAGTTAGAGCATACACTCATATACATGTGATTTGCTGTTTATAGAAATTGTTATAGGTGGGCAAGCAGATAATGTTATAACTGCAGGACTACCAATCTACCAATCTAAGAGAAATGATATGTGCTCATGCACTGGTCATGTAGATGGTATAAATATACAAGTATTCTTTTAATAGTTCTGCTAACCAATATACTTCTGGCATTCACTGGACTTTTGGCAAAGATTTGATCTCCACTCTTGTTTAACAATTAACTACTTTTCTTGGAGGAATGAGACATGGTAATTCCTGAGGTCATATTACTAGAGATAATATAGTTTCAAATGAAATATGAAAAATAAGTCAAGTACAACATCGGGCACTAAAACAATAGGAACACAACTTTGGTAATACAATATCTGAACCAAACAGCCGGCAGTGGGCTAGGCAAACACAAGCACATCGGCCTCATTAACAAAATCAGGGCAGATGGCCATGAAATGGTTTCCATTTTCATTTTAGTTCTATTTAAGTCAATAAACGATTGCCCGAATGGATTATAGATTACGGGAGATCATCTTTGCAGAACAATCTGGGCATCTTTAACACACACACCAGAACAACCACAAGAGGCCTTGAGTACTTTGGTGGTTGTTCATGACAACAAGATTCCAGTGATCAGATGCGATTCATAATAAATTAATACAACATCCGTATCCAACATCAGTATAAATACATTAGAACAAAACAATAGAAACGCAGTTAATTGAATATGCCATTTTAAGATGACAGTTCATTCTAGTAACGCAAGATAACATTTTATGATGTGATAAAATCATAACATTGGTCCTACGCAGAGTTAATTCATTTTACAGAGCGCCCTATTAAATATAATCCTTCCAGGAAAATAAAAGGCAAAACTTATATTAACTAAAATATTCTGCTACGATGTACAACAATAGTGACGCTTAATGATTCTGGCCATCTCATAAATTCCACTTGGGAAACATTTTTTGGCTATAGATTTAACTTACCGGTGGGAGATGCTTCCAGAACGTGGCCCACGTATGGTCCTTCCCTGAAGAGGGGTTTGTTATCGTTCTGATCGATGATAGTGATGTACAGGGTGGCTGGTCCTTCAAGGAGCTTTCCACTAGGGTCAGTGAGTTCAACTTGCAGCTATTTGAAGGAGAGATGGATTGAGTGAGTTAAATTACTACAGTGACAGAAGCATGCGGCAAAAATCTTTCACATCAGCAATTTTCTTTCCAGAAGCCCCAGTCTGGGTGAACAAGTTAGTCTCCTGAGAATTCCACCAGAAATAAGGAACAATCAAAATGTTTCTTTCCTCACGCCAAATCAATTCACGTTTAGATGGCACTTGACCTGTTGCAATTGGTTGCAAAAATATGCATTAAAAAAATTATGTAACTATGACATAGAGATCTAGCAGAAGATTGAATTTAAGTTTACCTACTTAGCAGCAAAAGGCGGGGATGGAGTGTGCAATTGAATTGTAAGGAAGATAACTACAAAACATTATAGGAGAGAAACAGGTAGCATTTAGCATGTTGTATTTTAGGCGGTTCTTTGAAATTATATTCCAATTACTTCCCTCACTCTTTTCCTAAGGCCTTAGAAAATTTCTTTTTCAAGTTTCCATCCAATGTATAATGTTAGTTATGAATAAATCTGCTGCCATCATGTACTTAAGCTGAGGTAAGTCTGCTGGTGAGATGAATGAATGAATGAACATTTCAAGTTTTCACGGGCATATTGATCTCCATCTCTGTCGAAAGACCAGAGAAAAGAAATAGCACATGTATGAAACCAGGGTCACAAATTTAGCAAATAATAATAATTTCCAGACTCCAGTAGCATAGTAATTTTGGCCTTACAGAATGACTACATCGATCACTGTTTTTTAAAATCCCTCTTGAACAATAAAGACACATGCAATCTGAACTAGAAATAGGTAATAGCTGCCTCGCCAACAGTCTGCCTGTCCCTTTCTTCTTTGTTATTTTTTAGTTTGTGTTAAATGTATGTTTTTAGTGTTCTTTAGCTTGTTTTATGTAGGGGGTGGGGGAGGGGGTTGGGGGAAACTTTTTTTAATCTTTTACCTCGACAGAGATGTGATTTCTTTCCGTATCGTATCTCTGTCCGCACTGCGGCCTAACATTGAGGAGTTGGCGGCCTTTGCTGGAGATCGATTTTGAGAGCTCTACCGCGGGTGCCTGCGGACTTTAACATTGTGGAGCTCGCGGTCTCTGGTCAAAGACCAACATCGGGAACTCCAAGCTGCAGGAGCTTCGACCTCCCCAATGAGGGAGCTTCGATCGCCCCGAGGCGGGAGAGTTGGAAAAAGGCTCTCTTTTTTCTTGAAAAAGGCTTTTCCAACTTTCTTCTCCCTCCCCCCCGCCTTCCTCCCCCCCCCCCCCCCCCAAATCAGTCATAAGACAGATCTCACAACCCAACGAATCCATGTCCTCCAGGGAGGCTGCCTGATCTGCCGAGTTACACCAGCACTTTGCGCCAATTTGTGTATTAAGTATCATTTGCAGTTCATTGATTCTTCATTCCATAATGTTATCAGAGACTTTAAAAAGTAAAATTATATCATATTTTTCTATTTTAGAATATTTGCACAAGAGGCATCAATGAAGTTTCCATTCCTTTATTTTTAAGAACTATTCACTGCAAACATACAGCAAATGTTTTTTATTAGCAATGAGCCACAGTACGTTTTTGAAGGTTGCACAGAATATTAAGTGTCCAGAGGTTAGAATTACTATTATTTCAAAAATTGGATAGAACTTTCTCCGGATATAATTTTGACTCTCAGATATTGAATGTAATTCATTTTGGCATTCTCACCATGACAGGTCATACTAATCACAGATAAATATTTGGAGTTAAAAATTTCCTACACCACCGTAACTTTCTGTCAATACTTACTTGAGGAACCCTGTTGCAATGTCAATGGAAAAATCAGACAGTAGTGACCTCAGAAATATGCAATTACTTTAGATAGAATCGCTGCAGGAACAGCCACCAATCAAAGATAATTTTATTGAAATGAGTTTGCTTTGCTCGTGTTTATGCTCAGACCGATCAACTCAATTTTTCAAATGTCCAACAGCCTGATTTCCAGTAAATGGTTCGGGATGAGTATTGAATGTGTTTTGTTGAGTTGTCCTTTCTCCTCCCACCAACACTTGTAAGCCATTCTCTGGAAGGCAGGGTTGGCATTGTAAAGGATATAGATGCGCGCAAAATATATCTAGATGAAGGGGTAATGCATTTCTATTCAAGTACATGTTCAAGTATCTTTTAAATGTTGTTATAGTATCTGCCTCAAATACTTCCTCTGGCAGCTTGTTCCATATTGTTTGTTCCTGAACTACAGCCAAAATGGTACACGATAGCGCGACAATTTTAGGCCCACCTTACTCACCGTCGTCTCTTTGGTGCTAATGGAGGTTTCATTGAAATCGGTGTTGCATTTTTAAAGTTATTCACATTTCAAGGCACAGTAGCGCAGCGGTAGAGTTACTGCTTTACAGCGAATGCAGCGCCGGAGACTCAGGTTTGATCCTGACTACGGGTGCTGCACTGTAAGGAGTTTGTACGTTCTCCCCGTGACCTGCGTGGGTTTTCTCCGAGATCTTCGGTTTCCTCCCACACTCCAAAGACGTACAGGTATGTAGGTTAATTGGCTGGGTAAATGTAAAAATTGTCCCTAGTGGGTGTAGGATAGTGTTAATGTACGGGGATCACTGGGCGGCATGGACTTGGTGGGCCAAAAAGGCCTGTTTCCGGCTGTATATATATGATATGATATGATATGATATACCTACAACCTTCTGTATGAAAAGATTGCCCCTCAGCTTCCTATTAATTCTTTCTCCACTCACATTAAACCCATGTCCTCTGGTTCTTGATTCCCCTACTCTGGGTAAAAGACACTGTGCGTCTATTCCCTTCTCATGATTTTATACACCTCTACAAGATCATCCCTCATCCTTCTGTGGTCCAAAGAATAAAGTCCTAGCCGGCCAAACCTCTCCCTATAGCTCAGGACCACAGGTTCTGGCAACATCCTTGTAAATCTAATAATAATAAATTATATTTGTCATATGTAGGTTGGCACAGGGTCAACGGTACAATGAAATGTATTTTACAAGACAACGGGTCACCTCAGCAGTAATATTCCAAGGATAAATAAGATTTTTAAAATGAAATTAGTAAGGTAAAAAGACAATATTAAAAATAGGTAAAAAGACAATATTAAAAATAATCAACATATATGATTTGAAATGTGTTTATGAGTTCAGATGCCCGATGGCCTGATGGTAGAAACTGTTCTTAAGTCTGGTGGTACGCGCATCCATACTCCTGTATCGTCTGCCTGACGGTAACAAGGAGAACAGCCTGCGTGCTGGGTGGCTGTGGTCCTTGATGATGCTGCGTGCCTTCCGCAGGCACCGCCGGTAGAAAATGTCCTGAATGGCCGGGAGACAGTTGCCACTGATGTGCTGTGCCGTCTTCACCACTCTCTGTAGTGATTTATGGCTGTGGGCAGAACAGTTCCCGTACCAGACTGTAATGCAGCCCGTCAGCAGGCTCTCGATGGTACATCTGTAGAGGTTTGTGAGGATGCTGGCGTTCATGCCAAACTTCCTCAGTCTTCTCAGGTAAAAGAGCCGCTGGTGGGCCTTCTTTGTTATTGTGTCCGTGTGCAGTGTCCAGGAAAGGTCCTCAGTGATGTGCACACCGAGGAACTTAAAGCTGCTGACCCTTTCAACCTCAGCATCATCGATGTGGATGGGGAGGTGTCCACTCCCACTCTGTCTCCTGTAGTCCACGATCATCTCTTTAGTTTTGCTGATATTGAGAGAGAGGTTATTATCCTGGCACCAACTGTTTAGTGCCTTTACCTCCTTCCTCTCTGTAGGCCGTCTCATTGTTGTCTGTGATGAGGCCCAAGATGGTCGTGTCGTCAGCAAACTTTGAATACTCTGTATTCCCCAAAATAAAATGCCGCAAAGCAATAATGACGGGAAATCTCTTTTTATGATGAGGGCATTCTCTTTTATTAATTCCAAATTCCATTGGGCTAACATTTTAATCAGAAAGAGAGCCCCTTTGAATGTATGTTCTTCCCCTAATTCTCTGCTGAAATGCCCAACTGAATTATTTTGCATTGCCTGGGCCTTGAACCCACAATCTTTTGCTATTGCTGACCACAGAAAAAGTAACAGGATCTGAGGCAATCCTGCATGGTGCAAATTTCAGCCACATAAGAGTACAGAATCAACTTTCTAAATGTCAATGCCATGTAATATTCTCCACCCCTATCCTCATGTTGCTTGTTCTGATCTGAAATATGACCTTGCTATTGAGGCAGTGCGGCATAGGTTCACATGGTTAATCCCTGGGATGGAGGGACTGTCACATCAGGAAAGATTGGAAAGACTAGGCTTGTATTCACTGGAGTTTAGAAGGATGAGAGGGGATCTTATAGAGATCTATAAAATTATAAAATTATACAAGCTAGATGCAGGAAAAATGTTCCCAATGTTGGGGGAGTCCAGAACCAGAGGACACAGTCTAAGAATACATGAGATGCCATTTAAAACTGAGGTGAGAAGAAACGTTTTCACCCAGAGAGTTGTGAATTTGTGGAATTCTCTGCTGCAGAAGGCAGTGGAGGCCAATTCACTGGATGAATTTAAAAGAGAGTTAGATTGAGCTCTAGGGGCTAGTGGAATCAAGGGATATGGGGAGAAGGCAGGCACAGGTTACTGATTGTGGATGATCAGCCATGATCACAATGAATGGCAGTGCTGGCTCAAATGGCCAAATGGCCTCCTCCTGCACCTATTTTCTATGTTTCTATGTGATCCTCATCTGTCTTGCTTGCCAAAGCATTGGGAAAACCAGAAGCATAACAAAAACATGACATTTTCTCCATGCCTGTTTCCAGCACCGTAGAAAAATAACCATAAGCAATCCTTCTCCGGATTTGGTACTTTGAGTCATAACTAAATTATATTCTTTTTTCCTGCATACCTGTATCATGCTATTTAAAATAAGAGGGTTCTTGCCTATTATTTAAGTGTAAACTAAATGTTAAACGAGCAAGATTTCCACTCACACCTGATTTAGAATTGTGCGCTCAAGCTGGAAGAAACATAGAAAATAGGTGCAGGAGGAGGCCATCCATTGAAAGATGTAAAGGAACAGAGATAGTTTGGATTATGGATTGCCAAAAGACAGAGAGCATGGGAATGTCTAAGGACCTGTAGACTGATATTTAATAGAACGGTAGAGTGAAAAAAATAGGAATATTGTAATAAACTGTGACATTAGTCTATCACAAAATGCTGGAGTAACTCAGCAGGTCAGGCAGCATCTAGGAGAGAGGGAATGGGTGGCGTTTCGGGTCGAGACCCTTTTTCAGACTGAAGAAGGGTCTCGACCCGAAACGTCACCCATTCTCTCTCTCCTAGATGCTACCTGACCTGCTGAGTTACTCCAGCATTTTGTGATACCGTCGATTTGTACTAGCATCTGCAGTTATTTTCCTACATTACGTGACATTAGTGTCTATTCATTTCCTGTCTTGTTCTAACAAATTAAATGTTTCAATGGCAATTTAGCATACTTTAAATTTTAACTTAACAACTTTGTAGGAAATAATTATGGCTAGAACAAACATTGTAAAGTATTCTCTAATTTATCGTCTCAATTTTAGTATTTATTTTACAACTTCCCTTGCTTTCTCCTGGAAGTAGAGGGTGGCATGGTGGTGCAGCGGTAGAGTTGTTGCCTTACAGCGCTTGCAGCGCCGGAGACCCGGGTTCGATCTCGACTACGGGTGCTGTCTGTGCGGAGTTTGTACGTTCTCCCCGTGACCGCGTGGGTTTTCTCCGAGGTCTTCGGTTTCCTCCCACACTCCAAAGACGTGCAGGTGTGTAAGTTAATTGGCTTGGTGTATGTGTAAATTTGTCCCTAGTGTGTGTGGGATAGTGTTAATGTGCGGGGATCGCAGGTCGGCGCAGACTTGGTGAGCCGAAGGGCCTGTTTCCGCGCTGTACCTCTTATGAAAAAGATTGCAAAAGCATCCACGTACGCGCCTTATAAACTGAAGACATACCTGTCAATATGTTTTTCCATAAGTTAGCAACATTCATCCTGCAAATCACGACTCCAACCTATGCTTCACCATACCATATCTCAGCACTGTGATCGTGGCCTTGAACAGGTAATAATTTTGATTTATGGATCAATTTTATTTACGATCTTTCAAAACTCTCTCATCCATTGCTTCCACCTGAAAGATTCTGATTTCATCCACAAACCTTCCCTCCTCCCCCCCCCCCCCCCCCCCCACCAACCAATGCCAACACGCTTATAGTTCTCTCTACCTCAACACCTCCTTTTGCTGCAAAATGCAGACTTCATGATTTCATGAATGCACCTCACAACTGTTCTGCACGTGCAGGAGTAAGTGGACAATGATCTGACACATGAAGTATAGTGCTAGAAAATATGGAATTATCTGCTTTGGAAGGAAAATGGAAAAGTATATTATTTGCGAGTTTGCAGAGGGATCTTAGTGTATGATTCACAAGTCTGTATCTCCAACCTCAGTTAATTTGTTTTCACCATTTCTATCAGAACGGGCTATTTCTGCTGCAAAGCATCCATCAGTGATATTGGCTGTTATTCCCTCTCCACTAGAACAGCTGAGCATATCGAAGATACACTCCTCTATCTATGTTACCACACTTTCACTGCCGCAATTCAATCATAGAACACAACTTATCCTTGAACCAACCCTGGCTTCACCTGATCACAATTATTCCCTTTGTCCTATCGATCCCTCTGCCCATCTTCTCTGCAATCTAAACTAACTTGTTTTTCTCTCTTTCTAAGATCTGATGTAGAGTCTTTGAGGAAAAAATATCTCAGTTTCTCTTTCCACAGATGACGTCTGGCCTGCTGTGTACTTCAAGGATTTCCAGTAGAAAAATAGGTGGTAAGTAAGTGGTGCTGCTCAGTGGCGCAGTGGTAGAGTTGCTGCCTTACAGTGCCAGAGACCCAGGTTCGATCCTGACTAGGGGTACTGTCTGTATGGAGTTAGTACATTCTCCCTGTGACCATCTGGGTTTTCTCCAGGTGCTTCCGTTTCCTCTCACATTCCAAAGACTTGCGTGTTTGTTGGTTAATTGGTTTCGATAAATTGTCCCTAGTGCGTTGGATAGAATCAGTGTATGGGCCATCGTTGGTTGGCACTGATTCTGTGGGCCGAAGGGCCTGTTTCGAAACTGAATCTCTAAACTAAATTAAAAGTGGCTGAGACCTTATTGTAAATGAATCAAAATGGAGAATTGAAGCCTACTCGTTCTAAACAATGGTTTACTGCACAAGAACATTTTGCATCAAAACCTGTGTTGGCCTCCCATGCATCAACATGCCTTTCCCATGCAGAAGGTTATCTTTGGCCCTTCAGTTGGTTATGATGCTTTTTTGATGAATAGAAAAAAAAACATTTGCAAAATGCCAGCAAAGATTTATTTTTATAAATGCTAATCTACTTTAGTTTAGAATTTTAATACCGATTTGCAGGATGAAGTATTAAATGGTAACTAACTTATGTTAATTGTTACAGGTAATTATACTGCTACAATATGTAAACTGTAAGAAATGGCAATGACCCAATGATATGGAGGAATTTTCTGCAGCTGGGGGGCCAATTTAACTTGGTACCTGGAGAGAAAATTTTGTTTTTGCAATTTCAGTAATCAAAAATGCTCTACATTGACAATATGAAAGCCTCTTGGTAGGATTTATGAAGGAAAGGGGAAGGATAAATAAGAGGTATTTTAACCCATTCACATAGCTGTTTGATTTTGTCCAAAAGTTCTGAATACAGTATTAACTGAATGTGAGAATACAACTGAACATCAATGTCATGCAGATTCGAAATCTGCCGCTAAAGTTGCCCAAGTTAACTTAATTAACGATAAAACTGGTAATCAGCAATCCCATTTGATTTTGGCCCTTAATATTTCAGCTACTTAAGTTTGAGTCACCCTAAATTAAATCTATTCAGTATCTTGGAGAATATTTTTCTATTAGTTTTCTATTAGATTTAGAGTTTAAACATAGGCTAGATATTTTGTCACTGTTGTGTCTTTATTTGTCACAATGCAGAAGGAGCCTATTCAGCCCACCTGGTCCACGTTGGCTCTGGGCAGAGCAATGTCCTATGAGCCATTTCCCCCTTTCTTTAGGTCTCTGTATCCCTGCAAATCATTTTCAATCACATGCCCGTCATCTGCCTAATGGTTCTCTAGCCACACCTCTACAATGAGAGGTCTTTGCAGCCGTCAATTAACCTGCCAACACAGCTTTGGGAAGTAGAAACATAGAAAATAGATGCAGGAGGAGGCCATTCGGCCCTTTGACCCATCACCGCCGTTCATTGTGATCATGGCTGATCATCCCCAATCAATAACCCGTGCCTGCCTTCTGCCCATATCCCTTGATTCCACTAGCCCCTAGAGCTCTATCTAACTCTCTCTTAAATCCATCCAGTGATTTGGCTTCCACTGCCCTCTGTGGCAGAGAAATCCACAAATTCACAGCTCTCTGGGTGAAAAAGTTTTTTCTCACCTCAGTTTTAAATGGCCTCCCCTTTATTCTAAGACTGTGGCCCTTGGTTCTGGACTCGCCCAACATCATAGGAGGAAACTGATGCATATGGAGGAAACTCGATGTGATCAAAGAAAATATGTGGAAATTCCATGCGCACAAGTCGCCCAGGATCATTGGAGCACTGTGGGAGTAGCATGAATGTGCTACTCTGCTTTCTTCCTGTGGCACAGGATACATTCTTCCTGTATCCTGTATCTTCATGCATCTTCCTGTGATACATTCCAAGAGCCCTGGTTATGTTTGCAACATGCATTGTGCCAAATTAGTTGGGCATTCTGATGACGAGTAGGTGCATTTGACATCATTATCCTGACTACCTGGAGGGGTGACCTGATTGAACCACATAAAATGGTCAGAGGCAGAGATAGGGTAGATAGTCAGAGCGGGGACACAAGGAACTGCAGATGCTGGAACCTTGAGCAGAGCGTTTGGATCGACAACACTGACAACTTCAATATTTCACAACAAATTTTAACCTGAATTTCCAATGCAAATGTTCATCCGTTAAATCAATTTCAGTTCTATTTCTGGGCGGCACGTTGGCGCAGCGGTAGAGTTGCTGCCTTACAGCGAATGCAGCGCCGGAGACTCAGGTTCGATCCTGACTACGGGTGCTGTCTGTACGGAGTTTGTACGTTCTCCCCGTGACCTGCGTGGGTTTTCTCCAAGATCTTCGGTTTCCTCCCACACTCCAAAGACGTGCAGGTATGTAGGGTAATTGACTGGGTAAATGTAAAAATTGTCCCTAGTGGGTGTAGGATGATGTTAATGTGCGGGGATCGCTGGGCGGCGCAGACTCGGTGGGCCGAAGGGCCTGTTTCCGCGCTGTATCTCTAAAATCTAAATCTAAATGAGAGTAGTTCAATTTGAAATGTTTTAATTGGGTCTTGCGCCTTAAGCCATCTCCAATTCTTTTCACTGTCCTTAAAATTAATGCTATATGGATAGGTGGTAATCATTAAATTAATTACTTCCAGTATCATTTACTGCTTCTTAGGAGGCACTTGTTTCCACATCTAGAGGCTTTTGTGATTTTCACTTTCTGTATTCAAGAAGCAACCAAGTTCAACATTGTAACTATCAGAAGGAAATATCAAATTTATGTTCCAGATAAATCAACCCTTCATTAACTACTCTGTGACTGCGCTGAAGATATCCAATGCATAATTTAGATATGATGGTATTCATTAGTCATTGTTAATAACTTTTGTGGGCAGATGAGGTAGATCCATAATTTTATTCAGAGCAGAATAGCTTTAATTCATAATTATTTTTTAATTAGGATCTTTTGATACTTGGGGCGCTAGAGGCAGTTCAAAGCATAATCAATTTAAAGTAAATTATTGAATTCAAGTTCATTAATGAAGGAACAATAATAACATTTACTAGACTTTTGCTTATGATTTGATTATTTTTCATCTTTGGTTTTCTTTCTTCAAAATTTCAAGTATAGACAAAAGAAATCTGATGATTTTTATTCAATATAAATTCTTCAGTAAATGATAAAATGAACACAGAGCTTATTCATTTTGAAGAAGGGTCTCAACCTGAAATATCACCTATCCAGCACTTTGTGTCCTTTTGTGGTATTAACTATCATCTGCAGTTCTTTGATCCCACAGAGGTTATTTCCCTATTATCTTGATTATTTCAAAAATGTACTGGTATATATTAACTATTCATTGGATAAGGTTGATTTTTTCAGGAATTTACTTAATTCTTCGTGTTATCTCATTGCCCCAGATTTTCACTTCAATAATAAAGCAACAACTCTCACAGCAGAACACGACAGAACCTGTGTTAGAGAACAGGGTTTGTGACATGTGATCTCCTTTTCCAACAGAGTTTGCAGTCTAACACTTTCTGTCAATGATCTGTGGCATCCAAGTACAGAGAGGTCATCAAACAAGCTGAGCAATCAATCAACCAACCAGACTGAAGAATTGCCATTGACAATAAACCAGGAAGTGGAAAAAAATAGCTTCTCCAAAGACGTACAGGTTTGTAGGTTGATTGGCTTCAGTAAAATTGTACACTGTCCCCAGTGTGTGTAGGATAGTGTTAGTAGGATCACTGGTCGGCGTGGACGGTGGGCAGAAAGGCCTGTTTCCGCACTGTATCTCTAAACTAAACTAATATATAATTATTTATTTTAAGACCAGCAATGCAACAAAAGCTTTTCACTGTACCTCGGTACACACGACAATAACTAATCTAAACTAAACTGAGGTGATTCAGCGGTAATTGCTGCTGGGTGTTCCGTAAGAAGCTCAGCAGCATCTCATTCGACAAGTCAACATTTTCAATGCTTTATTAACAGAAAGAATTATGAGTAAAATGTCGAGGCTCACGTCAATCGACTGATTCTGTGCTAACTGCATTTTCAAAGATTGCAACACCTCAACCAGAGACAGGGAAGAGCATTGCTGAAGCAACCTGCGGATTTCTGCGTTTAACTGCACACATGCAGGTATCAGAATGTGTAACCTCACTTGAGGTGGCCTGATTGCGAGTAAGTGTTAATATTTTCAGCAATAATTACAATGGCGTATCCTGAGCCATAATTCAGGCTTTGTTGCAGGATGGAGTGGAGATTTATGAATTATTTCAAGAATAAAAATTACAATTACTTGATATCCATTTTAGTGTCTTGTTAACAGAACGATTATCTTAGTTATTATTGTACTCCATGAATACCCAGCTTTCAGCATTATCTTGATATTTAACACCAATTATGAATATAGTGTATATCAGGATAGCTCCTGGTCTCCTGGCAGAGGAGACTATGCCACAGCTTTCTCCCTGAGCAATCATTTCCATAGTACAGCTTTCTTTGGGGTTTTATTTCCATTGCAGCATACATATTAAGCAATTCTTGATACATATGAACCATGATTTGCAATGGCACAGTGACAGAGTTGCTACCTCACAGCGCCAGAGATCCGGGTTATATCCTGAATGCAGGTGCTGTCTGTACGCGGTTTGTATTTCTCCCTGTAACCGTATGGGTTTTCTCCGGGTGCTCAGGTTTCCTCCCACACTAACAATGTACAGGTTTGTAGGTTAATTGGCTTTGGTGAAATGGTAGATCAAAGAGCCTGCTTTTGCGCTGTATTGCTAAAGTCTAAAGATTCTGATATCCACAGCAATGCATTACAAATAACATATTTATCTCTCCTTTGCCTTCCTGATATTTATAACTTTGAGACATTTACTTTGCACTAATTTTGAAACTAGTGGTGCCCATTGAATCCTCTGCTTTGTTTATGAGCTGGACATGTATAGTTATCAGTTCATATTTGTTTCGAGATACAACACGGAAGCAGGCCCTTTGGCCACCGAGTCCATGCCGACCAGTGATCACTCGTACATTAGTTCTACACACTGGGACAATTTACAGAAGCCATATGATCCACAAACCTGCACATCTTTGGAAAGTGGGAGGAAACCAGAGCACCCAGAGGAAACTCACATGGTCACAGGTAGAACGTACAAACTCCATACTCGATGGTTAAGTCCTGTATGTCTGTTTACTGTACAAATTAACTTATAACTGATCACCAATGTTTGCACAGGAATATCGGGCAGAGGAACTGAGGTAAGTCAGTCATACCTCTTGAGCCTATCTTGCTGCATTCAATGGAATCATGGCTGATTTCAACGTTAACCCCACCCACACTCCTTAGTTCTATGCGTCCGATGTACAAAAGACTTCAGATTTAAAATGATCAAGAGCACCTATTGTTTGTTTATATTTGCACGTGTGCCACACCTCTATCCTTTTCTGCGTGAGACAAGGTTTAATAACTCACTTCCTGAATTAAGTAGCTTTGATTTTTTTTAAAAGTTTAGCTCTGTTTGCCTTTAACCAAAACAAGGAAAGTCAGATACTCCGCCTACCCACCAATTCTGTTAAAAAAATCATTAAAAATCGTCATAACATGAACATGGCATTGGGCATGAACATGGCATTGGGCATGTTTCTGGGGAACGCCACAATTCACCTTCCTCTCCTACTCTTTGTAAAAAAAATCACAGATAATTGAAATGTGGGTAATGAGAACAATAGACAATAGACAATAGGTGCAGGAGGAGGCCATTCGGCCCTTCGAGCCAGCACCGCCATTCAATGTGATCATGGCTGATCATTCTCCAACAAAGATAATTAAGGTTCTACTATTTGCAATTTTACCAATTAAGATATAGGCATGAAGCAAAGCAAACAGTGAAAAATATCTACATTGCACTTCTAAATGATTCAGCCTGCTATGGTTCTCACGAGCTAATAAGTTAAGAATTCATAATTTTGTACATTAAAAGCCTACATATTTGTAGGCGTTCCATTGGAGCATAATTATAGTGTGTGAGGCAAAGTAAATTATATTTTGAAGACCAACATGATATTATGGGCAAAGATGTGAAGAGAGATGAAGGTGCAAACAGGGAATCAAGATGGCCAAAGGCACAATGACCATTGTCGAGGATAAAGGATGCACACAAGGCTGGAATCAGGACAGCAGAGAGTTTGCAAATGGAAGACTGTATAGTTGTATTACAGAGCGAGAGAGGGGTGAGGCTGTGAAGGAATATGGCTGGTCGAGCTGCTATCTCTCAGAAAGAAGCCGTACAGTGCCAGAGACCCGGGTTCGAACCTGGCTATGGGTGCTTGTCCCCGTACAGAGTCTGTACGTTCATCCCGTGGGTTTTCTCCGAGAACTTCGGTTTCCTCCCACACTCCAAAGAGTACAGGTTTGTAGGTTGATTGGCTTGGTATAAATGTAAAATTTGTCCCGAGTGTGTGTAGGATCGTGTTAATGCACGGGAATGATTGGTCGGTGCGGATTTGGTGGGCCGAAGGGTCTGTTTCCATGCTGTATCTGTAAACTAAACTAATCTAAGAGAGGTGCAATGCACAGCCCAAGTGGTCACTTTGAATAATTGGGAGCACGGAGGCATTATAAGAATACAAAATACATAGACACAGCTTTATTCACAAAATGCTGGAGTAACTCAGCAGGTCAGGCAGCATCTCGGGAGAGAAGGAATGGGTGACGTTTCGGGTCGAGACCCTTCTTCAGACACATAGACACAGCTAATGACAAACCCCACCAATAAACCCTGAAAGACGTAAACAGCTCACCATCATCAAAGGCTCTCAAATGTGGTTTTTTTTCATTAGGATATGGGTCACATGCAGGCAGAGATGTTTAGTTGAACTTGGCATCATGTTTGGCATGTACATTGTTTGAGTTTACTTTAGTTTACTGTCACATGTCCCGTGGTATAGTGAATAGCTTTTGTTGCTTCAGTGGAAAGACAATACAGGATCACAATCGAGCCATCCACAGCGTAAGAATACATGATAAAGGGAATAACCTGATTAACATTTAGTGCAAGATAAAGTCCAGTAACATCCGACAAAACGATAGTCCGAGGGTTTCCAATGAGGTAAATAGTAGCTCAGGACCGCTCTCTAGTTGCTGATAGCCCAAGTGGTGGGATGGAGAGCCTGTTCTTGTGCTGCACTGTTCTATACTCTATGTCCTATGTCTCTGGAAGGCAAAGATATTTAGCAACTCATCACATTCGTTCAAATGTTATTCCTTTTAAAAAACAATAAAAAAAATATTAAAACAAAGTAAAATAAGTTAAGCGAGTGCCTGCACTTTAGTTTCTCATGGAGTCAGTGATGCCATTCAAATAAATGCAGTGAATTTTCACAGGTAAAGTACACATGGATACTGTTCTTCATCCATCTGTGTTCTGGTGCTGTGCTCAATGGTAAGTCCAGCAGCAGAACAGACAGTGAGATGGACCAACATTGGACCTCTTGTTCATCGAAGACTTGCACTCTTCACTACACACAGTGCAGGGATGCTGAGCCATAATTAATCAACATTTTAGTCTGAACCATTAGATATCAGTCAGCACAATTGAGCCCATTATTGAGATAGATCAATTATTTTAACAAACTGCTTGGAATGTTTTAACTAAACAGTATTGAACATCCCTCTGATGTTTTCTTAGCTCAAAATGATAACCCAAAAATCAAGGAATTATTCAAATAAACTGTGATTAAGATCCATTTCCACCAGCTGACAAAACCGCATTGAATATAATTGTTGATAAAATTGCAAGGCTACTGATCTATGTACAATCATGTTATTATTTCACTGTAAATGCAGGACATCAATCATGGAAGCAACATTAACATAGCATTTATTTTCCATTTTGAAGACTGATTATAAACCACACTTTCTACACTCCTTTAAACAATTTTTCAATAGCTAGAGAACATCTGTGAAGAAATAAAATGATTCTGCAAACTTCTTTTGGAATTATCTTTTGTAATGTTAAGTTGATTAATAACACCATTTGAAGTAAACTGCTCAATTTTGACTTCATAAAATCAGAAGCAAGTTTAAACAGATTTAGCTAAATCCTCCACAATTCCACTTGCTATTCAAAACTAGAATACATGAATAAAGTACAAACTGAATAGAGCAAGATGAAAACAACTGTTGAATGTGAAGCCATGCAAGGTTTGCTGTGTATGATGAACGTATTTACCATTTACATCCCTCACAGAGCATTTGGCTGAGATGGAAATTGCAGCTGTTCACTTAATCCTCACTATGAAACGATCATCTGCCACTGCCAGCAATGACCAACAACAGCGGTGAAAACTCATTCTTGTTCGCTCTTACCAAATGACAAAATATTTCGCCAAAATCTTCGACAGATTTAGACATCCCTGCTACCCCAACAAAAGCAAATGGTTATCCATTAAACTACGATTAAAATAGCACAAACAAAAGCAGATTCCATAGAATATTGAACAATTAATATTGTTTAAAAAAAAGTAATTTGGGGGCAATTCGGCACACTCCTATCATTGGTGCTGAGTTTTGAGTTGTGTAACATTCTAGAGCCAGTTGGTTGCCAGGAAGAAGCAGTTCTTGAACCCGGATATTATGGTTTTCAGGCTCCTGATTACACACGATGGTAGGAGTGAGATGGGACTGTGGCCAGGTTAGATTGAGTCTTTCATGATATTGGCTGCCTTTTTGAGGCAGCATCTCCTAGAGATCCCTTTGTTAGTGGGGAGGTCAGTGCATGTGATAGACCAGGAAAGATCTGCAGATGCTGGTTTAAATCGAAGATAGACACAAAATGCTGGAGTAACTCAGCGGGACAGGCAGCATCTCTGGGGAGAAGGAATGGGTGACCTTTTGGGTCGAGGCCCTTCTTCGGACTGAACTATCTCTATAGTCTCCTTCGTTCCTGTACATTCCAGGCCTTTTTACAACATACTACAACACTTCTACAACTGGAGAATTTCAATAGAATATTCGTTGACATACCAAATCTCAATCCTCTAAGGAAGAAGAGGCTTTGATAAGCGTTATTTATGGTTACATCAGTGTGCTGGACCTAGAGCATATGTTTTGGACATATGCACATCCAGGAACTCAACGCTGCTGAATTTCTCCACTGTCATCCCATTCACGAAGATAGGTTTGTGCATCCTCAACTTTCCCTTCCTGAAGTCAACAATGCTGAATTGCTGACTTTGAGAGTAGCATTGTTGTTCTGGCACCATTCAATCAGGTTTTCAATATCCCTCCTGCTCTCTAACTCATTGTTACCTGTTATTCATCCAACAAATGTAGTATTGTCAGTGAAATTAAAGCAAGCACTGGAGCTGTGTCTGACTGAATATTAGAGACCTTAGAGGCTAAAAGGATACACTTGAAGCATTTTCCCTGGGGATTACTTGTCATAGTGGGTAGAGAGCTTGCTTTCAAAATTTTGTGTCAGATTTGATACAGAATTGATGTGGCTCATCTATCAGAGATGGTTGATTCTGATCAGAATCTTGCTCCTGGGACGTTTGGCTTGGAGGAGAAGGTTGTCAACAGTTTGCCATCCACCAACGATCTTGAAGGATCTTGCAGTAAAATGGCTGCTGTACATTATCCAGATTTCCAAAGCATAAGGAAAGCAGGGATCAATACTGCTTGATAAACTATGAACTTTGCTGGGTTTAAGGGCTTGGTTTTCAAATGACTCTTTGCCCATAGAGAGAAGGAACTCTCAGAACATGAGAGTTCCTTACCTGAGTTAGATAGAGCTCTAGGGGCTAGTGGAATCAAGGGATATGGGGAGAAGGCAGGCACGGGTTACTGATTGTGGATGATCAGTCATGATCACAATGAATAGCGGTGCCAGCTCAAAGGGCAAAATGGCCTCCTCCTGCACCTATTTTCTATGTTTCTATATTCCTATGTAACATCCATTCCACATTTTAATTTGTTTGTAATTCAAGCAAGGCCATGCAAACCTCAAAAATTAATTTCTTGAAAGATGCAGTGATAGGAACATTTCAAATACCTTTTAAGGGAGTGGGGATTCAATTGTAGATTCCTAGTCTCATTTTTCTCCCAGTATTACTCAGTGCATGTTTATTAATGAATGATTTTTTTCTGAGGGAAAATTCAGAAGTTCAGCAGAGAACAGGTGGGTTTAAATGAGCTTACAGAGGATTATAATATTTTATTTATACAGGAAAAAAAAAACATCAATGTGAACAGATTGGGTTTAACTGCCTGCTTTTTAAACATCATTTAACAATGTCCTCAGCGTGTACACTGATGGAAAGGTTAGCCTGTTGGAAGAAGGGTCAGTCTGAAGAAGGGTCTCGACACGAAACGTCACCCATTCCTTCTCTCCTGAGATGCTGCCTGACCTGCTGAGTTACTCCAGCATTTTGTGAATAAATACCTTCTGGTGGAAAGGTTATTCAGTGGTTCATACATTTGAAAACTTGGACAAAAAATTTCACCCTTGTGCAAAATGATATGCGACGCTTAAAAATGACACTTTTAAAAACAATTACTATTCTAAAAATGACCTTAATATTTATTAGATTTTGTGCCTTTCTCCTGTATCCCTGTTCCCTGTGTCTCTCTATCCTATAGCTGTACACTGTTCGCTGAGGACGGCTTAATTGCAATCATGTATAGTCTTTTAATTGACTGGATTGCATGCATCAAAAAAGGATTTTCACTGTATCTCGGTACACATAATAATAATAATAATAATAATAATGCATTACATTTATATAGCGCTTTTCAAACACTCAAAGACGCTTTACAGGGATTACTAGAACATAGAGAAGAAAATAAATAGATAAATAAGTAAACGAACAGAAAAAGGAGTCAGAAAGTGAGGTGACGGTCAGTGGTTGAAGGCAGTGCTGAACAGGTGAGACTTCAGTGATGTTTTGAATGTGGTGAGTGAGGAGGAGTCTCTGGCGGTTTGGGGTAGTGAGTTCCAGAGGGTGGGAGCAGCGATGGAGAAAGCCCTGTCCCCCCAGGATCTGAGTTTGGTCCGGGTGGGGGGGGGACAGGAGGTTGGCAGCAGCAGAGCGGAGGGTGCTGGTGGGAGTGTGTCCGTGGAGGAGGTCAGTCAGGTAGGATGGGGCCAGGTTATGGAGGGCTTTGTAGGTCATGAGGAGGATTTTGTACTGGATTCTCTGGGGGATGGGGAGCCAGTGGAGCTTGTAAAGGACGGGGGTGATATGGTCACGGATCGGGGAGTGGGTGAGTAGACGGGCAGCGGAGTTGCATGACAATAAACTCAACTAAACTAAATTTAAAACTCATTTGGGTCACAAGGAGGAAATCTGCTATGTTTACCTGATCTGACTTGGTTGTGACTCCAGACCCACTCCAAGTGATTGACTCTGAAATGCCTGCTGAAATGGCTTAGCAAGCCTTTCAGTTGAAGGACAAATAAGGATGAGCAATGAAGCAGGCCTTGCCAGAAAAGCCCAGATTGAAAAAGTGAATACATTTTTAAAAAGATGTCTGCCGTCATGTTTGGAAAAGCTATTTTCGTAATAAAAAGCGCCCTATAGTTATCAGATTAAATTGTTTTCAACCTCTCTAATGATCATGCTTTTGCTAAAAAAAAGTCAACTGATGCCAATACTTAGTTAATCTTTATTAATATGGCATATCCTTATAACAAGCTGAAATGTATGGATTAAAGTAACCAACGATATCAATATCCAGTATAAGAAAATAACTGCAGATGCTGGTACAAATCGAAGGTATTTATTCGCAAAATGCTGGAGTAACTCAGCAGGTCAGGCAGCATCTCGGGAGAGAAGGAATGGGTGACGTTTCGGGTCGAGACCCTTCTTCAGACTGATCTATGGATATATGGATATCAATACAATACAATACAATACAATATATCTTTATTGTCATTGTACCCAGGGGTACAACGAGATTGGGAATGCGCCTCCCATACGATGCAATAATTTAAGTAATTTAGACAGCAGCAACCCAACGAAACGAAACAGTTGTAACAGTTTTGGACAGGGTAAAGTGCAAGTTGATCTATGCGTTGTGGCCATCCGGCTCAGCAGGACCGGTTCATAGCAGCTATGGCCCTGGGGATGAAGCTGTTCCTGAGTCTGGAGGTGCGGGTGTAGAAGGCCTTGTATCGTCTGCCCGATGGAAGGAGTTCGAACAGACTGTTGCAGGGGTGTGAAGAGTCTTTGTGGATGCTGGTGGCTTTTCTGAGGCATCGTGTGTTGTAGATGCCCTCCAAGTCTGGTAGCTGTTTCCGATGGCCCTCTGAGCTCTATGGACTACCCGCTGAAGAGCTTTCCTTTATGCCTCCGTGCAGCTGAGGTACCACACAGGGATGCCATGCGTTAGGATGCTCTCTATGGTGCAGCGGTAGAAGGTCGTCAGCAGCTGTTGGGGTAGACCAGACTTTTTCAGTGTTCTTAAGTAGAACAGTCTTTGTTGTGCCTTTTGGCCAGCGCAGCAGTGTTATTGGACCATGTTAGGTCCTCCGAAATGTGAGTGCCCAGAAACTTGAAGCTGGACACTCTCTCCACACTGTCCCCGTTGATAGAGATCGGGGCATATTCCCCGTTATGTGACCTACGGAAGTTGATGATCAGTTCCTTGGTCTTGGTGGTATTTAGGGACAGGTTGTTATCCGAGCACCAGTCCGCCAGGTTCTGCACCTCCGCTCTATAGTTTGTTTCATCCCCGTTGGTGATCAGCCCGATCACCGTTGTGTCATCTGCAAACTTGACAATGGTGTTGGTGTCGAATGCAGGAACACAGTCATGTGTGAAGAGGGAGTAGAGCATGGGACTCAGAACACAGCCCTGTGGTGTGCCGGTACTCAGGGTGATAGTGGAGGACAGGTGCGGGCCCATTCTCACTGCCTGCGGTCGTTCCAGCAGGAAGTCCAGGATCCAGTCACATAATGCTGAGCTGAGGCCTAGCTGGTGGAGTTAGGTGATGAGTTTGGTGGGGATGACCGTGTTGAAGGCGGAGCTATAGTCTATGAATAGCATCCTCACGTACGTGCCCTGTCTCTCTAGGTGAGTCAGGACAGTGTGAAGAACCAGAGAGATGGCATCCTCTGTGGATCTATTTGCCCTGTATGCAAATTGATGTGGGTCCAGTGAGTCAGGGATGCTGGATTTGATGTGTGAGAGGACCAGCCTCTCAAAGCACTTCATGTCTGAAGAAGGGTCTCGACCCGAAAGGTCACCCATTCCTTCCCTCCAGAGATGCTGTCTGATTTACTCCAGCTGATTACCCCAGCATTTAGTGTCTACCAAAGATATCAATAATTTACTAAACAACATATTATATTCTGCCTTGCTTCTGACACGATGAAATATTCTTAAAACTTAAGTGGAGATTTATTGAACAAAAATGTGCCAAGATTTGTCATCAACTCTCAGCAGGAAATATCTGGATTGACCAAATATCAACCGACCATGGACTTTGGCCACAAAGGAAGGCTTTAGGAATGGCTCAACAGTGCAGAGAATGAGGTAGGGAGTTGGAATTGGAATAACCATCATTGTCTCTTATTATAAATCTATAAACTGTTTCATTGCAGTGGAAACCAAAAAATACAACAATTTATCAAGAAATTCAATGTAGGAAATAAAGGAGACGATATTTGTATGCATCTTAGAAATACTCAAGGTTCAATGTTGAAGCAAAACATATGAAGCAACAGCAGGAAGATTTCTACATGATGGTCAAAGAGGTACAAGCCTTGAAGAGACACCTTAAATAATGGAGAAGGGATGAAACATTTAGAGAGATAATATTCAGTTCTATGGAACTGACACCGACACTGGAACAGAGAGAAAGAGGACCAGCAATTGTTAGAAGCATGAAGATTTATGCACTGGTGGTGAAGTGCCGCCCCTTCTACCTCCTGAGGGAATTCACCCACATCAGCCTGACCACAGTCTACATCCCACCCAAGGCAGATGTCCGTTTAGCATTGGAGGAGGTGCACGCCGTGGTCCACAAGCACCAGACAGCGTTCCCCAAAGCCTTTACCACCATAGCCGGGGACATCAACAACCTGAAAAAAATCACTCACAAACTACCACCAACATGTTGTCTGCAGCACCAGAAGATGAAGCACCCTGGACCACTGATATACGACCATCAAGGAGGCCTATCGCTCTATCCCTCGCCCTCACTTTGGGAAATCCGACCATTCATTGGTGCTGCTTCTTCCTGCATACAGGCAGCAACTGAAGAACACATCCCCAGAAGCGAGGACTGCTCAGAGCTGGACTGGCGAGACAGAGGAACAACTCCAGGACTGCTTGGAGTCAGTAGACCGGGCAATGTTCAAGGAATCAGCAACGGACCTGAATGAATATGCCACAGTCCTTACAGACTTCATAAGGAAATGTGTGGAGGACTGTGTTCCTACAAAAACCTTCCAAGTGTTTCCTAACCAGAAACCTTGGATGAACCAGGTGATCCACATTCTTCTGAGAACCAGATCCCGGGCATTCAGGTCTGGTGACGCAGAGGTCTATAAGAAGTCCAGATGACAAGGCCATCAAAAAGGCCATAATGGGCTTCCGCTCAAAGCTGGAGGATGGGGCAGATGTTTGGCAACTGACAGGGTTTGAATGCCATCACCTCCTACAAGGCGAAACCAGGAGGCAGCTCAAGCGACAGTGAAGCATCACTCCCTGATGAGCTCAATGCATTCTATGCATGCTTTGATAGGGAGAACACTGATGTGCCTTCCCGAGCCCCCGTGTAATGGTATTACAGTCACAGTCACAGAGGCCGACGTCAGAAGATCCTTCAGGGCGGTGAACCCTGGGAAAGCGCCTGGACCTGATGGTGTACCCGGTCGAGTTCTCAAAACCTGTGCAGACCAACTGGCTGGGGTTTTTGCAGATATTTTCAACATCTCATTACTGAGGTCTGAGGTTCCCACCTGCTTTAAGAGGGCACCAATAATACCGGTGCCCAAGAAGAGTAAGGTGACTGCCTCAACGACTATCGACCAGTGGCACTAACGTCTGTGCTTTGAGAGGTTGGTTAGGGTGCATATCAACTCCTACCTCAACAAAAACCTCGACCCACTACAGATTGCCTACCGTCACAACCATCGACCGATTGACCAAATGGTGCCAGCACAACAACCTGGCTCTCAATCTCAGTAAAACCAATGAACCGATTGTGGACTTTGGAAGAGGAAGGATGAGGACCCACAATCCTGTTTATATCAACAGGACGATGGTGGAGAGAGTCAAAAACTTCAAATTCCTGGGCGTGCATATTTCCGAAGATCTTTCCTGGACCCAGCACACTGACGCAATTATAAATAAAGCACATCAACACCTCTACTTCCTGAGATTACGGAGATTCGGTATATCAAAGAGGATTTTATTGAACTTCTACCGGTGTAGAGTAGAGCATATTGACTGGTTGCATCAGGGCCTGGTTCAGCAACTTGAACGTCCAGGAGCAGAAAAGGTTGCACAAAGTTGTGAACACTGCCCAGTCCATCAACAGCTCTGACCTCCCCACCATCAAAGGGATTTTTCGGAGTCACTGCCTCAAAAAGGCAGCCAGCATCATCAGAGACCCTCACCATCCTGGCCACACACTCATTTCACCCCTGCCATCAGGAAGAAGGTACAGGAGCCTGAAAACTAACGTCCAGGTTCAGGAACACCCTCTTCCCCACAGCCATCAGCTATTAAACACTGCAACCTCAAATGAGCTCTGAACTACAATAGACTATTATTATTATTATTATTATTATTATTATTATTATTATTATTATTATTATTATTATTATTATTATTATTATTATTATTATTATTATTATTATTATTATTATTATTATTATTATTATTATTATTATTATTATTATTATTATTATTATTATTATTATTATTATTATTATTATTCTGCTATTGTTTGTTTTTTGAGTATGTGTGTATGTGGGTATATATATGTGTGTGTGTGTGTGTGTGTGTGTGTGTGTGTGTGTGTGTGTGTGTGTGTGTGTGTGTGTGTGTGTGTGTGTGTGTGTGTGTGTGTGTGTGTGTGTGTGTGTGTGTGTGTGTGTGCGTGTGTGTATTTGAGTGTGTGCGTATATAAACACATTGGACTTTTTTTTCCCTTGTTTATTATATTGTTTAGCGTACTATGTTTACATATTCTGTTGTGCTGCAGCAAGTAAGAATTTCATTGTTCTATCTGGGACATATGACAATAAAACACTCTTGACTCTTCTTCCTGCCGAATTTACTGTCAGTTTTAATATTGGTATTTCCTTTTCTCCCCTATAGTCCTCTAATCATCGTGCTGCTACACTATTTCTTCAACTTAATTTTGAAAGATTATTTCACATAGTTCTTCAGTGGGATTTGCCACTTTGCAGGTTTTTGGAAAACTAATGTAATGAAATTTAAATCAATTAACTTTCTCAATGTAAATAAAATCAGAATTTGTCTTAATTTCCCATTGAGAGGGTTACTTTTCCTCCAGTCCTCAAATCTAAAAGAAAAGAACTGCTCAAACATCAGGTATTCCTCTTGAAATAAGACTGAGACTACAATTGTGTCCTGTTTTCTTTCATTTTTTGGTTATCAATGAATTGTATGCAGAACATGTGGGCGATAAGAATTTTTTAACTGCTAAATAAATAGCTCTTCTAAAATTCAATTTTCAATAGATTGTGAATCGCAATCTGTTGCAACCTAAAAAGAAAACTAGTGCAAATAATGAACAAACTTAAAGCGATAGGTGGGAAGAGATATATATCATGTTGTCTTTGTTGTAATTGATTTCATAGCCCAATTTTTGTATGGGCGCTTACTGCTACCACAGTACATTTATACAGATGGCAGTCTTCACAATGGAGCATGGAATAGCAATCTCAGATAAATAAGCTGGAGTGAAGAGTAGTGTTCACTATGCTATTAGGTTGGGGAAAGGAATGGTGAGCAAAGACAGAGATGGCAATAGAATCTCTAGGCGCAGAACAAAGCATTCAGCCTGTCAAGTCAATATTTGTAATGAATCACCATAGCTGAGCCCATTTTACTTCAAACCCAATATCAATACATGTGTACCTTTCAGCACGAGCCAGTGAACAGCAACAAGCTGTAAGAACTGCTGAGTAATTTCTTCTTCTACGCCAGATAATAGCCGTTGTGGCTCGGATTAACCAGCTCTGCACATACTAGAGATTGAACCCTTGGAACTGTACTTGGAGCTGATCTGTGAGCTTGTTTTATGGATCCTATCTGTAGGAAACACTCAGAATTTGAGAACATGTGTGGACACTTTATTGCAAACTAACACCAACCAGGTATGGTTATATCACATGCACAAAGACATCTCGTGTACATGTGGCACATTGACAAACAATGCACCTGATTGAACCGTAGAAACAAAGAACAGCAGATGCTGGCTTATACCAAAGATAGGCACAAAGTGCTGAAGTCACTCAGCAGTCAGGCAGCAACACTGGAGAAAAAGGATGGGTGACAATTCAAGTCTGAAGTAGGGCCCCAAACTGAAAAGTCACCTAAATCCAATTTCTCCAGAAATACTGCTTGACCCTTTGAGTTTCTCCAGCACTTTGTGTCTATCTTGCATTTCCATTTTGAAAATATGTTTCATCATATTAAGTGAATACAGTTTTAGTTTTATAAGGAAAGGTCCAGATCTGAAATGTCACTGAATCATGTTCTCCAGAGATGCTGCCCAACCTGATGAGTTACTCCAGGACATTGTGTCTATTTTAGTAAATCAGCAGCTGCAGTTCCTTCTATCCTAACTCAGTTTTATCTAACTGGGGTTTGCACACACTTAGACCTTTTTAGTTCTGCATTGTAGTTATTTCATGATCTGATGAATACATGTCATGCTAATTCAAATCACTATTAATCCATTGGATGAATTAGGGTACACCATTTGTCATACAGGGAGAGAAATGATTATAAGAAGATTTTGATCAGGAACTAGAGAACCACTTCGCTTACTTTGGAAATTGACAAACAGAAAGAAAAAGAAAAGCTGTCCTTGAATAAAAACAGTTGAGGAAAAAAATTCCATGTAACCTTCCTGCTGTAATCAGACATCATAGTCTCTTCAGATGGTACCTCAACCATGGGTTGTCATGGGAATTGACAAGCAATGCTTCTATTGACACTTGTGCAATGATACTCTGTTAAACAATGTAAAACAACGCAGTTAAACAATGTGTTAAACAACACAGCCTTTAGTATTTTCAACTTGCAGAAATAAAAATAAATCTATTGCCAATGAAGCTTTTATTTTTAAAATCCTGCAAAAACAATAACTTTGTTACTGCCAGTTTGAAACTGCTTCACCGCTAA
The DNA here is from genome assembly GCF_053455715.1 of Rhinoraja longicauda. Lineage (NCBI taxonomy): Eukaryota > Metazoa > Chordata > Chondrichthyes > Rajiformes > Arhynchobatidae > Rhinoraja > Rhinoraja longicauda. The sequence goes on from NC_135958.1 coordinate 32,720,544, forward strand.
CCCCCTTTGGCACATTTTGGTTTTATAACACTTTTCTACAATGCAATGTTTCTTAGGAACACAATTATCACACTACAGTAGAACTACCTGTAACTCGATTTAAATTACAAGAATTTGCTGTTCCTTCTTCCATCCAAGTGGATAACCTCACATTTTCCCACATTGTACTCCATCTGCCAACTGAGAGCTTGCTCACTTGGTGGCACAGTGGTGCAATTTCTAGAGCTGCTGCCTCGCAGCGCTGGAAACATGCGTTCAATCCTGTTCTCCAGGCAGGAGTTTGCACATTCTCCCTGTGGCTGTGTGACTTTCCTCCGGGTGCTTCAGTTTGCTCCCACATCCCCAAAACATGTGGATTTGTTGGTTAATTGGCCCCTGTAAAGTTGGCCACAGTGTGCAGGGAGTGGGATAACATCAAACTAGTGTAAATGGGTGATTGGTGGTCGGTGTGGGCTCAGTGGGCTGAAGGGCCTCTTTCCATGCTCTACAAACACTAAACTTAACCTCATTATATTCTTTTCATCTCTCTGTGTTCTCATCACCACTTGCCGACTCATCACTTTATATCATCAGCAAATTTGGCATATCTGATCCTTGGTTTCTTTATCCAATCTATTAATATTGATTGGAAATAGTTGAGAATCCAGCACTGATCGCTGTGGTGTCCCAAGAAGCATTGATTGCCAATCTAAAAATGACCTATGTATCCCATTTATGTTATGCTGTTATATTGTAACCTCTTATCATTTAGATTATTTCTTAATTGATAGGATGTGCCCTTTGGTGGCAAGATGAGTACAATATGAATCATATCTTCAATATGAATGAGCACTAGGGCGGCACGGTGGCACAGCGGTAGAGTTGCTGCCTTACAGCGAATGCAGCGCCGGAGACTCAGGTTCGATCCTGACTACGGGCGCCATCTGTATGGAGTTTGTATGTTCTCCCCGTGACCTGCGTGGGTTTTCTCCGAGATCTTCGGTTTCCTCCCACACTCCAAATTGTCCCTAGTTTGTGTAGGATAGTGTTAATGTGAGGGGATCGCTGGGCGGCGCGGACTCGGTGGGCCGAAGGGCCTGTTTCCACGCTGTATCTCTAAATATAAAATCTAAAAAAGTCCACAAATCTGAAACCTGGTCCGACCATTCGGACCATTGATTGAATCAACGGTTAGATAGACTGTCAACTATTTCATGTTCTATTGGTTTAGTTCAGTTTAGTTCAGAGATACAGCGTGGAAGCAGGCCCTTCGGCCCACCGAGTCCGCACCGACCAGCGATCCACACACATTAACACTATCCTACACACACCAGGGAAAATTTTACATTTATACCAAGCTAATTAACCTGCAAACCTCCACGTCAGATCCAGGGCCGGATTAAGCTAGTGCGGGGCCCATAGTTTATGTTATAAAGGGGCCTTAAAGATGGGACAAAGTGACATCACCGCTGGTGCCCCACCTGACCTCACCCAGCCAGCGGCCACGTGCTTCCGCTCCACCAATGATGACCGCCCGGGCCAGTAGCGGGTTGCAACCTCCGTTCGGCAAACACACTCGGCCCCACTCCCCGAACACACTCGGCCCCGCTCCCCGAACACACTCGGCCCCGCTCCTCGAGCACACTCAGCCCCGCTCCCCAAACACACCCGGCCCCGCTCCTCGAGCACACTCAGCCCCGCTCCCCGAACTCACTCGGCCCCGCTCCCCGAACACACTCGGCCCCACTCCCCAAGCTCACTCGGCCCCGCTCCTCGAGCACACTCAGCCCTGCTCCCCGAACACACTCGGCCCCGCTCCTCGAGCACACTCAGCCCCGCTCCCCGAACTCACTCAGCCCCGCTCCCCGAACACCGTTAACATTAATGAGCTCCGTTAGCCTACACTGTCCAGCCCTACAGTGTCGGGGCCTACAGCGGCCCCCGGGCCTAATACGGGCCAAGTGCAGTCCCGTATAGGACAAACAAATTTTACGGCAATAATGTGCGGCAAAAGTTTGTCCCATACGGAACCACCCTTGTCCCATATTAGGCCCGGGGGCCGCTGTAGGCCCCGACACTGTAGGGCTAGACAGTGTAGGCTAATGGAGCTCGTTAACATTAACGGAGTTCGGGGAGTGGGGCCAAGTGTATTCGGGGAGCGGGTAGGGTTGCCAACTGTCCTGTATTAGCCGGGACATCCCAAAATATTTGCTTAAAATACGGGATGTCCCGGCTAATATGGGACAGTTGGCAACCCTAGGTGCTCCCCCCACCCCACAGTCTACCCGGTCTCTCACGTCTGTGCCGCTGCCGCTGCCTGTCTATGTCTTGCTGCCGGTGTCTGTCCCTCTGGGTGTGTGTGGGGGGGGGGGGTGAGGGTCTGTGTCCCGGGGTTGGCAGTTGGGCGGTGAAGCGCCGGCTGCCCATTGGTCCGCGCAGCCCCGCCAACAGATTCGAAGCACGGCGGTTGGGGAGAGCAGCGCGCGCAACACAGTGCCCCTCAGTGGATGCCGATTTCAAGCATTTAGCGCAGGGCCCTCGAAGGTGCGTTGCCCGTAGCAAATGCTACTTTTGCTACTATGTTAATCCGGCACTGGTCAGATCGAACCCAGGTCTCTGGCGCTGTAAGGCAGCAACTCTACCTCTGCGCCACTGTGCCGTTCCACTGAAAGGTCAAGAATCTGAAATGTTAATTCTAACTCTCTTTCCACAGATGCAGTCTGACTTTCTGAGTAAACCTCCGTATTTCCCGTGTTTATTTCTGATTTGCAATATTTTTTTGTTCCATTGATTAATTTGCCAGGTTACTGCCTTCATCATTGTAATTTGCTCAGAATTGCCTTTAGATTTGAGTTTGCAACATTAACAGTGTGTGATCTGAATTGATCGAGAAATTTGGACAAGTATACAAAAAAACACACTTTTCTCGTGCAAATTCTGCTGACCAAATGTTGCCACAAATTCAATTCAATAATGAGGCTTTCAGAACAAAGCACAGGTTACCCATTGCTGCACTCAGTGGTTGGCTCTGTGTTGCCATGGTAGTCTAAGGCTATAATGTAGAACTTACTGTCTCACATTGTAAGAGGAGCTGGTTGATAGATACTCTGGGCTGAATCAACAGGTAACACCTCATGCAGAATCATTATACCCAAGGAATAGCTGCACACACAATTAAAAGCTAGCAGAGAGGCGAAACAACTTTATATTGGATTTTGGAGACAATTCCATTATCATAACATTAAATGTAACTATTCCTGACACAACATTTATTTCATTTCACAAATAAATTCAGCAAAGTGAATGGTTAATAGACATTGAGATTCATTGTTTTTGCAAGCGAGTTTAAAGTATTTCCTTTAAAAGACCAGTGTGATGTGAACAGATCAATTAAGAAACAATGAAATGTTCTCATTGATGTTCTTAGAAACCTATTTAAATAACTATCATCAAGGGTTATTTAATAATTAAGGCACAGCATTAATCAGACTTGGCATCCCAAACAAGCTAGGAATGTACAAAATAAATTCCCCTTAATGAAAATGTCTTTACATGGATATGACTTTGCATGACTTTTCTTTTATTATGCAAGATTATAGACTAATATCTACTACACTTAGATGGCAAAGAAACTATGCACAATTTAATTTTTTTAATAATTGAAAAAGCATTTGAAAGTGAAAATTAAAAGAAACCTGCTGCCTCACAGCGCCAGACACCCAGTTCGATCCTAACCTTGGGAGCTGTCTGTGTGGAGTTTGCATGTTCTCTCGGTTACTGGGTTGTCTTTGGGTGCTCCAGTTTCCTCCTATATCCCAAAGTTGTGCTGATTTGTTGGTTTGTAGATTAATTAGCCTCTGTAAATTGCCCCAAGTGTGTAAGAAGTGGATGCAAAAGTGGGATAACATGGAACTTATGTTCCATGATCAATGGTCGGCGTAAACTCGGTGGGCCAAAGGGTCTGTTTCAATGCTGCATCTCTAAATACAAGAAGACCCATTAGTTATTTGCAATAGTTACTTCTCTCTAAATGATGGTTGATTTCATTAGGTGAGTGCAAATATGATTGATCTCAGCTAAACTGTCAAAGAACTACAAAGATGTGAAATATCTCATTCTGTAGCTAAAATGTAAAGTGGTTTAATGAATCAGATGTGCTTACAAGAAAACTACTCGGAAATATGTGTGTCGTCTCTTTTGGTATAACAGCTTTTTTCAACTGTGATAGTTATGTGACATAATGATGGCATGTGGTGCGAGATTACCATCCTTACTGAAGATGGAATAATGACCTAGTTAAGAAGTCCTATGCAATAATTAAAGACCCTTATATTGTGGCAAATATTATGAATTCCTGTTTACAATCTTAAATCTGCTAGCTTTTGGAAAAGCATATTTGTACATTCCAGGAAGTGCTCATAACCTGCAGAACTCTGGAATTTCTGAAAGTTTTAAAGTATTTTGTATAGTAGGTAGATTACCCAGTTCTGTATTTTAAACCCAGATGAAGATAGTGGAAGGCAGATCAAGGTCAGACTTAAGATTTTAAGAGAAATAAGGGCAGCATGGTTGCATAGCAGTAGAGCTACTGCATTACAGCGCCGGAGACCAGGGTTCAATCCTGACTACAAATGCTGTTTGTACAGCGTTTCTACGTTCTCCCCTTGACCTGCATGGTTTTTCTCCAAGATCTTCAGTTTCCTCCCACACTCCAAAGATGTGCAGGTTTGCAGGTTAATTAGCTTGGTATGAATGTAAAATTGGCCCTAGCGTGTGTAGGGTTGTGTTATCGTGCAGGGATTGCTGGTCGGTACGGACTCTGTGGGCCAAAGGGTCTATTTCTGCGCTGTATCTCCAAACTAAACTAAAGTATTAAGCATCCCATTCAATCCCAACCTATGTGTTTTCTGTGGTTATATTAACAATCCAAGATTTTTGCATATCAAGAAATCATCTTTTAAATTGATCCTAGTTGATTTCAACAAGATCGAGAAAGGAAATTCCAATGAGGAATGGTTGCCAATCTGTGACAATAAAAACCAATGATAAAAATAGACTGGCAGAATACAAGGAGATGAGATTACTGAACTAGTTTTATTAGAAACAAAAATGATTTGCCCCATTATACAAGGTTGCTCAAGTTGTCCAATTGGTATAAGGCATTAATCACAAAGGCATTTATAACAAGTAGATATATAAAAAGAATTCAGGTCATTTACCTTTACGAGGATTTTTTTTCAACTCGACTCAACACTAAGGATGAAGTTATACTCCTTTAGAGAGAGACTATTTTCTAGCATCAAATCTGTGATTACAGTAATAACACTATTCGACAGCACTCCAACAATATTGTGTGTCATGCCGCAATGACCAAAAAACCATAACAAATATAATCATACATATAATAGATATAATAGATAGATAAACTAAAACGTGCAAAGTTAAAAATTAGTATTGGTTTATTATTGTGACTTATCACTGTACAGTGAAAATCTTTGTTTACATAATATCCATTAAATCGTACTATATGTGAATGTAATCAATTCACACAATACTACAACAACTTGTGCAAAGAGAGAAATACCAGAGTTGAGAACATTGTGCCACAATATTAGATGTGTAGGGATATGCTGGTTTAAACTGAAGATAGACACAAAAAGTAGGAGTAACTCAGCAGGTCAGACAGCATCTCTGGAGAAAAGGAATAGGTGACATTTCGGGTCGAAACCTTTCTTCAGGGCGGCACGGTAGCGCAGCGGTAGAGTTGCTGCTTTACAGCGAATGCAGCGCCGGAGACTCAGGTTCGATCCTGACTAGGGGTGCTGCACTGTAAGGAGTTTGTACGTTCTCCCCGTGACCTGCGTGGGTTTTCTCCGAGATCTTCGGTTTCCTCCCACACTCCAAAGACGTACAGGTATGTAGGTTAATTGGCTGGGTAAATGTAAAAATTGTCCCTAGTGGGTGTAGGATAGTGTTAATGTTCGGGGATCGCTGGGCGGCACGGACTTGGAGGGCCGAAAAGGCCTGTTTCCGGCTGTATATATATGATATGATATGACCCGAAACGTCACCTATTCCTTTTCTCTGGAGATGCAGTCTAACCCGCTGAGTTAATCTAGCTTTTTGTGTCTATCCTCATGTTACAGCTTTATACACAGAAAGTGCAGATCAAAAAAAGTACAAGGTTCACACTGATGTAGGTTGAGAGATCAGAACTATACCCTGCCTTATGGGAGGACCATTCAGTAATCTGTTAACAGTGGGGAAGATATTGTTCCTGATCTGATAGTGCCTGCTTTGAAGATTTTGTAACTTCTGATCGATGGGAAAGGGGAGGGAGGAATGACCGGAGGTAAAAATTGTATCAGCACATCCAAATTAGCATTCTTACATATGCACTTTGCCCTGGGACATGTACCATTTGCAAATTTACATGTTTGAATTTGAAACAAAAAATGGATCAAAAGTTTAAAAAACTTTTGCTCTTATCACTTCACATTGTTTACAGCAGATCAAAAGATGCAGTCGTCAATTTTGTGTCTATGGTGTGCTTACAGATGAAAAGCACATACTATCAGATTCAGAAACATCTATTTCCCCACTGTTTTTCATTTTTAGTTTTCGAGTTACAGCGCGAAAACAGGCCCTTCGGTCCACCGAGTCCGTGCAGACCAGTGGTATTCAGACACTAGCCCTATCCTACACACTAGGGACAAATTACAACTATTTAAAACCAAATCTAATTAAGATACAAAACAGTATATCTTTGGTGTGGACGGAAACCGGAGCACCTGGAGAAAGCTCACATGGCCACGGGGAGAACGTACAAACTCTGTAGACAGGACCCGTGGTCAGGATTTAACTCGGATCTCTTATGCTGTAAGACAGCAACTCTTCCGCTGTGCCACTGCTATCAGACTACAGAACAGATTTTTAGATTTAGATTTAGAGATACAGCGCAGAAGCAGGCCCTTCGGCCCACTGGGTCCGCGCTGCCCAGCGATCTACGCACATTAACACTATCCTACACCCACTAGGGACAATTTTTACATTTGCCCAGCCAATTAACCTACAAACCTGTACGTCTTTCGAGTGTGGGAGGAAACCGAAGATCTCGGAGAAAACCCACGCAGGTCACGGGGAGAACGTACAAACTCTGTACAGTACAGCACCTGTAGTCAGGATCGAACCTGAGTCTCCGGCGCTGCATTCGCTGTAAGGCAGCAACTCTACCGCTGCGCCACCGTGCTGCCCATGATCTCTCATAAACTAAGGGTGTAGTCCTGATCTCCTCATCTACCTCATTGCTGCCTTCATATATTATTTTTTTTCTGCACTTTCTCTTTAGCTGCAACATTGTGACACTGCAGCACCACGACCTGTCCGTTTGTTTTCTTTCTCTTTATACTACCTGTTGTACTTGTCAATGGCCTGATTGTACTAAGGTATGTTCTGCCTTGATGGCATGCAAAACAACGTATTTCACTGAATATCAAAATAATAATAATAATAATATTGTAATGTGCAAGAGGGGCGGCACGGTGGCGCATCGATAGAGCTGCTGTCTTACAGCGCCAGAGACCCGGGTTTGATCCTGACAACTGGTGCTGTCTGTACGGAATTTATACGTTCCCCCTGGGACTGTGTGGGTTTCCTCCAGGTGCTCCGGTTTTCTTCCACACTCCAAAGACATGCGGGTTTGTAGGTTAATCGGCTTCGGTAAAAATTGTAAATTGCCCCTAATGTGTAGGATAGTGCGAGTGTACGGGGTGATCATGGTTGCCGTGGACTCGGTGGGCCAAAGGGCCTGTTTGTGCGTTGTATCATTAACACCAATATAGTCTGCTGAACCCGGTGGGTTTGATGGTTTATTTGTCCCTCACATTTATGCTGCTGAATTCAGATAGTTCCCAAGGTCTATGTGCACAGCCCATCAACACCTACATTGTATGTGGTGCAGAGCCTCCAAAGATTGATATCTCTGATATCATTTCAGAAGGTGAGAGCCATGGCTCAATGAACAGCACCGATGAGACGGAAGCATGTGAGTTTGATTTCCAACATGGAAACAAAACATAGGCTGACAATCCAGTGGAGTATGAGGGAGCGATTGACTGACCAAGGTCAGAAGAGCCTGTCAGATGAGTCATTAAACAAAAATCTTGGTTGGTCGATAGAAAAAAAAACTCCATGATATTAGTTCACACAAGAGCATGGAACTGAGCTCACCATCTGTCTGCCTGAAATATAACTCGCAAAATCACTATAATAGATTACCTGGTTATTATCATTTACTGTTTTGTGACCTTGTACTGAAATTGGTTGCTGTTTTCTGCTCCATTACAATATGTCTATACTGCACTGACACGTGCATGTGTAAACTGAGTGCTCACAGGTCAGTTCAATTTAGTTTAGAAACATAGAAAATAGGTGCAGGAGGAGGCCATTCGGCCCTTCGAGCCAGCACCGCTATTCATTGTGATCATGGCTGATCATCCACAATCAATAACCCGTGCCTGCCTTCTCCCCATATCCCTTGATTCCACTAGCCCCTAGAGCTCTATCTAACTCTCTCTTAAATCCATCCAGTGATTTGGCCTCCACTGCCCTCTGTGGCAGAGAATTCCACAAATTCACAACTCTCTGGGTGAAAATGTTCCTTCTCACCTCAGATTAAAATGGCCTTCCCTTTATTCTAAGACTGTGGCCCCTGGTTCTGGACTCCCCCAACATTGGGAACATTTTTCCTGCATCTAACTTGTCTAGTCCTTTTATAATTTTATATGTCTCTATAAGATCCCCTCTCATCCTTAGTTTAGGGATACTGCATGGAAACAGGCCCTCTGGCCCACCGAGTCCACGTCGACCAGCGATCCCCACACACTAGCACTATCCTACACACTAGGGACAATTTACAATTTTACCGAAGCCAATTAATCTACAAGCCTGCACGTCTTTGGAATGTGGGAGGAAACCGGAGCACCCGGAGAAAACCCACGCAGTCACAAGGAAAACGTACAAGCTCCGTAAAGATAGCCCCCTAGTCAGGACCAAACCTGGGTCTCTGCCGCTGTAAGGCAGCAACTCTGCCGCTATGCCACTGTGCCGCCCCTAGTCTTTTATCCCAGTGTAGAGGATTCTAAAACTAGAGGGCATAGCTAAAGATAAGAGCGGAGAGATTAGGAGGGACCTCAGGGACAATTTATTTCACTCAAAGGGTAGTCCTTATCTGGATTGAGCTGTCAGAGGAAGCGTTCGAATCAGATACCATCTTTTTAAAGAGACATTTGGACAGATAAATAATAGGAAGGGTTTAAAGGGATGTAGATCAAATGGGACCAGCTCGATATGCCAACTTGGAGGTATGGACTAGCGGGGATGGAAAGCGCGAAGAGTCTGTTTCCATGCTGTGTAGCTCTCGGACAAACTCAGGCTTGTAAACAGAACGTTCGACATGCAGAAACCACAGGGGGAAGCTGTGAGAAGGGGGTCTCACATAACTCCCATCAAAGTGAAAAGGGGAACTTCATCAAAGAGGTCATGTGTTGAAGAGACTTTGCAATGGAACAGCACAGGAGACTCTTGATTCTGTCTCTTTGAAATATAGCCTCCATGAGCAAGTTTTCCTCCTCTCATTGGCAGGGGTTCCTCCTACGTTCTGCCTCTGTGATTTCTGCAGCAGTCCAGCTGAAGGGTCGTCCTGCAACACTGACTGTCCACTCCCTTCCACAGACGCTGCCTGATCTTTAGAGTTCCTCCTACAACTCTCCTCTTTATGCTTCCTACGTGTCAGGTGCAGTGGTTTACCAAAAGATCACTGAAGGTAATGATCCATTGTCTACTGAGAAGGAAATTCTTGCAATATTAAATGGCTCATTCACCTTCATTGCCTTAGTTTAGTTTAGTTTACAGAAACAGGCCCTTCGGTCCTCCGAGTCTGCGCCGACCAGCGACCCCCGCACACTAGCACCATCCTACACACACTGGGGATAACATTACAATTTTACCAAGCTGATTAGCCTACAAACCTGTATGTCTTTGGAATGTGGGAGGAAACCAGAGCACCTGGAGGAAACTCACATGGTCACAGGGAGAACGCGCAAGCTCCACACAGACAGGACTCGAGAATAGGATCAAACCTGGGTTTTCTGGCACTGTGAGGTAGCAGCTCCAACAGCTGAGGTACTGTGCTGCCATTTAGTCTAGTGTTTTTTTAAATAAAAAAACCTTCCTGAAAATTTTCAAAGCCGAATGGAATCAAATCCAACATTTGTAATAATTAATTTGTAACAATAATTAATAAATAAGAAAGAGATAGTGAAGATGCACTTTTTGCAAAGTTAATGGCAAAACAGAACAACTTTTGGATGCTTACATTTAACGATATATCTGCCTCACCTGAAGTAGTTACACAATTCATCCATAGATAGGGCAGCAACTACTCTGACATTATTTTGACAGGAAACCTCAGTCCAATGTCTTTTGATGCAACTTACGTCATTGCATTCAGTGTGCACAAGCTGATACACATTTAGAATTAATTCAGCGCTCATTCAATATCTTTAACATTCAAATTCAAAATTTCACACAGTTCACGATGCAGCTTGCTTGGGAAAATGCCTGATTGGTAATTAGATACACAAACTGCCGTCAGATAATTGTCACATAGGAAGTGGCAGGTTTGCAATAATAATCCAATTTGCAGACAGCAGGTAACAATAGAAAACCTTTGGCCAATTGCCAGCATTTTTTAATACATCTATGAATGAAAAGGGAGGGCACTTTAACAGGAAAATTACTTGCGAATGCTCATTTCTGGCACTTCAGGTCACATTTTGCAGCAGTCCCACAGTGAACTTCCTATTCCAAACCATTATGGATTCAATTTATCAGTCAACTGTAATGAAAATTGAGTTTATTTGCCACAAAAGCTTTTGCATTGAGTTTGAGTATTGCCATTCCTTGCAGTAGAAAAAGAGAATCTTGACCTACAAATATCCCTCACAATGAAAATGTTGTTCTCTCTTTTTCAAGTGCCCATTGGAGATAGGGATGATTATAAATAATTTCTGCAGCCATTTTATTTATCAACTTATTCTACTTCAGCTCTGTGATAATTGGAAACACTGTACTTCTGAATACTGTCATACGTGAATGGTAGAAGAAATGACTGGTGTCCCAGTTCTGCCCGTGATGGTGTCTTTCATGAAGGTTTACTTTGTTGAAGGTTTTTTTCAATCTGTATGAGAATGTTACAGGGCATGGAATTCAGGAGGATCTCTGCATTGGAATTCGTCTTGATGGAACTGTTTTAGGATGACGGAGAGACAATCAGGTATAGTAGCCAGAATGAGAGAAGTTGACAAAATGTGTAGGAATGAACTGCACATGCTGCTTTACACCAAAGATAGACACACTATGCTGGAGTAACTCAGCGGGAAACTCAGGCAGCATCTCTGGAGAAAAGACTGAACATCTGAATGAACACAGGGAGACGAATGTCAAAGGCAGTAGATCTCTAACAATAACCCTAACTCCCACTCTCCTATAATCAGTCTGAAGAAGGACCTCGACCCGAAGCGTCACCTATCCCTTTTCTCTGGAGATGTTGCCTGACCCGCTGAGTTACTCCAGCATTTTGTGTCTATCTTTTATCGTAGAAGTCAAACATAGAACTGATGAACCAGTTTGTTCCATCCAAGGGATTTTCACCAGTCAATTAATAATTCCCTCAACTACTACCAGTAAACCTGTAAACTGTGCACTCAATTCTTCTCAATTCTGTTGCTGTGTGTGAAGAAGTGAGGACTGACCATCCTCACAAACCTCTACATCCTAGAGCGCAATGGTTTTCTACTAATTAATCGCTAAACTGAGTGGGTATACATGAACTGCTCCTGTTACAAACAGAAATGTCTTTTGGCAGACTACTTTCAGGACGCACAATGGCTCACCAAGTTTATCTGGCAGAAACACTTGATCACTTCAAACCCCCCCTCACACACACATACATCTGTCTATGCAGTGGTGTGTATGTTTGAAATGACAGGCAAGAGCACAGCTTCGAAAAATAAACTTAAATCTGCAAAGAAAGTGTAAAGCACAAAGCTATCCTTTGCATCAATGGCTATTGATGGCAACAAACTCCAAAGCAATATATCATCATCCCATCTAAAAATCCGCTCTCCAAAATATTGAAGCGTAGATCCCCTCTGACCTTCATCAGTGAAAAGAAAAGCAATGGATTTCTGACCTATTCTCATCTGCAGAACCATAAATCTTATTGCTGCCAGCACACGAGGATGAGTTGCTGAAGTTATCAATTGACAAGGTCTTCGAGTTACAATTTCAGAACCTGTCCATAAGTGCTTGCTGCATTACAGCCACTACAGAATGTACAGAACTTGCTCAAAAGTTGACGGCCATTTCATTCTATATACTTCTGTGGTTCAATAATGACTGCAACCTAAACCAGGCACAAAAAACAGGCCAAGCTTTGGAAAGACTCTCCGAGCAACAAAATGTGTAACATCCATCCACAGATCAAAAAGCTTATGTTAACAGAGCAAGCACATAAATCTCAAAAGGATATAGTGACTGGATTATTTATTAAAAATATAATTTTCCTGTCAAGTGCAAGTGTGGAATAGACAATAGACAATAGGTGCAGGAGTAGGCCATTCGGCCCTTCGAGCCAGCACCACCATTCAATGTGATCATGTCTGATCATTCTCAATCAGTACCCCGTTCCTGCCTTCTCCCCAAACTCCCTGACACCGCTATCTTTAAGAGCTCTATCTAGCTCTCTCTTGAAAGCATCCAGAGAATTGGCCTCCACTGCCTTCTGAGGCAGAGAATTCCACAGATTTACAACTCTCTGACTGAAAAAGTTTTTCCTCATCTCCGTTTTAAATGGCCTACCCCTTATTCTTAAACTGTGGCCCCTGGTTCTGGACTCCCCCAACATTGGGAACATGTTTCCTGCCTCTATAACGTGTCCAATCCCTTAATAATCTTATATGTTTCAATAAGACCCCCCCCTCATCCTTCTAAATTCCAGTGTAATAATAGCGAAAGATGAGCTTGATCTTGTTATTATGCCTTTATTAATATATTTGATAAAAATCATGGACTAGTTTCAACAGATTACTTGGGGAATGAAATGGACAAAATCTCAAATGCACTTCCACACCCCCATCAGAGAGAGCAGTCAAGCCTATGTTTTAAAAAGCTGTAATTATGCTCACTTCGTCTCAAAGGTTTCTTCTAAAATGTTGAAATGTTGAAGCAAAAAAAATATTTATATCTGTTTTAGAAAAAGTGGATTTCTGTTACATAATTTACTGGTACTCTCTCATGTGCGTATTTTAATTTAGCTTCAACCTTGCATCCACAAATAAAACAGTAAAAATGGACATAAATGGCTCGGACCATGTCATTTTGGATTGGGAGCCAGTCATTCCCCAACATGGCTGAAGAAGGGTCTCGACCCGATACGTCACCTATTCCTTTTCTCCAGAGATGCTGCCTGACCCGCTGAGTTACTCCAGCCTTTTGTGTCTTTCTTCGGTTTAAACCAGCACCCACAGTTCCTTCCTACACATTCCTCAACATGGACTAGGTGGCATGTTAGGGTCAGTGATGGCAATGGCAGGGCCTCTCATAATTAAGAGAATAAATGTCAGTGACTGCAGTGTATGGGACTCTGAAATAATGTTTTGAGATCTGCCATGAATCATTAATGCATGTCATGATGCAGGTCTATGGGACTTTGGGAAGTCATGATGCAGCTCTACAGGACTTTCTTTAGGCTGACTTCGGAATATTGCGTGCAGTTCTGGTCGCCCTGTTACAGAAAAGATGCACAAGCTTTGGGAAGGGTGCAGAGAAGGTTTACCAGAATTCTGCCTGGATTAGAGGGTTTCAGCTACCAGGAAAGTTTGGATGGACTCGGACTGTTTTCTCTTGAGCGTTGGAGGTTGAGGGGTGACTTGACAGAAGTATGTACAATCTTGAGAGGCATAGACAAGGTAGACAGTCAGAACATTTTTCCCCCAGGGTGGAAATGTCCAACACTAGAGGGCATAGCTATAAAGTGAAAGGGGAAACGTTTAATGGAGATGTGCAGGGCAAATTTTTTTACACAATGGGGATGTGAAAAAGGATTAGCAAAGTTCAATCTAAATTCAAAATGGAAACCAGCCAACTGGGAATCTCATCAGGGATATAAAATATTAACTGGTACAGATGGATAACCTAAATCCAGGAAACTACCTTCAAAGTAAACGCGAAGAATAGCTGGAGGAGTAGATGTTCAAAGGGGAGTGGCAACAAACATTTGGATGAATAACTGTACATAATAGCAGAAAACAGCAGCCAAAGATGGCATCAGGAAATTGTTGGTGTCATTTGTTTGGCCAATTATAAATGAAGGATTAGTTGAGTTTTTACTTCATATTGTTTTTGATTGGATTTTTTTACTATGTTATCCATGAACATGGTCATTTAAATCAAGGAAAACATTTACAATTGTTGTCTTGTACCCTTGACACCTTTACACAAGCAATCTCGCAGCTGTACGACCTTGCTCTACTGTTTTAATACACAGGGCTCACACTGTCAGACAAGGGAGTAATTTAAGAATAAGGTACCCCTATCTTCCTCTGACTACTTCCTATCATTCATAAAGGGACAAACACATTCCATTCCCAATGATAACATTTCTGCCACAAGCGTCCATCTTACTGCTTTCTACTGAAAATAAGCATTCATTTTATATTAGCTAAAACAACAACAAAAGAAACCATCTTCACCCATCTACAACAAAATATCAATATCTCTAATTAACTATATCAGCTAATAGCATAGATTCTCAGAGGGATCCGTTTGCAATAGTCACTGTATTTTATGTGAGGATGATGTATGTCAAATATATTGTCCATGCAGAGCATCAGTGGGTAATGTTAGCCTTTGTCTTTTTTATTAAAAATTATAAAGACAATAACCCCTTTTGCAACAATGTTTTTAGCATCAATATTAAACTAAAATAATGGAAAGGACAGCCCCAAATAACAATATCCTAGAATACTCCCTCCAGTTTCCAATCAAGTAAAAGGAATACTCTTAAGATCTAACCAAGAAAGGGTGGCACGGTGGCGCAGAGGTAGAGTTGCTGCCTTAAAGCTCCAAAGTCCCGGGTTTGATCCTGACTATGGGTTGTGTGTGTATGGAGTTTGTACGTTCTCTCTGTGACTGCGTGGATTTTCCCTGAGAACCACAGTTTCCTGCCACTCTCCAAAGACGTACAGGTTTGTAAGTAAATTTGGCTTCAGCAAAAATTGTTAATTGTACCTAGTGTGTAAGATAGTGTTAGTGTATGGGGTGATTGCTGGTCGACGCGATCTCGGTGGGCCGAAGGGCCAGTTTCCTCGCTGTATCTCTAAACTGAACTAAACTGAAAATACCTTTAAACTTCACGTAACATTTCCCACTGACACAAGTTTTTATCAACATATTAAAAGCTCTATACATTTTTTTTTTCCAGGACATCCTTTTTGCTTTCCAAATTAATGATCTACTTAGTACACATTCATAGTCAAAAATGTACTACAATGCATTGGACTCATCATTTAATTTTCGAGCAGCCAGAGTATTGACCACTTTAACATAGGCAAAATTATAATCACAAGGATTAATGACCTTTAAAAGTAACTACTCCTCCCTTCTCTCCTGACTCTACTACTCAACCCAATGCTAAACTCACATTGTATCATTTGACACTTGAGTGGAGCATTTACAAACCTGGCCAATCCTTCAGAACTCTTTATTTTACTCCCCGTTTCACTTACTCACCAGTCCATTTCATTAGTCTCCCATGCATTTCTTGTCGCTGTGCACTTCTCAATGCTCCTCCATGCCAATTATCTTTTCACCAGGGTACCAAATTGAGTTTATAAATAGATAATTGCTTCCTTGTTTTATGTATATATTCCTTTCTGTTCTAAATGGACTGTTATCGAACGCAAAAGCAGTTTACAACTGGCAGCAGAATGCTGGAAGCAGTACAGTGACGCATAAACTGTGAAACAACTTGTTTGTTCACAGTGTTATATGAATGCCTATGTATTGATGTTGAATTCATACACACAGCTGAATATAACTGCATGTGGCTTCTTCAGTAATTGGGAAGCGATAAGGGATAACAAAAATAAGTGATTAAGATTTGCTCACTGCATTGTAGGGGAGGGGATTCCAGGAGCTAGGCCCAGTGACGATGAAGGATCGATGATATATTTCCAAATTACAGTTGTGCGAGTCCTGGAAGGTGTTGCTGTGCACCTGCTCCCCTGCCTTTCCTAGTGTTGGAGGACACCATTTTAGGAGGTGCTGTGAAAATAGCCTAACCGCTTTGCATTCACCAGATTGAACACAGTGTAGCCACTGTGTACTAGTGAAGGAGGAAATTAATATAAAGTGTAGTTGACTGACTCCCAGTCAAGCAAGCTGCCATGTCCCGAACAGTGCCAAGAGTCATTGTAGCAGCACAGATCCAAGAGAGAGGAGAGAATTCTTTCATATCCCTGACTCTTGGTTGTATTCTGATTATAGACGGCAATTACTGCCACCATTGCGGTGAGAACATAACGTTCCACTTATCTAAACATTCCTGAATGTTGTCTAGGTCTTGCTGCATACAGACATCGGGTTTAGTTTAGTTTAGTTTATTGTCACGTGTGCTGAGGTACAGTGAAAAGCTTTTGTTGCATGCTAACCAGTCAGTGGAAAGACTACATGATTACGAGTGGTCCACCCACAGTGTACAGATACATGATCAAGGGACTATCATGAATAACATTTAATGCAAGATAAAGCCAGTAAAGTCTGATTACAAATAATCCAATGAGGTAGATAGTAGTACAGGAAGGTTCGCTAGTTGTTGGGAGGATGGTTCAGTTGCCTGATAACAAGGTGGGTAGAAACTGTCCCTGGATCTGGAGAGGTGCGTATTTACGGAGGAATTGCAAATG
The DNA here is from genome assembly GCF_053455715.1 of Rhinoraja longicauda. Classification (NCBI taxonomy): domain Eukaryota; kingdom Metazoa; phylum Chordata; class Chondrichthyes; order Rajiformes; family Arhynchobatidae; genus Rhinoraja; species Rhinoraja longicauda. Next base: position 32,737,550 of record NC_135958.1, read on the forward strand.
AAATTGAATGTTTGGCAAACGTTCCCACTAATGACCTCATGAGGACATTGACAAAGAAGCAGAAAATGGCCGTATGTGGGACACACCGTGAAGAACACCTGCCGGTTGTTGGAGGTCCTGGTCCTACAATAATTGACCTCCAATTTTTTTCATTTGTACGAGGTGGAAATTGAATCAATGGAGTTTTACCTCTTTGGTACTCATTGACTTCAATTTTACAAGAATACCATACTTGGCCAAATGTAGCATTAAGGTGGCCACTCTCATGTCACGTTCAAGTTCAGTCCTTTGGTCCATGCTTGGCCGTAAGTTCTGATAAAACGTGTAAAAAAAAAACAAGCTGGGCAAAAGTGGTAAGTTAATGGCGAGTTGGTGTCATTTTACAGCTTTGCCTATGGCATCTTCCATCACTCTTAAAGGAAGGCTGATTGGGTGGTAACTAGCTGGATTGGATTTGGCCCTGCCTTTTTGTGACCAGAAGAGACCTCAGAATTTTTTTCCCATGGTGGTAGTAGTTTCTAGTGCTGCAACTGTATTGAGAAAAAACTTAGCTTGTGGGGGGGGTAGTTAGCTCCAGGGTACGGGTCTTTGGTACTGCAGATGGGATATTTGCTGGTTCCTTAGTCTTAATTGAATCTATTCTTCTCAGCCATTTCTCAAAAGAAAGACTGGCTCCTGAATGTTGTCGTGTATACAGGAAGCCGTGCACCGCAGTGCAGAATGAGTACTTTGGAAACAAGAACACCATCCAGCATTGCAGACACAATATCGAAAAGCATGAAAGCACATAAATTCTCTAGTGCCAATAGAAAATACTTTGTTTATTAATCTTTGATACCTCAATAACGGCCTTTTACACAACAAAATGGCATACTGTAAATGGACAGAATGCTGATTTGAGGTATGAAATGTGCTCTATAAATGCGAATATACTTTTTTTTTCCTGGTTACATGTTGCCCCTTGCCTCGAACATCCTGTCAAAGGTAGTATCAGTTTCAACTTTACACTGATGACACTCGGGAGCACCTCACCATCGCTTCCCTTCACCTCTCTGCGGGCTCTAATTAGTTTGACAAGCAGAGAAAAGTTGAAATGCCTTTCATGGTATCTCAGGAAAACTGAAGCCACTATCTTTGATTTCCACCACCATTTCCATTTCTCAGTGAATAATTCCACCCTCATGTTAGGATGTGCCTAATTGCTTGCAAACTTAGAGTCACATTGGGAACACACATTAAGGTCAGGCATTTCCACATTATCATCAGGGCCACCGACCCTTTCCTGACTTCCCCATTGCCTTAGTTCATCCGCTGCTGAAATCCTCATCTTATCTTTGATTTATCCAATCTCACAATTTTCTAAACAACCTCACTTATTTCACTTTATTTATTATTTACCATCTTGTTCACTTTACTTACCAACTTATTCACCATCCCCCCGACCTCCCTCTTTCCATTACACTCAACTGTGAAATCTCGCTTACCCCACCCTCGGTAAAATGGAAGCCATCACAAATGTTGCTGTCCAAAATTACATCAAGATCATTTCACCCATCCATGACCTATACTGGATCATGATTAAGCAGTGCATTGATTGTAAAGATTTCCTCTTAATTTTGAAATCCCTCCAAGATCAATCCATCCTTATCTTTAGAATTTCCATGACAATAGACAATAGACAATAGGTGCAGGAGGAGGCCATTCGGCCCTTCGAGCCAGCACCGCCATTCAATGTGATCATGGCTGATCATTCTTAATCAGTACCCCGTTCCTGCCTTCTCCCCATACCCCCTGACTCTGCTATCCTTAAGAGCTCTATCCAGCTCTCTCTTGAATGCATTCAGAGAATTGGCCTCCACTGCCTTCTGAGGCAGAGAATTCCACAGATTCACAACTCTCTGACTGAAAAAGTTTTTCCTCATCTCCGTTCTAACCACAGGATCCTCAGCTATCTGCACTCCTGTTCTGATTGTTCTGATTGTTCTGATTGTTCTGCAGTTTATTTGCTCCTCTACAGCACAGTGGCAGAGCGGTAGACCTGCTGCCTCACGGGATCAGAGACCCGGGTTCAATCCTGACTGCAGGAGCTGCGTGGAAGGAGTTTGTCCATTTTCCCTGAAACCGCGTGGGTTTTCTCTGGGTGCTCTGGTTTCCTACCGCATTCCAATTCACTTCCATAAATCTTGCAATAACTTTTCAGGGTGAGGTGCACCAATCAAATAAATTACTCTAATCGATTCAGGTTCATGAGATACATCAGAAAAGTCAGTTTACAATACATTATTACTAACTATATTTTAGTTAGAGGTCGATGTATGTAACATAACTCTATGGCTTTGGAAACACTGAATTAGTCTGTTTGCGTCGAGCGGCATTCAGTTCCACGAATCTTGCAATAACTTTTCTGGGCAAGGTGTTACAATGAAATAAATGACTCCAATCAATTCAGCTTCATGTGATACATCAGAAAGGTTAGATTACAACATGTTGTTATGAACTACATCCTCCCACACTCCAAAGACGTACAGGTTTGTAGGTTAATTGGCTTCAGTAAATTGTAAATTGTCCTTAGCGTGGTGGATAGTGCTAGTGTATGGAGTGATCGCTGGTCGGCACAGACTCAGTGGGCCAAAGGGCCTGCTTCCACACTGTATCTCTACAGTCTAAAGTAAAGTCTAAAGTTATTGTTACTGGTCATGTTTTAGTCTTTCCTTCAAGGTGCTGTGATCGGGAAATTCCTCACAAAATCTCTTTCCAAGTCTGAAGAAGTGTTTCGACATGAAATGTCACCTCTTACTTCTATCCAGAGATGCTGCCTATCCTGCTGAGTTACTCCAGCATTTTGTGTCTATCTTCAGTGTAAACCAGCATCTGCAGTTCCTTTCTGTACATGGTTCTTTTAATACATGCCTTAAAAACACATCTATCAGGAACTTCAGTTAATATCACCTTCTGTGCCAAGCAACAAATATTGATTGCAAACATTCCTGCAAAGAGCTTTGGGATGCATCACTACGTTAAATTTCCCATATAAAACTCTAATTGTTATTGCTCTAGCTGCTATGTAATCAAATAAAGAAAAAAATACATATTGTACAATGAAAGCATCTCAATTAGATATCCTTAATTACAGAGCATTAGGAACCTTTCAGAAAATATTTTGTTCTTCAGCACTGTGATTTTTAATGTTGGTAAATGCACATAAATAATTGATTAACTTGTTTGATGAAACTTAAGATAGTTTCTTGCAATAATGAATACTGATTTTGCTGCCTGGTATTTTTAGATTCAGCTCCTGTTGGTTATTCACTGGGGGGATTGAACCTCATTGACTTTAATTAACTTTGATTATTTACAATTGAATCCAATTAAAACAAAGATTTTTTAACCAGTTCCAGGAATGCCGGAAAGTTACCCATCAAAGTAACCCTTCAAATTATCACCATCTATCGGCAGGTTTCACTAGTAGTATCATTTACAGTCACTGACATGATCTTTATTCCTTTGATATCCAGGCGATTTGAGGTTAGCCCCATGAAAATGAACTTTCGTGGCCAAATTAAACACTGCAACATGTTCTAAATGAAATCATGTTGTTAGTTTTGCCATTGAATCTGAAGTCATGTTTGCCATTCATGACGGTCGATGAATTGAACAAATGAAATGTTCCTTTTTGTTTAGTCGCAGTGCTAACATTCCCTTTTACTGCAATTTCCAGCCATAAATTAATTCGACAAAACTTTGCACACTTTTGCTTTTTGCTATGGAGATCTTGCCTACCTACCGCTCTCTCATTCAACAATCATAGGATGAACTATCAAGGCACCAAACTCTGCCTCAACATGGAAAAGTTAACAACCCATTGTTACAATATACTTTGATAATAGTTTTCAACTATAATGGCTGTTTTGGAAGTTAAGGCCAAACCAGTGTGGGAATACTCCAACATGTCACGTAGAACAGTACTGCGTAGGAACAGGCCCTTTAGCTCACACTTTCTGTGCTGCCAAGACCAACTCTTACCTGCCTGCACATAATCCACACCCCACCACATTATCCACATCCCACCATTTCCTGCATATCCATGTGCCTACCCAAATGCCACTTTACATGCCACTCTCTTAGCTGCCTCCATCACCACACCTGGCAATGCATTCCATGCACCCAACATCTTCTGTGCAAAAAAACTTGCCTTGTGCATCTCCTTTAAACGTTGTCCTAGTCATCTTAAAGCTATGCCCTCTAATGTTTGAAATTTCCATTCTGAGAAAAACGTTTTGACTGTCTACCGTATCTGTGTCTCTCACAATTTCATATGCTTCTGGCAAGTCTCCCCTCAGCCTTCAGCATTCCAGAGAAAACAATCCAAATCTGTCCAACTGCTCCTTATAGCTAATGCACTCTTATCCAGGCATCATCCTGGTAAAAATGAAAAAAATCTGATCGGGCTTTGGCATGCTTATTCTCTCTTCCAGCTTTCTCTCCCACCCTCCCCCCCCCCTCCCCCTCCCCCCCCCTCCCCCTCCCCCCCCTCCCCCTCCCCCCTCCCCCCCCCCCCCCTCCCCCCCTCCCCCTCCCCCTCCACAATCAGACTGAAGAAGGATCCTAATCCGAAACGTCACCTATCCATGTTCTCCAGAGATGCTGCCTGACCCACTGAGTTACTCCACCACTCTGTGTCCTTTTGATCATCCTGGTAAACCTCCTCTGAGCCCTCTCCTAAGCCTCCATATCCTTCCTGTGTTGAGGCAACCAGAAATGCACGCAATAATCCAGATATGGCCAAAATGAAGCCCGATAAAGAAAGCTACATCAATCCTTGGAAATAATTAAATGTATTGAAAGAGAACCATCTCCAGATGGATTAGAATGGGTTAGGGAAGGTTGCTCACCACCAGCTTCTGCAGGACAATTAGTGTTGAGTAACAAATGCCGACCTTCCCAGCAATTGTACTTTGTACTTGTGGATATAAATATGAAGGTTAAAATGAGCTGAACGTGCCGCCACGCGATGAACATTCCCTGACCCCCCTCAGCTCCAAACACTTCTGTGCCATCAAATGCTTAAAATATGAGTCTCCAACAGAATGAATGAAATTGAAAGGATCGAGAAAAGAATGACTTGCATTTACTTAACCCCCGTGCCCTATCCCCAGCACGTTTCTTTCAGAATAGTAAACAGTGCTTCACAACCAATGAATTACTTTGCATCATTGGGACATAAGTGAAACAAAAAGAAACTCCTGCAAAATAGCAATGATATAATGTTTTGTCAATGTTAAATGAGGATGAATATTGAGGACACACTTTTCCCAAACAGTGGCATCATTGTTTTTCTATACACATCCAACTGATTGAGCTGCAGCTTAAAACCCAATTGAAAAGAAAAGGGACCTATTAAGATGTACAGTCAGTTATGCACAGTTTTCAGGCCGCCAAGCGTAAAGACAGAACCTTTTGCAGTTTCAATGGGTGAACAGCTCAGAAAGAAACAAAACGTGAACAATGAAGAACTAAATTTGGTAACTTAATGCCAGGTAGAAAAAAATGAGAGAAAAGAGATTAGAATGAGACATAAAATGTAAGACATATAAAACCTGAAGGATCCATTTTCTGCCTGAAGGAATGTGACTTCACAGTTTTAATTACTTCCCTTCTGATTCTGCAAGGTTGATTGGTATATTGGGATCATTAATCACTCATGAAAGAGCAAAAATAACTTTGTGGAAAGTATAGCTTGAATTATCAATGCAAATCCAAGGCTTCCTAGAAATTCTCAGGAAGATCAACACTGTTTACAAACTGCCCAGCAATTTTTACTTTTATAATTCACAACCCGTGCTCCCGCTAGTTCTGCATGCGCGGCACGATGGCGCAGCAGTAGAGTTGCTGCCTTACAGCACTTGCAGCGCCGGAGACCTGGGTTCGATCCCGACTACAGGTGCTGTCTGTACGGAGTTTGTATGTCCTCCCCATGACCATGTGGGTTTTCTCAGAGATCTTTGGTTTCCTCCCACACTCCGAAGACATATAGCTTTGTAGGTTAACTGGCTTGGTATAAGTGTAAATTGTCCCTAGTGTGTGTGGGATACTGTTAATGTGCGGGGCCAGCTGGTTGGTGCGGACTCATAGGGCCGAAGGGCCAGTTTCCGAGCTGTATCTCTAAACTGAACATTTTCCAGCAAATTGTGATTCGATACCTCAAGTTTTAATTGTTGCAATCCATGTGTTAAACAGACAAGGCTGGGTAAATAATTTTATTTATTCAGCCGAAACAAAATACATAAAGCCATATTGTAAATCAATGCGGCAGTACTTGTGTCAAAATGCCGCACTTCTAGACAGATGTATGCAGGCATCAGCCATCTGCTATTTCACTGTTCAGCACTGCATATTAGAGAGGCGGTAAATCAAATTTTGTTTGCATATGTACTACAAAAACACCTCCTGCCTGTCTGTAGTGGCAATACAAAATGCGCGACTCTCAGAGAAGCAGCAAGAAAATCCAGCGGAAGAAGTGAGAGAATGGATCGTATATATTATTTTAAAATTCAAATTCGAAGGGAGGAGAGGGCGGGGACAGGGAGGTGGAGGAGAGGGGAAGTCACTCGAAGAAAACCCAGACGCTAAACGAGAGCCACAACAACAGCCGTGGTACCGGAAAGTGTGGTGGGTGAAAAAGGGCTCGCTGGTGCACCTTACAAGTCAGGAGTGGGGTCAGAAGCAGGGGTTCGAAACAGCTGGGGAAACGGTGTGAGCCAGGGATGGGTCAGCAGATCATTCCATTCTCATATAGTTTACATTTTATATTTGTTTTATTTAGGTTTCTGGCACTCCTTGGTGCTTTAGAGACACGGTATTGATGTCATTAGTGGACCATGGGTGCATTTTTCGTTTCATTATCACATGACCTCTGTCGGTCCAGAAAAAAATGGATGGTCCAGAAAGGCTCTGGAAGTCAGGGTATTAAAAAAGAAAAAAAGATTTTTTAATTGGTGTTCAACCTGTAGTTTAGTTTAGTTTAGTTTAGAGATACAGCGCAGAAACAGGCCCTTCGGCCCACAGAGTCTGCGTCGGCCATCGATCCCCATTACACTAGCACACACTACACACGAGGGACATTTTACAATATTTACCGATGCCAATTAACCTACAAACGTCTTTGGAGTTTGGGTGGAAAACAGAGCACGCGGGAAAAATCTACGCGGTCACGGGAAGAACGAGCAAACTCCGTACAGACAGCACCCGTAGTTAGTATCAAATCCGGCTCTCTAGCGCTGTAAGGCAGCAAATCTACCACAGTTGGAATCTTCACAAATTTACGGGAAAAAAGTAACAATGTATTTTCGTCCGATGTCTCATCCAAACTATCCCAAGAATATGAACATTTTGTTTTCAATCAAGTGTATAATGACAAATGGCTTTCCAGCCTCTCAACAATGTTGCTTCTAAACTTTGGGGTGAATATCAATGTCATAATCATGGAAATGAATGTGTTCCTGCTGCTTTGAAGAGAAAAAAAATCACAGAACTGGAATTAACATGCAGATTGTATATTTAAAGCAGACTTTTGTGCTAATGAGTGCTGGCTGGGTTCCTGGACCTCAGTAAGTTCAGCTCACATGAAGAAAGTAAATTATGTGGTGAATACCACAGAATAAAGGAGAGACTTTATTTACATGCTCTTTGGCACCTGTCACAGGCACACGTTTTAAATCTTGGCACAGAGCTCGCAAGGTATTCTACCCATGGTGTTTGAGAGTTTCCAAGATTATAAACTCGTGCCCCCAGTGCATGTGTGCACAGCCCTAATCACTTAAGTGTTGATTAAATTCTGTGCAAAGTGCCAAAGGGGAGAGAGGGAGGGAGAGAGAGAGGGAGAGAGAGAGAGAGGGAGAGAGAGAGAGAGAGAGAGGGAGAGAGAGAGAGAGAGGGAGAGAGAGAGAGAGAGGGAGAGAGAGAGAGAGAGAGGGAGAGAGAGAGAGGGGAGAGAGAGAGAGGGAGAGAGAGAGAGGGAGAGAGAGAGGGAGAGGGAGGAGAGAGGAGAGAGAGAGGAGAGAGAGAGAGAGAGAGAGAGAGAGAGAGAGAGAGAGAGAGAGAGAGAGAGAGAGAGAGAGAGAGAGGAGAGAGAGAGAGAGAGAGAGAGAGAGAGGAGAGAGAGAGAGAGAGAGAGAGAGAGAGAGAGAGGAGAGAGAGAGAGAGAGAGAGAGAGAGAGAGAGAGGAAAAAAAAAAAAAAAAGAGAGATAGCAAGAAAGATGGTGGGATTTGGCTCGATGAATAGGAATAGGAATACTTTATTGTCACATGTGACTAGGCACAGTGAGATTCTTTGCTTGCATACACAATGTATACATAGGACCATAGGAGGAGAAAGGATGTAGTCTGGTTATGGAGCAGAATTCATCAAGATATTACTTTTTGGGGTCTCTTGTGACCACTATCCATTATTAATAGATTCAAGATTGTGTGCTCAGTCACTGGTGATATCATTGGTAGTCAACCTTGCAATTGCATTTGGACTTGTTAAACTTAAACCCAGTCAACTTAAATGGTTGGGGATGTTGGGTTGGTGAGGAAATTCCTTATTCCACCATCTTAATCTCCCAACCAGTGTATTCTTGGTGGAAATGTAGAGTTAAAATTTGACCAAAATGTAAACTGTTAGTTCACAAGTGTAAAACTGCAGTTGTCTGTTTGCAGATATATTTCTATTCTAGCTGTGTTGTTGAACAATTCCACTTAGAGAATTTAATAAATGTTTGTGGCATTTGTTTGTTACTCATGAAAAATCTAAAATTCTATGTAAACACTTACAATGTACGTATCCATCAACTCACGATCCAAAGTACGGGTCACAATGACTTGTCCAGACTGATCATTGATTTTGAAAATGCCCTTTGGTTCCTCGTCCACACCCTTACCACGGAGTTGAAAGTTGATGTTCTCTTTCCTGTCAGTTATTACCTGGAAAATACCAAAACACATCTATCATCACTCACAACCCAAAAATACCAAATCTTGCATAATGATAAATAAGAAATTTCTAAATTCCATTTCTGAATGATAGTTAATACATTGCCAAGCACAATCCGGGTTTATGTAGATGCCAGTACCATCACTTCATAGCCAATAGTTCTTTATCAGTAACTCTCAAAGACACTGGAAAGTGGTGTGGTAAATTAAACCTCCTTGAATTTACCAAGATTATTAATATTAATCACTGGATAACTGATGGTTTCAGCAATGGGGATTTGAGTGAGAGATGGGGAGAGGCGCAGAGTTGGTGAACTTTAGTTTGGTTTGGAGATAAAGTATGGAAACAGGTTCCTAGTCTGTGCCGACCAGCAATCCTCATACACTAGCACTACTCTACACACCAGGGACAATTTACAATTTACAGAAGCCAATCAACCTACAATCCCACACGTCTTTGGAGTGTAGGAGTAAACCGGAGCACACGGAGAAAACCCACGCAATCACAGGGAGAACGTATAGACTCCGTGTAGTCAGCACCTATAGTAAAGATCGAACGTGGGTCTCTGGTGCTGTAAGGCAGCAACTCTACCGCTGCGCCACTCTGCCACCCTTGATTGTAGGTTTGATTTGAATGTAGGTGTGAAACGTGTGTTTTAATACCTGACAACAGTTTACTCAACTCCACCCGCTGGCTCAAAGAATTTGGAACCAAATATGTCAAGGAAGGTACAAACTCTGACCAAAGCTGTCACACATGTGTAGTGCTGGCACCCAAAGATTTGTTTCATCACCAGCTTCCCAGGCCCCATAGCAGAAGCATCCACGTCACGGGGCTGGAAACTGGAAGTGTCCTGAGCTAATTCTGCTACCATCATCGTCTACTGTACAAGTGAGTACTCCCACTGATTGTCGCCGGAAGCTTGCGCCCTTTTCAGGACGGACTATGATAGTGATATAACATTTGAATGATGGACATGAACGAGGAAGACCAGTTTCCCTCAGCCTTCAGACTGTCTAACAATTTGGAAATGCACAGTGTCAGTCCTTTCAGTAAAACAGTATATCAAAGCAATTGTTGAATTCTTAATTGTTCCACATGACAATTAATCAGTGCTCACGGCACAAGGCAATCTAAATTGTTTTCTTTCCCACAATAGTATTCCAATTGCTTGCACTCTGTGATTAAAATCCATTGACCTTTCCTTTGTTTATTGTGGCAGAATAAATATTACAAGTGCACTTAGTACACAGTTTTAAATTGTGGTCCTTCTAATATCTATTTTGTTTGCTGGATTTATTAGGATTGTATTGAATTCATTTAAAATGAGTTTTAAGTGCATTATTTGAAACAAATTTAAAGACTACCAAACATAAAAATCAACTTGCTTTGTTCTCCTTTGGATTTGTAAAGGGAATGTGCATATGTTACCCGATAATTAATTTGCTTCATGCAGTGTGCACTGTGGTGCAGCAGTAGAGACCCTTACAACGGTCAGAGACCCGGGTTCCATCCAGACCATGGGTGCTGTCTGTACAAAGTTTGTACGTTCTCCCCGTGACCTGCGTGGGTTTTCTTTGAGTGTTCCGGTTTCCTCCCAAACTCCAAAGACGTAAAGGTTTATAGGTTAACTGGCATGGTATGAATGTAAAATTTTGCCTAGTGTGTGTGTGTGTAGGATAGTGCTAATGTGCAGAGATTGCTGGTCGGCGCGGACACGGTGGGCCGAAGGGACTGTTTCCGCGCTGTATCTCCAAACTAAACTCTGCACTGCTAGTAATTATTTCAAGTTGCGCTCATTCCTTATTATTAAAAAGGCAGCATTTGGTGTCTTTCTGGTGTCTGGAAAAGGTCTGGGACTGGGGGTGCCTCAGTAAACACCCTGGCTTTGATTATCACCAAATTCAAATGAAGAACGATAGTGCACAATGCAGTCAAACTATTTCCCAATGTGACATTTTCTATCACACCACAGATGGCCTCTCTTCACAGTTTCATGAATATTACAAAACTCTTCAAAACATTTTATTGGCACAATTTTATTAGACATGGAAAGCTCTGTCAGCAGATCTGAGCCCGAGTTGTGGTGTTCAACTATTTAAATTGCAAGATAAGAATGGACAAGGTCAAAAGGTCATAAGGGATAGGAACATGATTAGGCCATTCGGCCCATCAAGTCTATTGCACCATTCAATCATGACTGATCCATCTCTTCCTCCTAATCCCATTCTCCTGCCTTTGCCCTATAACCCTTGACATCTGTACTAATCAAGAGTCTATCGATCTATCTTTGCCTTAAAGGTACTGGTCAACCCAATTTAAACGCTGCATAAGTTAATTAAAAAATGCAATCAATCCCCTGCACCATATTGAATCCATGGCCAACATTCTGACGCCATCAATAAGGTTATTTGCAGTTGATATAAAGCTGGCTGATTGCCTAAGCTCATGTAATCTCAAAGGCTTCTTTCACACTGTGAAAAATGAAACAAGAGCCCAAAGAGATCATACAGATGAATGCTCGAACAGCTCTCCCATTCATGAATTTCATGGGTTTGTGAGCAGTGGAAGACAACGTCATTAAAACCGCATGATGGATTTAAAGAGATTTTCTTGCGGCTCAGAATGTGTGGTTCAACTGGCTTTGTCATGAAACTCGTCGTACACCAAAGAATCATTGATGCAATCTGGGCAGAATGGAAGAGAGAATCTCAGCCAACGGTTTAATCAAAACAATATCTTGATTATAAAATATATTGGTTCAGATTTTACAATAGGCAGCAATGGGATGACAATCATCTCTGAACTCAAAGCACATGGCTCACAAATGTTGAGTGGGAAAACACTGGCATGTCTTTCACCTTTTACAGCAAGAGTAGTACATTAACTCTTGGCTCACAGCACTAATTCTAGGTTGATTATTCTTGAGAAGATCGCAACACTGCACTCGGAGAAAAGGCCATTGCCATTTTCTTCTGGATTTCCAAATTAATTTTGCATGTGCATGCATGAAAACTTACTTTTACTTTCATACAATGGCTGGCGATTTTGTCATAATTACCAATGAAATTGTAAGACAATACAGACGCCGTTCCCCGACTTATGTAAGGCTCCCGGTGACCCTTGCATAAGTTGGATGTTCTGTAAATTGGAAAGGGAAGTGCTCGTGCGCACGTGCAAAGTTACTATTTGATGCAGGGACCATACGAGAGCTCCAACATGGACACCATGGGAGAGTTCTGTCGCAAAGACCACAGGGTGAGCTCTGATGCAGAGCTCCAATGTGGAGACCACAGGGGGAGCTCCAACGCAGAGACCACATGAGAGCTCCGACACAGAGACCACATAGGAGCTCCAACGTGGAGACCACTAGGGGAGCTCCGACGCAGAGACCACGCGGGAGCTCCGACGTGGAGACCAACTTGGTGTCAACAAAGAAACGCTTACATAAGTGTGAGTTTACATAAGTCACCTATTACATAATTCAGGGAGTGTCTGAATGCTCTTATCCTTTAGTTGATAACTGCTTAACCATTAACTAAATAACTGGCAAGCATTCCCTCATCTTGTTCACAATGCCTTTAAATAACCAGTGTTCCTTGCCCACCCATTCCATATCTATCCAGCACACAGAGTGTATATACGATTACTCCACATGAAAATGAATTTATCAGCAGTACAATTTTTGCTATCAGTTGGTCAAGACAAGTTTATTGTCATATGCACAAGTACTATAAGGTACAGCTACAATGAAAATCTCGCTTGCAACAGCAAGCAATTAGAGTGGGATCTTGTCAGCTGGGCATGTGGGCTGAGGTAAGCCAATTGAGAGTAAATCAGATTTATGTGAGGTGTTTCATGTTGGGAAGTCAAACCAGGGCAGGACCTTCACAGTGAGTGGCATGGCTTGGGGAGCAGTGTCGACAGAGGGAATCTAGGAGTGCAAGTACAGAGTTCCCCGAAAGTAACAAAATGGACGTAATGTCTGAAGAAGGGTTCCAACTTGAAACATCACCAATCCGTGTTCTCCAGAGATGCTGCCTGTCCCACTGAGTAACTCCAGCACCTTGTATCTTTCCCTGAAAGTGGCGTCATAGGGAGATAGGGTGATGAAAAGGCTTTTGGAAGATTGGTGATCCCCAGTCAGGGCACTGAATATAGAGGTTGGAACGTTATGTTACTGTACATTTGTAGAAGACATTGCTGTGGCTACAATTGGAGTGTCGTGTTGAATTTTAATCACCCTGCTACAGGAAAGATGCCATTCAGCTGGAAAGATTGCAAAGAACGTTTGCAAAGAATGGCGCGAAAGATTGCAAAGAATAGCATGAATACACAGAGTCTTTGATCCGGAGTAGAGGAAACAAGGACCAGGGGACATAGTTTTAAAGTGAGAGGGGAAAGATTTAATAGAGATGTGAGGGGCAACCTTTTCATGAAGTGGATGATGAGAATGACTCATGGAAAGAGTAACCAGAGGAAGCGGATGATGTAGGTACAATAACAACAATCAAAAGACATTTGGACAGGTACATGGTTCGGACAGCTTTAAAGGAATAGGGGCCAATGCAGAAAATAGGAACTCGCTTAAACGGGGTATCCTGGTCGGCATTGGAAGATTGGGGCCAAAGGGCCTGTTTCCATGCTTGATGGCTCTATGACTCTACATTACACATAAACTCTACAAGGCAGTGAAAAGAAAAAAAGCATCCAAAAGACAAGATATTGATGCCACATTTTTATGTGGTCGGGTTGGCCGCTGAAACAAAAGACGACTGTCCTGAAATATGAGTTGCACAGCAACATTAGCCACATCCAACCTCATTTATATTGCAGCATCGCATCTGAAGAGTGCACAGAATGGTTTACACCCAGGCGATATAGTGGCTGTCACCATCACATATCATCTGCTCACCATTTTAGTTGGCAGCAGGCAGGCCTCAAGAGGGAGCAAATTTCATCACAACCATAGCAAAAATGTTTCGTCCAGGAACAGATTATTCTAGGTTGTCATTTAGTGCTTTACATCCTTGAATTATCTTTCTTCCATATTACGTATAATAATAATAATAATAATAATGTATTTTATTTATATAGCGCTTTTCATATACTCAAAGACGCTTTACAGAGATTTAGAGAACATAGGGAAATTAATAAATAGATAAATAAGTAAATAAATAAACGAACAGAGAAAGGAGACAGAAGGTGAGGTGACCTTCAGTGGTTGAAGGCAGTACTGAACAGGTGAGACTTCAGCGAAGTTTTGAATGTGGTGAGTGTGGAGGAGTCTCTAACGTTTTGGGGTAGTGAGTTCCATAGGGTGGGAGCTCACTAATCTCATTTCCCAGTCCCTGTTTTCTTAAAGATCATAATTAGCTCCATTTAGCTAATCTCACAAAGGTCGAAATGAGGCTCAAGATAAACTTTAGCGGGTGAACGATTTAACAGTAGGTAAGCTTTCCCAGTTACAGGTGAATCTTTCAGAGCAGCAACTGTTGGGCACAGTTGACACCCAACACACGTAAAACTGCGATCAGCACTCCAATGTCTCATTTCATCATATGATTAACATGGTCATAAATTCTACATGTCAGCACATCCACTTTCTTGACTTGTCCCTCTGTGTCCAGCAACATTCGCTCCCTCTGTCTCAAAGTTATCCAGGTCTGTAGCAAAACGTCATTGTTCACCGCCTTTGATGATTAAAAACAAGAGACTGATTTGCTTCCTTTCAACCATCAAGCATTGCAAAGTCAGCAATGTTTTAGTTTTAATACTTTTCCAAATATTTCTCCCCTTCAGAGGCACAAATATTTAAGGTGTCAGGAAATGCAACTCTCTCTTCCAAATTGTGCAAAAATATAAAGTTGAAGCTTATAACAGCTGCAGTTGAAATCAGAGATAAAAGTATGTTTTTTTTCCAAAACCCTCCCAGGCTACATTTCTCATTCTGGCTTCACGGTCCACAACTCTTCAGCCCTGTCTCACACCTTCTACTCCGACCTCTTGCCTTTGTTCCAACCATCTAACTAGAAATAAAACCCCACAGCCACAGTATGTAAAACTATTACCTCCCTTGCATTGTCCTGCCTCTCCCCTTTTCCAGTTTTCTTCTCCCCCTCCCCCCCACAATCCCCCAATAAGGGGATGAAGAAGCGTCTCGACTCAAAACTTCACCGCTCACTTTCCTCCAGAGAAGCTGCCTGACCCGCTGAGTTACTCCAGCATTTTGTACCGACCTTCGATATAAACCAGCATCTGCAGTTTTTTTTCCTGACAAATAGTTGGATTGGCAGCATTATAAGATAATGTAACATAATTAAATGATTCTGATGACATAAACCCAAATAGCATTAGGTCTCAACCAGTAAACAAACATCATTTGAATCCAGTAATTGCATCACAGCCCAAAACTGACTGCAGAACATATGTCATTTTATAATAATATTAAGTAGCTGTGGTCATTTCATTCGTTCCCTGTTGGTTCATGACAGGAAATCTGCTGTTGTCCAATTATTTTACCATGCTGTTTTCTTGATAATGTGCAGAGCTGGTAGATCACCAAACAGCATGGTCAAGAAGAGTTGCTAACAAGACACAGCAGGATGTAAAAAATATAAGAGCCAGTGTTTCAAAAATGTTGTGCAACAGACTCAGGAATTATCTCCAGTTAAGGGGTGGTGGTAGAGCTGCTGCCTTACAGCGCCAGACATCCTGGTTCGATCCTGACTACAGTTGCTGTCGGTACGGAGTTTGTACGTTCTCCCAGTGACTGCGTGGGTTTTCTCCGGGTGCTCCGGTTTCCTCCCACATTCCAAAGATGTGCAGGTTTGTAGGTTAATTGGTTTTGGTAAAATTGTAAATTGTCCCTATTGTGCAGGATACAAACTAGTGTATGGGATAGACACAAAATGCTGGAGTACCTCAGCGGGTCAGGCAGCATCTCTGGGGTGAAGGAATGGGTGACGTTTCGGGCCAGGACCCAAAACGTCACCCATTCCTTCTCTCCAGAGATGCTGCCTGTCCCGCTCAGTTACTCCAGCTTTTTGTGTCTATCACAGGGAGGTTCGCTGGGGCTATTCAGAGGGCTTTAAATTGTGGGGCGTGGAGGTGGGAATCTGAACAGTACGTCAGCCGTGGAAGAATTGATAGGAAAATAGAGATTACATTAGGTAAATCTGAAAAAGAAGGACAGATAGGATCAGGTTAATGAATGCAGTCAGACTGATGGGCTAAAGTATGTTTATTTCAATGCAAGGAGTATTATGGATAAAGCACATTAACACAGCCTGGAACAGTGAACGGAATCGTGATGTTGTAGCCATTACAGAGATGTATTTGCGAGAGGGGCAGAATTGGCAGCTTAATGTTCAGGATTTTGAGCTTTCAGGTGTGAAAGAGAGGGAGGTAAAAGTGGTGAAGGAGTTGCATTGCTTATCATGGAGATTTCCATAGTTGCACTCAGACAAGACATACCGGAGGGATCATTCACTGAGGCAATGTGGGCAGAACTCAAAAATAAGAAAAGGGTTTAGTTTCAGTTTCAGAGATGGAACATGGAAATAGGCCCTTCAGCCCACCGAGTCTACGCCCACCAATGGCCAACTAGTAAGTTCACACAAGTTCTATGTTATCCCAGTTTTGCACACTAGGGCCAATTAACCTACAAAACTGCACATCCTTGGAATGTGGGTGGAAACCTGAGCACCCAGAGGAAAAAGCCCACACGGTCACAGGGAGAACGTCCAAACTCCACACAGACAGCACCCGAAGTCAGGATCGAACGTGGATCTCTGCCGCTGTAAGGCAGCAAATCCACCGCTGCGCCACCGTGCCGCCTTCACTCAAGTGCATTCACTCTGATGGAATCACACTGTAGGCCATAAAACAGTGAGGAATAGAGGAACAGACATGTAGAGAGATTATGGAAATTTTAAAGGCAACTGGGTTGTCATAGTGGGTGACTTTAACTTCCCAAATGTAGACTGTGATTCCCTTAGTGCAAGAGGCTGGGACCAGGCAGAATTTGTTAGGTTAATCCAAGAGGGTGTCTTGCAACAGGACATGGATAGTATAACTATCGTGGGTGGCACGTGGTGCAGCGGTAGAGTTGTTGTCTTACAACACTTACAGTGCCAGGGACCCGGGTTCGATCCTGACCACGGGTGCTGTCTGTACAGAGTTTGTACGTTCTCCCCGTGGGTTTTCCCCAAGATCTTCGGTTTCCTCCCACACCCCAAAGATGTACAGGTTTTTGTAGGTTAATTGGCTTAGTATAATTGTGAATTGTCCCTCGTGT
Source organism: Rhinoraja longicauda (assembly GCF_053455715.1). Taxonomy (NCBI): domain Eukaryota; kingdom Metazoa; phylum Chordata; class Chondrichthyes; order Rajiformes; family Arhynchobatidae; genus Rhinoraja; species Rhinoraja longicauda. Next base: position 32,754,824 of record NC_135958.1, read on the forward strand.
GTGGAGGATAGTGTTAATGTGCGGCGATTGCCAGTCGGCGCAGACTTGGTGGGCCGAAGGGCCTGTTTAGGCGCTGTGTCTCTAAACTAAACTAGCGGGGGGACCATTGTACAGGGAACCGAGCCTGGTCAGGTAACTGGCATTTCAATGGAGGAGCAGGTTTGGAACATTGATCATAACCTCTTAAGTTTTAAAATTACCACAAATATGGATAAGTCTGGATCTTGGTAGAGAGAACCAAATTGGGGAGAGTAAATTGCAGCATTATTAGGTAGGATCTAGGAAGTGTAAACTGGGAGGTCATTGAGATGGGTTGGGTAGTAAGTTTGCAGACAGCACAAAAATTGCTGGAGTTACAGATTGTGACTTTGATACAATGTTGTAATCTTGAGCAAGTTGCTGCAGTAGATCGTATAGATGGCGGAAAATGTTGCCATGACTCACCAGAGGTGGAGGATTAGTGGTTGAAACTGAAAGATTACCAGCAGTTGAAATGTTGGGAACAGCATAGGTTGATAAATGTGGATCTGCTTTTCTTTTACATTTTCGTTTACAGGTTATTTAGTCTATGTGTACATTGAGGTGTGGCCTGTTGGATAAAATGACTGAATGATCATATATTTATCTCTTTCCATGATCTAGTAGCCAGAGAAAATGATGTTACTGACTCAATATGAACAATTGTCATAGATAGAGCAATAGAGTCGTACAACTTGGAAACAGACCCTTCAGCCCAACCTTCCCATGCTGACCAAGTTGTCACATCTACATTAATCCCACTTGCCTGCGTTTGGCCCATGCCCCTCTAAATCTTTCCTACCTCCTCTGGTAGTTCATCCAAAATAAAATATATTATTATTTGTGTGTCTCTCTGCTGTGCTATATTGTTCTATGTTCTAGAAAGTGTCACGTTAGTGTATTGAATTCAAATTTGGTTTGGTTTAGTTTAGTTTATTGTCACGTGTACAGTGAAAAGCTTTTGTTGCCTGCTAACCTGCCAGTGGAAAGACAATACATGATTACAATCAAGTCATCCACAGTGTACAGACACATGATAAAGGGAATAACGTGAATAACAGTTAGTGCAAGATAAAGCCTAGTAAAGTCTGATTAAAGATAGTCCGAGAGTCTCTATTGAGGTAGATAGTAGCTCACGACTGCTCTGTAGTTGCTGGTAGGATGGTTCAGTTGCCTGATAACAGCTGGGAAGAAACTGTTTCGAAATCTGGAGGTGCACATCTTCACACTTCTTTACCGCTACTCCCTATATCCCAGTATTCCTTGTATTCCCCAGATCCTTGTTTTACTAAAATTATTCAAAATTATAAATTATTAGTTGATTTTGCTTCTTGATGCCCGAGGGTATTCTTGGATTCAAAACACACCAAGTTGGACAGCATTGCTTCTGAGCTGAGCTGTTGCTGCAATGTCCAATACAGGCTTACAGCATCTCATGAAGTTATCCAAGTCCACGCATTTCAGGATCACTTTGAGGATAGCTGCAGCTGCTTGTAAACCCAGGCTGCTGTTAGAGGGTTGAACAAGTTGAGCAAAGTGACAGCCTTGTAGAATTTCTCAAAATAAATTCAGTTCCTATGTCATATCAGAAATAAGACTTCCTGATGTGCCATCGTGGTGCACTTGACAAAATGAGAGCGAGCCCTTGCCAAGTCAGCCAGGATTAAGAGCCGAGAATGAGGAAAGTATGTTATGAACAGTGTGCTTCCACAGCCTTGAGTAGATTCCACTCTTTCCCCTCCAACACCACTGCCCAACTTACCAACATCAGAGCTGCCTGTCTGCATCCACCACTACCTATTGTAGCAAGAGGTGAAAGAACATTGAGGTGGAGCTCAGATCCTGACCTCTCACAAATCCCCCCCCCCCCATTCTCCTCCAAACCCACTTCCTCTTCCCCCCACCCCACTTTCACCATACCTCGACACCCACCCAAACATTTCTCCCCTCCACTCCCCCCCACCCCCTTACCCCCGCCAATTTCCTTCCTTGGCATGACAATCACAGCTTTTCAAAACCCTGTCTCACACCTTCCTTCCTTCCTTATCTCTGGCCTTTGTTCAAACCATCTGCCTATCAAATCCCCCCTGTCTATGTCGAGCTATTACCTTTGTCCTGCTTCTCCCCTTTTCCAGCTTTCTTCTCCCTGCCTACAATCAGTCTGAAGAAGGGTCTCGACCCGAAACGTTATCTATCCATGTTCTCTAGGGATGCTGCCTGACCCGCTGAGTTACTCCAGCACCTGATGTCCTTTTGCCTATTGACCAGCATCTGTAGTTCTTTGTTTCTACATTCAGATCATTGAGTTGGTTTTCCATGCTAACTTCCCATATCTTCTTGGGGCTGCCATGTTTTGTTACCTGTATCCGAAGTAAGTTTTTAAATAAAGTCCAAGTAAAGTACAGCCAGTTGACTTCCCTTTCAGCAATGTGCATAAATGCCTTTACTGTATTTCAGCACAGTTCTTTCAATGAAATGTTTATGGCTTCCACTTTCTCAAACCTGTTATTTTCTTTCTGCAAAATGCTTTTATGACAGTTTATAACAGTGGACAAGATGAATCATTCCCCATACTAGCAGTAAGCACTTAAGGATTGACTGGACCTATCCTCCCTTTGAAACGGGTCATGCCATGCCCCAATTACTGGTGCTACGATGAGTGAGACTGCAGCAGTTTTTCGGCTAGGGAACGCTACTTAATTGCAAAAATCTTCCATTCTCAGCCTTCAAATATTATTACCTTTGCTTTATTCTTTTCCAGCCCGGCTCCTTCGGCCTCCAAAGTGCTTTTCGAATACAAGAATTAATCATGCTTGGACCATTCTTTCCCCCTTCACCTTTTTACCACTGACATTTCAAGTGGGTGCTTCCTTTTAAATAGTTGCTGTGCCCTCGTTATTTACCGTAACGTCACATCAGTACGTGAGCTCTCAGTTCCAGTCATCCAGCTCACAAATTAGCAATTCAGCTGGGGTTTTCTTCCTTCATGGGCTGAGGGCATCACTAGTGATCAGCATTTACTGGCTACCCAGATTTATTCAACTGTATGGCTTTCAAAGGCTCACTAGAAGTCAATCACATCAGTACGAACCAGTCACATTTAGGCCAGAACACAGAAAACTACTTTCCTACGAGACTGTAAAGACCCACAAGAATTATACGGTCACCATAACAGCTCCTAGCCTGTTGATTGCAGTTTTAATAACTTATTTGATTGAATTTTAATTTGCAGAAGTGCGAGTTGAACTAAGATCACTGGTTAGTTCCTCGATAACCTGACCACTGCACTGCCACTCTCTAATTTATCTCAAGTATGGAACAAGCTGCCACAGGAGGTAGTTGAGGTTGGGACTATCCCAACATTTAAGAAACAGTTTGACAGGTACTTGGATAGGATAGGTTTGGAGGGTTATGGACCAAATGCAGGCAGGTGGGACGAGTGTAGCTGGGACATGTTGGCCAGTGTGGGCAAGTTGACCCAAAGGGCCTGTTTCCACACTGTATGACTCTATGACTTAACAGGTGCAGACAAAACTGCATTGCACTGTGCATTCCATGGCCCCAGAGTAAAGATAAGTGCTTAAAATGCTTTGTAATTTTTAATTACAATGCATTGAAATATCTTTATAATATACCAAGCTGGGAATTTTTAATAGAGTGTATTAAATGCACTATGAGCTCTGTTGAAATAGAATCCAGTCAATTGCACATACAGTTATTAATTATTAATATCACTCTATTTGAATTTAAACCAGATGCCAACATCAGATTGTAATATATGCAAGGAAACTTTTTTTATGAAAGCTGTGTTTTATGAGGTGTTACCTTACACTGGTAAATCGTACTCCATTGACATCAAAGTTCCAGAACTGAGGTGTAATTCCATGTGGCGAAGTAAATCTCCTTCTTCACTGACCCAACAATGTTCACAATTCCCTTTTAGACAATAGACAATAGACAATAGGTGCAGGAGGAGGCCATTCGGCCCTTCGAGCCAGCACCGCCATTCAATGTGATCATGGCTGATCATTCTCAATCAGTATCCCGTTCCTGCCTTCTCCCCATACTCCCTGACTCTGCTATCCTTAAGAGCTCTATCTAGCTCTCTCTTGAATGCATTCAGAGAATTGGCCTCCACTGCCTTCTGAGGCAGAGAATTCCACAGATACACAACTCTCTGACTGAAAAAGTTTCTCCTCATCTCAGTTCTAAATGGCCTACCCCTTATTCTTAAACTGTGGCCCCTTGTTCTGGACTCCCCCTTTCTTTCTACTATTCTGTGAATCATATTGAAAAACTCTGTGGAATTGTTTGTAATCCTTACCATCTGGTATATGTCTGGGAATGTGCTGTTAATTGAAAGTAAAATAGCAAGATTATTAAAACTGGGTTCAGACTCCTTTTCAACATGGTCCTCTGTCCAGCTTGATTGGTATTGGTTTATCATAGTCACGTGTACGAAGATAGTGAAAAATTATATTTTGCGTGCCATCCATCCAAACCATACCATACATTACACACCAGACTGGTTAGTAAACTTGCAGATGACACTAAAGAGTCCTTGGGAGTGTCGTAGAGAGATTCCCTGAACGTGGCATCCCAGGGAGAATGGGTGGTGAAGGAGGCTTTTGGCCTGTTGACTTTCATCAGCCATGAAATTGAGTAAGGAAGTTGCAACATTATGTTACAGTTGTACAAGATTCTGATGGTGCCACAGGTGTAGTATTGTGTTGTGGTATTCCAGAATGCACTGGAATGTAGAAGATTGAGAGGGGATCTTATAGAAAGGTATAAAAATTATAAAATGACTGGACAAGCTGGATGCAGGAAAAATGTTCCCAATGTTGGGGGAGTCCAGAACCAGGGGCCACAGTCTAAGAATGAAGCTGAGGCCATTTAAAACTGAGATGAGAAAAAACGTTTTCACCCAGGGAGTTGTGAATTTGTGGAATTCTCTGCCACAGCCGGCAGTGGAGGCCAAATCACTGGATGAATTTAAAAGAGAGTTAGATAGAGCTCTAGGGGCTTACGGAATCAAGGGATATGGGGAGAAGGCAGGCACGGGTTACTGATTGTGGAAGATCAGCCATGATCACAATTAATGGCGGTGCTGGCTTGAAGGGCCAAATGGCCTCCTCCTGCAACTATGTTTCTATGTGTTCAGTTTGTGTGATCTTGAGATAAGAAAAATTCCATTAAGCTGGAAAGAGTGCAAAAAAGCTTTAAAGGATGTTGCGTGTCTGTGCTCCAGGGAGAGGTTGCACGAGGGCCTGTTCTCTAGGGAGAGGTTTCGCAGACTAGGGCTTTATTCCTAGAACTAAAGGGCATAGGTTTAAGGGTGAGAGGGGAGAGATTTAAATGAAACCTCAGGAGCAACTTTTTGACACAGAGGATTGTGTTAAGATGGAATGAGTTGGCAGCAGAAGTAGATGAGGCAGGTGCCATAACAATATTGAAAAGACATTTCAACAAGTACATGGATCGGACAGCTTCAAAGGGATGTAGGTAAAATGCGGGCAAATGGGACTCGTTTAGATGGGGCACCTTGATCGGCATGAACGAGCTGGGGAGAAAGGCCTGTTTCTGTGCTATTTGACTCCATGACTCTGTAACATGGGTACAATCAAACCATACTCAATGAAACAGAGTGCAGAATACACTGTTTGTTGACACTGGCATCTTATGGATGTAAACAAGATGAGATCACAAAGTTTTATATGGAAACTTGGAAGTCCTTTGAACATTATGTTCTTGGTACTTGTCAGTCCTGTACAGGAACAGGCAGTTTACAGCCTCAACAGTATGCACTCTTGAGAAGTTCACAAAACCATTCGGACTGATCCACAACATGGAGTGGAGGTGCATCCTAAGAAAATGGAAGGAGGTAGGGTCTGATCCTTGACCCTCTGGTTCTTTGTATTTGGGTAAGGATTGTGGAAGGTTGCAGTTTAGAAGCCTGTCCTGTCCCACAAAGCATTATGTTAAAGATATTACCTGGGCCCCCCCTCGCCTATAGCAGTCCTCACCATTCTACAAACACCATGTTTTCTAAGCCCAGAAGGTCAGTTAAATGCAACAGGTTAACACAGAAGCTGCTCACCTCCTGATGATGTTCATATTACCAACCAGCCATCTGAGAGAATATTAAACAAAACATTCCCTATCCCAATCAACCTTGATGGGTCAGTTTAGAATTGGGTTGGGATCCAATTTGAGATTTCTGACAATTGAGTTTCACTAATCCCAATCCACTCACTTTTACATCTTGAACTATTTTCTGTGAAATATAAAATTCATGTCCAACATAGCAGAACTTTCAACTGTGAATGTTTCTGCAATTTAGGTTCTTACTTTAATCTTATGTTATGTTCCGATATTTATTTTGCATTTTGTAAAATGGTTAAAATGTTAGCTATAATTGGGTTATATCCTGTTTGTGGGAATTATTGTGTAGGTGCCACAGTGGCCCAGTTGGTAGAGCTGCTGTCTCAGGCCTCCAGAGACCCCGGTTTGATCCTGACCTCAGGTGTTGTCTGTGTGGAGTTTGCATGGTCTCCCTGTGATCGAGTGGGTTAATTGGCCTCTGCAAATTCCTCTTAGTGTGCAGAGAGTGCATGCGAAAGTGGAATAACATAGAACTAGTGTGGAGAGGTGATCGATGGTTGGCCTGGACTTGGTGGGCCGAAGGGCTTGTTTCCATGCTGCATCTTTAAACCGATTATTCAATATGATTGGCCTGACAGCCATCTTGATGGCATCACTGTTACTGAACACCAACAATTTCTTTGAACTGACTCCATTCAGCTGTGTCAGAATACAGATCGCTATACCTTTCATGACCAGCTTTCTGCAGGCTCAACATCAAACACAATCACTTCACCCGGTATCAACAAGATGCTAGCCGTTCTTACAGAGCACAATTTCAAAGCAGCGGTACAAAAAGTATATTCCTCTTTTTCAATTGAAAGTAAACTAGTTCCTACATCTAGTTTTATTTTCACAAAGGTCTCCGCAATGTTTCTTTCAAAACCAAAGGTATAAATATACCAGCAGTAGAAATTGTGTTGGCACTCAAAATGATTAGCCCCAGTATCTCCAAGCAAGATTCCACGCAGGTGGCTCAGGGAGAAAACAATGATGCAGATTTTTTCCCAAGGATAGAATTAAATTGCAGAATATTGGTCAAGGCTCCAAGCCTTGCCAAGGTTTTCTGAAAACAACTTGCTTAGCTTCATTCAAGAGACTGATGTTGCTGCATCAGACTGACATTTTCGCGGCTAAGACTAATAGATATTATTTGATGGCGACATTGAGCAAAAACAAGTTCAGGCACTTATCTAATAGAAAGATGAAGAGACCTCGAGGAGCTGAACAGCCTCCTCAGTTTTCTGTGCAATAATTTACTTTGAATTGTCAATGTCTTCTACATTTTTTATTTGAAAAATAATGAAAAGGATACATGTAACTTGTGAGTGCAAACCATACACAGGCCCGAGCATGCCTTCACTTCTGTCAAGATGAAATTGCAAATGGGATGATTTGCTCTGATGTACTTTGGGCGGCACGGTGGCACAGCGGTAGAGTTGCTGCCTTATAGCGCTTGCAGCGCCGGGGACCCGGGTTAGATCCCGTCTATGGGTGCTGTCTGTAAGGAGTTTGCACGTTCTCCCCGTGACCTGCGTGTTTTTTCCGAGATCTTTCGGTTTCCTCCCACACTCCAAACACGTACAGATATGTAGGTAAATTGGCTTGGTAAATGTGAAAAATTGTCCTAAGTGTGTGTAGGAGAGCATTAATATGCGGGGATCGCTGGTTGGCGCGGACCAGGTGGACCGAAGGGCCTGTATCCGTGCTGTATCTCTAAACTAAATGTTCTTTGGCAATCCTTTGAGACTGAGGATGATTTAATTCCTTTCCAGTTGTGTGGAATTTGAGGGATATAAGGTGGCGACTGAAAGGGTAGTTGGATGGCTAGTTTGCAGAGTGGTCCCCTCCTTCCATTTAGGCTTCTGGTCCTGATGTATCGCTTCAAGATATTCAAAACCACCCCCAAATGCTCCTTCACCACCACGAGTGTTTGCAGCCCAAAGATTTGCAAGAAGCAACACTGCATTACTTCCAGCAGGCTTTCAGCAAAGAGTCATAGTCATAGAGTGGTACAGTGTGGAAACACGCCCTTCAGCCCAACTTGCCCACACCACCAACATATGCCAGCTACACCAGTCCCACCTGCCTGCATTTGGTCCATATCCCTCCAAACTTGTCCTATCCATGTACCTGTCTAACTGTTTCTTAAACTTTAGGATAATCCCAGCCTCAACTAGCTCCTCTGGCAGCTTGTCCCATACACCCACCTTTTGTTTGAAATAGTTACCACTCAGATTCCTTATTTTTTTCCCCCTTCATCTTGAACCCATGTCCTCTGGTCCTTGATTCCCCCACTCTGGGCAAGAGATTCTGTGCATCTACCTGATTTATTCCTCTCACGATCACCCCCTCATCCTCCTGCACTCCAAGGAATAGAGACCCAACCTGCTCAACCTCTCCCCATAGCTCAGACCCACGAGTCCTGGCAACATCCTCGTAAACCTTCTTTGAACCCTTTCAATGACAATATCTTTCCTATAACATGGTTCCCAGAACTGAACACAATCCTTGAATCATTTCCTCTGTCTGCTTAGAAATTTCCTCCCCTGACAGAGCTCAAAATGGTTTATGTTTTAATGTAATTCTACAGCAAAAGGCCATTGGCAACTTATGTAAAATGTCGATAGCTCTGTTAAGCATGTACGCAGTAAGTCGAAAACTACTCCCTGCTCAGCAAGACCTGGACTGCGATCTTATCAGCCTGGAGAACATGACTCTAGTTTTATTTTTTTAAATAATGAAAAGGATACATGTGACTTGTGAGTGCAAACCATGCACAGGCCCTAGCATGCCTTCATTTCTGTCAAGATGAAAGTGCAAATAGAATGGTTTGCTCTGATGTAGCTTTGCCTTCCACTTCCTTAGGCCTGAGTCCGAGCTCAAAACAAATGGCAAGACCGTAAGGATTATTGCTGAAATGAATCTGGGCACTCGCCAAGACACGATAGCTCAGAGCACAATATCAAACCAGTGGATCAGACTGTAATTGAAGTTAACGTGAGGCACTATTAATCTGCAGACACATTAACTTCATTGCATCACCATTAACCCGAACAACTGAACAAAAATCTCTTCACGTTCCAAACGGTAGGCTCCTCAAATGGGGAAGGTAACTGATAACTTTCATAAGATCTAGCCAGATCTACCAACCATTGACAGTCATTTAGTCTCTAGAGCTGAGTCAAAATGAACGCAAACTCGATTTTTACCATGGCAACTCCTGTCTATTCTAATCCATTCATATCCATCATCGAGTACAATTCAAGTTCTCAAAATGCTAAGTGACAACTATCGTCACAAAGGATAGATCACAGAACAAACTTTCAACTGTAGAGAAGGAGGCCATTCAACTCATTGGACCCATGCTAGCTCTCAGGAGAGAAATGCCTATTTCCCTGATGCCTTATTTTCCTCATAACCCTGCAAAATATTAGCTCTCACATTTCCATCAGCTCCATTTTGATAATTTCTCCAATTACCTATCGAATTTCATACAAAATAGGAGCAGAATTAGGCCACACAGCTTATCGAGTCTGCTCTGACATTCGATCTCAGCTGATCTATTTGTCCCTCTCAACCGCACTCTCCTGCCTTCTCCCCACAACCCTTGACGCTCAAACTAGTCAAGGACCTGTCAATCGCAGCTTTAAAGATATCCAGTGACAAGGCTTCCACAGCCGTCTGTGGCAATGAATTCTACCACCCTCTAACTAAACAATTTCCTCCTCATCTCCTTTCTAAAGGTACGTCCTTTTATTCTGAGGCTGTGCCCTCTGGTCCTCTACTGAACAATAAAGGGTCATTGATCTGCCAGCACCTCTTCAGGATGGAGGAAGGAACCAGAACACATGGTGGAATGTGCAAACTTCACACAGACATCACCGGAGCTTGGGATAGAACCCAAGTCCCTGGAGCAGCAACTTGCACTGGAACACCCATAATTCCACCCACCAAACCTCTGAACGGAAAAATTGGCTGAAGGATGTCTGGAAAGAGTGTAAATGGGAGGAGACAACTGAAATCTGAACTAGCAGAAGAAGAAAGTGAAAATAAACAAATGCTGCAAATGCATGATGCAAGAGAAGAATGTCTAATTATCTCAAATTGTTGAATTTAACCTAAGCCTTAAATATTGAAACGGGCTTGATCTAAAGATGTTGCTGTTTGTTGAGCTTGTCATAGAAATAGTCATTGTCATAGAGCATGAAAACAGGCCTTTTGACCCAATTTATCCATACTCACTAATTTGGCATTCCAGACCAGATCCATTCTCCCACATTTGGCCCATCTCACTTTCAACCCTTCTTATCTATATATCTGTGTCATATGTCATTTGAAATTGTAATTGTATCGCTTCTAAAACTTCCTTAGGCACCTCATCACAAATATGGCCGACCCTCTGAGTGAAAAAGTTATCCCTGAAGTCCCTCTGAAATTTCTCCTCTCTCATCTTAAGCCAATGCCCTCTAATTTTAGTAATCATCTTCCCTCGGTAAAAGCCTGTGAGCATTCACTTTATCCATTCCCCTCATTGTTTTGTATACTTCCATAAGGCCTTCTACTCTCCAAAGACTGAAGTCCCAGCTAATCCTCTCCCTATAACTCAAGCCCCTAAATCAAGTTGTGATCCTGGTGAATCTTTTCTGCTCTCTTTCCAACTTAATTTATGCCCAATGACGGCTTTTTAAAAATTGCATTGGAACATCACATTTTATTACAGCACACAGGACAGGTTTAGAGGGATGAGGGCCAAACACAGGCAGGTGGGACTAGTGTTGATGGGCCATGTTGGTTGATGTGACCAAATTGGGCCAAAGGGCCTGTTTCCACTCTGTATGATTCTATGACTAGTCTTCATTACAACAACCCTAGAATCAGGCAAAACAAAAATTAGGGGAATTGTCAAACATTTATAAAGACATTTCAACAGGTAGGGATTGGACATTTGAACATGGATAGGTAGGGATCAGAGGGCATATGTGCCAAAATTGGGCAGGTGGGACTAATGTAAATGGGGCATCTCGGACGGCATGGGAAACGTTTCCATGCCGCATGACTCTATGAGTTTATTCTGCTGTTTTATTTTAAGCTTCGTAGCAAAGCAGTACGGTAACCTTCCATTCACCTCTTGACCACAACATTGTGGCTTGAACACCTGTAACAAGGGTTAGTAATGTAACACTAACATATCCACTCACACTTCAGATGCCCTTGGTAATTCCTCTGATGTTGGATAGATCCATCATTCATTCAATCATGAAAATGTGTAATAAACGTGATCTGTCAGAGCAGCCACATTCAGCGAGCCAATTGATGTGGTCCACATTCCTTCATAATAGAGATTAGGAGGAAAGGGTGTGTTTTATTGGCAGTCCATCTCACAATGCTGCAATATTCCAGCAGGAAAGGTGTTAATTGTAAATTGGTGTTAGCAATGTGTTAACGGTAACACATTGGTGTTAACAGTAAATTGGTGTTAGCAATGAAATTACAAAATAAGAGACAACTGACAAATGGAATTTCAACCACGAAAGTTGAGTTTGTGTCTTATGTAAGACCAAATGGATTGTCAAATGGAACATTTAGGCTGAAGAGGTGATGGATTTTTGAAACGCATCCCAAACATAACTTAATGACATGGGATGAAAATGGTTTGAATTTGATCTGTGCTGGATCCTATAATGTAGTTTCTTGTCATCTTTTTTGTTTTCGCTTTATCGGAGACTTCAAGTGGAAACAATTTTATATCTGTGACTGTAACAATTCAACACATTTCATTCCATATTATTCTTGTTTTTTTCTTATCTATTGAAACACCAAACAGCAAGCTCAGCAGCTTACAAGTCTGTATTACCTGATGTCAAATAAAGCATTCGGAGGTGCAAATTCAGTACTTCTAGAATGCAGATCAATGCTATTTACAAGAACAATTATACTAATTTTGAGTAAATGTGTTTATTTTTATTTTAATATCAAGGAACTCCCGGGACACTACATCATGGATAGGATATCAATCTTCTTAGGCCATATTAGCAGACAAATCTGCTCCACACGGCATTCCTTGTTTGCGAAAAGTGTGTTCACACCTTTGGCCATTCTACAGGTTCTGCATGCCAACTGGCCTCCTTTGTCAACTCAACCTCTTCAATCCTGTGCTTATATCCAAAGGTTTATTTGTACCAGGAATTAATGAATTTGCAGCAATTAGATTCTATTCCCTCTGTTCTTGTTCTCTTAAACAGTAGTTGACTCTGTATCTGCATCAGAAATATACTCATCATCATCATCATCATTATCATCATCATCATCATCATCAACATCATACTATAGCGTCCACAGGTACATCTCTTGCTCATTTGATCAACACAAGCATTTCCAGCAAAATCTCTTTGAAAGACAAATTTGGTCTGCTTCACTGGTCTATTGCTGATTCAAGGGATTTGGGTTAAGGTCGAAAGTCGCTCGGAGCTAAAAGATCAACCATAATTTTATCATCAAGAATCTTGTTTAATTGCCATACCTACTGACAATGGAACAATGAAATTCTTACTTGTAGCAACTTGAAGATGATATATAATAAAATTAAATTCACTCAATGAATGGTAGAGTAGGCAATGGAAGGCCAAATGGCTATTTACTTTCGATGTCTTTGCCTTGTACTTGCCCACTGACCTGATATCTCTAAACGCCACTCAGTTGAAATTTCATCACTGCTGTTTAAAACATTGTTTTGCCTTAATTGGCTGGCTCTCTACTTAGTACTGTCTGTAAGGTTGTATCAAGCTCAAATATTGCAAGGATGACTCTAGTTAATAGCTCTGCCAGAGTAAAACAAATATTAGAGTGTAAAGCCTGAAGACATTTAACCAAAATATTCACTACATAACGATTAATCATGAAGTTTGAATAACCTCAGAATATTCAATTCTCCAAGAACTCTTTTGTTACTGTCTCATTGGAAGTTGACGATAGGGAAAGACTCAAAAGGTTTGATGCCATTGTGTTACTGATGAATGTGAAGTGAACTGCGGTCTATTGTCAGATAATAATTCTGCTGTTTTTCGACTTCTCTATCTCAACAATATGGGAGTACATTCAGCTACACTACAACTAAGTAGGAATAGGATAGGAATGGGAATACTTTATTGTCACATGTGACTAGGCACAGTGAGATTCTTTGCTTGTATACAAATAGCGGCCACCTATGGTACTGACAAAGTTACAAAGCACGCCGGCTCCTCCTTTTGCGCCCCCGCCCCACAGCGGTTCCCCCAATGTCCCCATTGTCCTTTGCCCCCCCCCATATTGTCCATTGTTCTCCCCCCACCACCCCCCTCACGACGATCCCCCCATGTTCTTCCATTGTCCTCCATTGTTCTTCCCCTCGCCCCTCACGGTGGTCCTCCAGGCTCTCATCAACCGTCAACCAGGGGTCGACCCGTGAGGCATCGCTGCCGCCAAGTGGCTTCACCACCGCCGAGGCCCCATTGTCGTGAGGCTTCACCACCGCTGAGGCCCCATCGTCATGAGGCTTCACCGCTGCCACCACTGAGGCCTCACCGCTATCACGCCTCCGTGGTGCCAACCCATGCTCCAGCCGTGGGCTCCATCGGCATCTTCGCCTGACCCGGGCTTCCAACCATGAGGCCCCGACCCAGGCTTCTACGCGGCCTCCGGGCGGCATCGAGACAGCGGCACATCGAGAAAGGCCTCCGGCCACATTCCCAGTCCGCAGCCGTGGCCCATTAGGAAACCTTCTGGTCGCGCGGCCCGTAGGGAAGTATGTGGCTAACTTCAATCTAATTTTAATGTGCATCAGTGTGCAGAAGAAAATGATTATCCAGCTTTGACAAAAAAACTCCATGGACTCATTGGTGATCAAGTCGGCCATTTCTATAGTTGTCTTGCGTAGGAAGGAACTGCATGTGCTGGTTTAAACTGAAAATAGACACAAAAAGCTGGAGTAACACAGCGGGTCAGTCAGCCTCTCTGGAGAAAAGGAACAGGTGAATTGTGTCTTCAGACTCTGAAGAAGGGTCTTGACCTGAAACATCACCTATTCCTTTTCTCCAGAGATACTGTCTGACCCGCTAAGTTACTCCAGCTTTTTGTGTCTATCTATAGTTATCTTGGTGCTTGAAATTTCTCTGCGTTGCTGGAAAACTCTACTTTATCTATTCTCAGCCAATACATAAAATGTTTCTATATTAAATATCCCAACGTGCTTGGCATACAGCTCCATCACAGTCCTTTCTTGGAATGATTACTTAATGACTCCATTTTAAGGACTATTTAATTGGTTAATAATTATAGAATGGCTGCAAAGTTTCATTTGAAATTTGAAATTTGAAATTTTGTCCAGAATAGTCCCTCCTCTTAATATGTGTTCACAGATCTGTTTTAGTCTTTAAAACATGCAAAGTTGCCCAAGAAATATCAGTGGTTATTACTAAAAAATCTTTGTCTGCAAATTGCAGCATGAAGAACAAGCTCTTACCATCAATATCCAATGATTCATTTAGAAATCTGGACAGATCATTCAGTTCAGTTTAGAGTTATGGCACAGAAACAGGCCCTTTGACCTAATTTGTCCACACTGACCATCGATCACCCGTTCACACTAGTTCTATGTCATCCCACTTTCTCATCCACTCCCTACACATGAGGGGCAATTATTACAGAGGCCAATTAACCTCCAAACACGTACATCTTTGGGATGTGGGAAGAAACCAGAGCACACAAAGCAAACCTATGCGGTCACAGTAAGAACATGCAAACTCCACAGACACATATGCTCAAACAAGTTTGTTTATTCCAGCCATATCTCAAATTGTTGTGGTTAACTTGTTCTTCCAAACTCCTGAGAATCTTTGCATCTGACATATCCTTATCTTTGTACAGAGCTACTAACTGACTGAGCATCCAAAACACTTTGGAACTAATTTCGATAAGTAATATTACTCTCTTGTATTTTCTCTCAGTGGTATTTAATGCCTTCCCCCTGAAAAGTCTAACAGTGCATGAAAAATATTTCCATCCTCTTGATATAGGACATGAATGATTCCTATACCTTATTATACATCCCTGATTCCACATTTTATTTGTATTTGAGACACCATTTTCATCCATTTTCCCCTTATAAGATGTCACAACAAATAAGTGTGTTTACCCTCATGCTTTCCATCTGTTCCATTCATTGCAAACTCATACTATTTTCACCTCTTTCATCTTATTCTAAAAATTGGTTGGTGCTGCTCGAAGAATAACTGCTACATTAAGAAGTGGATGCCTTTATTTCTTCCAATCGCCCTTTGATCTGACCTGTGCAGAAAATACACAGAACTCATATTCAGAAAAAAAGAACTTTCAAGGCCCATTTTATGCTCTTTTTTCTGCATTTGCTGCAACCAGTTCTTTTCCCCATTCACAAGTTAGAAATAACTCAGCGGGACAGGCAGCATCTCTGGAGAGAAGGAATGGGCGACGTTTTGGGCCGAGACCCTTCTTCAGACTGAAGAACATCAGAACAACAGACCATCAGTCTGAAGAAGGGTCTCGACCCTAAATGTCACCCATTCCTTCTCTCCAGAGATGCTGCCTGTCCCGCTGAGTTACTCCAGCATTTTGTGTCTATCTTTGGTTTAAACCAACATCTGCAGTTCCTTCCTACACACAATGTAGAAGTGTTTTCTTCAAGACACAGTGATTATTTTTTCCCTCCATTATTTCATTTAACTGATCCAATCCTCGTCACCAATTGTAATGCATGCTATGGTTGGCTTTGGTTTTCTGCTAATTTATGGTAGGTATTTTGTTGCTGAAAGCAAGGTTGTTTATTCTAACACTGTCAGCAAGATCTTTTCTCCACATGATGCCTACATGACTTACTTGCATGACCATGAACAAATATACCATGTTAGTGGAATGTTTTGAATGCTCTCTACTGCAAGAATGAGGAAGCATTAAAGTAAATGGAAATTGTGTATCATTTTAAGCTAGCCATTGCATTGATTAGTCAAAATTGCTCCCCAAGCAGCGATCCTGATGTATGTTAGAGGGAGCAAAATGTTTCGCTGAATGCATCGATTAATACTGTTCTCATCCACCTCTTAAAGTGATCTGGGAAACTCTCACCAGGCTTTAGTTCCTTTACTTTACTTTTGATATACAGCAGGAAACAGGCCCTTCAGCCCATCGAGCCCATGCCGATCAGCAATCACCACTATCTTCCGACGCTAGGGACAATTTACAATTTACAGAACCCAATTAACCTATAAACCTGTATGTCTTTGGAGTGTGGGAGGAAACCGGAGCATCAGGGGGAAACCCATGTGGTCACAGGAAGAATGTACAAACTCCGTACGGGCAGCACCTGTAGTCAAAATCAAGCCCGGGTCTCTAGTGCATTGAGGCAACAATTCTACGGCTGCGCCACCGTGCCACCCTTGGAGAGCCCTCACCTTTTTATCAGTGAAAAGGAACAAGATGTTACTGCTCCTGCTCCACTTCCTCCTCTTCGAGCACTGAAGGCAATCTCAGAATCAAATGCGCCTTCAAATGGAATATATGGTCAGAATGCAATGCAAGTCATTGAATGCGACTTGGGATGGCTTTGGAAAGCAGATATAATAGGATTTACTCACTGTGTCCAGTACTGGGCAGGACTTCAAACTGATAATTTAAAATAACATCAGAATATGAATGATAATGTGGACCTTAGCTTACAGGTATTCACTAGGCACCCAACTGCATCCAAAGAAGCTCTGCAGTTCGCAACTCGATAAGTAGAAGTTGAGTAGGAATGAAGTAATACATCTCTCAATGTAACATTATTTCTTCTACCAACCTATTCCCACTGGGTACTGAGAACTAAAACCACCTTTACCATGTCTATTTAAAAGAAAACCAACATCTGATGCCAAAAAGGAAGAATATAGTCCACATTATTAACATTTTCTAAACAATTTGAAATGAAAAGCAAGGAAGGTACTTATTTTGTCCCAGCACAATTTTGAAAGACTTGTGATTGAGTCTCCTGCTCCTAATGCACTAATATTTCACCTGTATGGCTCTTGTCACTTCCAGAAGAATAAAAATTCTATTAATATCATCTTCTTCTCAGTGTAGTCCCTTCTCCACTAAATACATAGATTCTGCAGCCTCTGGGTTGCAGCCAAGTATCCATTATAAACGCAGGAGCCCTGCTGTTGACTGTCAGTGAACCTTTCCAACGGGAAGGGGAAGAGGGTAATGACATCCCTGTCAACCCATCTAGTCCTTACCTGTTGTCCGCGGGCACCTGAATCCACAAGAGACTATTGGACTGCAATCAGAAATATCAAACTCCATCAACCTCCAAGCAGAAAAAGTACTATCATTGTTTTGTTCTGACACGGTAGCTTCTGTAGCCTCCTTTTGCTCTGGTATTTTATTTCATTCTTTACATGTTTAAATTATAATGTTTCATTCTTAATTGTTTACTGTATATCGTGTTTTTACTTACGAGCAAAGCACCATGGAAATTCCTTGTATGTGTACATATTTGGCTAATAAAATTTATTCAATTCAATTCAATTGAATTCATTTGTTCAAAGTACAGAATATCTTCCAGATGACACGCTCTTTAGTTATATTATGCACAATTGAAATTATTAATTGGATAGTTATCAAAGATACACAGCATTCTCTTACTTCTAGGTTGTCAGAACAAAATGACATTTGTTGCCGCTTAGAGATTACCTTTAACGTTGAAGGTAGATTTGCAGTCTTTGATGGTATCACCACCTGATCAAACACAGCCAACTCATCCTTCCTGTTTATTGTTTGACAATTTGTGCAAATTTGCAGACATCAAAATGGGTGTTGTTAGCTTTAATGTAGAACCAAAAAACCGCAGATGCGGGTTTATACTAAAGATAGACTCAAAGTGCTGGATTAATTCAGCGGGTCAGGCAGCATCTCCGTTGAAAAAGGATAGGTGATATTTCGAAACAGACCCTTCTTCAGACAGAGTTATTCACCTGACCCGCTGAGTTACTCCAGCACTTTGTGTCCTTTGTTGTTGGCTTTAGCAGTCAAGAAATTCAGACCCAGCTGTATGCTAATCACACAGCTTTCAGATTTCATCTACTTGAAGAATACAAGTGATTAATATACTGATTACTGAATAACTGGCAACAACCTTTTCAAATCTTGCTCTTTGTATTTAAACAAAAATCAACAGAAGTATAACTGGGCTTTGACGCTGTACTAATCATTTCCTCATCCAATGAGGGAAACATTGAAAGGACTGAAGGCTCTTCATCACTGAGCAAATTGTCAGTTCAAAGGTGTTATTTTATTAATTCCATGCTTGCAGGCAATGCTCAATGGGCCAGCATTTAAAACCCGCCGCTACCTGTTGAATTGCAAGGCTTACAAGGCTATTTTCGAGGTGCAACAGTCATACGGCGGTGTACTTGGAATCACATTTCGCAAGGCAGAAGCTATTCGCAGCAATAGTCCAGATTCAGGATCAACTCTAATCAATAAATGTCAAAGACTAAAGGCCATAGCTTCGTGGTGAGAGGGACAAAGTTTAAAGGAGACATGCAGGGCATGTGTTTTTACTCAGTGCGTGGAGCATGCCTGTAACATGCTACCAGGTGGTGGAGGCAGGTATGATCATGTCATTTAAGAGGCTTTGAGGCACATAGATATGCAGAGAATGGAGGGATATGGATCATGTGTAGGCAGATGAGATTAATTTATCCTGGTATCATGTACGGCACAGGCATTGTGGCTCCTGTGCTGCACTGTTCTCTGTCCTTTGTTCGTTACCCACATTAGCTTTTTAATTCTAAATTAATTTAATGACTTGGATTTACATGCTCCAGCTACCATAGTGGGATTTGAATCAGTCCCCATGGATCACTAGTCCATACATCTGAACATTAGTCTGAGACCTTAACCAACATGCTATTATAACCTGTTTACAAGGGCAGTTGTAAACCTTTGAGACTCCTTATTTGGAAGGAGTTTACATACAAGTCCAGATCTTGTTACGCTTTGATAGCAATTCCCCACAGCTGCTTATTGCCTACTCTATGCCACTGGATGATGCTCAGAAGCTTTAGTCTTTGGAGACACAGTGTGGAGACAGGCCCTGTGGCCCACCGAGTCTGCGCCGACCCGTGATGACCCCATACACTTGCATTATCCTACACACGAGGGACAATTTATAATTTACCAAAACCAATTAACCTACAGTGTGGGAGAAAACCAGTGCACCCGCCGTTACTGGGGGAACGTTCAAACTCTGTGCAGACAGCACCCGTAGTCAGGATCAAACCCGGGTCTTTGGCGCTGTAAGGCAGCAACTCAACTACTGAGCCACCATGCCACTCCAGCAAGTTTCAACAAACATCTCCATTAGCTGGAAGAAGATTGTTGAGATTTATCAACATTTACATTGGGAATTCGTCCTCAGATCCTCTGCTAGGTTTGGCTGGTACAGGAACCACAAGTGCATATGTTTGAATCAGGATCATAAAACTCCAAGGATGAAAGGCAAGAATAAGGTTAGTTACTTGATCTTTTAATTATGTATCTGGTTTCACACTTTTAATTATTCAGAACGATTTGATGTGCTTTTAGCAGATGGAGGCAGGAACAATTATACTGGGGAATAAGGGATTTGCAGAGAAACTAAAATAAATATATTTTGAGTCTATATTCACAGAAGACACAGGAAATTTCCCAGAAAGAGCAGTGAAGACTGAGGGGCTGTGTAATTAGCATTAGTTAAAAAAGCATTGAAAATTGATGGGATTTAATGCCAGGAACCTGATTGTATGGATACCAAACCTTTGAAAGTTGCAGTGTAATTTGAAAAAGGCATTACGATAGTTAACATTTCCCAGAATTTCAAGGATTCTAGAATAGCTCCCATAGATCAATAGGGAGTAAATATAAACCTAGTTTGAGGAAGAAAGGAGGAAGGAAGTGGGGAACTATTGATCAGTTGGCCTGAGCAGGTGAAATACTAGAATCAGGTGGAATAGGACACTTGAAAAAAAAAATTGAATTGGGCAGCTTCAATATGGACTTGTGAAAGGAAAATCAGATTTGATTTAAATGAAAAGGTAATAAGCTGTACAATACCTCGG
The DNA here is from genome assembly GCF_053455715.1 of Rhinoraja longicauda. NCBI lineage: Eukaryota > Metazoa > Chordata > Chondrichthyes > Rajiformes > Arhynchobatidae > Rhinoraja > Rhinoraja longicauda. Next base: position 32,775,136 of record NC_135958.1, read on the forward strand.
TAAGGGCATACTTGAAGTTCTTTTCACCCAACTGGAGCAAGGAATTAATTAAACTGAAAGAGGTGGGCAGGGGGTGAAAAACAGGTTTACGAGGAAATAAAAGTAGGTCTGCAGGGCTTGAGTAACAAGGTGAGATTGGATAGGCCGAGTCAATTTTTCCTCCAGAGCATAGGAGACTGAGGGGTGACCAAAATTGAACAGTACTCCAATATTCTCACCGGTGTTTTATGTAAGTCATAACAGACCCTCCCTGCTTCAGACTACGAATTTCATTGTCCTACCTGGTTCGTATGACAATAAAATACTCTGGACTCCATTTATGAATGGAAGCATTTCCTACACTGCCAATTCAAAGATTTAAAATTTAGTCCGAAAAGGCCTTTTAAAGCTATGCTTTTTGTTCTCACTGAGCAATTTTCCAGCAATTTCAATTGAGGAACAATTTCATGTAACGTATGATGTGCTGCTTGATTTAGCTGAATATTGTTATTTGCGTAGTTTAAGTATTTTAAATATTTGAAATGTTTATGTCGCCTTCAATTGTTCCAATAATTGTGGTTTCGAATGTTTGTGAATGTCAGGAATATCCACTAGAATTTATACAGTTTTAATAATAGGTTATGCCAGGGACATGGTGTGACTTAATAGGATATCAAACGTTTTAATGGGAGGTGTCTCACACTCGCCACCCCTCCATAATCCACAACATTGGTTCCCAGTATTTTATCACAGTTCCCATCACCAGTCAAAGCCTGAGTGAGTGGGACCGAGGCAGGTTGGGCCCAATCCTCTCCTGCATTGGTGCAGCTCCCCCACTCCCCCCTCCCCTCCCCCTTCACCTCCCCCCAACTCCATCCCCCTTATCCGCCCTCCTCCCCCCCTCTCCCTCCTCCCTCCCTAGGAGATAGATTTAAACTTTAAAATGTGAATGACTTTAAAAATATAACCGATTTCAATGAAACTTCTTCCATGAGCACTAAAGGGACGACGGTGAGTAAGGTGGCCCTAAAATTGTTGCGCTACCGTGTACCACTTTGGCTGTAGTTCAGGAACAAACAAACAAACAAACAAGAATTTAAGTATATAGATGCCACTGAGGGGAACAGCACTAGGTGAACCTGAACTTTATCTGAGATCAGCTCAGATCGAAAATTAAAACCTAACCTGAACTCAAACCGCTCAATGTCAACTATAGCCTGTCACAAGTTTAGTTTAGTTTAGTTTACAGACACATCGTGGAAAAAAGACCTTCGGCCCATCAAGTCCGCACCGACCAGCGATCCCCACACATTAACACTACGCTTCACACATTGGGGACAATTTTTCATTGATTAATTTATGCCAAGCCAGTTAACCTACATACCTGCATATCTTTGGAGTGTGGGAGGAAACCGAAGATCACGGAGAAAACCCATGCAGGTCACGGGGAGAACATACAAACTCCATACAGACAGCACCCGTAGTCAGGATCTAACCATGGTGTCTGGCACTGTCAGGCAGCAACTCTACCACTACGCTGCCCAATGTCTGATAACGTAGAATCTTTGTGATACTTGACCTGACCTAAATCTAGCATGCAGTCTAAATGTGTGGTTTGGGTCAGTTTCCCAGGCTCTAGCTTGGAGATCAGCAGTTAGCACAAGCAATATAAATGCCGGACCATTAAATTTAAGTATGTTTTAAATTTGTCAGTTATTTTATATCTCACATAATGTGTTACATGGCAGAGAACTGAAGGAAAACTTAGCTTAACACAATCTATATAACAATTTTATCATGTGGCCACCATTATTTCATGTGGGATATTTTATAAAGAGGCTGGTCAACACTTTTGCCCATATAAATTATTGCGATGTTCTGTGGTTTTCAGTTCATTGCTTTGCTGTGGTCCTGAAAAGTCTGGCAAGTTTTACTTTCACGAAATATAGACACAAAATGTTGGAGTAACTCAGCAGGACAGGCAGCATCTCTGGATAGAAGGAATGGGTGACGTTTCGGGTTGAAACCCTTCTTCGGACTGTCACTAGATTCACTAGTTTAGTTTAGATCTATCGCATTGAAACAGGCCCTTTGGCCCACTGAGTCCATGCCGACCTACATATATGTCCAAAACTATTTACAACTATTTACAACTAAAACAGTTTACAATCTTTACCCAAGCCTATTAACCTACAAACCTGTATGCCTTTGGAGTGTGGAAGGAAACTGTAGCACCTGAAGAAAACCAGCACAGTCACGGGGAGAACGTACAAACTCCGTACAGACAGCGCCCCCCTAGTCAGATTCAAACCCGAGTCTCTGGCACTGTAAGACAGCAACTCTACCGCTGTGCCTCTGTGCTGCACCTCTGACTCCAGATTAGTTAACTCCAGTTCATCACAAACAAAATGTTGATCCAAACATAACATTCCAAAGAACCAAAAAAAGGTTCCATTCAATCCTATTCTCAAGAATTCCTGATTCAGAAATTAATGCTCAAAATAAAATTGGTAATTTATCTTATTATTGCCTGAAGAAGGGATCCGACCCAAAGCATCGCCTATCCATGTTCTCCAGAGATGCAGCCTGGCCCGCTGAACTACTCCAGCACTTTGTGTCTCTTTTTCACAAACTAACATCTGCAGTTCCTTGTGGCTAACTGTTCCACAATTAGCTGTTTGTTATTAAGATGAGCAGGTTGAAGCTTGTGGACTTGCAGGTTCCAAAGAGAAGATAGTGCATATATTTTGTTTTCATTTTAGTTGCCAACTTCGAATTGGATCCAGCAGAACCTGTTTGGAGTGACTAAATATCGCATCCAGGAGAGTTTTGTGCACATATGTTCAGGTGAAGCCACACTGCCAACCAAGGAAGTCTGGGGTAGCATTTGTAGACTCAATTACTTACTACCAGTTTGGATTATCCAAAATGCCAACAGTCGTTCTAAGTGCTTTTAAAATTCAATTTGACACTTTACTGGTGTTGTACACCATTCAGAATCAATCGAACAGAGTCCTAAAGGAGTTCTCACAACATTACATTCCAGAGATAAACAAGTTAGTAGAAATAGTAGCCGAGTTATGTAATTTTGTTTGTTTCAGCAGGATATGTTTAGCTTAGTGTAGTTATAGATACAGTGTGGAAACAGGCCCTTCGGCCCACCAAGTCTGCGCCAACCAGTAATCCTCCATACTAATATTATCCTACATACACTAGGGACAGTTTACAGTTTTACCTAAGCCAATTAACCTACAAACCTGTACGTCTTTGGAGTGTTGGGGAGAAAGTGGAGTACTGAAAGTAGAGAAATCCCACGCAGGTCAAGGGGGGAGCGTACAAACTCCATACAGACAGCACCCGTAGTCAGGATCAAAACTGGGTCTCTGGCACCGTAAAGCAGCAACTCTACCGCTGTGCCTCCGTGCTGCCCTTAATTGTGTACCAAACTATCTTCTTACCATAACGTGGAGCAAGAATGAGAGATCTGGTATGGGAATTAATCCAAATTAAGTGAAGTTGTACAGATTCCACTGCACTGCTCTGGTCTGGTCTAACTCAAAGTGTCAACTTGTTTCTTGTCCAGATGCTTTATGGGTCTGGGTGGGAATTAGAGCCTATTGTGCCAATCTCCAGAGGCCTAAAATCATTGGATTTGAGACTGAGTTGTGAGACCTGGAAGTAACCTCTGCTATTTGCTAAAACAGTCAACCTAACAACAGTCATTGTCTTCCTAAACAATGGATCAGTGGCCTGCTCTTGCTCCTGATTCATATGCACATATGGATCCTATGCCAATTTTCGTATCCCAAGGGGAAATGGTGCCCTGAGGAATGGAAGATTTGCCGGACCTGTGGAACTCAATATCACCCAACATCGTAGAGTCATAGATCATAGAGTGATAATGTGGAAACAGGCCCTTCGGCCCAACTTGCCCACACCGGACATGTCCCAGCTACACCAGCCCCACCTGTGTCCTCTGGTCCTCGATTCATCTACTCTGGCAAGAGATTGTGTGTATGTACCCGATCTATTCCTCTCATGATCTTATACACCTCTGTAAGATCACCCCTCATCCTCCTGCGGTTCAAGGATTTGAGTCCCACCCTACTCAAACTCTCTCTATAGCTCAGACCCTCTAGTCCTGGCAAATCTTCTCTGTACCCTTTTCAGTTTGACAACATCTTTCCTATAACACGGTGCCCAGAACTAGATGAGCCACATGATTTGAATGTGAATATCAAAGGTACAAACCATACGTTTGTAGCAAATTGACATAAAAATTGGTGACATTGAGGAGAGGAAGGACTGACATTGATTATTCAGTAAGGTGGATGGAAAAAATAGCAGATCGAACTTAATCCTGAATAAAATTAGGTGTTACTTTGGGAGCACTAATGAGGCTTGGATAAACATAATGAATACAGGACTGTGGGTGGCACTGAGGAAATTGGTAAACATGTCTATGCTTCCCTGAAGGCAGCAGCATTTAATGCAAGACACTTGACTTCATTTGACAACACATAGAATATATGAACAGGGAGGCACAACTGCATAAATAACTGGAGTACTATGGTCAGTTCTTATTGCCCCATTGTAGGAAAAGAGTGCAGGGGAGATTCACAAGGATGTTGCCTGCAGTGAGTGTTCCAATTATTAGGAGGGATGCAATAAGCTGGATTGGTTTGTTTCAGAGTCGAGAAGCCTGACAGCGACTTAATTGCGAAATACACAATATGAGGGGCATGGATCGTGAATAATGTTTGGGTTATGACCAGAGGCATAGGTTTAATGTAAGGGCTAGGGAATTTAGTGATAACTTGAGGAAGAACCTTAACATCCAGAGGGTGTTTAGTTTTAGTTTCCGAGATAAAACATAGGAACGGGCCCTTCAGTCCACCGAGTCCAGGCTGATAATCGATCACCTGTTCCATGTCATCCCACGTTCTCATCCACTCCCTACACTCGGGGCAATTTACAACGGGCCAATTAACCTACAAACCCACAGATCTTTGGGAAGAGAGGGGAAACCGGAGCACCCAATGGAAACCCACGTGGTCACAGGGAGAACGAGTAAACTCCACACAGATAGCACCCGGGGCCAGGATTCAACCCGGGTCTCTGACACTGTGAGGCAGCAGCTCTATCAGCTGCACCACTGTACCACCTTAAAACTGAGACTTCACCACCTGTGGGAATGGTGAGGACAGGTACTCTCACAACATTTAAGAAGTATTTAAATGAGCACTTGAAATGCCATGACTTTGAAAACTGTGAACTGTTTGCTGGAAAATGGAATTGGTGCACAGAGGTACTTGATGACCAGTGTGGATATGATGGGTCAAAGAGCTTGTTTCCATGCAGCATAATTCAATGAATATGTGAGAGGTGTGGGTGTACATTCAATTTTCACAGTTTCATTCATTGAGTCTTTCTGCAAAGACGGTTGTGCCAAACATACCATTAGCAGCTGAAACGGATCTGAATTGAATTACAACAGGACACAATGGCAATCAGACAGTCCTCAGTGAGTTATGTAGTCCTGCGTCAGTAAAAGGGCTCAATGATTGCTCTCTAGTCAAAAGATGACAGAAAGGGTCGCAATCCAAGGCAGTAAAGGACAGATTTCGCAATTTGCATCGTGTTTTTTTCAAATGAAGTTCCAAAATAAGAGCACCTTTGGTGGCAGAAGTCTCCGTGTCAAATAAGCCCTAATTGTGGGATTCCTGTGCCTGTTAGCACATTATGAAACTTTGATCATTCAACAAAGATTGACAAATTTGCAGTGAACTGTGCAAATGCCTCCTGTGAAAAGAAAGGCTAAAGCATCATTATTGCAAGTAATGGAAGTCAACTGGAACTAACAGCAATTCTCCACCATTCTGCATAGAAGCAAGTTGCTGATTTCCCGACCCGCAGAACTCTCCACAGATGTCACTGCTGCACATATCAAAAAAGTGCCTGAACTGCCCTGCAAACAACATCACAGCGATTGGATTCTATGAATAGTCCGGCCTATTTCAAGCCTGTTAACATTTTGTAGCCGAGAGGTAACAGGGAATCCAAACTCTGGCAGTACAAGAAGGAGTGAGGAAAGTGTTCTGGCGGTAGCAGATAAACCATAAGTCACTGCAGAGATCTGTTTCAAGGTGCAAAGGTGTTGGAAAAAATGAACAGCTACAGAATTCAAGTGTCATTGTCACCATATGGAGATCTGGCAAGCATCTGTACTATGACATTTTCCTGCTTGCACTGCAGATGCATATCAGTTGAGTGGAACCGTTCACAAATTTAGGTTTATTATTATCATGTGTACCGATGTACAGTGAGAAGCTTTGTTTCGCATGCTATCCAACAAATCAGATAATACTATATATAGATACAATCAGGTCAAACTCGAGTACAATGGGAAGAGCAAAGGGGAAGATACAGGGTGCAGAATACAATTCTTTATATTGTCGCGCATCAGTTCAATAGATAATCTCCAATGTCCACAATGGGTAGAGGTGATTCGGACAGTACCCTAGCTTGTGGAAAGACCATTCAGAAGCCTGCTAACAGAGGGGAAGAAGCTGTTCCTGCGTCTAGTAGCACATGCTTTCAAGCTTTTGTCCGACGGGAATGGTGGGAAGTAGGAATGAAGAGGGTGGGACAAGTCACATTCCACAGATGGAATGTGTAGGAAGGAACTGCGGATGCTGGTTTAGAAGATAGACACAAAAAGCTGGAGTAACTCAGCGGGTCAGGCAGCATCTCTGGAGAAAAGGAATAGCTGACCCTTCTTCAGACTGAGAATTAAAGGAAAGGGAAATGAGAGATATAGATGGTGATTTCGAGAGATATAGAGCAAATGAATCAAAGATATGCAAAAAAGTAACAATGATAAAAGAGACAGGACATTGTTAGCTGTGGGTTAGGTGAAAACGAGTTACAGACAATGAGACACATCAAGACAACTTTGAACCTAATACCCAATCATGATGCAGCTGTACAGGATTTTGGTTAGACCACATTTGGAGTATTGGTTCTAGTCACCTGATTACACAAAAGATGAGGCTTTGGAGAGGGTGCAGAAGAGGCTTACCACAATGCTGCCTGGATTAGAGGGTGTCAGCTACAGGGAGAGGCTGGATTGACTTGGATTGTTTTCTCTGCAGCGTTGGAGTTTCAGGAGAGACTTGATAAAAGTATTTACAATTATGAGACGGTAGACAGTCAGAACCTTTTTCCCAGGGTGGAAGTGACCAATACTAGCTTTGTAGATTGGCACATGGAAGTGCAGGGATGTGGATCATGTAAGGGAAGATGAGATCAGTTGAACTGGGCATCATGTTCGGCACAAATATTGTGGGCCGAAGGGCCCATCCCTGTGCTGCACTGTATATCTAAAGTCTAAAAGTCTAAAGCTGAAGAAGGGTCTCGACCCAAAACGAAACGTCACCCATTCTTTCTCTCCTAGATGCTGCCTGACCTGCTGAGTTGCTCCAGCATTTTGTGATACCTTCAAAGTCTAAAGCAACATCTTCACTCCTGGACCACTCCTGGCAGAAGTACCATTGCCAGCTCCTAACAGTTGCTAGTAATTATGAAATCAACATAGTTCCATAGAAAAAAAAAGGCATTGCAGGAAGAACTGCAACTCCAAATGAACATAATTACTGTATGTGTAGCCCACCATGTTGCCTGCTCAGACTGTCAGCTTCCTTGACATACTGCTCCATTAGAGCATAAAACCGAGTCCACATCAATCAGTGATCTCCCCGTACACCAGCACTATCCTACACACTAGGGAAAATGTACAATTTTACCAAAGCTAACCTGCAAATCTGTATGTCTTTGGGGTGTAGGAGGAAACCGGAGCACCCGTGTGATCACGGGGAGAACGTACAGGGAGAACGTACAGGGAGAACGTACAGGGAGAACGTACCTCACTCCGGGTCTCAGGCGCTGTAAGAGAGCAGCTCGATTGCTGCACAACTGTGCCGCCCTGTGCTAGCAATGATGCAATGAATGCATTTAGTGCAGTTCCTCCCAGCGCATCTCTTGCCCCTGGTGATGGTGCTGTGCCCAAGAGGAAAAGAGCAGCAACAAACAACTCCAGAACTTTGTCATTTGCAGGGTATCTAATTGTTCACAGTCCTCTCAGAGATCAGATCAACAGGACTCCAAAGCTATTAAACCTCTCAGCGCAGGTACTCTAAACAAAGCATTACACCAAAACAAGTTACATGTATAAAGCAGCGAGATCTCAGTACCTATTGCCATAGTATATGTTGTCGTTGAACATAGAATAGTACAGCACAGGAACAGGGCGTTTGGCCCACAATGTCTGTGCCGAACATGATGCCAAGGCAACTCATATTTGCCTACACATAATCCATATCCCTCCATTCCCTGCATATCCATATGCTTATCCAAAAGTTTCTTTTAAATGATTGTACCTGCCTCCACCACCACCTCTGGCAGCTCATACCAAACACTCACCACCTCTGGCAGCTCATACCAAACACTCACCACCTCTGGCAGCTCATACCAAACACTCACCACCTCTGGCAGCTCATACCAAACACTCACCACCTCTGGCAGCTCATACCAAACACTCACCACCTCTGGCAGCTCATACCAAACACTCACCACCTCTGGCAGCTCATACCAAACACTCACCACCTCTGTGTTAAAAATCCTGCCCTGCACATCTTCTTTAAACTTTCCCCCTCTTACCTTCAAGCCATGCCTTCTAGTATTTGATTTTTCCATCGTGGGAATAAAGTTCTGACTGTGTACATATCTATGTCTCTCATAATTTTACATACTTCTATCAGATTTAGTTTCGTTTTTGTTCAGCTGGGTGGTACAGCGCGGAAACAAGCCTTTCGGCCTACCGAGTCCGCACCGACCAGCGATCCCCGCACATTAACACTATCCTACACACACTAGGGACAATTTATACCTATACCAATCCAATTAACTTACAAACCCGTGCGTCTTTGGAGTGTGGGAGGAAACCCGCATGGTCATGGGGAGAACATACAAACTCCGTGTAGATAGCACCCGTAATCGGGATCGAACCCAGGTCACTGGCACTGCAAGCGCTGTAAGACAGCAACTCTACTGCTGCGGCACCGGGCCACCCACCTGTGGCACCGTGCCGCCCACAACCTCCGGTATTCCAGAGGAAACAATCTTTGTCTGTCCAATCTCACCCTGTCGCTAATGCCCCCAAATCCATTCTGGTAAACCTCCTCGAAAGTCTCCTTTCTGAAGCCTCCAAATTTGTTCCTGTAATGGGGCGACCAGAACTGCACACAATACTCCAAATGCGGCCTAACCAAAATCCTTGCGCCGCGACTTCCTGACTCTTATACTGAATGCCCCGACCAGTGAAGCTAACCATATGATGCCTTTTTCATCATTCTATCTACTTGTGTTGCCACTTTCAGGGAGATATAGACTGAGAGCCCAAGATCCTAAACAGTCGAAGGACCATGTACAATATTACATTGAAAAATCACGTAAACAGCACTGAAATTTCAAGATTAACATTGAAATGAAGAATCTATCTCTCCTGTGTCTGCACAGCTATTAAGTTCCACTCATTGCACAAGTTGGTGGAATGGAACGTCTGCCTTGACGTGATGTCAGAACCCCTCATCTTAATGCCACAATCTTTTCCTAAACCGAGCTGAGTCTGAAAAGATTATGTTTTAGATGTCCAACTGTATTTGCTCATGAAATCTATCCTCAAGTATTACTATTCCAATACTTCACAGATGGCACAGAATACCATTAAGATAATTTCCAAATTACTTACACTGAAATAAACAAACTGGAAAGTTTAATAACACTGGAATTTAGAAGGATGAGGGGGGATCTTATTGAAACATATAAGATAATTAGGGGATTGGACACATTAGAGGCAGGAAACATGTTCCCAATGTTGGGGGAGTCCAGAACAAGGGGCCACAGTTTAAGAATAAGGGGTAGGCCATTTAGAACGGAGATGAGGAAGAACTTTTTCAGTCAGAGAGTGGTGAAGGTGTGGAATTCTCTGCCTCAGAAGGCAGTGGAGGCCAGTTTGTTGGATGCTTTCAAGAGAGAGCTGGATAGAGCTCTTAAGGATGGCGGAGTGAGGGGGTATGGGGAGAAGGCAGGAACGGGGTACTGATTGAGAGTGATCAGCCATGATCGCATTGAATGGCGGTGCTGGCTCGAAGGGCTGAATGGCCTACTCCTGCACCTATTGTCTATTGTCTATTGTCTATTGTCTATTAGCAATCACAATGCACAAGGCAGCAAAATGAAGTGCTATGAAACACAATAGGATGTACAAAAATATACTCTAACTAGTGTGACCAACAGAACAGAAAGGCAGCACAGTGGTGCAGGGTAGAGTTACTGCCTTATAGCGATAGAGACCCGGTTTTGATTCTGACTCCTGGTGCTGTCTGAGTGGAGTTTGCACGTTCTCCTTGAGAGCACATGGGTTTTCTCCGGGTGCTCTGGTTTCTGCCCACATTCCAAAGATGTGCAGGATAGTAGGTTAATTGGCTTTTGTAAATTGCCCCTAGTGTGTAGGATAGAACTGGTGAACTGGTGATTGTTGGTCAGCATGGACTCAGTGGGCCGAATGGTCTGTTTCCACGCTGTATCTCTAAACTAAACAAGGATATTCCCTAAATAGCCAAACATCCATTATGCACCAGTAGTATGGGCAACCTCCAACCAATATAAATTAATCATGTGATATTTTATAAATGCTCTTGTCTCTTTCTTTTACTTTATGTTTTATAATTGATTTGCTCAGTTTTTTCTTTTTTCATTTTCCACTTTTACATCATTTGAGACTGATACATAATCAAAAGCCCTTTTCATCGTAGTTCTGCTGAAGGATCTCCAACTTGAAACATTCAATGTTTCTCCTGACGCAGTTTGGCAGCATAGTAAGGCAGATGGTAGAGTTCTTGCCTCACGGTGCCAGAGACCCGGGTTCGATCCTGAGCTTGGGTGCTGTCTGTGTGGGGCTTGCACGTTCTCCCTGTGACTGCATGGGTTTTGTTTGAGAGCTCCACTATCGTCACACATCACAAAGACGTGCAGGTTTCGAGATCTATTGGCTGCTGAAAGTTGCAGAAAGCAGCGGCTGCAAAAGTGGGGGATAACATGGAACTAGTGGGTGAATGAATGATCGATGTTTGGCATGAACTGGGTGGGCCGAAGGGCCTGTTTCCATATGGTATCACTAAATACTAAATGAAATAGGTGCTGTCTGACGTCCTGAGTGTTTCCTATTTTTATTTCAGTTATTCCACATCTCCAGTTTGTTGATTTTAAATAAAAATATTATAAAGTATATTTATTGTAGAACTGCTGTTCTTTATTCCGTAAGTTTAGAGTCACAGAGCTATATAACATGGAAACAGGCCCTTTGGACCAACTTATCCATGTCAACCAAGTTGGAATTCTGGATTAGTTCAAATTTTTGTGCATTTAGTTCATAGCCCTCTGAACAGGTCTCATTCATACATCTGCCCAAATGTCTTTTCAAAGTCATAATTGTACCCAATTCTTTAACCCCCTATTTTAATTGCCCAGAATAGGGGAATCAGTAACCAGAGGACATAACCAGGTGAGGGGGGAAAGATTTGATAGGAACCTGAGGGGTGACTTTTTTACACAAAGGGTGGGGGAAGTATTTAGAACGGAGATGAGGAAGAACTTTTTCAGTCAGAGGGTGGTGAAGGTGTGGAATTCTCTGCCTCAGAAGGCAGTGGAGGCCAGTTCGTTGGATGCTTTCAAGAGAGAGCTGGATAGAGCTCTTAAGGATAGCGGAGTGAGGGGGTATGGGGAGAAGGCAGGAACGGGGTACTGATTGAGAGTGATCAGCCATGATCGCATTGAATGGCGGTGCTGGCTCGAAGGGCTGAATGGCCTACTCCTGCACCTATTGTCTATTGTCTATTGTCTATTGAATGAGCTGCCGGAGGAGGTAGTCGAGGCAGGTAATATCATAACATTTAAGAGACATTTGGACAGGTACATGGATAGGACAGGTTTAGAGAGGGTTATGGGCCAAGTGCGGGCAGGTGGGACCGGTGTAGATGGGGCATGTTGGTTGGCGTGGGCAAGTTGGGCCATCGGGCCTGTTTCCACACTGTATGACTGTGATTTTTGTATTCGATGGAATTTTGATTCTCTCAATTCACAACATTTTGTAACAATTATGTATTATCAATGTCCATTGTCAGAGTTTGTCAACGCAACACAGAGAGATCAATATCTTCCAGAGCAAATGTTTTACTTCACAAAGTGAAGAAGTAACAAGGTATTGACTTAATTTCATATCTGCTGTTGAGTTTAATAAATAATTAGTTAAGTATAAAAGTAAGATACCATGGATGCTGGAAATCTAAAGTCAAAATTTCAAGTACTCCAAACGTTCAGGCAGCAACTGCAGAAAAGTAATTTGCTGGTTTGCAGGTTTTCCTATTCTGTCCCAGCCCTGCGTTTAACAGAAATAAAGTTAATATGTTGTGCAAACTTTGTATAAGGCTGTTTGACTTTTATTCCAACTAAAGTTCTTCTTTTTTCCCCATTTGTAAACTCACGGATAATTTCTCTTCAATGTGAGGTATCACAAATTTAGACAAGCGTAATAAAAAATTGTGATTATTTGAGTCATGGAGTAATACAGCACAGAAACTGGCCCTTCAACCCAAATTGTCCATGCTGACCAAGATGCCCCATCTATGCTAGTCCTACCTGCCTGCGTTTGGCCCATATTCCTCTAAACCTTTCCATGTACCTGATCAAATGTCTTTTAAATGTTGTTATAGTATCTGCCTCAACTACCTCCTCTGGCAGCTCGCTCCATCGACCCAGCATCCTGTGTGTGAAAAGGTTGGCCCTCAGGTTCCTATTAAATTTATCCCCTCTCACCTTAACTTCTTCAAAAAAAACTCAATCAGATTTTCTCAGATAGGGCATATTGATTTTAAAACTATTTTCCATAATAGATATTCAGATATTCTTAGGATATAGACTGCTAGGTTTTGATATAATGGATTGGCTGTTATGGCATCAAGTTATTAATAGAAGGATTTGAACTTGATCTCTGCCCTCTAGCTTTTCAAAATGGATGGCTTATCATTATTCACAGTCATACTTACCAGAGAGCAGTGCATTAAACCACAAAGATAAAGATTAATACAAACATTAAGATTTTCACAAATGCACTTAATCACTACACCCTACCCCAGCTGATAACAACACTTTTATTTAATCAATTAGAGTGATTAATTCTTAAGCAGAAGCATTTAAGCTATAAGTGCTCATTCCCCGTTTTGTTAAAGGACAACAAATTATGAAATCTTCATTTAATAAAAAGCTGCCAAAGGGGAATTGGATGTGACCAAGGAACATGGTTCTTGGCTGAATTAACTTATAGTTAAGCAATAGTGCATGATGTTGGACTGTATATTTTGGCATATTTGAACTGGAGACCAGAGCATGTTCCTACTTCAAGTATTGAGCATGGCTGCCAAGCAATTGCAAGTTTGCTTGCCAGGAGCCAAGCCAGCTGGTTTTTCTACAAGGCAGATGACAAAACTTCATCATCACATTAATTGACAATTCAATCAAACAATTGAAGCGATGCCTTCTGGCCCCATACAAGGGCAAAGCCATTGCATTTCACTTTATTGTATAAAAGCTTTGCTTTAGATAGTTTCATTTTGTTCAGAAAGCAATCAAGCACTGCAAAATAGGATCTGACAGTCTGATATATCTCTGTAATTTAAATAGATTGCTCCTGTTTCACACAACATTGGGAATCCTTTTACCTCCTGCACACATTTTCTCTTGTTCAGTATGGACATAGGGAAAGATGGTAGCCTTAAGACAACTGCACTGCTATTGCATCAGCAATAAGCCTTAAATACAACCTCCCATCAGTAGTGTCAAACATGACAGTTTGGTTTTGTTCGTACAGATAGCTCTAAGACTTCCTTAAATAACATTACACTTATAGCCAAAATTGGATCATTTCACTGACACCTCTTGAATTCATTTGAAAACCTAATTCTGTAAAAGTTCTTTATATGTGGCAAACTGTGGAGCTTTTGTGTGTAAATGCGAAATTCAAATCCAATGCAAAGGATGCAGTACTAATCCACTGTGCCAAGTACAGCTTTGGATCTCTTTAGTTACATTTTCTGTGTGTAATTAGAAGAAATTACTTCAACATGTCTGAAGTTTGCAAGTGGCACACGGAGGGAGGTTTGCATTGGCTCTATCAAGAGGAAGAAAGATAGTCGTGCCTTAAATGTTGCAGGAAACACTATGATTCCAATCCATGTCATGCTGGAAAATGCAATTCAGTAGAGTTTGGTGTGATAGGCTTTTTACATATGCAAATGTTATTTACGTTGCACAAAATACCTGAATCACTATTTTGCCAGACATTGAAGTGGAGTGTGAGACAAACATGTTTTGCACAGTTTCATTTGGCCGCAATTCTGAAGAGATCCAAACAGTGTAAGCTCACATCTGTTTTGGAGAAACCGCAGAGCAAGTCTCTAGAAATTTAAAATATCCGAGGATCCATTTCATGCAGAGGGCTGTGGAGATGTGCAACATTCATCACCTACAGCTCCATATATCAATTTTGTGGCATTTCAAAATCTGAATCAAAATCCCTCTCCATCTTTGTCCTCCCTATGTTGAAATATTGTATAATGTTGTTTCTACATTATCTCAATTCTTCATTTCAAACCACCTTTATCAACAAATCCTGTTCTAAGCAAAGGAAGTAGACACAGTTCAGAAAAACTCTTTCCTGTAACCTAAACCTATTCAACATGCTTCTGAATCTGCTGCGATCTGTTGCTTCAATATCCTTCACATAATGTAGAACCTATTGAGTGTACTGAAATAATGCATACATTTTTGTATTTCAAAACTATGAAACTCAACAAAAAATTGTGTAGCATCTTTAAGGAATTGTACCACGTAATGATCAAACGAGTTAGGCAATTAGAGGGAAATCTGTTCTAAATGGCTAATTAGTTCATTATTATATCAACCAGCAGGTGTTGACAAGCCAGCTGCCCTCCATTGTTATGGAATCTCATGCCATTGTGAACTGTGCGGCAACCTCAGTTGGTAATAAGTTGTGTAAAAGGCACAGTGAGAGCATAGAGTGATGTACATGTAAATACTGTATTTCTCTTCAATGTAATTTTACGTTATCCAGTCTGCACATACAGAAAGTTAAGTTTCACTCTGCAGTTTGCAAGGCTCTGAAGCAAATTGACTGTTCAATTTCAGTCAGCACCGCTGACAATGAAAGAAATACCTGCAATTTAATATGAATTAGCGATTTTGGGAGGAATGAGAATTGTTACTTCCGTCAATAGAAAACATCACATTATGTGATAGGAAGTGTTCCTTTGATGGCATCTTAGCAGGAAATATCACATCAGCTTGATGAAAGGTCTGCTGGAAAATGAGTCATTACTTTAAAAAAAATAGCAAATCTCAAAACGTACTATAGGTTGCAATGCCCCTCTTTTTTTCTGATTTTTTTTCAGATGTGGTTCCATTACTTGAGGTAGTAATTAAAGTGATCAACATAACAAGACTTCAATCTTTTGATTTGGCCCAGTATGTTAGATATTTTTGTCTATGGAGATTGAAGTGCAACAAGTCGATTGTAGATTAAAAATATATAAGTCATCAGTTAGCTGATAACATATCTACTAATATTGCTTGCATAACTGTCCCCTTTGATTAAACAAGGTCTAATATATAGAAGAAGCCAATCTTAGTTGTTGTAGCAAGTTTGGTTATAGGAAATAGGGATTGAATATTGCTCTAAGCTTCAAAATATGATGTAAATGGAGGACACCCACTAACTGTAAATTATCATAGAGAGTCACATATTTCAATAGAGACTAGTTCATTTTCTCCCACCACGTTGCCACTTTTTATAATAGTAATTTACAGAATTTTCCATGGTCTACACCTAGAGCCTTAGCAATACACATAGCACAGTATTAAGTAGAACAAGACTCATAGGTAATATCATTACTGCGCCAACATAATATTTTCTCATTTCAACATTTTCTCATCTCAAGAGTCATGCAGCTTTCTAAATAGGCCTTTTGGCCCACTGGCACTGAGCCAAACATTTACACCATTCCCATCTTGATCACTCCAGATTCACCCACTCCTCCACACATTGCGGGCAAATTAAAGAGACCAATTAAACAACAACTGAACAACATCAGAAATGTATAGTAATTACAGACATATCTGTATTGTGTATGCTTACACAATGACAACTGTGTTGAGATCATCCAAAATAAGTTCATGATGATCGCGTGGGTTTTCTCCGGTTACTCTGGTTTCCTCCCACATTCTAAAGACGTGCAGGTTTGTAGGATATTTTGCTTTGGTAAAATTGTAAACTGTCCCTCGATATTACTATCGCAACGTTTAAGAAACATTTAGACAGGTACATGGACAGGACAAGGTAAGAGGGATATGGGCCAAACGCAGGCAGGTGAGACTAGTGTAGATAGGACATGTTGGCTGGTGTGGGCAAGTTGGGCCTGTTTCCATGCTGTAAGACTCTATGACTCTATGATGGTAAAAGAGTTGCATTCTATCTCTGTGAATTTCAAAAGGTGCAAAGGACAACATTCTAATTCCTGACTTTATCCAGCTTTGTGAAAACAAATCTGTATCACAAAATTAAAGCTCAATATTTAAAAAAATATTGTGTGGATGGAAACAAAGGCATTTTTAACTCTGAAAGAATCCTTTTCATCAATGTGGTTTCTAACCAGAGTGTAAAACAACCCACTGCCCACTTTCTCCATGTAGATCTGATTTATTTTCACTGTTTCAATTACATATCCAATTTGGCCTTAAGATGGAGTGGTCTCTGCAATAAATCACCTAATAGATATTTTTCAACAAAGTATGTACTGTATTTCCTTTATCCATATACCCTTGAAGGGTACAAGCAATTAAAATGCAGAAGCTGCTGGTTGTTGCTGGGCATGAATCATTTTGTCCATCAAGTCTCGAGTTTATGCTGCACAATAAAAAGCCTCATGTTTTGGATGAACACCTGTTTCTGCACTTTATCTCCTAACTAAACGGAACTAAACATTAAGAGGACCCAAGTGATAGATGAAAAGGTTTGTCAATATATTCAAGTTTAGTCTGTCACAGGGTTGTCAATATGAAACATTAAGTGTTTCATATGATGGCCAACCTTCCTGCAGATGTTGCCCAACCTGCTGAGTATTTCGAGCAAATTATATTGTTATTTCAGATTTTGATTTTAGAGATACAGTGCGGAAACAGGCCCTTCAGCCCACTCAGTCCAACCAACCAGCGATCACTCTGTGCACCAACACTATCCTACACACTCGGGACAATTTACAATTTTACCAAAGCCAAATAACCTACAAGC
Organism: Rhinoraja longicauda; assembly: GCF_053455715.1. Classification (NCBI taxonomy): domain Eukaryota; kingdom Metazoa; phylum Chordata; class Chondrichthyes; order Rajiformes; family Arhynchobatidae; genus Rhinoraja; species Rhinoraja longicauda. The sequence goes on from NC_135958.1 coordinate 32,792,594, forward strand.
CTGTGGCACGGTGGCGCAGTGGTACAGTTGCTGCCTTACAGCGCTTACAATGCATGAGACCCGGGTTCGATCCCGACTACGTGCTTGTCTGTACAGAGTTTGTACATCCTCCCCATGAACGTGTGGGTTTTCTCTGAGATCTTCAGTTTCCTCCCACACTTCAAAGACGTACAGGTTTGCAGGTTAATTGGCTTGGTATAACTGTAAAAATTGTCACTAGTGCGTGTAGTGTTAATGTGCTGGGATCACTAGTCGATGCGGACTCGGTGGGCCGAAGTGCCTGTTTCCGCGCTGTATCGTTAAAAAAATACGAAACTAATCTTTGGAATGTGAGAGGAAACCAGGGTTCCCAACGAAAACCCACGCGATCACCGGGAGAGCATACAATCTCCATACAGACAGCAGCCGTGGTCAGCATCGAACCCGGGTCTCGGGCACTGTTCGGCAGCAACTCTACCACTGCACCACTGACCCCAGGTTTCAAGCTATTTTCATGTTCATTTGTAATTTAGTGATTCTTAAAATACCAGAAATCAAATTGACACCTATGTCATGTCTGAAGGAGGTTCTCGACCCGAAATGTCACCTGTTCCTTCTCTCCAGAGATGCTGTCTGACCCGTTGAGTTACTCCAGCTTTTTGTGTCTATCTTCATATTATGTCATGTAACCCAGTTTGATGAAAGATCACTGACATGAAATGTTTACTGATTCTCTTTCCACAAATGCGGCTGGATGTACTGAATTTTCTGCTTTTTGTTTCCGGTTTTCAACACCTCTGATTTTTTTTTGCTTCGAACACTAAAGATTGTTTATTTTTACACAAACGTCTATATTTTTTCCACACAATCTTCGGTGTTGGGTTGTGAAGGCAAAATCAATAAAAGATCCAAGAAACGTTCAGGATGCATGGCCGTGATTCTTATGCAGTTCAAGGGGTAAACGATTTGAAATTATCAAAGAAGTAGAGGACTGCGGAGGTGAAATGCTTTGTTACTCAGGAGTTCAGACCTCATTGTTTTTTTTCTGTACTTTTAACTTCTATTGTACTATAATGTTCACTTGAAATTTTTAGTTTAGTTTAATTTATTGTCACATGTACTGAGTTACCGTGAAAAGCTTTTGTGATGCATGCTATCCAGTCAGAGGAATGACTACACATGATTACATTCTAGCTGTCCACAGTGTACAGGATGAAGGGAATAATGTTTAGAGCAAGGTAAAGTCCAATTAAAGTGAGTACAAAAGTCTCCCAGGTAGATGGTAGATCAGGACCACTCTCCAGTTGGTGATAAGATGGTCCAGTTGCTTGATAACAGTTGGGAAGAAACTGCCCCTGAATCTGGAGGTTCTTCTGTACTTATTGCTTGATGGGAGAGGGGATAAGAGGGAGTGTCCAGGGAGAGACTCGTCCTTGATTATGCTGGTGACCTTGCGAAGCAGCGTGAAGTGTAGATGGAGTCCATGGGAGTTTGGTTTGCATGATGGTTTGGCTGCGTCAACCATTCTCTGCAATTTCTCCATGGATGGAGCTGTTCCCAAACCATGCGGTTTAGTTTAGCTTAGAAACACAGCATGGAAACAGGCCCTTCGGCCCACTGAGTCCATGCTGACTGGAGATCCCCACACACCAACACTATCCTACACACGCTCGGGACAATTTACAAGTTTACCAAGCCAATTAACCTACAAACCTGTACGTCTTTGAAGTGTGTGAGGAAACCGGAGCTCCCGGAGAAAACCCATGCAGGTCACGGGGAGAATGTACAAGCTCCATATAGACAGTACCTGCAGTCAGGATTGATCCCAGGTCCCTGGCGCTGTAAGACAGCAACTCTACCACTGCGTCACCATGCTGTGATGCATCCCAATAAGATGCTCTGTAGAAGTTGGTGAGAGTTATTGGAGACATGTCCAACTTACTAAGCCTTCTCAGGGAGGCATTTGGAAAACCTGGCAATTTTAAGGAGAGGAAATGCAATGGTTGTGCATTGTCTCTGCATCAATGATTTGGTGAAATACTGTAGGGTTCAATATCATTTTCTCTGATACAGAATAAAGTATGTCAGATCAGAATAATTATAATAATTGGGCAAACAATGCTTGCACACGGCTTGTAACCATTGTACTTTGTTGACACTGCTCTGTTTTGGTTTGCAGCGGTAGAGTTGCTGCTTTACAGCGAATGCAGCGCCGGAGACTCAGGTTCGATCCTGACTACGGGTGCTGCACTGTAAGGAGTTTGTACGTTCTCCCCGTGACCTGCGTGGGTTTTCTCCAAGATCTTTGGTTTCCTCCCACACTCCAAAGACGTACAGGTATGTAGGTTAATTGGCTGGGTAAATGTAAAAATTGTCCCTAGTGGGTGTAGGATAGTGTTAATGTACGGGGATCGCTGGGCGGCACCGACTTGGTGGGCCGAAAAGGCCTGTTTCCGGCTGTATATATATGATATGATATGATATGAAGCTCAAGAATGACTTTCCAGTTTTGTAATGATTGTTCATTGTAGGCTAATATACATTTACGTTGCTTTTTTGAAAAAAATACAGTTTTTCTTTGCGGTATTTTGTGGATAAGTGAGAGACTCTCATTGCTCGAGTCTAGACAGTTCTGAGTAATGAGTTGGTGATTAACCACCCATGAGTTTGATAATTTGATCCTGGAATCATTTGATTAAGTCTCCAGAATTGGGATATGTGACAAGAGTAAAGGAACACTGTGCTCATTAAATCATATGCATTCATTATATAATGACACGAGTGACTGATTGCATTTCAAGAGAAACAATCCATTACATGCGGTACTTCACTGAAATTTGCTCTCAATACCTCAATCTTAATATTCCTGAAAATGTGGGTCAGGACTCTACCTCCCCAGAATATCTGTGAGCATCGCATCTCTTTCAACTAATCGTCCATTGGTACTAATTGACTGGGAAATCAATTCTGCCTGCATCCCCAAACAAACTAGCATCGAGAAAGACACACACAGTATGATGCGCTCCACACCAACAAAGCAGAAGCTGAAATGAAAACCAAATCAGTATCTGTGCACAGGGGAAGGCACTAATTGTCATGAACACAAAATAATAACACGTTTCCCACCAGGGGCACCACATGACATGCTGAATTTTTGAAGTTGCTGTTTATATTTTATCATGCATTAACATTGTTTGATAAAGAATTAGAGATACATCTCTCTGGCACTAGATCCAAGAAAAGTTTAGCAGAGATGTACTTGTTACGAGTCTCTGCCATTGGGAACAATCAATGACCTTCAAGAAGGGTCTCGACCTGAAGCGCCACCCATTCCTTCTCTCCAGAGATACTGGCTGTCCCGCTGAGTTACTCTAGCATTTTGTGTCTATCTTTGGTTTAGGCCAGCATCTGCAGTTCCTTCCTACACAGTGACCTTGAATTGTAAGCTAAGCTGGCCATGGTTAAGAGGCAAGAGCCTGCTCTTTCTTCTTGGAGAGATGAAATGAAACTCCAGCATGAACCTGGGACCAATGCCTTGGTTTCAATCCAATGGCATTTTTATAACAAATACAGTTCTCCAGGAATGTTGTGAGTAAATATGATTCATTTATTGATCAAGGCTGCTGCATGGCAAGACCATCATTTATTGCCCGTCTCCATTTGTCCATGGTGGTGAGCTACCTTCTTGAACAAATGCAGTCTCTCTGTTGATGGATGTTAGTGGACTGAGTGACTGGGAAGTATTTACTTCAAAACAGGGTTGGCACATGTACTGGAGAGAAATTTCCAAGTGGTAGCTTTCCCATCTGCCTGGCTCTCCTCTTCATTTGGATGGTAGATGTTAAAAGCCTGGGAACTCCTGTCACAATTCCCCTTTTTAGATTAAATGCAGTGTATTTAGTACATGGTACACATGGCAGCTGTCAGTGAGGTCATGGAAGGTGGTTGCCATTCAAGTGGGTTCCTTTGTTCTGGATGGTGTTAAACACCTTGAGTGTTATGATGCAGTTTTACAGGACTTTGGTAAGGCCACATCTGGAGTATTGTGCGCAGTCCTGATTGCCCCCATTACAGGAAGGACCTAGAGGCTTCGAAGAGGGTGCTGAGAAGGTTTATTAGTATGGTGCCTTGGTGGTGCCTAGATTAGGGGGTATTAGCTACAAGAAGTGGTTGGATGACTTGGATTGTTTTCTCAGGAATTCCAGAGGTTGAGGGGAGACCTGATAGAGGTTTATAAAATTATGTGAAACAAAGATGAGTAGACAGTCAAAATCTTTTCCCCAGGATGGAACTATTAAATACAAGAGGGCATAGCTTTAAGGTGAAAGGGGCAAAGTTTAAAGGAAATGTGGAGGGCAAGTTCTTTCTTAAAACGGAGAGGGTGGTGAGTACCAGGAATGCACTGCTGAGGGTGGTGGTGGAGGCAGATACAAGCATGGCATTTAAGAGACTTTTAGATAGGCACATGGACATTCATTGAATGGGGGGATATGGATTATGTGCAGGCAGATAAGAGTTGTTTTGGCATCATGTTTGGCACAGATATTGTGGGCTGAAGGGCATGCTCCTGTGCTGTACTGTTCTATGTAGCAGTCTGGAGATGAGTCGCTCGCTGAAGGACCTGTAGTTTTTGACGTCCTCTTGCAGAACAATATTTATGTGGCTGGTCCGGTTGAGTTTTTGATCAGTCTTGCTGACAACAGCTCCCATCATCCTGCTGCTGATGGAGAGACGACCAAAGGGATGAAGGTTGGCCCTTCAGGTCCATATTGTTTTTATGGATAGGTCATTCCTAGGCAATTTTCTACATTGTCAGGTGAAAACCTTGCAACATTACTGGGACAAATTGAACCAGAGATTTGACTGATTCAAGAGAGTACAGCACTTCAACCATTGTTGTCTTGTCCATTAGTTTCCAGCGTATATCATGCTCTCCGTCAATTTTTGGTATCACATGTAGTGAAATACGATGAATGAAAACAGTTTTGTTTTCTGATGGTCACGACCTCCAGAGGAAGCCAACCCTTTGTATGCTTCTAACTTAAGATGGTTGCAAATATTTCAGCCTTGACTTTGGAACATATGCTCCCATCATTCACGACGGGGAATAAATGTAGCCACCTACTCCCATCCTCCTAAAGGATGTACCTTTAGAAAGAAGATGAAGAGGAATTTCTTTAGTCAGAAGGTGGTGAATCCGTGGAATTCATTGCCACAGACGGCTGTGGAGGCCAAGTCAATGGATATTTTTGAGGTGGGGATTGATAGATTCTAGATTAGTACAGGTGTCAGGGGTTATGGGGAGAAGGCAGGAGAATGGGGTTGACAGGGAAAGATAGATCAGTCTTGATTGAATAGATTTGATGGGCCGAATGGCCTAGTTCTGCTTATGAAGTTATGAATTAGCAGTATAAATAGTCCAGTCCCATTAAAGACAAGATCTGACCTGGGATGTTTAATTCCGTTTACTAATTTGCTATTTAGCATGGATGCAGTCTTGTTTTGTAGCGGCCCCAGATTAGCACCTCGATTTGAGGTGTGTGTGGTGCTGTTCCCAGCATGAACTCGAGCTGGATCCTCAGCTTGGCAATTATACAGATTATGTGAAATGTTGACCAAACATCAATTTAAATTGACAAATTTAGATTTTGTCTTCTGTACCCATCATTACCAAAACTGTGCTTTCTCCCATCTTCTAAAATGATATAAATATTCAAGATGTAGATCATCTACAGGCTGGGATGAAATCTAATAAGAATCTACTGTCACATTTCACAGAAATAACTGCATTAAACCAGTAATTTAATAACGCCCACTGGCACTCGAACTGAATCAGGAAATAAAATATAAATACCGAGTTCATTTCATTTCATTCCCATCATTGCAAAGCAATGGAAAGGCAATCTTATTTGTGCAAATAAGATTAAAAACGACAATTCCAAGACAAAGCAGCTGCTCAAAGACAGATTCAGCAAAATGACTTTAGTTGGGTCACTGATTTCCCACTTTTCACCCCAAATGGAATAAGCATTAAGTAAATATAAAGTAAACAGTGGCACAAGCACCCAACATAAATTCAATTCACAGTTCATGCAGCAATCGAATGGAAGTAATTTTGTTTGATGTTGCTTTACCTGCTTTACGTTGTTTTAAAAACTGTACAAAGTGGAATTTGCATTCTTAGCCTCCGGATATTAAATTGAATTTTGTTATTCTCAGTTGCTTTTTCTCCCCAATCGCTATGCTTTTTAAAAAATTGCTACATACTCCGTATTGCAACTGGTTTATTTTGTCAGTTAAAAAAAATAGAGTCATAGAGTTATACAGGCCCCACTCATCCATGCCAACCAAGATGTCCCATCTCTGCTTGTCCCACCTGCCCTTGTTTGGCCCATATTCCCTCTAAGCCTTTCACAAGAACACAAGAAAATAGGAGCAGGAGTAGGCCAACCAGCCCCTCGAGCCCGCTCTGCCATTCAATACGATCATGGCTGATCCCACCCCAACCCCCTTCCCACTATCGCCCTTCTTCCCACCCAAAAGAACCGTGTGATCTCCTGGGAGAGGCGAAAAACCGGATAAAAACCCAGGCCAATTTGGGAAAAAAATCCGGGAAATTCCTCTCCGACCCCAAGCTAGGCGATCGAAACTTGTCCAGGAGATTACTCAGGTTTTACCATACTAACAATAACTCATGTCCACTTCCCTGCCCGCTCCCCGTAACCCCTAATTCCCTTGTCTATTAAAAAACAATCTATTTCCGTTTTTAATTTATTTAACGTTCCTGCTTCCACAGCTCCCTGAGGCAGCGAATTCCACAGACTAACCACCCTCTGAGTGAAGAAGTTTCTCCTCATCTCAGTTTTAAAAGAGCCCCCTTTTATTCTAAGACAATGCCCCTAGTTCTGGTCTCCCCGATCATCGGAAACATCTTTAGCGCATCCACCCGATCAAGGCCCCTCACGATCTTATACGTTTCAATAAGATCGCCTCTCATTCTTCTGAACTCCAATGAGAAAAGTCCCAACCTACTTAACCTTTCCTCATATGTCAACCCCCTCATCCCTGGAATTAACCGTGTAAACCTTCTCTGCACTGCCTCCAGAGCAAGTACATCCTTTCTTAAATATGGACACCAAAACTGCACACACTATTCCAAATGCGGTCTTACCAATACTATATACAGCTGCAGCAACACCTCCCTACTTTTATACTCTATCCCCCTGGCAATAAAGGCTAAGACTCAATTGGCCTTCCTAATCACTTGCTGCACCTGCATACTAACTTTTTGTGATTAGTCATCTTTTTCTTTCTTATTCATGTAACTCTCCAAAAATATTTAAAATGTTATTATAGTACCTGCCTCAACTACTTCCTCTGGCTGCTCGTTCTATATACCCACTGCCCTCTGTGTGAAAAAAGTTGCCCCTCAGGTCCCTGTTAAATCTTGCACCTTTCACCTTAAACCTATGCCTTCTGGATCTTGATTCTAACTACTCTGGGAAAAGGCTCAGTGCATTCACCCAAACTATTCCCCTCATGATTTAATACACCTCTATAAAATCACTCCTCAGCCTCCTGCACAGAAGCAATAATGCCATGCCTAACATCACCCTATAGCTCAGCCCCCCCCCCACCCCCCCCCCCCCACCCCCGGCCCCCCCAGAATCCTGGCAATATCCTCATAAATATTCTCTGCACTGTTCCCTTCACTATCTTTGATACCACCAACTTTATTGTCAAAAAGCTTAGACGTGGTATGTTTGCTTTCAAATTGGATGGATTTTCTAACAGCATGACTAGTTTGATCTTCAAGCTATGTAGAAACAAAGAACAGCAGGTGCTGGATTGTAAAAAAAAAACCTCAAAGTGCTGGATCCTGGCCTGAAATGTTACCTATCCATGTTCTCCAGAAATACTGCCTGACCCGCTGAATCACTCAAGCACTTTGTGTCTTATTTTGATCTTCAAGCTCTTGTGTGTGATTTGATTAATCAGGAGTTTCTAACAGGAGGCCAGAAAGAAGACAGATATTCTTAAGGGAAATGAATACCTGACAGATGCCATGATAAGTAACCAATCAGCAATTTTTGAATAGATGGTATTTAAAAATATGCTGGATTATTGCAGCAATTATATTACTTCAGCAATCTGACATTGAGACAGGTACACGGATAGGACAGGTTGAGAGGGATATGGGCCAAATGCAGGCAGGTGGGACTGGTGTCGATGGGACATGTTGGCCGGTGTGGGCAAGTTGAGCCAAAGAGCTTGTTTCCACGCTGTAAGACTCTATGACTCTAATTCGTTGGAGTCTAAATATTCAAAATATTGTTTACTTCTCAGTGAATCAGAAGTCCAAAGTGCTTCCATATACTGTACAGTAGTACTTTAAAAATCAACAAATTTACAAGTGTTTTTCTGCACTTCATCCCAGAATTCCCTCAGAGTCCCTTCATCTTAGCCACGATTCCACCTGAGATGAATCATAATATATTCTCAATGAGATTGGGAGGTGTAGAAGAACAAATCATAAGTTTCAATGTACACAAGTCTCAGAAGGTATAAAAGGCAATGGCATCGACTAATGCAATGTTATCCTTCAACACGAGGGGTTGGAATATTGAACAATAATAGAAGTTGTGATGCTTGAGTCACACTGAGATCTTGACTGCAACAATGAAGTGTTGTGAGGTCTGTCAGGCTGGCAAAACACAAATCTGTATGGAAATTGGATTGCACAGCACTGCTTTTTTAGTAATTTTGCAATTCTCAAACAATTTTAAACTGGATTCAATTATGTCAGCCTATTTCTTCGTTCCATCTCATCCTCCGGGAAATGTGACCAAATCTGTATCATAGACGGGTAAATTTCTCATTGGGAGTGGAGGCGAGTTAAAGTTTACCCTATTATTTTAAACTAGTAATTGTGAAGTGTAATTTTGTCAGTATATTTTTATCCTACAATACCTCCAACAATATTTGTTCAAGAAAATGCCTGTTTCTGCAGCTGTACATATGCTTGACGTGTGATTTTAGAAGTGATCACATTTTTAAACTCCTTGTGGATTTTGCATCTTCAGAGACATGAGTTATGTAACCAAATAGGACCTTGTCATGTCCATTTTAATTTAACACAAAATCTAAGATGCACGATATTCTCTACAGATCACACATGACCAAAATGCACAGGAACAGCAGAGCCTGTTCAAGTTTAGAGTGCCTGTGAACGTGTTTGAAACAAGGTTTGAGCACATCACCTAAACACATGACTAAAGAAACTAACCAAAGCTAAACAACCTCTTCATCCTTCCTCCTCACACCCACTCCTTCCTACAGCATGATCAATAACAACATCCAAAACAACTAACTTTCTTCATTAGACAAACCTCTTGGACTGGGACTTATTCCCATAGCAGCCCACTTAACTCCAAACATTCATATAGCCCTATTGTTCATCAGTTTCAACCCAGCAAATAGTTCCTACGTGAACTTAAGTGTAAACCCAATTTCTACTCAATGAATAAATCAATGGAAATATGCTAGTTATAAGGCCATACTCATTACATTGAAATTGATATTGATTCATTATTGTCATGTGTGCCAAGCTTCTCCAAAGTTCTGTCCAAGGACTTGCTCGTTGGCCAAATGGATGATTATAAAGACAAAGCACAAAAGTCAACTGACATAACTCTTACCCATCCAATAGATTTAGGGAACGGTCCTCTTTGATTTTCAGGGAACGAAATGGGAGGAGCTATTAAAGATCGTTTACTTCTGTGCAGAATAGAATTGTTTCCAATCCTCATGGCCTCCTGCAGAAAGAAAAGTCACACAGAAAAAATTGTTAGAAAATATATGTATCAGAGCATTTCAAAAAGCCGCATAATCAGAAAAATTGTCACAGTTGATTAATGTTTGGATGTTTTCATTCTAAATAAAAATTTCAAGCCAAATAAACTTGAAGAAAACTGTGCAACAGAATGCAAACTACACTCTTTAATTATATACCAACTCTTCTTAATACAAGTTAACATTATACTGATTTTCAACCATATCAATAACATGATATACTTCAAAAATAGAATACACTGTGAGGTAAACAATGAAATAAATCAAAGACTCTGAGTCTTAGATTTATTTCATTGTTTACCTCACAGTGTATTCTATTTGATAGAGTTTTGATAGAGTTTTGAATAAATTAGGCCTTTCTTTTGAGGGGATGAAGTGTTAATTCAAGATTTCAGGAAGTAACAATATCTCTAAATTTATTTTGCAACCCTGGTAAACCCATTAATTACAAATATTTTTTAGTAACCAATAAAACACCATTAATTATATGATATACTGAGATGGGGAGGGTACTTGAAGTTAAACACATTTTTAAAGGCATAGAAGCTAATCTTATCTTCAATTTACAATGAGCCAGCCTGCATTGGATTTGACCTGCTATTTACATTCATCGCCTTGAGGCTGTGTTCACCTTATGCAGCTGTATGGCTCCCAACAACCTCAAGTTCTGCGTTTCACGCCATTCAATAAGTAGAATGGGTTGAAAATATTGTCCAGGCCTTGAGTTAATGTGTACAGAGATTCCCACCCCATAACTGTCACGTAACACAATTCGCAACTCTTCAATCCTTTTGTTACACATCTTCTGTCTTTTCACCTCTGCCCTTTGTCAAACCATCTACCTATCAAACCCCCCATCACCTGTGTCAACTTATTACATGCCAAGATTTGTCCTGCTCCTCCTCTCTTCCAGCTTTCTCCTAAATACCCCACTCCCCCACTTCACAATCAGTCTGAAGAAAAGTCATGACCCATAACATCACCGATCCATATTCTCCAGAGATGCTGTCTGACCCGCTGAGTAACTCCAACACTTTGTGACCTTTTTCGTAAACCAGCATCTGCAGTTCCTTATCTCTACCATAACTGTCTTAAAGGCTTTATGCTGCCCAAGACCTGTTTCACTCCTCTGAACAGTCTCTAATTATCAGGGACATTGAATAAAAAACGTTGAAATTTATTTTCTAAAACAGTTGTGAGGTGTTAGGCAGGATTGGTTCAATGTGTACATGATGGGGTAGTGGCACAATGGGGGCCAAGAATAAAGCAAAGGTTTTTCACTTTTCACCGACCAGCAGTCTTCCCACATCAGAATGGTAATTATCAGACTCAAACGCATCAAATAATGGGCATGCCGGTAGAATGATTTCCAACGTCCTTTGCAATGGTCCAAATGGACATGACATGACCTTGATGTAGAAATCAGGTTGTCCCTCGACAGTTGTATCCCTCAACAGGACCTGTCCTATCAAAATGGCTCTATTGGTGAGGTGCGACCCAGAAATGCTCATTAGTTTGATTCATTTCAGGGTAAATCAATTTTTAATCAAAAACGCTATCTTCAGCGCAATGTAATCCAATTCCTATGTAGTTGAACTCATAATCCTCAGTCTTTAGAGCCGCAGCCTACTAAAATCAACCTTGACGTAACCTAAACCATTATTGAACGAACAATAGAAAATGGGTCATTCAGCAGTTGTACATGAATGAGCCAAGTTAACAATGCAAAAGCTAAGAAAAGCAACACCATCCACAAAACTAAGGGCAGTTTTTCACCTTAAAAATGTAGTTCTCGCCCGTGCTTTTTGCTTTTGTTTAGGATTCCCTCACTGGATTCACATCCAGTTATTTATCAGTGTCAGCATTCGCTTCCTTGTAGATTTTGTTCTCTCCCTCCCCTTTGCCTTTATCAGTCATCCCACATTGTTTTTCTTTCTCAGTCTTCCTGTGCGCTCACTGTCCGACAAGCCCCTTCTTTTCAGGGGCTTTATGTGCAACCGAAGCAAGTGTCAGAATTAGATTACTGTTTGCAAAATTGTTTCATCTGTTTATGGAATCATTTTATCTCAGAATGAAATATCTTTGGATGGAAAATGAAGATGGCAAATAAAAAGAATTGCATTACAAAGGGAAAGAGAGTGGAACTCTCATGTGCATGCTGCATTTTATGCCATCAGGACATCCCAAAGCACTTCACAGACAATAAGATATGTTTGAAGCAAAGCCACTGTTGCCTTGCAGGGAGGCACACTGTACAAATTGTGCGGAGCAAAATCTTTCAAATAGCAATGAGAGAAGTGACAAGATAATCTGTTTCAGTGATGTTTGCCAAAGGGTAAATATTGGAAAGGAAGCCAAGAGAACTCCCTGCTGTTCTTCGAGAACATTAGGTCCCTTGCGTCCACCAAGGATTTGGGCTGAATGTCGCATCTGAAATCTGGTACATCTGAAAGTATGGAGCTTTCTTAACTGAGGTTACGCACTAAGCTGGAGCAAAGTTAAAGAAAGACACTCCAAAGACGTACAGGTATGTAGGTTAATTGACTGGGTAAATGTAAAAATTGTCCCTAGTGTGTGTAGGATAGTGTTAATGTGCGATGGGCCGAAGGGCCTGTTTCCGCGCTGTATCTCTAAATCTAAATCTAAAGCTTTTGCCTATTTGTCACATTTTCCGCATCATCGGGTATATGAATCTATGTATAGAAAATTAATTATTTAGTTTATTGGCTCACATCAAATGGCATTATATCCTTTTGAAAGTTCTTATTTCCTGGTCTCATACCTTGATACTATTAACAAATTTAGTAACAATGCAAGATACTTCCCATCCTTTATGTATGATTAAGAAAAATGTAGAACACATAATATTTGCTGAAATCGCACAGATCCCTTGAGGAATACAGAGGAAGCAAGAAAGAATAGGGAATCAGAAGGACTAGAAAGGGCCATGAAATGCCTTTGATGAATATGATTAAAGGAGAATCCCAAGACATTTTTATATATATACATTAAAAACAAAAGAACATAAAAGAGAATGTATGCCTGGGATCAGAGGAAGAGGGTAAAGTACTAAATGAGTACTTCACATTAGTATTGATGAAGGGGAAGGACATAGCAGATAATGGGGCCAAGGAGGAAATGTTGATATTCTAGACCATATTGACAGCAAGTAACGAGGAAGTATTGGGTTTCTGAAGGTGGATAATTCTCCTGAGCCCAATGGCAGAATCCAAGGTTATTGAGAGAGGCAAGAGACCTTGCAGAGATCTTTGTATCCTCTTTAACCACAGGCGAGATCTCAGAGGTATAGGAGAATATTCAATGTTGTTCCTCTAGTTAAAACGGGCAACAAGGATAATGCAGCAAATTGTAAATCTTAAATGTAATCTCAAATTATAAATTTTATGTGAGGGGAGGGGGGGGGGGGGGGGGGAGTTGGGGGAAACTTTTTCTAATCTCTTACCTCGACAGAGATGCGATTCTATCCCGTATCGTATCTCCGTCCGCAATGCGGCCTGACATCGAGGAGCTGGCGGCCTCCGCTGGAGACCAATATCGAGAGCTCTACTGCGGGTGCTTGCGGACTTTTACATCACGGAGCCCGCGATCCCTTTGCCAGGGATCAACCTCTGAGCTCTACCGCGGGAGTCTGCTGGACTTTAACATCACGGAGCCCACGGTCTCCGGTCATAGACTGGCTTTGGGAACTCCAAGCCGCAGGAGTTTCGATCGCCCCGACGCGGGAGTTTAGACCGCCCCGACACGGGAGATTTGACCGACGGCTGAAGCAACTTTGATCTGCCACAGAGGGTAGTTGAGGCCAGTTCATTGGCTATATTTAAGAGGGAGTTAGATGTGGCCCTTGTGGCTAAAGGGATCAGGGGGTATGGAGAGAAGGCAGGTACGGGATACTGAGTTGGATGATCAGCCATGGTCACATTGAATGGCGGTGCAGGCTCGAAGGGCCGAATGGCCTACTCCCGCACCTATTTTCTATGATTCTATGATCGCCCCAACTGCGGATGTTCGACTGCCCCGACTGCGGGAGAATAAAAGAGGAAGGAGATTGGACTTTATTGCCTTCCATCACAGTGAGGAACGTGGGGAATCCGCTGTGGTGGATGTTTATGTTAACTTTTATGTAGTTGTGTGTCTTGTTGCTTTTTTTAAAGTATGGCTGTATAGTAATTTGAATTTCATTGTACCTTCATTGGTACATGTGACAATAAACTGACCTTGGAACCTTGAAAATTCTTTGTTTTTGCATTCACAGTACACAACAGAGCTGCCTCAAGGCACTGACAAAGTTACAAAGTACCTTTGAATATTGTTGGTCCCTTCTTCGTCTCCCCCACCACCACCACAGGTCCCTCTTGTTCTCGGTGCCCCCCCACCTCCCCTCACTCGGTTTGTTCTTGGCGGGCCCACCTCGCTGGGTCCCCTTTGTTCTTCATAGATACAAGTAGACAATGGGACAAGTAGTGATCCTTGGGGCACACCATAGTGTTTAAGTTGGCATCATAGCCACACAGGCATCACGGTCTGGAGGGCCTGTTCCTGTGCTGTACTGTTCGATGTTCTGTTAGCTTTACATTATTAGTCATTGCCTTCTGGGCAGGACTGTACATTTAATCCAACAGCTTTTGCTCGATCCATTTTCCGTTCATTTAGCCAAATTGCCAGATGGGAAAAGATTGCCTGTTCATAAATTACCAACAAACTTAGGTAGATCGAGGAACAGATTAGACAAAAGAAACTCTTGGCGAAGATTTATGGAGTCCTTTGGGTAACGGTTGTAAATGGAACTGGTAAACTGGAAGAAAAAAAAAGGGTCTTTTGACACATATTTCCATGCTATACCAATCCCATTTAATGTTCATAGTGATATAAATTGCTTATTTCTGCACAAATGACAAATATACTGAGTAATCCCAGCACTTTATATTGTATCAGATCTCTAACTTCTGAAATATTTTGCATAAAGATTTTGGCTGATGGACACCTTTCCAATTATGGCTTCTTTCTGCACAAATTGGAAAGGTGTCCATCAGCCAAAATCTTTATGCAAAATATTTCAGAAGTTAGAGATCTGATACAATATAAAGTGCTGGGAGACCCTTTTTTTTTCTCCATCTGACCCTCTGTCCTTCTATTCTTAGGAGAAAGCCCTCAACTTGAAATATTAACTGTTTCCCTCTCTTTATGATATTTTCTAGATTTTTGGGTTTCCTGAGAGTTTCTAGATATATTTATATTTTAGGTTTTATTATTTACTATTATTGAAACGCTTTGTTTACCATGCTTCCCAGACCTATCAAATTTAACTATATTTCAATACAATCAAGTCAAACTCAAGTACAATTTGTACAGCAGAGCGGGGGATCTAAAGGGTATAGTTCTCAGCATTGTAGCGCACCAGTTCCATAGATAACGTCCAATGTCCGTAATGGAGAAAGATGAATACCCTGGCTCATGGAAGGACCATTCAATGGACGGACAGTACCCTGGCCTATGGAAGGACCATTCAAAAGCTTGATAGCAGAGTGGAAGAAGCTGTTCATGAAGGGAGGAACTACAAATGCTGGTTTAAATCAAAGATGAACACAAAAGGCTGGAGTAACTCAGCGGTCAGGCAGTATCTCAGGAGAAAAGGAATAGGTGACGATTCGGGTCAAGACCCTTCCTCAGACAGGACAGAGTCTGAGAAAGGGTCTCGACCCGAAACATCACCTATTCCTTTTCTCCCAAGATACTGCCTGACCTTATGAGTTACTCCAGCCTTTAGGCCTTTCTTTGGAAGAAGCTGTTCCTGAGTCTGGTAAGTGCGCACTTTCAAGATGCTGTGTCTTTTGCCTGACATGAACTTGGGGAAGGAGGAATGACCATGGTGGGATGTCTGTGATTATGTTAGCTGTTTATCCAGATGATCAATAATGAAGTGTCGAAGGCACGTTTTGAGTTGCCTCTTCAATGTATGCATTCGGTCAGTGCCAACTGAGTGGCAAGTGGGGGCAGATGACGAGCAGAAAGATTTTCTTGCGAAGAACTAAAGTTAAGGAAGGACATTTCTAATTCAGTTAAGGAAGACATTTGAGGTGATATAAATTTAACCTAATTCATCCAATAGAAAACCAATGAGATAAGGTAAAACACTTAGTCTGGCATCCTTGATGATTTAAATCTTTTAGAAAGGTTAGATTTATAATTGTTACTGCTGTTTACTTTGCATCACATCTAAACAATGTATTAACTTGTCCCTCCTTGGGATCGAAAGACACAAAATGTTGGAGTAACTCAGCAGGTCAAGCAGCATCTCTGGAGACAATGGATAGGTTATGTTCCGGGTTGGAACGGTGTGTAGGAAAATAACTGCAGATGCTGGGACAAATCAAAGGTATCACAAAATGCTGGAGTAACTCAGCGGGTCAGGCAACATCTTACGAGAGAAGGAATGGGTGACGTTTCGGGTCGAGGCCCTTCTTCAGACTGATTGTAAGGGACCCTTCAGTTGGAACCCTTCTTCAGATGGATTGTAAGGGACAGGGGTTAGGGTTATACAATAGACAATAGGTGCAGGAGTAGGCCATTCGGCCCTTTGAGCCAGCACCACCATTCAATGTGATCATGGCTGATCATTCTCAATCAGTACCCCGTTCCTGCCTTCTCCCCATACCCCCTGACTCCGCTATCCTTAAGAGCTCTATCTAGTTCTCTCTTGAATGCATTCAGAGAATTGGCCTCCACTGCCTTCTGAGGTTAAGGTTAGAGATCTACTGTCTTAGACACTCTTCTCCCTGTGTTCGTCTAGTTGGAAAACTCCAGCAACTTTCTTCCTCAATCACTCTTAAAACAGAACTGAAGACTTGACCTGCCTTTTTAAAGGGCCATACTTGTTTCTTGCAGGCATCCCTTTCTCCTGGTCATGTTAAAGTTAATGGCAGTTAGAAGTGAGCAGTAGGTTGGCTGGTATTCTGCTGGGATAATTTAATTACACGGCTACCAGCTTCCATCAATTGTGATGAAGCAGAGCAAGTCACAGCAGAAATGAAGATTGGAATTGAGTTTGACTGCAATTGAACCAGCTGATTTCCTGTTTTCTAGGAATGACAGGGACAGAATAAACTCATATATATATATATATCTCTATATGCCTAGGAGTCTTTAAAGAAAAGGATTTTTTAAGACAACTCTCACAGCTTCTGGTGTCCTGAGGGAATAATAACCAATGAGATGCATTTTGAACTGTAGCCACTGTTCTAAGCATGAAAATATTACTTCCATGTGTAGGAAGGAACTGCAGATGTTAGTTTAAAATGAAGATAGACACAAAATGCTGGAGTAACTCAGTCAGGCAGGCAGCATCTCTGGAGTGAAGGAATGGGTGATGGTTCGGTTCGAGACCCTTTTTCAAGTCTGAAGCATACAGCACAGAAACAGGCCCTTCGGCCCACCGAGTGATCCCCACGCATTAACACGCCAGGGACAATTTTACATTTATTCCAAGCCAATTAGCCTACAAACCTGCACGTCTTTGGAGTGTGGGAGGAAACCAAAGATCTCGGAGAAAACCCATGCAGGTCACGGGGAGAATGGACAAACTCCTTACAGACAGCACCGGTAGTCAGGATTGAACCGGGGTCCCTAGGGCTGCAAGGCAGCCACTCTACCGCTGCGCCACCGTGTTTTCCTCCCAGATCCCAAAGACATGCAAGTTTGTAGGTTAATCGGCCTCTGTAAATCGCCCTTAATATGGAGGGTAAAGATGCATGGTGGGATAACAAAGAACTTGTGTGACAAGGTGATGGTCTGCATGGACTCAGTGGGCGAAAGGGCCCATTTCCATGCTGTGTCTCCAAGCTAAAACTAAACTCAAGACATATTGTCTAGTGTACTGAATATAATTCATCATTCTTCTTTAAATTAGGGCCATTGGGTCTTTTACACAATCATTTAAGAGAGCAAATGGGGGTTTTTTTCTGGTTGTGTTCAAGAATGTTGTAAGTACACAAACTTCTAACTCAGAGGCAGGACTGCTGCTAACTGAACCCCAGCTATAAGGGGCAATTAAATGTTGAGCTGGTTTTAAAGATTAAAACTCATTCAAATTTTCAAGTGCTTCTTGGATTTCTCCACAGTCGGATTTTCAACCTAGGGCGGCCATTTTCCGTGTGTTCAAACACGATTATTTCTTAGCCCAGTTTGCGCTGCTGATGTGTGCTAATCCAATGAGACAGGAGGTGCTTAGTGTCAAAAATCATAATTTGTTTAGTCACTGGTATTAAAGCTGTACTCTACTCTAATTTCATGTTATTGGCTGAAGAATTGCAAATACTGTCATTTAATAAATAGAGCAAATCGCGCAGTGACATTTTTGTTGTTGATTCACCAAGGCACACGTCTGAGGCTTTGGTCCAAGTGCTGTCATCCTCTTGAATTTCTATTACAAAGTCTTTGCAAAAAAACAGCTGAAGCATTTAAAATCTGCAGAAAGATCTCCTTCATCTGTTATGATCAAGTATGTATTTTCTTGTTAATCTGCACATACTTAAAAAAATCAACAATATGCATAACTTGAATCATATGTGACGTACTTATATTATCTTGGAGAGTTTTGAGCTTCATGTTTGCCTGAAGCTTTCATTAGTATTCTTAAGGACAGAATTATTTAGTAAGGGGATAATTAGATAATATTCTTTGTATACAACATGGGTTCAAGAAGCAGCAATTGAAATTATTGCAGCAGCTTTAATTAAGATTTTTATTTTAAAACTGCTCTCTTTTCAACTGCTACGTCCCATCGCAAATGCAACTAATTACCTTTATTAAAAATCCACCTCAGATCTACTGCAATTCCTCCAGTGAATTCAACCTTTGCAGTTAATATCCCTTACTACTTGGCAGTAATAATATACAACTGAGCAGGATGTGTCAATTGTAGAGGCTTCTCAAAGTTATTTGAAACAAACCAGTTTGAAATTAAAAGTACTAGCATATTTATGAAATTTTCTGATAGCTGTTTAATCTCTAGTTAGAGCCAATTATTTGACTGGTAGACAACAAATATAATTCTACAACATTGGTTTTACTTTAGAGTTTAGCGATACAGCATGGAAACAGGCCCTTCGGCCCACCAAGTCCATGCCTGTCCTCACTCGCCTGTTCACCCTAATTCTATGTTATCCACTTTCCCAACCACAACCGACACATTAGAGGCAATGTTACAAATCACCTACAATCCCGCAGGTGTTTGGAATGTTGGTGGAAACCGGAGAACCCAGAGGAAATCCACTCGGACCAGGATGAACGTCCAAACTCCACACAGACAGCAGCCGAGGTCAGTATCAATTCTGGATATCTGGTGCTCTGAGACAGCAGCTCTACCAGTGGCACCACTGTACCACCTAGTCTGAAATCACAGAGGCCAGACCAGAAAAGCTTGCTGGTGAAACAGACAGGCTAACAATTTCACAGTCACTTTTAATTATTAACTGCGTTCCTCACCCTCTATGGTAAACTATGAATCATGACTCTGGATACACAGTCCAGGGTTCTAATGACAAAGATCACCTCTGCGTAATATGTTTGGAATGAATGGATGGATGCATAGAACTAAACAGAGAACTTAAATCAAACATTAAAACCTGTAGCTTCTCATGGTAGATAAAACACAGATTTAAAGTTGTCATTATTATTGTGCAAATGTTGTTGTCGTTACGTGTCACATTTTGAATGTAACTTGAAGGACACAGCATACAGATCAATCGATCCGTAGTCAAGCCATTTATTTCTAAGGAATCCGAAAAAATAAGAGTTTAATGGTTATTCTGCAAGAAAACTTTCCTTAGCAGAGTCTTGTTAGTTAAAGATATAAATAGATAGGGTGAATGCACAGTCTTTTACGCAGAGTAGGGGAAAGATTTGATAGGAACCTAAGCAGCAACTTTTTCCACACAGAGGCAAGTGGGTACATGGAACGAGCTGCCAGAGGGTGCAGTTAAGGTTGGTATTGTAACAGCATTTAAAAGATATTTAGGCAGGTACTTGGATAGAAAAGATTTAGAGGGATATGGGGCCAAATGCAGGAATGTGGGACTAGCATAGGTGGGGCATCTTGATCAACATTGGCAAGTTGGGCCGAGGGGCCTGTTTCTGTGCTGTATGACTATGACACTAAATCAGTTTCTGCTTCAGTGCCAGAGACCCGTGTTCGATCCTGACCCCGGCGGCTGTCTGCACGCAGATTGTACGTTCTCCCGAGCCCGCCTAGGTTTCCTCCGGGTGCTCTGGTTCCCTCCCACATCCCAAAGACGTGGAGGTCCGTAAGTTAGTTGGCTTCTGTAAATTGTTACTGGGGTGTTGGGTGCGAAAGTGAGATAACATAGAATTAGCATACGGGTGATCGATGGACTCAGTGGGCTGAAGGACCTGTTTCCATGCTGAATCTCTAAACTAAACACTTTGGATTTAAAGTCATAGAGCCGTACAGCCGTCAGAGTCATACACTCCCCGTGATTGAGGCAGGACTCAACAGCAGAAACTCTGCAACCACTTGCTTTTACACAGTGCCTTTATCAGAGAAAAACATATCAAAGTGTTGCTTGCAAAATCATTTATTGTATAGAAAGGTTCCAATTTCAGAGCAATTTATTGCATTGAGGTGGAGTGTGGCCAGCTGCCAGGAAAGTGCTGAGTGAACGTCATTCCTCCCCCTTGGCGAACATCTCACTTTCGGTTCTGGCACAATGCCTTTGCGAAGAGTGATTTACAAAGTCATTTCTAAATTTGAACTGATCCAAATAAGGACCATTTAGCACTGTATCTAAACTCAGCACAAGAGATCTCACAATAAAGGTCACCCAGTTAAGTGCGAGACGAGGAATTCATCTCGGGGAAATCTTTGGAATTCTCTTCAGTAGCAGTTGCTGAGTCACTAAACACCCACAAGGCTGACAAAGGTTTTGAGACTCGATGGGAATTTAGGGTCATAAGATCATAAGAGGTAGGAGTAGAATTAGGCCATTCGACCCATCAAGTCTACTCTGCCATTTAATCATGGCTGATCTATCTTTCCATCCTAACACCATTCTCCTGCCTTCTCCCCATAACCCCTGACACCTGTACTAATCAAGAATCTATCTATCTCTGCCTTAAATACACTGACTTGGCCTCCACAGCCTTCTGGCAAATAATTCTACAAATTTATCACCCTCTGACTAAAGAAATTTCCCCTCATCTCCTTCCTAACAGAGCGTCCTTTAATTCTAAGTATGACCTCTAGTCCTGGACTCTCCCACTAGTGGAAACATCCTCTCCACATCCACTCTATGCAAGCCAAGGTTAATGGGATCAGGCCAGCAACAGAGCAGCCAGAATCTACTTCAGTTTAGTTTATTGTCACATGTACCGAGGTAAAGTGAAAAGTTTTTGTTGCATGCTATCTAGTCAGCAGAAAGACAATACATGATTACAATCGAGCCATTTACAGTGTATAGATACATGATAAGGGAATAACGTTTGAATGACAGAGTAGACTTGTTGGGATGCATGGCCCATTGCTGCTCTTATTGTTTATGCTCTATCTACCCTTTCACATACAGTACTTATCACAAAAGTGATACCCCTCACATCCGGAATCTTGGAATCATCTTTGATCAAACCCTCTCCTTCGACAAACACATCAAACACATCACAAAGACAGCCTTCTTCCACCTCAAAAACATTGCCCGTCTCCGTCCATCCCTCTCCTCCACAGCTGCAGAAACCCTCATCCACGCCTTCATCACCTCCCGTCTGGACTACTGCAACAGCCTCCTCTATGGCTCACCCTCAAAATCATCAGTAAACTTCAATACATTCAAAACTCCGCTGCCCGTCTACTCACCCACTCCCCGATCCGTGACCATATCACCCCCGTCCTTTACAAACTCCACTGGCTCCCCATCCCCCAGAGAATCCAGTACAAAATCCTCCTCATGACCTACAAAGCCCTCCATAACCTGGCCCCATCCTACCTGACTGACCTCCTCCACAGGCACACTCCCACCTGCACCCTCCGCTCTGCTGCTGCCAATCTCCTGTCCCTCCCCATCCGGACCAAACTCAGATCCTGGGGGGACAGGGCTTTCTCCATCGCTGCTCCCACCCTCTGGAACTCACTACCCCAAACCGTCAGAGACTCCTCCTCACTCACCACATTCAAAACATCACTGAAGTCTCACCTGTTCAGCACTGCCTTCAACCACTGAAGGTAACCTCACCTTCTGTCTCCTTTTTCTGTTCGTTGACTTATTTATCTATTTATTCAATTCTCTATGTTCTAGAAATCCCTGTAAAGCGTCTTTGAGTGTTTGAAAAGCGCTATATAAATGTAATGCATTATTATTATTATTATAACAGTTGATAAAGTATTTGAAAATTGGTGATCAGAATCAAAATTTAATTTTAATTCACTGACCTTGGGCTCACAGCCAAGGGACCAAATTTACTGGAAGTATTGTTTTGGTTTGTGAAAAAAGTGGTGAACACTGCCCAGTCCATCATTGGTACTGTCCTCCCCACCACCAAAGGGATCTATAGTTTAGTTTAGTTTAGCTTAGTTTATTGTCACGTGTACCGAGGTACAGTGAAAAGCTTTTGCTGTGCGCTAACTGGTCAGCGGAAATACTATACACGATAACTATCGAGCCGTCCATAGTGTACAGATACATAATAAAGGGAATCAGGTTTGGTGCAAGATAAAGTAAAGTAAAATTCCTCTTAAAGATAGCCCGGGGGCCTCCAATTAGGTTGATAGTAGCGCAGGACCACTCTCTAGTTGTTGATAAGATGATTCAGTTGACTGATAACAGTGGGGAAGAAACTATCCCTGAATCTGGAGGTATGCGTTTTCACACTTCTGCACCTCTTGCCTGACGGAAGAGAGAAGACTGAGGTGAAACTCAGACTTTCTTATGCTGGTGGCCTTGCCGAGGCAACCTTAAGTGTAATGGAAGGGAGGTTGGTTGGTGTGATGGTGTGGGCTGCATCCACAAATCTCTGCACTTTCTTGCGGTCTTGGATGGAGCTGTTCCCAAACCCTGCTGTGATTCCTCCCGATAAAATGCCTTTTATCATCACCAGTAGAAATTGTTGGGACATGCCGAACTTCCTAAGCCTTCTACTAAGGAAGTAGCGACTCCGATGTGCTTTCCTGGCCATGGGTTTGATATGAGTGGTCCAGGGCAAGTTGCTGGTGATATTTACACCTAGGAATTTAAAGATTTCAACCATCTGAAGGAGGCGCTGCCTCAAAACAGTAGCCAGCATCATCAAGGACAAGCACCACCCTGGCCACACACTCATTCCACTCCGACCATGGGAAGAAGGCATAGGAATTTGAAAACTGTAATGTCCAGGTTCAGGGCAGCTTCTTCCCAACAACCATCAGGCTTTGAACACCACAAGCACCAACTAAACTCCGAACTGCTTTGATTGCACTAGGGAGTTGGGGCTTTGATTTTGTCTTTGTTTTTATACATTGAACTTCTTTTTGCTGTTTCTTATGGTGTCTACCGAGTACTATGTTCACATATCAGTTATGCTGCTGCAAGTAAGAATTTCATTGTTCTGTTTCGGGACAAATGACAAATAAACACTCGGCTCTTGAATTGACTTAGATACACTACGAGAGAAAATATCGGCAAAAAAGCACAAGAAAAACACCACCAGATTTGATTGATCGGAAGGGACGTGTCTTGGATTTCTAGACATAATGTGTATTTTCTACTGACAACAATGAACAATTGAAAACATTATCTGCCACACTGAAATACGTAGTGCTGATGATAGTCTTTGTAGGTAGATACAAAAAGCTGGAGTAACTCAGCGGGTCAGGCAGCATCTCAGGAGAGAAGGAATGGGTGATGTTTCGGGTCAAGACCCTTCTTCAGACTGATGTCAGGGGAGGGGGCGGACAAAGATAGGATGTAGTAGGATACAGGAAGACAGTGGGAGAACTGGGAAGGGGGAGGGGAGAGAGAGGGACAGAGGAACAATCTGAAGTTTTTGTAAAGTTAAAGTTACCATTGTCACCTGTGACACTGTTCACTCTGGGAAAGGATAACATTCGCTGTGCATTTCACAGACAACACATCATAGATTATTCTCAGACTTGTCAATGGAGATTTTCTTTAATCTATCTTCTTTTCCAACTGAGTACTCTCATTCTAAACATTCTCTCTGGCATCTGTGCATGGGGAAGCTGAAAATATTCAACCAATCAGCCTACTTTATCTGCTCTAAGAACTGTGGACAACAAATATAAAACAGGCAAGCATACCTACAGAAATGAAAGAAGGATCATGGAAAATAAACGTATGAATAAAGTTAATGGAAAAACATTTCTAACCCTCCAGTCTTTTTTTATGGAAGGAATGGGATCTCTATTTTTTAAATAAAACTACAAAGTCTTGAGAAGCTGTTCTGGAGTTATTGTGACATATAATGTATTTCAATTGTTCATTGTTGTCAGTCACAAATACACATTCTATCAGGAAATCCAATGAGTCTGAAGAAGGGTCTCGACCCAAAACATCACCCATTGCTTCTATCCAGAGATGCAGTCTGTCCCGCTGAGTTACTCCAGCATTTTGTGCCTATCTGGAGTTATTAGCATTTATTACACTACTCATTTACTCTTGAATGCATTAGCCCAATTTTGTCAACAATGAACAAGTGGATAAGCACAGTAGGTTCACACATACACTGTCATTTCATTGTAGCGTCTATCACCACGGACTGCAGCAACATCCCTTGGGAAGGTCCATGGTATCTGGGACAACATGTTTAACTGCCTGCCAACGTGTAGAGTCCTGAAGTGAACTGCCAGATCTCTTCTATCATAAGACAGCGCACACTTAACACCTCTCAATTCTTTCCCTGTGCAAATATGTAGGCCATAAGCTTTTGTTTTATGAGAGTATATCATTTGGCATTTGGTACAATTGAAGTGTTTTCCCTCAGGAACTGAAATTATTAAATGTTCAAAATAAACATGGTACGAAAAAAGTAATGTGAGAGAAAAATAAAACTTTAGTCTGAGTAACTTGGCCTCTGCTGTACAGGGCAGGTTTATTTTGGTAAAGCTTACACTGAAATTTCCTACTTGTGATCGTGTGTGTGAGTGATTGTGTGTGTGTGTGTGTGTGTGTGTGTGTGTGTGTGTGTGTGTGTGAGAGTCTGTGTGTGTGTGTGTGTGTGTGTGTGTGTGTGTGTGTGTGTGTGTGTGTGTGTGTGTGTGTGTGAGTGATTGTGTGTGTGGTGTGTGTGTGTGAGATTGTGTGTGTGTGAAATTGTGTGTGTGAGATTGTATGTGTGAAATTGTGTGTGAGATTGTGTGTGTTTGTGTTTGTGTGTGTGTGAGATTGTGTGTGAGATTGTGTGTGTGTGTGTGTGTGAGATTGTGTGTGTGAGATCGTGTGTGTGTGAGATTGTGTGTGTGTGTGTGTGTGTGTGAGATTATGTGTGTAATTGTATGTACGGTGGTATCAATGTATGCGTGTATATATGTGTGTACGTCCACCATTTTGAAAGCTTCTTATTAACTCCTTACAGCAATGAGGCAGTTTCATGGGTGACAGCTCGGAGGCAGAACCTGACTATTCTTATTCATTCCAATTTAATTCATTTAAGATGAAGGACAAACAACCATAAGCAGCAATAACCATAAGCAAGCAGCATGAAGCAAATTAGGCTGGGGGGGGGGGGGGAAGAGATCTCTGAGCTCCAACCCTGGGTTTGCACAAGTAGAGCTGAGAAAGATTTAAGAAATGCCAGGGGAAGGTGGGGAAGAGGATGCGATTAGAATCCATAATCCAAAAGGGGAAGATGGAATTTAAATAATTAAGTTTACGGAGTGAGAGGAAGAAGAAACGGTAGTGGGTGGTACTTGGTATGAGTGCAAATTGTCCATAGTGTGTGTAGGATAGTATTCATGTGCGGGGATCTCTGGTCAGCGCGGACTCGGTGGGCCAAAGGGCCTGTTCCCCTCGCTGTATCTCTAAAGTAAACTACATCTTGCACTCCCCAATGTTCCCTCCCACAACATAAAGCTGACCACCACTGTCCAAATGAAGGGCAACAAAAGAAAACAGCAGGTGATTGATATTTAGGTAAAGTTGTAAAGCAAGTGATTGCTGACTTGATATCCAAAGTACATATGCCCTGACACACACAACAATATTCTTTGTTTAACTAATGCTACACATTTTAAGCTCTTGCTTAAAGTTTCAATGATAATGTTTAAGAACTACAGAAGAGAAACTATATAACAATTAGATACAATTAGTTATGTATTTCCCGACTTACCAGATTTGTTAACAATGTATCCTCTTTCAAATAATATCACATTTATTTTATGTGACACTGGATAAGAGTTTAAAAGATTTAAATTAGATTTACAAAGGATTCTCTTTCGATTATTTAAGTTTCTGCATTAAGGATTAAGTAGCAGGGAGGAAAATGGCTGAGTGCTAGATTCTTAACAGGCATAGTAACCCGATTTATAATCTTAACAATAATTTATGTTACAAGACCTCAGTTAGTTAGTTAAAACCTTGCCTTTTCACCTCAGAAAATTAGATTTAGATTTAGCACAAACTAATGGGTGAGTCTTATAAAGAAGCATTTTAAGGTGTTTGATGAATTGAAACAAGTTTATTCAACCTTCAATTACTCATCGTTGCGAGACCTGCATAATGATGTGAGCTTTCTCCATTCAAAATAACACATTGGGGAAAAAATGCCGTACAGCATCAGGAGGTATTCTGAGAGCGAGGATGAGGAAGTACTCCGCACTATTTCTGGTGTTAAGCTTGGACTGTAGGTCTCCTTATTGCTGATTGCAAAATTCAAAGAAACGTTGATAACTTCTGTTATGGGAATCATCGATTGAGCTGAAGAGAGAGTGCAGAGTAAATTCACCATGATGTTGCCTGGATGGGAGAACCTTGTGGCGAGAGATTGGACGAGATGGATTTATTTTCCCCCCTAGGGAAACGGAGGCCAGAAGGTGATACGATAAAAGTATATAAAAATTATGAGAGGCATCGATAAGGTAGGTTGTCAACATTTTTTCCCCATGGTAGTGGAATCAAAAGTGAGACTGGCTTAAAGTGAGAGGAAGGAGTTTTGTAGATTTGCTCTGGGGTAAGTTTATTTTTACACACACACACAGCAAACTGCAAGAGGTGGTAGTGGAAGCAGACACAGTTACTATCTTTAAGTGGCTTTTAGACAAACAACGTGAATTGGCAGACATGGATGCCTACAGTCCCTTTGGATCCTTGTGCAGGAAGGAACCGCAGATGTTGGTTTAAACTGAAGATAGGCACAAAAAGCTGGAGTAACTCAGCGGGACAGGCAGCATCTCTGGAAAGTAGGAATGGGTGACAATTCGGTTTGAGACTGAGTCTGAAGAAGGGTCTCGACCCGAAACATCACTCATTCCTTCTCCCCAGAGATGCTGCCTGTGCCGTAGAGTTACTCCAGCTTTTTGTGTCAATCTTCCCGTTGGACCCTCAATGTCCTGTACAACTTCAGTGTTGAAGGGGGGGCCCTAGGCAACAGTGTACCAACGTTGGTGTGTCGGATGGAACTGCAGATGCTAGTTTGCATCAAAGATAGCCACAAATTGCTGGAGTAACTCAGTGGGACAGGCAGCAGAAGAAGGGTCTCGATCCAAAACATCACCCATTCCTTCTCTCCAGAGATCCTGCCTGTCCCGTTGAGTTCCTCCAGCATCTTGTATCTAGCACCAATGGTGATGTCAAATTCAGCCAGGTATTCCCTACTGACGTGTTGTGAGTTCTCATAGTTGTCAGTTTGGAGCTCAGCAGGAGCAGTCATTGCAACTACCTCTTCAAGTGATTCATTGCATTATAAAGCACTCTTCCAGCTACAGGTGAGTGTCGCTACTGAATGAAGAGATGCTAAAATACTGGGAGGCCATGACAGAATCTTCCTAAAGAGAATGAAGGGCTTGGACATGCTGCCAGCTGGTGAAAAATAGTCGCACCTAGCTCTTAAAAGGATTTATGACATTCAAGAAATGACTCTTCCAGTGTAGGCGGGTGGTGCTACTGAGGTAAAGGATGCCAAAGTAATGCAAGAGTGTAAACGATCCATCCTGAGGGGGGAAATGGGATATGAGTAGAATGATGCCCACAGAAGGCATGTTCTTAGTACAATGAGGCTTTGGAATCGCACCAGGTCTACATACAGTCAGTGTTCCTGGAGATAAACTCAGATTGATCCCAAACTCCTCAGGCAAAGAAATCCAGACAGATGAGATTAAATTTGAGATTTCATGAGATCAGAGATTGCAGCAAGAACAAAAAAATCTAGTTTGAATGGTAGCCCTTAAATAGCACCATTTTTGTGATGGAAAGTTTAAGTAAACCTTGATATCCCTGTAAGGATAAAAGTGAGGTCAGAAATGTAATTCCAGATAAATCTTACATATTGAATTATTTGAGTGTGTTTTATGCCAGAACAAAAGTGTTAGGAAAAGCAAAAACAGAGAACATGGAGTTGCACTGCCTGACAAGCATTAGGTTACTTGGAAACTTGTGCAAGGTCGGTCTATAAGGATGACGTCCCAAGTTCACTCATTTTCTGCAGCACAGTGTCGCACAATAGTTTTGTTTAGTTTATTGTCACGTGTACCGATGTACAGTGAAAAGCTTTTGTTCTGTGCTAGCCAGTCAGCGGAAAGACTCTACATGATTACAATCGAGCAGTCCACAGTGTCAGACACATGATAAAGGGAATAACGTTTAGTGCAAGATAAGGTCCAGTAGAATCCGATTCAAGATAGTCTGAGGGTGCCCAATGAGGTAGATAGTAGCTCAGGACCTTGCTCTAGTTATACATAATTGTTTGGATATATCTAGTACCTTTCTCATAGACCAGCAGCATATGGTACAGATTCACTGGAAACAGTTCATTCCAACATTCCCAGCACTGCTCACATCTCTAAGAATTACAGTAGTAATGCAAAGCTACTTAGCTGAGCGAGCCATCACTGTCATGTCTAATTTCATTCACTCTGGCACATTTCTGGCACGGAGCTGTGTGTAACCATCACATGCTCGAATTGTGAGTGATTGATTTTCTTCCTTTCCTTATTCCTGTGAGGTCAAGATCAATTGTAACTTATTCA
This sequence comes from Rhinoraja longicauda, assembly GCF_053455715.1. NCBI lineage: Eukaryota > Metazoa > Chordata > Chondrichthyes > Rajiformes > Arhynchobatidae > Rhinoraja > Rhinoraja longicauda. The sequence goes on from NC_135958.1 coordinate 32,821,623, forward strand.
CGGCTCCCTGAGTTGGGATCATCTGTCTCTCCAGCCTTGTGAAGAAACCTGCCATTTCACAGCTATCAGGGGGATAAGTTCCAGAAGGTCGATCATTAAAGTTATTGATTAAAAATGACCCCTCCAGTATTACTATAAACTAATAGCCAGTAAGGCAGCTCGACATCCGCACAGACCGGTGATTTGTGATGATTTATTGTAATATAGTTATTTGAGTCATGCAACATGGAAACAGGGCCTTCAGCCCAACAAGTCCACGCTGACCAAAATGAGTTTAGTTTATCATCGCGTGTACTGTGATAAGCTTTTGTTGTGTGCTAAATCAGTCAGTGGAAAGACTATGCATAATTACAATCGAGCAGTCCACGGTGTACAGGTACATGTTAAAGGGAATAACGTTTAGTGCAAGATAAGGTTCAGTACAGTGCGATTAAAGATAGTCAGAGGGTCTGCAATGATATAGATAGTAGCTCAGGACCGCTCTCTGGTTGATACTAAAGATGGTTTACTTGCCTGATAAAGCTGGGAAGAAAGTCTGTGAATCTGGAGGTGTACGTTTTCACACTTCCTTACCTCTTGCCTGATGGGAGAGCGGAAGATTAGGGAGTAAGACTCATCCTTGATTATGCTAGTGGCCTTGCTGAGGCAGTGTTAAGTGGAAATGGAGTCAATGGAAGGGAGATTGGTTTGTGTGATGGTCTGGGCTGCATCCACAATTCTCTGCAATTTCTTGCGGCCTTGGATGGTGCTGTTCCCAAACCATGCTGTGATGCATCAATAGGCAATAGGTGCAGGAGGAGGCCATTCGGCCCTTCGAGCCAGCACCGCCATTCAATGTGATCATGGCTGATCATTCTCAATCAGTACCCCGTTCCTGACTTCTCCCCATCCCCCTGACTCCACTATCCTTAAGAGCTCTATCTAGTTCTCTCTTGAATGCATTCAGAGAATTGGCCTCCACTGCCTTCTGAGGCAGAGAATTCCACAGATTCACAACTCTGTGACTGAAAATGTTTTTTCTCATTTCCGTTCAAAATGGCCTACCCCTTATTCTTAAACTGTGGCCCCTGGTTCTGGACTCCCCCAACATTGGGAACATGTTTCCTGCCTCTAACGTGTCCAATCCCTTAATAATCTTATACGTTTCGATAAGATCCCCTCTCATCCTTCTAAATTCCAGTGTATACAAGCCTAGTCGCTCCAGTCTTTCAACATACGACAGTCCCGCCATTCCGGGAATTAACCTAGTAAACCTACGGTGCACACCTTCAATAGCAAGAATATCCTTCCTCAAATTTGGAGACCAAAACTGCACACAGTACTCCAGGTGCGGTCTCACTTGGGCCCTGTACAACTGCAGAAGGACCTCTTTGCTCCGATACTCAACTCCTCTTGTTATGAAGGCCAACATTCCATTGGCTTTCTTCACTGCCTGCTGTACCTGCATGCTTACTTTCAGTGACTGATGCACTAGGACACCCAGATCTCATTTTACGTCCCCTTTTCCTAACTTGACACCATTCAGATAATAATCTGCCTTCCTATTCTTACCACCAAAGTGGATAACCTCACACTTATCCACATTAAACTGCATCTGCCATGCATCCGCCCACTCACACAACCTGTCCAAGTCACCCTGCAACCTCATAGCATCTTCCTCACAGTTCACACTGCCACCCAGCTTTGTATCATCTGCAAATTTGCTAATGGTACTTTTAATCCATCCAAGGCATCCTGATAAAATGCTTTCTACGGCACATCTGTACCTTTATGGACTAGCTTGTTTAGCGATCCCAAAAAGCTAGTCTGATCGGCTTGCATTTGACCCATATCCTTCCAGACATGGGTCAATGCATGCATCTGTCCATGCATCTGTCCAAATGTCATTTAAGTGTTGTTATTATACCTACATCAACTACCTCCTATGGCAGCTTGACCCATATACCCACCATCCTCTGTGTGAATGGTGGTTTGGTGTCCCTCAGGTTCCTACTAAACCTTTCCCCTCTCTCCTTAAACCTATGTTCTTGATTCCCCTAACCTGGATAAAAAGGCTCTGTGCATTCACCTCATTTATTCCCCTCATGATTATATACTCCTCTTTAAGATCATTCCTCAACCTCTTGTGCTCCAAGGAACAAACTCTTAGCCTGCCCAACCTCTCCCTATAGTTTAGGCCCTCGAATCCTGACAACATCCTCCTAAATTATCTCCGCCCTTTTCCCTGTTTAATGCTATATTTCCTACAACAGGTTGAATAAAGCTGAACACAATACTCCAAGTGCAGCCTTATCTACATCAACTACATAGAACTGTTCCAACTGTTCTATTTATTTCCCTAACTGATGAAGGCCAATGTGCCAAGAGCTTCCTTCAGTATCCTATCTATCTGTATCGCCATTTTCAGGGAATTATGTATTTGTACTCCTAGATCCCTCTGGTCTGCAACACTCCTCAGAGCCCTACCATTCACTGTTAAGGTCATGCCCTGGTGTGACTTCGCCAAATGCACCACCTAGCACATATCTGAATTAAACTCCATTAACTTCAATTCCTCAGCTCACTTGCCCAGCTGATCAAGATCTCACTGTAATTCTTGATAACGATCTACACTGTCTACGATAAAACCTATTGTGTCATCTGCAGATTTACTGATCATGCCTTGTGCATTCTCATCCAAGTCATCGATGTAAAGGACAAACAGCAATGGGCTCAGCACCAAACCTTTAGGCACACCACCAGTCACTGGCCTCCAGTCTGAAAAACACAACATACCCTCTAATTTCAATAGACAATAGACAATAGACAATAGGTGCAGGAGTAGGCCATTCAGCCCTTCGAGCCAGCACCGCCATTCAATGCGATCATGGCTGATCACTCTCAATCAGTACCCCGTTCCTGCATTCTCCCCATACCCCCTCACTCCGCTATCCTTAAGAGCTCTATCCAGCTCTCTCTTGAAAGCATCCAACGAACTGGCCTCCACTGCCTTCTGAGGCAGAGAATTCCACACCTTCACCACTCTCTGACTGAAAAAGTTCTTCCTCATCTCCGTTCTAAATGGCCTACCCCTTATTCTTAAACTGTGGCCCCTTGTTCTGGACTCCCCCAACATTGGGAACATGTTTCCTGCCTCTAATGTGTCCAATCCCCTAATTATCTTATATGTTTCAATAAGATCCCCCCTCATCCTTCTAAATTCCAGTGTATACAAGCCCAATCATATCATATCATATCATATATGTACAGTCAGAAACAGGCCTTTTCGGCCCTCCAAGTCCGTGCCGCCCAGTGATCCCCGTACATTAACACTATCCTACACCCACTAGGGACAATTTTTACATTTACCCAGCCAATTAACCTACATACCTGTACGTCTTTGGAGTGTGGGAGGAAACCGAAGATCTCGGAGAAAACCCACGCAGGTCACGGGGAGAACGTACAAACTCCTTACAGTGCAGCACCCGTAGTCAGGATCGAACCTGAGTCTGCGGCGCTGCATTCGCTGTAAAGCAACAACTCTACCGCTGCGCTACCGTGCCGCCCAATCGCTCCAGCCTTTCAACATACGACAGTCCCGCCATTCCGGGAATTAACCTAGTGAACCTACGCTGCACGCCCTCCATAGCAAGAATATCCTTCCTCAAATTTGGAGACCAAAACTGCACACAATACTCCAGGTGCGGTCTCACCAGGGCCCGGTACAACTGTAGAAGGACCTCTTTGCTCCTATACTCAACTCCTCTTGTTACGAAGGCCAACATTCCATTGGCTTTCTTCACTGCCTGCTGTACCTGCATGCTTCCTTTCATTGACTGATGCACTAGGACACCCAGATCTCGTTGAACTCCCCCTCCTCCTAACTTGACACCATTCAGATAATAATCTGCCTTTCTATTCTTACTTCCAAAGTGAATAACCTCACACTTATCTACATTAAACTGCATCTGCCATGTATCCGCCCACTCACACAACTTGTCCAAGTCACCCTGCAGCCTTATTGCATCTTCCTCACAATTCACACTACCCCCCAGCTTAGTATCATCTGCAAATTTGCTAATGGTACTTTTAATCCCTTCGTCTAAGTCATTAATGTATATCGTAAATAGCTGGGGTCCCAGCACCGAACCTTGCGGTACCCCACTGGTCACTGCCTCCCATTCCGAAAGGGACCCATTTATCCCCACTCTTTGCTTTCTGTCTGTCAACCAATTTTCTATCCATGTCAGTACCCTACCCCCAATATCATGTGCCCTAATTTTGCCCACTAATCTCCTGTGTGGGACCTTGTCGAAGGCTTTCTGAAAGTCGAGGTACACCACATCCACTGACTCTCCCTTGTCAATTTTCCTAGTTACATCCTCAAAAAATTCCAGTAGATTTGTCAAGCATGATTTCCCCTTCGTAAATCCATGCTGACTCGGAATGATCCCGTTACTGCTATCCAAATGCTCAGCAATTTCGTCTTTTATAATTGACTCCAGCATCTTCCCCACCACTGATGTCAGACTAACTGGTCTATAATTACCCGTTTTCTCTCTCCCTCCTTTCTTAAAAAGTGGGGTAACATTTGCTATCCTCCAATCCACCGGAACTGATCCTGACTCTATAGAACATTGAAAAATGATCTCCAATGCTTCCACTATTTCTAGAGCCACCTCCTTAAGTACCCTGGGATGCAGACCATCAGGCCCTGGGGATTTATCAGCCTTCAGTCCCATCAGTCTACCCAAAACCATTTCCTGCCTAATGTGGATTTCCTTCAGTTCCTCCATCACCCTAGGTTCTCCGACCCCTAGAACATTTGGGAGATTGTGTGTATCTTCCTCAGTGAAGACAGATCCAAAGTAACGGTTTAACTCGTCTGCCATTTCTTTGTTCCCCATAATAAATTCCCCTGTTTCTGTCTTCAAGGGACCCACATTTGCCTTGACTATTGTTTTCCTCTTCACGTACCTAAAAAAACTTTTGCTATCCTCCTTTATATTATTGGCTAGTTTACCCTCGTACCTCATCTTTTCTCCCCGTATTGCCTTCTACCATGAAGCCAATTCTGCATCCAGTTTGCAAACACATTTCACCTTGCCCACCTATTTCCTGTAAAAATACAATGAAGCCAGTCTTCTTCATTCAGTGCTAATACACAATTGGATTTACAAAAATGAACGATGGGCAAGTGGAAGTCAGCAGGTTAGACTTTAGACCAGCGTTTCTCAACCGGGGTTCCCCAGCACGCTAAGGTTCTGCGAGAGGTCGCTAGGGGTTCCGAGAGAAATAATGATAAATAGGCTACTCATATGTAAATGCATTTTTGAGCCAGTGTGAAATGGCCTTTAGTGGTCAGTGGACAGGAGCTGTACGTGACGGATTCATGTATCATCAAGTGACTCACATGAGTACAGATGCATGCACGGTCTCCATCAGTCCTGTCTGTGTTTCCTGCCATGCAGGTATAGTTCCTCATTCACCCACGCTATTTAGTAATTTTTGTTCATCATTTAGGGATGTTATATGAATTTTAAAAATTTAAGTATGTTTATGTTTATTTTTGTTAGTTTATTAAAAGTTTGTGTGTGTTGCTCTCTCTCTCTCTCTCTCTCTCTCTCTCTCTCTCTCTCTCTCTCTCTCTCTCTCTCTCTCTCTCTCTCTGTCTGTCTGTCTGTCTGTCTCTCTCTCTCTCTCTCTCTCTCTCTCTCGTTTCCCTTTATTTGCTTCAGTTTTATTTGTTTAAGTGTTATTTATCGTTATTTATCTTCTTTTTTACACTTTTTGCTTTTTTGTTTTACAGAAATGTTTATATGTGTTATATATGATGTTGGTTATTAATGTTTATTTTTTGTGTTTACAGATATGGTTGATTTTTTTGTGAATGAAAACCTCCTTATGAGGTCTCTTGAACAAGCAGTTTGATTTCAGTTATTTTATTTTGCAGTCAATAAACTTGAGAAAAACGTGTTATCTTTTGCTTAGACCAGTTATCAGAAAAATATATTATGTTTGCCTTACAAATTTTATGAAAGAGAAAGAAAGAGATTAATAAAGATATATAATAATTTTTATGTAGGGGTTCCCTGGGACATGAAAATTATTGCAAGGGTAAAAAGGTTGAGAAACGCTGCTTTAGACTTGAGAGATGCAGCATGGAAACTGGCCCTTCAGCCCACCGAGTCCATGCCAACCAGCGACCATCCCACTATCCTAGCACTATCCTACACATGAGGGGCAATTTACAATTTACAGAAGCCAATTAACCTACAAACCTGTACTCCTTTGGAATGTGAGAGGAAACCGGAGCACCTGGAGAAAATCCACGCGGTCACAGGGAGAGAGTACAAACTCCGTACAGACAGCACTCATAGTCAGGATGGAACCCGGATTTCTGGCGCTGTAAGGCAGCAACTCTACCGCTGCGCCACTGTGCCATCCCCAAAGGGTTTGGCAGTGACTATGGAGTGATTAGACAAAGTTTTGGGTTGGAACCTTATTCAAACTTGTGCATTGCCATCCGTCATTGATATAGATGACAAACAGCAATGGGCTCAATCATTTTGAATGTTGGACCTGATCTCGATTGTCCATTGTTCTGAATCACATTCCATATCTCAATCACATTTTCCTTTCAGCCACGGGAGATCATAATTTTGCAATAAAAAGGACTCTGAAGTTGTGAGATTGAAAGGAAAGGTCTGTGTAATCATCTCCTTATCTCTATTTTGCTTCAAAGCTTTGCCTGCCACTGACCACTTAACTTGAGCGAGGCAGGTAAAGAAATACAATTAACCACTTCACATGCTAAAATGTGGAAAATGATGTGACATTAGTCTGGTAGGTGACATTTAGTGCAACACAATGGTGTTGCTATTAGTGACACTGAGATTCCTTGGAGTTCAGAAGAATGAGGGGTGATTTATTCAAACATATAACATCCCATAAGATTGATAGGGTAGGTGTGGAGATGTTTTCACTGGTAAAGAAAGTCACCAGGGGACAGAGCTAAAACATAAAATTGATGTGCATAAACATTTTTTCTCTCTGAAATTCTCTGCCACTGAGCGAGATGCAGACCAGATTACTACATTTATGCAAAGTGGGGACAGATGAATATTTTAAAGATTGAGGAATTGAGAGTGGAGACGCAAGAGACTGCAGAAGCTGGAATCTTGAGCAAACAACAAAGAGCGGGAGGAACCCTGTGGTCAGGCAGTATCTTTGGAAGAATGGACAGGCAAAGGTTTGGGTCGGGACACTTCTTCAGGATGATGGATATGGGGGATAAAGCTGGAAAAGACTGGTAGGGACGGGGGCGAAGCCTGGCAAGTGATAGGTGGATACATGAGAGGAGGCAGGAATGAATGGCAGATGGGTGGAGATATTGACAAAGAGTAGAGGCGAAAAAGAAAACCAAAGGGTCGGAAAGAAGAAAGAAAAGAAGAGGTTGTGTGAAGTGTAGAGCCGGAGCGAGGGATTTGGATGGAAGGGAATGGGAGAATGGGGGAAGGGGTAAGCGGGGAATAAAAAGCAAATCTTGGGGAGGGTGGGAGATGGGAGGGATCTTACATAAAATTGGAGAATCTAATTTTCATACCATTGGGTTGTAGGCTACCTAAGCAGAATACAAGGTGCTGTTCTTCCAGTATCAGTATGGCAGTATACTGGCAATGAAGGAGGCCCAATACTGAATCCTCCACCTCACAGGCAAAAGTCCCACCCGATCTCACCTCTCCCTGTTACTCAAGCCTGCTAGCCAAGGTAACATACTGATTAATTTATTTTACGCCTTTTCCAACTTAATGACACCCTTCCTGTTGCTGGCTGACCAGAATTGCACACAGTACTCCACATGTGGTCTCACCGAGAGTGTTTTTGTCATATGTACCGGGTATAAAACAAAACAATAAAATGCTCCCTTGCTGCTACTTCATATGCACATTTAATACAACAATAATAAATAAATAGCTAATGATTTTTCGAAGTAAACTGGACCGTAATCATAGTGCTTGAGGTCTGTTGATGAGGAAGACAAGGATTCAGTTGTATGAGGGAAAGCAGAGATGCAATTCCCTGAGTTTGACAATTATGTTATTAGCGATGATGGTGGATGCACATTCATCCAGTGACTGCGTGGATTTCAGCTCCCATTTCCACTTGCGACCCAAAGGTTGGTCAATTAATTTGACACTGCAAATTGACCCTAGTTTAGGTGAATCTGCAGTATTATGGGAAGAGTGGGCCACAGGGAAGGAAGATTAGTGGGTGAATGGAAATTTTCTGTAAAATGGCAGAGGTTGGACTGAATAACATTCTAATCTACAAGGATGCAGAGATCTCAGAAGGAGTAGATTGTGCGTGATTGACATTCTTTGACATCAGTCTGAAGAAGGGTCTCGCCCAAAACATCACCCATTCCTTCTCTCCTAGATGCTGCCTGACCTGCTGAGTCACTCCAGCATTTTGTGATACCTTCTTGTTCTTCAAGAACTGTTTCTCCAAGTAGATGTTAAAAATTCATTATGGCCTACCTCCAACAGCACAGACTGTGTAAGTCAACCTGGCTTTATTGGACTTATAATATATTCCTTTGTTCGTCCCACACCGGGGAAATTTACATCGGGGACTTTATCTTGCACTAAACGTTCCACCATTTAACCTGTACCTGTCCAGGTTGATTGTGCATGGCTTATTGTAATTACGTAAAGTATTTTGCTGATTGGATAGCATGCACCAAAAATCTTTTCACTGTACCTTGGTACACATGACAATAATAACCAAACCTAAACTAAGACTGGGCCTGACTTAAGCCACACCGTCAGATGTCAGGTAACTCTAAAAGAAGGGATTGAGTTGCTACTGAAGAGTTGGGGATGGTGGAGTTGGGATACTCAATGTGCTGTGAAGAAGATTACAGCACACTGAGTCCTCTCAACTCCATAACAACTTGTTTAAGCTTGTCTTTCATGGTGATCATTGCTATTGCACAAGTATGCAGTGGAAGGATCTACAAAATTTGAATTATCTGCAGACATAATATTAACCTGACTTAGTATCCCAGCGGTATGAATATTGATATAATATTGATTAATATTCTCTACAAGTAACCCTTGCATCCCCTCTCTCTACATCCCTCCCCCATCTAAGTCGTCTCGATGAGTCTCATTGTCTGTAATTTGTTTTCACCTAACCCACAGCTTGTTTCCTTTATTATCATTACTTTTTTGCACATCTTTCATTCATTTGTTCTATATCTCTCTATTTCACCGTCTATATCTCTCGTTTCCCTTTCCCCTGACTCAATCTGAAGAAGGGTCTCAACCCGAAACATCACCTGTTCCTGTTCTCCAGAGTTACTGGCCCGCTGAGTTACTGCACCTTTTGGGTCTATCTTTAGTATCTAGTCAGACGTCAATCCAGAGTCTTTCAGCTGCCAGACTTTGCTTCGTGAAGTTGAACCTCAGTCTGGCCATTTTGCACCTGCATATTGAGCGTAAAACATTTGCCATCAATCCCATTCCCCCCTCACTCATTACACAATACTCCCAAGAAACCTTTACTGGTAGTGTGTAGAACGGAACTGCAGATGCTGGTATACACTGAAGATAAACGCAAAGTGCAGGAGTAACTCAGCGGGTTGGGCAACATCTCTGGAGAAAAAGGATGGGTAACCGCATTCAAGGCTCTAATACTGCAAAAGAAACTGGGAGTTGACACATTTTCCCTCTCAGTCTCTGAAAAAGGTCTAGATACAAAGGCCCAAAGTAAAGTGGTTCGATTCAATTGAAGAGTCCGAAGAAGGGTCTCGACCCGAAAAGACGCCCATTCCTTCTCTCCAGAGATGCTGCCTGTCCCACTGAGTTACTCCAGCTTTTTGTGTCTGTCTTCAAATTACATTTATAGTATGTGATAAAGTAGTGGCAGGATCCAGATAATAATTGCATGAATCAGAATCAGTCCATGACATTCAATTTGACAAACATAAGATCTTGCAAATGGAAGATAAACTGGAGGGCGCGTTTAATGAATGATGTCAACCCAATAAAGGGAGAACCTTAAGGGAGAAACTGAAAGCAATCTGCAAATTATGATGCATTCAACGTGGACCATGGAAAATCACCACAGGATAGCAATTAACAAAGCACTTAGAACATTGAGCCCCTTTGCCAAATGCAGAGATTGTTGACAGACTGTTTGCTGATATATTTAATTTTCTCCCATCTTCATTCTTTTATTTTGTCTCCTAATTCTGCCATTTACTTCATGTGAAATTATTTAAATTACTTTCTCTCAACTTTTGTTTCACTCCTATCAAGGACAAATACACACTTGGACTGTAAGTAATTCCCTTCAAATGACCATCCACTAATGTAATGCAATGCAAGCCCTCTGATTATCCCATCTACACATATCTGTCCTTGGAACAAACCTCCTGCCTTCATTATAATTGTCGACAGGCCGAATTGAACTGGATTGCCTCCTGCTGAGACCTTATCCAGCTTCAACATGGAAATTTCAATAGGTCCCTCCCATTAATAACAGCAAGTAAAGTATGCTGCTACTCAGGGTCCTAATGCCAGCTGCCTCCCGTTCCTTCTCTCCACAGACGCTGCCTGTCCCGCTGAGTTACTCCAGCATTTTTCATGCCTCCAGTCAGATTTGCGGAAGACTCATCACCCGTTTCACCACTTGGTGTGGCAAATGAATCCACAAATTGAATTTGAAAGACATTGGGTGATGCCGCCAATGGAATACAGGGTCATATGTCTTCTCCCAGTGGAACAAGAGGGCAAGCTCTTTGTCAGCAGTGTGCAGTCCAAGTGGCATCTCCAATAAAGGAAGACTAACAGGGGCACTATTTAGACTTTGAGTTTGTAGACTTTAGAGATACAGCATGGAAACCGGCCATTTAGCCCACCGAGTCTGCGCCGACCAGCGATCACCCTGTACAATCACCAACACACACTTAATTTTACAACTTACTACAAAAGCCAATTTTACTACAAAAGCCAATTATCCTGCAGACCCGCACATCTTTGAAGTGTGGGAGGAACCCTGAGCACCCGGAGAAAACCCACGTGGTCACAGGGAGAACGTACAAGCTCCATGCAAGGAGCACCCACAGTCAGGATCGAACTTGGTTCTCTGGCGCTGTAAGGTAGTAACTCTACCACTGTGCCACCCAGTATTTTTCAGCCGGTATCACACATCACAGTGCTTGGTGGCCGAAAAGCATGTTAACAGCTTCCAATCAGCTGCAGTTGATGTCAAGAATGGAGAAACCCAAAAAAGGAAAAAGGAAACTGAGGAGAAATAAAACAAAAATATTCCTATTAACATCATGAATAGCAACAGATTTCTACATTACAAATAATAAATATCCAAAACTTCTATAGAGAAATGTGAATAAGAGTAGAGCCATTTGATTCTTCGAGTATGCTCTGCCATCCAACAAGGACATGGCTGATCATCTATCTCACCCAACAGGTTCCTATCTGAAGTAGTGACTCGACCCCAAACATCACCCATTCCTTCTCTCCAGAGATGCTGCCTTTCCTGTTGACCAGCATTCTGTGTCTGTCTTCGGTCTTATCTGATCCTCTTATTCCTTGCTTCCTCTCATTTCCAAAAAACTATTAGTATCAGTTTTGAATGCAGTCAATGCCTGAGTTTCTTTGGCCCGCAGGGCAAAATACCACTGACAACTCGCAATCTTTTGAGTGAAAAAACTTCTCATTTCAGTCTGATGTATTTTTGGAGGTGTTCTCGAGCCTTTCAACCACTACTTTCTATACTATCAAATAGTTCAGGGTGACACAAGAGAATGCAGAACCCAAGAAGTTCCCGGTCCTTAATCTTGCACTTTGGCTCCTGTTGCTCATGGGAAATTGATGAAACGTTGTTCAAAATAACTTCTAAAAATAATCATGACATTTTATATCTAAGCTGTAAAGGCATTGAGTTCAATGTTGACTGCACTACATCCTCCTCACAAACCCATTTACATTTAATTAGGTTATTTGTGACCCAGGTATATGTGATTGTCACCATGGAAATTGCTGCAAGCTATTATGATGCTCCTGCAACCACACACCATATATCCACGCTTTGAATGAAAAACCTCCACGGTGTGGAAACATGTCAATAAACATAAATGAGCATTTTTTAGAGTTCTTCAAGTATTTTGTGTGGCATGATGGATCACAGTCATAAAACCTCAGGAGGTTCAAAAACAAACCATTCAGATTCAAGTGATTTTTTTCTTTCAGGACATAATGAAGGATTTTTTTTGTAGAAATTTAGTCTCGATAATCAGCACAAAGACCAGTTTTATTATGAAGAAAGACACAAAATGCTGGAGCAACAGTGGGACAGGCAGCATCCGAAGGAATGGGTGACGTTTCGGGTCATGACCATTCTTCAGACACCAGTTTTATTACTTCAGGAACAAGTGTATTTCAAGCTATATATCAAATATCAAATATCATCAAATATATACATCAAACATCAAGCTATACATCAAATATCAGGCGAGATTTTCTAGCAACCATCCAGTCATTTCACTGGCCCTACAAATTGAGTGGCTGACTTTAGAAATCACCCTTTTTATTTTACTTTGGTGCACGAAACTGTCTCCTCACGTATCAATATACTCACACAATTTCAATGTCATATCTTCCCTGTGAAATCCATAGGTTCTGAATTTCTTGGATGTTAATTCCACAGTTATACGGGAGAGAAAAGTTTGCAATTTCGAAGGATAAGTTAATTTAAATTCCCTCCATGCAACTCATCCGGTTGAGCACAGAAGAGGACCATTTGGAACATCACGCTTTGTCAATTCTTTGAATTACTTGTCCAACTAATCTCACTCCCCTTTTCTTACCCTTTTGCTTGGCAGATATATTTTTTCCCTTTTTAAAATATATTACTAATTTTCTCTCATATCTTGCTGCAGGTGTTCAAAGTGCTGAAGTTTGTGAACTCGGCTCCGAAATAGTTTGCAAAAGATCAGTGGTGTAACTTCGCAACAATGCTTGTGACAGAAACAGAGTACTGTTGGTGGTGTCAAAGAAGCACACATACTTTCTGATGAGAGGTCATTGACCTGCAATGGCAATTCATTAGCTTTCGCATAGGACTGTGCATCATCGAATGGGCCTCAAAAAGGCAGCCAACATCATCAGAGACCCACACCACCCTGGCCACGGTCTCATTTCACTCCTGCCATTGGTAAGACGGTATTTGAGCTGGAAAACTGTAATGTCCAGGTTCAGAAGCAGCTTCGTCCCTTCAACCATCTGGCTATTAAAAACGACAACCTCTAAATAGGCTCTGAACTATATAGACTTGAGGGCATTCATTTTGACTTTGCACTATTATTGGTCACTTATTTGTCTGTTTTTTTAATATATACTGACTTAAAAAAAATATTAAGTGTGTGTGTATATATATATAAATATAAATAAATAGATATACACACACACATAATACAATATAACATTATGTATTATATATATATACATATTTTGTTTTTTATTATTTTGATATTATTATATTGTTTGTCATTATGTTTATTTTTACAGAGTACTATGTCTACATATATGTTGTGCAGCTGCAAGTAGGAATTTAAGTGTTCCGTTTTGGGACATATGACCATAAAATACCTTTGAATCTTGATTCTTGATATAGGATGCACAGTCCAGAAACAGGCCTTTCAGCCCATCCATGCCAGCATTTGCACTACACTTGAGCCTCCTTCAATATTTCCTCGCCTAAATATGAGTGTATCCAGGAATTCCCTCATATGCTTGTTTAATTTGCATTCCAACACATGCAAGTTGTTTTCTTCAAACACCTACTGTGATAGCAAATTGCAAATTGCATATTCTTATCTTTTTTTTGTTAAAAAGATGGTTCTGAATTTCTTACTGAATTTCTTAGTCACTGTCTTACACTGATGGTCTCAAGTCCTGCTCCTCCCTACAATATTCTCTCTTCATGCACCCTGTCAAAAGCTCTAGTAGGTCATTCTTTCATCTTCATTTTCACACAGGAAAGGTGTCTGTCCCTCTACCATTTCTCAATTCACATTTTTAAAATATTATCCTTGCAAATCTCTCCATCCTTTCCGGTGATTCTGTAACCTTTGGCAACTAGAACTGTACATTAGGACTAAGGGTGGTCTAACCGGGATTGGACACAAAAATGAACTGCAGATGCTGATTTATACCAAAGATAGACAAAAAATGCTGGAGTATCTCAGAGGGTCAGGCAGCACCTCTGGAGAAAATGGACAGGTGACGTAGATAGGCCAACTGAAGAAGGGTCACGACCCGAAACGTCACCTATCCATTTTCTCCAGAGATGCTGCCTAACCCATTGAGTTACAGCAGCATTTTGTGTCTATCTTCGGATACAAGCAAAGGACATATTCCCTATTTTGTTCATGAATCACACTGGAAATCAATCCTAGTGTTCGGTTTGCACTTCTATGCCTCTGCTGACCAGTGATCCAACTTCCAGTGAATGGACTGTTTATACTCTGTGACCTCTTTGTTCCTCCATCTCACTTAGACTTGCATCTTCCAAGTAATATGCACCTTCCCTATTCTTCCCACCAAAAGGTAACAGTCCCTGCGTATAACTGTGTTGAATTTCACTTGCCAATTATTTGCCCATACTATAAGTTTATTTATGCTCTCCGTAATCATATCATCATATCATCATATCATATCATATATATACAGCCGGAAACAGGCCTTTTCGGTCCACCACGTCCGTGCCGCCCAGCGATCACCGTAGATTAACACTATCCTACACCCACTAGGGACAATTTTTACATTTACCCAGCCAATTAACCTACATACCTGTCCGTCTTTGGAGTGTGGGAGGAAACCGAAGATCTCGGAGAAAACCCACGCAGATCACGGGGAGAACGTACAAACTCCTTACAGTACAGCACCCGTAGTCAGGATCGAACCTGAGTCTCCGGCGCTGCATTCGCTGTAAAGCAGCAGCTCTACCGCTGCGCTACCGTGCCGCAGTTTTCTACAGCATCCCTTAATCCTCCAATTTAGCACTACATAACTGCAAATTTAAAACAGTTTTTTTAATCACAGACCTTCAACTTTTAATGTAAATTGTGAACAGTAATAGTCACAGCACTGATACTTGTGAAACATCTCTAGACACCTACTTCCATTCTGAGCACCTATCCTTTACTCCCACTTACCACTTTCCACTCTGAAGCCACTTTTAAACCCTTCTGCCACTCTAAACCCAATACCGCATGTCCTGCTGAATATTTCTCATTTTACTGTGTTAAATTTCAAGACAAGCTGTACAAGACAGACTTAACATTAGTCCAATACTGCAGGTTGGCTCGTTAGATTTTAACTGCAGCGATTGTAACAGGCAGATGAATTAGGCTGATCGCATTGTAAAGAAGACACCTGCCTCAGGGTTCACTGATTGATTACTTTGCTAAATCAGACACCACAATTAGTCGTACCACCCTGGCACAGGTACTGACCGTTAACTTTCAGGTGTGTACAACAGTCCTGTACTGAAAAGTATAGTATAAAGAATATAAATTAAAAGGATAGATAGATAGCCACCTTTCTAGTGAAAAAAGAAAGATGAAAGGGTGAGCTACTAGTTTCACATCTTCACTTGGCAATGCATACAATGTCCGTATGGAGTAAGCACATTCTCACTGTGACTCGGCAAGTTTCCCCTAAGTGCTCCACTTTCTTCCTACAATGCAATATTGTGTGGGCTGTTAGGTTAATATGCAAGTGTAAATTATCCCTCATGTGTGGGAGAATCTGAGGTGGTTATTGGGAATTGGGTTCTTGATAGTTGGACTGTGCCCTGAGGGCCTGCCCTATCACTCCACAACTAGTTTGTTGCTTAATATAAGAAAATAACTGCAGATGCTGGTACAAATCGATTTATTCACAAAATGCTGGAGTAACTCAGCAGGTCAGGCAGCATCTCGGGAGAGAAGGAATGGGTGACGTTACGGGTCGAGACCCTTCTTCAGACTCCACAGAGGGGGAGCAGCGAGAGAGCATGTTGCTAAACTCTCGTCGAAGAGAGGAGGAGAACTTCTTCAAAGTGGACATACCTCGAAGAGGTATGCTTCCTTGTCTGCCATGGGTATCAAACCTAACAAGCACTTTTCAAGTAATACTCACATAACCAACATTCTCCATCCTTTAGATTTTTTTTTAGATTTAGAGATACAGCGCAGAAACAGGCCCTTCGGCCCACTGGGTCCGCGCCACCCAGCGATCCTCGCACATTAATACTATCCTACACCCATTAGGGACAATTTTTACATTTGCCCAGCCCATCAATCTACAAACCTGTACGTTTTTGGAGTGTGGGAGGAAACCGAAGATCTCGGAGAAAACCCACGCAGGTCACGGGGAGAACGTACAAACTCCGTACAGTACAGCACCCGTGGTCAGGATCGAACCTGAGTCTCCGGCGCTGCATTCGCTGTAAGGCAGCAACTCTACTGCTGCGCCACCGTGCCACCCTATCATCTCTTTCTGCACAATGGACAAGCAGGCTCCAGAACACAGTCCAAATGCCTAGCACAACCAAAAACATTCAACATCGATGCATTCCTAATGATTTCACCAATAATCCACCTCCAGTGAGATCAAGGCCAGTCAGCTTGGTGGCATGCCATAGGTGAGGATGTGGTCTGGTTTAATTTAGTTTAGTTCATTGTCACGTGTACAGTGTGGGTGTAATTCTGTTGGGTGCTGTCCAGTCAGATTACAATCAAGCCGTTCCCACTGTACAGATGCAGAATAAGGGGAATAACGTTTAGTGCAAGATAAGGTCCCGTAAACTCCAAGTAAAGATAGTCCGAGGGTCACCAGTGAGATAGATGGTAGCTAGGACCGCCCTCTAGTTGGTGATAGGATGGTTCAGTTGCCTATTAAACCGCTGGGAAGAAACTGTCTCTGAATCTTTAGATATGCATTTTCAGACTTCTCTACCACTTGCCTAATGGGAGAGGGGAGAAGAGAGAGTGTCTGGGATGAGACATGTCCTTAATTATGCTGGTGGCCTTGCCAAGGCAGCGTGAAGTGTAGATGGAGTCAATGGAAGGGAAGTTGGTCTGGATGTTTATTTGGAAGTTACTAACAGTAGGCTACTTACTGACCCACCTGATAGTCCAAAAAAACAATGGAAGAAGTGATGGGCACCCATTCCCATTCTTGCCTTCAATTCCTCATCGCTAGAGATGAACCCACAGCAGAAGGTGAAACAAGGGGACCTATCTACACAAGGGTTAAAGAAGCACAAAACTCCAGCACAGCCAGTGAAAGGCACATGTACAACAGAAAGGGATTTGCTGTTTAGTTCCTCACGATAAGGATTTAAAAGGCAATGCATTTCTTACATCTCTGACCAGCACAGAGATGAAAAATGCATTTTGCTTCCATTAAGAATCAGTTCATTGATCTCCCCACTCAAACTCAATCTATTACTCATGACCCAAACTTTCCCAACATTAACATTAAAGGCAGAAATATATATAGCTTCAATTGCAGCAGTTTCTGTAGTGATTGGTACTTGCAAAAATAAATAATTCATCAAGCATAACATTTAAAGAATCATCGTTTTACCATTTATATGTTTCATTTATGATTATGTTGATCATTTGATAAGATCATTGCGGCAGCTTATATATTAAGTAATTTACTATGTGAACATAATTTCCCAAAATCATATGCTTTGGAAAATGTACAATCGATGCATCGTGAAAATATAGGAAGGCTGAAGCCAAAGAGGAATTTTAAACTACGAAAACTTCAAAGTCAATACTTTTCTTGGAACAAGACATAATGTTATGTTTGCAAACAAAGTGGTGATGAAGACCATGACTTGATGTAAGCATGTATTACAAGGAGCCCCGAGTGATCAACGGTTTATATTGATGGAACAGCACAAGTGCACTGAAGTGGTCAGTAAAAGCACGGATAATGGTATCAGCAGCGGCAGAAACAGCAGGGGCAGATCATCACCCGCAGTGGAGATGCGTCGTTTGGGTAATGGAAAATGCATGGGAAGGAAATTTCAATCCTGGTTCAAACAGGAGAAAGAGAGAAAATGGGTGCCTTGGGAATGGTGCATCGGCTACAAGCTCATGACAATGCCTTGAGTCTTCCTAATGTTTAGGTAGTTGCAGTTTTAGCTTTAGAGATGCAGTATAGAAGCAGGCCCTTCGGCCCTCCGAGTCCATGCTGACCAACGATCACCCGCACACTAATTCTATGTAATCCCAGTTTCTCATCCTGCACGCTCGGGCCAATTTACAGAAGCCAATGAACCTACATCTTTGTACATCTTTGGAACATGAGAGGAAACTGGAGCACTTGGAAAAAACTCACGTGGTCACAGGGAGAACGTATAAACTCCATACAGACAGCATCTGTAGTCAGGATCGAACCGGGGTCTCTGGCGCTGAAAGGCAGCAACTCTACCACAGCGCCACTGTGCCGCCCCATTTAAGTTGAAACTTAAATTTATGAAATAACTTCTGTTAGGACATGGTGCTCTAGGTGTTTACTACAACACAGATTACAAGTTTAAAGCTAACTGAAATGAGATATGTCATGTTTTACTTGATTGTTCCTGCCATAATGACCCGTTAATTAACAAGAAGGAAAATGCTGACAAGGGAAGTCGTTTCTTTAACCATGACATTAGATGAAACAAACTGCCTATTTGATGGTTGTTGGGTTATATCTCTCACAGATCCCAATAGCTTTAACACTTCAACCTTTGGTTGATTATTGTAACACTAAATTACCTCGTAATTAATTTTTAATCAAATGATCATTACACTCTAATTTATTTTTTCTCCTGAGATATTGTTAATGTTTTCCAATGGTTTCAGCTGTTTTCCCTGGAACAAATCTGTACAACGTCATTTTAGCCAGGCATTCCTCCTCAGATTCTAGCTCAGATAGTTCTGTCATGTAGTCAAAAGTGATCAGATCAGACCTTACAGCGCCAGGGACCCGGGTTCAATCCCGACTACGGGTGCTGTCTGTACGGAGTTTGTACGTTCTTCCCGTGACCTGCATGGGTTTTCTCCGAATTCCTCCCACTCTCCAAAAACGTACAGGTTTGTAGGTTAATTGGCTTGGTATAAGTGTAAAATTGTCTCTAGTGTGTGTAGGATAGTGTTAATGTGCGGGGATCGCTGGTCGGTGCGGACTCGGTGGGCCGAAGGGCCTGTTTCCACGCTGTATCTCTAAATCTAAAACTAAACAAAAGGTCAGTAAAAGGTAAAAATCCTGTTTTCTTTTTACATCAGGTGATAGCAATTGATTAATCAACTAAGAGTCTACCGAAGATAGACACAAAGTACTGAGGTACCTCAGCGAGCCAAGCAGAATCTCTGGAGAAAAAGGTTAGGTAACTTTTGGGTCGGGACCCTTCTTCAGACGGGTTCGGAACCTTCAGACCCTCACAAAGGTGTACCACAAGTTTACTTTCCCTGTTTCACATTTAAGACCAAGTACTCTTCAATACAGAGCACGATCATAAATTCACTCTCCACCGACAGTGTTGTACTTGGATTTAGTAACATTTACTCCAGGACTATCCGATTAAATTTCGGCACTAAAGGAGGATTATAATATTTAGAATACTCCTTGAGGCTGCAGAGAGAAATGGTATACTAGTTGTTTCCTCCACTGTTTCAGTGAGAGTGTTTGGACATTAACTGCTACCAAACCTGTTGCCATCAAGACATTTGGTGCCCTCTTATCTGAGATGCTCCCTTTGTTCGAGCCATCATTTTCTGTGATGGAAAAACAAGTTATTTTTCTCTCTTTTCCAGTTCTACCGAAGGATATCTGATCTGAAGCATTAACTGTTTCTCTTTCCATAAATTCTGCTTCATCTGCTGTGTTGCCTGCAGATTCTGTCTATTTAATCGCAAACTTCCAATAAATTTTATTTTGCATAAAATTGTTTACCTTTCCCTGTCTGAGGATCTCATTCTCCCCCAATCTGTGTACGTGCCTATCCTGTGACTATCCTGTGCCATCAAACAGGCCATTCACATCTATCAACCAGCTGTTGCTTCCACTTTTTAAGATGAGAGAGTGACAGGGCTAAGCAGATGGGGTCCTAAAGGTAAGTCCCCTGGCACTCTCCCTGCAGGTGTCCAGATGGGTTGCCTTCTGCTTCAGCTCCCGTCCGACCGATTCCTACCCACTCTACCTGCAGTGAAAATTGACCCTTGTGCTCAAAGCACTTCTCGCCCAAAAATGTAGCTCATGAAAAGTGCACTGATAAAGCATTGTTCTCTCCGTGGGGGAAAATGTAAATTCTGAACGCAGCCAAAGAAAGCAATGAATACAACTGCACAGCAAAGTGGGCTTTTAGCAGGGACAATCTCAAGAAGTCATGCCGAATTGCACTTTAACGCTGAGTTTTCTCACCACATTAAGCCTGGCACAGCCTGCCAAAGAGTTGGTGTGGAAAGTTGCCTGTAATTCAAGACTGTTGGGAAGATTAAAGAAATGTCAGCAGAAAATAAATAAAATATTTTGGTCCCAAAAGCTCTATTTATGTTCTCACTGTGCATTTTATTATTTTCGAATGCTGCTCCAGAGAAAGCATAGTTGGCAAACTGTTGTGATGTGAAATAAATCTGGAGTTATGAATTAGTTGATGGGCAATTGATGGAGCATCACCACAGCAACCATACCCTCTCGTTACAACCAGTAAAGTGAAGGGGCTATTACATGTGGCATGCAGGGGAGGCATATTAAACTGACAAAGACCCTCAGATACTTTTTAACACAATTGTCTTTGGTTGCTTCATCAATGACCTTCTCTCCAGTGGACCAAGAGAAACATCAGTTAATTAAATCTGTTCATTATCTTTCCATAAGAATGTAGTCAGTCAATGAAGGACAACTGAACTTGGCATGAGATCCATGTGGGAACAACATTTTGTGGTGTATTATTTTAAGATGTTGGCCATGGTTTAACGGGAACATTTATGTCTGAGTTCAAAGTTTGGTTCCAGAGACTTAGTGTCTAATCTAAGGTGACACTTCAATGCATTACTGAATAAATGCCTTCTCCAGCTTCCTATATGGATGTAAAGGAATGCATTACATTGTTCACTATATATTATCTATGTGTATAGTGTATACGGGCATGTTATGCTGCTTCAAGTAAGGATGTAATTGAATAAGAAAATAACTGCAGATGCTGGTACAAATCGATTTATTCACAAAATGCTGGAGTAACTCAGGCAGCATCTCGGGAGAAAAGGAATGGGTGACGTTTCGGGTCGAGACCCTTCTTCAGATGTAATTGTTCTGTTTTCAGCACGTATGACAATTAAGCATTCCTGACCTGCAATTCTCAATATTGGTTTCCCAGGATGTGAATTTGACTTGACTTGATGGGCCAAATGGCCTAATTCTGTCCATGTAACTTATTAAC
This sequence comes from Rhinoraja longicauda, assembly GCF_053455715.1. NCBI lineage: Eukaryota > Metazoa > Chordata > Chondrichthyes > Rajiformes > Arhynchobatidae > Rhinoraja > Rhinoraja longicauda. The sequence continues at coordinate 32,843,115 of NC_135958.1, forward strand.
TTATAATTTGCAGGTGCCTGAATGCTGTTGGAACTGCACTCGTCAAAGCAAGTAGAATGTATTCCGTGGTACTCCTGATATTTGCCTTGCGCTGGAGGAAAGGCTTTGAGAAGTAAGGAGGTGAGTGTCCTAGAATAGGATACTCAACTTCTCACACACTGCTGTAGTTACAGTAATTTATGTGGCTGGTCCAGTTAGGTTTGCTGTCCACAGTGATCCCCAAAATGGCGACGGAGGAGGATTTCATGATGGTAATGCTCTTGCATGTCAAAAGAAAAGTAGACTCTCTCATTTCAGAAAATCACTGCCTGGCATTTGGGTGGCAATCATTTTACCTGTCAGCCTCAGGCCAAGCTTAATTATTGGCCATATCTTTGACACGTGGATGGGAACAGTTCCATACTTGAACATTTTCATTATTAAATCTTGTTGATTAATCAAAGAGAAAATCTAAATATCAAAAACTTAAATTCTTTGAAAATAATTAGGCATCCTGAAGATGAGAAACTCTCATCAAAGTTCAGCTGCACCGTCAAAGCCAGATCTTTGGCAATCCAACATCACTGCCATGTGGTCACCATTGACCAGATGTTCTTTGGTACTTCCCATAAAAATGCAGAGTTTAAGTCAAGATAAAAAGCCGGTTACACTATAACCCATGTCTTATCCGTGACTCTTCAAAATATGCCTAATAAATCTCTCCACACATGCTGTTAAAGGTCAACACAGTAGCACAGCATTAGAGTTGCTGCCTTACAGCACCAGAGACCCGGGTTTGATCCTGACTACGGGTGCCAGGTCTGCACAAAGTTTATATGTTCTCCCTGTGATCACGTGACTTTTCTCTGGGTGCTCAGCTTACATTCCAAAGATGCACAGGTTTGTAGGTTAATTGGCCTCTGTGCATTGTTCCTATTGTGTAGGATAGAACTGATATACAGGTGATTGCTGGTTGGCACAGACCTGGTAGGCCGAAGGCCCTGTTTCCATGCTGTCTCTCTAAACTAAACTAAACATCTGACTTGATTTCTTTGGAACAAAATAAATTTGGTTCAGGAGGGCAGACCTTTCAGAATAAAGATCAAAAGTATGTGATGACCAACATGTTAACCCCGTTTCTCGTCCCACTGATCTGTGGAGCACTTCCTGGATTTTCTGTTTCTATTTCAAATTTTCAACATCATCAGCATTTTTTTAAAAAAACAGATCAATTTCCCTTGGTTGACACCACTGTTATTGGGCTCAATGCCCAGACGCAGGATGTAAAGTCACCAATCTATGCACCACAGAAGCAAGCCTTTGGCAGAACTCATTCACACTGACTAAGTTGCCGAACCGAGCTAGTCCCACTTGCCTGCACCGAGAGAATATCAATCCAAACTTATCCAATTCGTACTTATCTTTGCCACTCAAGATTTTAGCTTCCTACACTTCAAGGAAAAAAGATCCAGCCTATCTAGCCTCTCCTTCTAATTCAAAACCTCCAGGCAAATAACATTCTTGTAATTTTTTTTGCATCCTTTCCAGTGTAATGACATCCTTCCTATAGCAGCTTGGCCAGAACTCAACACAATACTCCAAATGCAGCCTTGTCAATGTCCTGTACAGTCTTAACGTGACATCCCAACTCCAGAACTCAATACCATGATTAATGAATGTAAGCATGCCTTCTTCACCATCCGGGACCTAACATCGCCCGGCGCGGCTCGGCCGCGGGACCTAACATCGCCCGGCGCGGCGCGGCCGCGGGACTTAGCAGCGCACGGTACGGCCGCAGGGCCTTCCATCGCCCGGCTCGGCCACGGGACGTTTCAGCACCCGGTGCGGCTCGGCCGCGGGGCCTTCAATCGCCCGGCTCGGCCGCGGGACGTTTCAGCGCTCGGTGCGGCTCGGCCGCGGGGACTCCCATACCCTTGCGGGGACTGTGCGGGTCGGTCGGGGACGAGCTGTCTGTCCGTGGGCGTGGGGAAGAGAGTGGAAGTTTTGTTGCCTCCATCACAGTGAAGGGGTGTTTGGAGTCACTGTGATGGACGTTTGTGTTGGGGTCATGTGTCTTGTGTTCTTTTTTTGTGTGACTGCTATGTAATTTCGTTCGGCACCTTGGTACTGAATGACAAATAAAGCTCTGTATTCTGTATTCTGTATGTACCTGGATCCCTGGGACTCCCTGTTCTACAACACTACCCAGGGCTCTACCATTATCATAAATACATAAGTTCACAAGTGATCGGAATTGAATTAAGCCATTTGGCTCATCAAGTCTACTCCGTTATTCAATCATGGGTGATCTATCTTTCCCTCAACCCCATTCTCCTGTCTTCTCCCCATAACCCCTGACACCCGTACTTATCAAGATTCTATCAATCTCTGCCTTACAAATATCCATTATATGCAGGCAGTCTGAAGAAGGGTCTCGACCCGAAACATCACCCATTCCTTCTCTCCAGAGATGCTGTCTATCCCGCTGAGTTACTCCAGCTATTTGTGCCTATCCACATAAAGTGGCACCCTGGCCTGCCCGTGTGCTAAATCAGCCGTACCAGATCATTTTGAAACACAATTTGTTCTCTCTACTGCAGTGCAAATACACTAGATCAATTTCTTCCCGGGTTCCCCTCATCCAAAGTTTTACTCATGGCTTTCAATGATTTTCCACCTGTAGCTGTGAGAGTAAAGGTTATTGTAAATATCATAAGATCATAAGTGAAAGGAGTAGAATTAGGCTGTTCAGCCCATCAAGTCTTCTCCGCCATACAATCATGGCTGATCTATCTATCCCTCTTAACCCCATTCTCCTGCCTTCTTCCCATAACCTCTGACACCCGTACTAATCAAGAATCTATCTATCTCTGCCTTAAATATATCCATTGACTTTGCTTCCACAGCCTTCCATGGCAATGAATTCCACAGATTCACCACCCTCTGACTAAAGAAATTCCTCCTCATCATTCTAAAAGAATTTGCCTTTAATTCTGAGGCTATGACCTCTAGTCCTAGACTCTCCCACTAGTGGAAGCATCCTGTCTACAGTCACTCTATCCAAGCCTTTCACTACTCTGTACATTTCAATGAGGTCCCCCTTCATTCTTCTAAACTCCAGCTTGTCTAGGCCCAGCACTGTCAAGTATAGTGGGATTACCATTGCCTAAGGACTGTCATGGAGATTTTCTTTGATGCACTGTTACGCCACATTTGCAGCTTGACGGCTGAATCTCACAATAAAGTGTGTCCTGTTTCACTTGATATTCTGTTCCGAAATAGTCAACATGTGAAACCCCAGCCCTAACCGACATCTCCTATTAACCCTCATGTCCATTTTTAAGATCAACATCTCAGAAAGACCCATCTCCAGTTCCCTTCATCTTTTTCTCACCAAATGCTGGCCTGACAAATGTCCTTCCCGATTCCCATATTCACTGATAATCTGAACAACTCGCCCTCCTCAGGTACCCTGCTCCTAATCTACAACTATGCCTTCATCACCCTTTTCATTTGACGATAGTAACTTACTCCCCTTCATACTACTTGACCTGCCTCGACCTGCTTCTTTTAATGTCTCTCCATGGTTGCCCAGCTCGGACTGCTAGATCTGGTTACTTTTTTTACCCATCCGTTTATAGCCAGACAATTAATTTCCCTGGCTCCTCAGTTGCTCCAGCCTTCACCTAATGCCCCTGGTCCCTCTGGCCTTGACAATTCCAATACTTACTGATTCTACCCTTGCTAAATCCGACGCTATCCAAAACTCTGCTGCCTGTGGCCAACTCACAAACAAGTCCTGTTCACCAGACATCTGTGTTTTCTGACCAATCTCAGCTTAAAATGCACAACATAAATAGGTTTTCAAACCTATTTATGCCCTTATCCCTCTCCATCTTTAATTTCCTCCTGCTTTGCAAATCTGCATGATTACTGCCAGTTTCCAATTCTGTTTTTTTTTTTTAGCATCTCTGATTAATCTCTGGCAGCTGTGCCTTCATCAGTTAAGGCTCCATGATCTAGTATTCCTATTATGCTTCTTTGCCCTTGGCTCTCCCTCGCTTTCTCTTCGCCTTGAAGGTGCTCTTAAAATCTTATCTCTTTGACCAGCCTTTTGGTCATTTCCCACATAACTCAGTTTCAAGCTACGTGCGATAAAGCTCCTGTGAAGTGCCTTGTGATCTTTTAGTAGGTTAAAGGTGCCAGATAAACCATGTTCCAATTGTAGTCAGCACACCATTAACCCATCTGAGGGACTGAATGAAAAATCTACTAAGTTTAAACAGAATAGAAATTTACAATACGAAAGGAGACATTTTGGTGTGCTCATCTGGGTTGAGAATGGAACTCTCTATTCACTGTGAAGGTAGACACAAAATGCTGGAGTAACTCAGCGGGTCAGGCAGCTTCTCTGGGGAGATGGAATGGATGATGTTTCGGGTCGAGACCCTTCTTTAGACTGATGTCAGGGGAGGGGGCGGGACAAAGATAGGATGTAGTTGGAGACAGGAAGACAGTGGGAGAACTGGGAGGGGGAGGAGAAAGAGAGGATAGAGGAGCTATCTGAAGTTAGAGAAATCAAAGTCAATGAGGTTGGAGGAGGTGCAGGTGAACCTCTGCCGCACCTGGAAAGACTGTTTGGGTCCTTGGATGGAGTCGTGGGGGGAGGTAAAGGGACAGGTGTTGCATCTCCTGCAGTTGCAGGGGAAAGTACCTGGAGAAGGGGTGGTTTGGGTGACCAGGGAGTTGCGGAGGGAATGGTCTCTGCGGAAAGCAGAAAGGGGGAAGTTGGGACGATGTGGCCAGTGGTGGGATCCCGTTGGAGGTGACGGAAACGTTGGAGGATAATTTGTTGTATACGACGGCTGATGGGGTGGAAGGTGAGGACAAGGGGGACTCTATCCTTATTCACTGTTCTCAATTTGCAATCTTACACATTGTGATTTTTCAACTACTATCCAAGTATATGTTTAGGTAACAATTCCTCTGTCGTTCTTTCAGACAATGAGTTCCAGGAGTTATTACTGTTCAGGTGAAACCATTTTTCATCATCATCCCTTTAATCCTCTACTAATTAATTTTATGTTCATCTTCCCTTGTTAGATAATTCTCTGCCAAGGCTTCTTCCTGTTTAGCTTCTTGTGCCTTTTTGACTTTATAAATCAGAACAGGAGACTTGGAAGCTGGTATTATTTCTTCTCAATCTCCTTCTCTCACAGGGAGAAGTGTATATTTAGCTTTTTCATGGACTCAGTTCATAGCACACTTGTGCCTCTCTCTTGGGATTGCCAGTTCAAAATTCACTTCAGGCACAGCTCAAGACTAATAATCCGGTGCAGTATGGGGATATGCTGTTTTGGTTAAGAAGTTGCCAGTTACTTTTTCCTCTCCATCATTAATTCATGCCGAAGGTAGACATGAAATGCTGGAGTAACTCAGTGGGAACAGGCAGCATCTCTGGAAAGAAGGAATGGGTGACGTTTTGGGTCGAGACCCTTCTTCAGAGTGGGCGGGCAGAGATAGAATGTAGCCAGAGACAGTAAGACCACTGGGAGAACTGGAAGGGGGAGGGGATGGAGAGAGAGGGAAAGCAAGGGCTATTTGAAGTTAGACAATTCAATGCTCATACCGCTGGAGTGTAAGGTACCCAAGCGAAGTATGAGGTGCTGTTCCTCCAATTTGCGCTGGGCCTCACTCGGACAATGGAGGAGGCCCAGGACAGAAAGGTCAGTTGGGAATGGGAAGGGCAGTTAAAGTGCTGAGCAACTGGGGGCTCAGGTAGGTTAAGGCAGACTGAGCGGAGGTGTTCAGCGAAACGATCGCCGAGCCTGCGCTTGGTCTCGCCAATGTACAGGGGTTGACACCTGGACAGCGGATACAGAAGATGAGGTTGGAGGAAGTGCAAGTGAACCTTTGCCTCCCTGAAAAGAGTATTGGGGTCCTTGGGTGGAGTAAAGGGAGGAGGTAAAGGGACAGATGTTGCATCTCCTACAGTTGCAGGGGAAAGTACCTGGAGAGGGGGTGGTTTAGGTGGGAAGGGACGAGTTGACCAAGGAGTTGCGGAGGGATTAATTCATGCCTGCAGTGTCAGACATGGTCAGAGTGAATCTCTGTAAGCAGTAGATTGTTAAGCATGATTCCATACTAATTCCTTGGGTTTGATTTAGAGACCTCTATGACTGCATGAGCAAATAAGATAAATAAAAGATTTTGATCACTCATAACGAGATCTTTGCAAAGAAGAAACCAAGTGGTACGTGAGATCTGCATACACACCATTACCTTCAAAAAACTAGTGCGAGTGTCTTCTCTTGCGATCTGAACTTTGGCCAAGTCCTTCACGTGAACAGATGCTGCTTGGATGTGGAATGCAGGTACGATCAGCTCCATATCTTTTGCAGCAAACACGGAACCATCTGCTTCAACCCGCAAGTCTGGATTTGAGATTGAAAACTCCAGTCCTTCATTCCCACTGCAGTCATCAAAGAGCACTGAAAGACATTGAAAGAAAAGGCAATTAAGATATACCGTAGCTTTACCTGCCAGACTATATTACAGGTCCACCACAGATTTTACAACAGCCTTGTTTCCAGAGCCTTTCTGGATTATCCATTTTGCCAGACCAACAGAGTTCACGGCCACCGAGAGGAGGCCAATGGTATCAGAATGGTCCATCTAGGAACCAAGATCTAGGAATCAAGAACCAGGGAAGCCTGCAAAGTTGGCCGGGGAAGTCGGCCATGGGAATGGATATGCTGGCTCTGGCCGAGCCGGAGTTCCAGAGCCCTGGCCTCAGGCTGCAAATTCGACCCACTCATCGGCCGCGGAAGTCAGCAATGGGAATGGATCTGTTGGCTATGGCTGGGCTAGAGTTCCAGAGCCCCAGCCACAAGGGAAAATTCGACCCGCCAGTTGGCGCAGAAGTCCTGATGAGATCAAGATCGTCTGCCTCACCCGGCCTAGGCGCTACATTTTCGGGGAGACTTCTAGTGGGGGGTTTCAAGTGCGCTTTCATCATTTTGTCTGGATTAAAGGAGGTGCCAGAAAATCAGTGGACTTGCATTCTTAAGACAAGGCACAGTGGTGTCTCAAGTCTAAGGAGCAGGCCACCTCTGGTTCCTACACAATGTACATGGATTGCTTCTACCAATATGCATGTAAAATGATAAGAAAGCATTCATTGCATTAGTAGGATATTGACTTCTGACTATCAATATCTCACAACACATAAAGCTGGATGACAACATCAATGTAAAACCAATGCACCAACATTTAATATACATTTAAAAGAAGCAGCAATCTTTTCTCTTTGGCCTATTGTACAACTAATGTGAATATCTACAAACAATCAGATCTGTTCTGGTCATGATTTGCAAATAGTTTTCATAGCACTTGATGAGGCATTTGCAAATTGGTGATCAGAATCAGGATTTATTTTCAATTCACTGACCTTTGGCACATATTGTTTTGTTTATTTTTGTTACAACACTGGCATTTGTTCTCTCGATTCCATCCAATAGACAATAGACAATAGGTGCAGGAGGAGGCCATTCGGCCCTTCGAGCCAGCACCACCATTTAATGTGATCATGGCTGATCATTCTCAATCAGTCCCCCGTTCCTGCTTTCTCCCCATACCCCCTGACTCCGCTATCCTTAAGAGTGCTATCCTTAAGAGCTCTATCTATCCCCCCCCCCCCACCGTGTTATCTACAAACAATTAGAAGAGCAGAACTTACTATTTTATTTTACTAACAAATGAACCAGGTTATTTTTGAAATTCCCGATTTTTTCTCACATGAGCGCATCAAACCAAAAATTAACCAGTAGCCAGCGAGTTATAAAATAACTCTTCCCCCATATTATTCTCCCCTCTCTCATCAGGCAAGAGGTACAGCAGTGAGAAAAAAAAAACCTCCAGATTCAGGGACATTTTCTTCCCAGCTGTTATCAGGCAAGTGAAACATTCTATCACCAATTAGAGAGCATTGGAGATCCTTTTTTGATCTGATTTTGCTGGACTTTATCTTGCATTAAGATATTCCATTTATCATGCATCTGTACACTGTGGATGACTCGATTGTAATCATGTATTGTCTTTGCGCTGACTGGTTAGCATGCAACAAAAGCCTTTCACTTTCCCTCGGTACACGATAATAAACTAAACTGAAGTAAACTATAGATCCCTTCAATGGTGGGGAGGCCAGTACTCATGATGGACTGGGCAGTGCTCACTTTTTTCCACAAACCAAAACAATATTTGCAGTAAATTTGGTCCCTTGGCTGTGAGCCAAAGGTCAGTGAATTGAAAATAAATCCTGATTCTGATCACCAATTTGCAAATGCCTCATCAAGTGCTATGAAAACTATTTTGCGATAAGTACTGTATGTGAAAAGGTAAATAGAGCATAAGAAATGAAGGCAGGAATGGGCCATGCACCTCACCAAGCCTACTTTGTCATTCGAGTAGATTATGGCTGCTCTGATTGCTGGCCTGATCCAATTAACCTGAAATTCCCATCGAATAACTTCAAACTTCAAAAATGTGTAATAAATACAACTTCTAGCACAGCGAGTAGCAAGCTTGAATTATCCTATGCTGGTGCAAGCAAGGGTCGCAAGCAGACAGCTTGTGCCAGCCTAATTTTTAACTTCATAATGTCAGCTGTGGCTCCAATTGCAGCACTTGCCTCCCTCTTGAGGTTGAGGGGCAGGGACTTGAGCAAATATACTTTAGACCTGACCATCGAATGTAGTAAGGCAAGGCAAGGCAAGGCAAGTTTATTTATAAAGCACATTTCAGCAACAAGGCAATTCAAAGTGCTTTACATAAAACATTACAGAGCAATTAAAAGCAATTGAAAACAGTCATTAAAGAGAATAGAAAATAAAAACATGCTAAAATAGAATAAGATAGGTATAAAATACAAGAATAAAAGTTGAAATAAAAGTTACAGTGCAGTGTAAGAAATTAATAATTATTTGATTTTATAAAAGGCAGTGTCAAACAGAAAAGTCTTCAGCCTCAATTTAAAAGAACTGAGAGTTGCAGCGGAGAGTTGCACCTACAGTTTAAATTCCATTTGGAATATTTTGGATTTACCAAGAACTAAGAACCTGCAGCTTTCCGGGAGTAGTGCTGAACTGTTATTGATATTGTCTTTTGCACAGTGTCTCTCATGGACATAATGGAGCCCATTGCATTATTCTGAAGAGCTGACAAGTTGTCCTGGCTAATATTGATTCCACATTCAACATTATAATCGTACCACATTATTGTTCATTGGAATTTGATATGTCAGCCACATTCCCTATATTGCAACATTATTTACACTTCAAAATATACGTCATTTGTTTCTATATATTTGCAATATCCTGAAAAGGATGCAAAAATCACTGTAGAATTGGATTTTCAGTACGGGATGTATTTCAGTAATTTACAGTTTACTGCCATATGATTTCAACGAGGTTAACAAAGCAAGACAGCAATAACAACATAACATAACAACACTTTATTGTCACTCGGCACAACACCGAGCGAAATTTCAGCAGTCACACAAAATACAGCAAAAAGAAAAGAACACAGGACACCCGACCCCAACACAAACATCCATCACAGTGACTCCAAACACCCCCTCACTGTGATGGAGGCAACAAAACTTCCCCTCTCTTCCCCCCGCACCCACGGACAGGCAGCTCGACCCCTACCGAGGCAAACGACACGCACAGCCCCCGCAAGGGGATGGAAGGCCCCCCGGCCGAGCCGCCCCGGGCACCGAAACGTCCCGCGGCCACACCGGGCGATGTTAAGTCCAACGGCCGAGCCGCACCGGGCACTGAAACGTCCCGCGGCCGAACAGCGCTGACGATGTTAAGTCCAGCGGCCAAGCCGCACCGGGCACTGAAACGTCCCGCGGCCACACCGGGCGATGTTAAGTCCAGCGGCCAAGCCGCACCGGGCATTGAAACGTCCCGCGGCCGAGCCGCACCGGGCACTGAAACGTCCCGCGGCCACACCGGGCACTGAAACGTCCCGCGGCCACACCGGGCGATGTTAAGTCCAGCGGCCAAGCCGCACCGGGCACTGAAACGTCCCGCGGCCGAGCCGCACCGGGCACTGAAACGTCCCGCGGCCGCACCGGGCGATGTTAAGTCCAGCGGCCGAGCCGCACCGGGCACTGAAACGTCCCGCGGCCGAGCTGCGCCGGCAATGTTAAGGCCCGCAGCCGAGCCGCACCGGGCACTGAAACGTCCCGCAGCCGAGCTGCGCCGGCAATGTTAAGGCCCGCAGCCGAGCCGCGCCCCGGGGAAGAGACCTAATAAAATAAAGGTTTCCCCCCGCCCCACCCCCCCCCCCCACCCCACCCCACACCCCCACCACACCCCCACCACACACCCCCACCACACATACACAGCCAAAAACAGAAACAAAAACCATCCCAACACCGACACAAACAAAAAAAAAAAAGAAAAAAAGACAACAGACTGCCAGAGAGCCGCAGCCCCAAGGAACTGCAGATGCTTGGGTCAGGCAGCCTCCTTGGAGAACATGGATGGGTGACGTTTCAGGTCGAGACCCCTCTTCAGACTGGGTTTTTCTTGAGTCTGAAGAAGGATCCAACCCATATCCATGTTCTCTAGGAATGCAGCTTAACTCGCTGAATTACTGCAGCATTTTGTGTCTAGCTAAAGCAAGATAGCACAAGCTTATGAGATGTAACAGCAACAATGCTGTGTTTCCACATTAATAAGATCACGTGTCTTCTGCAGGGCATGCAGCAGCTGCCTACTGCCTGGACACTGCTGACCTCCATGGCGAGAACCGGCTTACCATTTACCAACCTGCCAATGGTGACTTCATTGTCAGCGCTATTCAGATCCTAAATGATCAGCTCCAGCATACAATCAGGCTTTTTTTGTAATGTAATGGCATCACAAAGAGGTGGGGGTGGGGGTCTGGGATGCAGGCCAGAACAAATACCCACATGGAACAGGAGAAATCTTAGACATGTGTCTAGGTCATGCCCCCTTAGCTTTGCTAGCTGTCAAACTTCTCAATAGACAATAGACAATAGTTGCAGGAGGAGGCCATTCGGCCCTTTGAGTCAGCACCACCATTCAATGTGATCATGGCTGATCATTCTCAATCAGTACCCTGTTCCTGCCTTCTCCCCATACCCCCTGACACCGCTATCCTTAAGAGCTCTATTTAGCTCTCTCTCGAATGCATTCAGAGAATTGGCCTCCACTGCCTTCTGAGGCAGAGAATTCCACAGATTTACAACTCTCTGACTGAAAAAGTTCTTCCTCAAGTACTGTGAATATCTCTTAATATCCTTGATATTCAGAAACTCTTAACTATCAATGAAGTAATTACAATGTCCCAGGTCACGGTCCTCAGGCACCTAAACTTTATAACTGAAGAGAGCAGGGAGATGAGGGTGTGGGTCTTTGGTTATTTTAGCTATTTTTTTGAGGCTGCACCTCCTGTAGATCCCTTTGATGGTGGAGATTCAAAGGGATCTACGAAATGGGTGATAATGTTCACTACTTCCTGCAGCCTCCTTCATTCGTGGGTGTTTGAGTTATACAAAGATATATATTTACATTATAAAAATATATGTTTACACATTGCAAAAATATATATTCCTTTAAAGCATAAAAATGCTAAAAGAAAAGCAGCATTAAATTAAAGAGGGAATGGGTGACGTTTTGAGTCAAGACCCTTCTTCAGACTGAGGATCTCGACCCGAAACGTCACCCATTCCCTCTCCCCTAGATGCTGCCTGACCTGCTGAGTTACTCCAGCATTTTGAGATACCTTTGATTTGTACCAGCATCTGAAGTTATTTTCCTACATTAAATTAAAGGAAGTGGCTTGTAAGGTTGTCAGAAACAGCAGATCTGAAGATTGGCAGCATTTTCGAAGTTGGCAAAGGAAGACTAAAAAATGTTAGATGAAAAGGCATGTTGAAAATTAGAGGAGGCTAAAAAGAGCCATAAACATGGATTGTAAGAGTTTCTATGCAAAATGGGAAAGGGTAAATGTAAGCCCTTAAGAAGTCGGGAGAAATTATCAAGTGGGATAACAAAATGGCAGACGAATTAAATAGTTATATTTTATCTGCCTTCACAGAAGAGAACACAAACAACCAGCCAGAAATATTAGAGTACCAGGTCTAGTAAGAACAAAGAACTGAAAGAAATAAGCATCAGTCAAAAAGTAGTCTGGGAGAAGTTGGAGAGTTTGAATGTCAATAAATCCCAGGGACATGATGGCCTACAGAGCAGAATTTTTGAAAGAGATGGCTATCGAAATAGTGGATGATCTTATCATTATTTATAGATTGTAGTATTGTTCCCATGTGGTGGAGGTAAATATGACCCCACTATTTAAGAAAGGATGGAGAGAGAAACAAGGAAACTACCAACCAGTTGATAGTAATGACAGTGGCCAGGAAAATAATAGAATCTGGAATAAAGGATGTAATAACAGAATACTTTGAGAGAAAAAACCCATTCAAATCGATTAGAATTATCATGGATTCATGATATCATGTTTGATTAATCTATTGGAGTTCTTTGAGGAGATCAGTTTAAAAAAGGGGAAACCAATGGATGTGGTGTATATGGACTTTCAGAAGGTCCCACACAGAGTGTTGGTGAACAAGGGAAGGGGAACCAAGAACCAGAGGACATCGATTTAAGAGGAGAGGGGAAAGATTGAAGGGGAAAGACCTGATGGGCAACGTTTGAATTCAGAGGGTGGTGGATACATGGAACAAGCGGCTTGAAAAGGGAGTTGAGGCAGATACAATAAAAATATTTAAAAGTCAAATGGACAGATACATGGGTGTGGGCAAATTGGACCGGCTTAGATGGAGCATCTTGGTGGGCATGGATGGAGATGGAGCATCTTGTGGGCTTAGATAGAGTATCTTGGTGGGCATGGATGGAGATGGAGCATCTTGTGGGCTTAGATGGAGCATCTTGGTGGGCATGGACGACTTGGGCCAAAAGGTGAGTTTCCATGCTGTACGATTCTATTAGAAAATTTATAAAATCTTATAAAATCAGGATTCATACCAATCCACAAAACTGCACCTCAGTGCAAACAAAGATGTAATTACTATGAGTAATCTCTAATGATACACAAAACAGGAACAAAATTGCTTTATAAAACTGGAGTTGCGACCAATACAAAAATGGAATGAGAATTAGTTTAGTTTAGTTTATTATTGTTGTGTGTGCCAAATGCTTTTTGTGCTATCCAGTCAGCTATACAAGATTACAATCAAACTGAACACAGTGCACAGATACAGAATTATGAGAATAACGTTTAGTGCAAGATAAAGTCCAGTAAAGTGCGATTAAAGATAGTTCGAAGATCTCCATTGAGGGAGTTGGGAGCTCAGAACCGCTCTCCAGTTGGAGCGAGGATAACTCAGTTGCCTGATAACAGCTGGTAAGAAACTGTCCCTGAATCTGGAGGTATGCATTTTCAAACTTCTGTTCCTCTTGCCTGATGAGTCCTGACCCGAAACATCACCCATCCATGTTTTCCAGGAATGCTGGAAAAACCCGCTGAGTTACACCAGCATTTTGTGTCTTAAATTTGGACCATATCGGCTCCAAAGAAATGGTATCTAGATTATTCAATTGCCAGACTACAAGTCTCTGTTCAGGTTTTAACATGTTCCTGTATTTTCTTGTGCACTCCCCTTCCAACGTTCCTGCTCGGCTGTTTTTTCCTCAAGGCTTTTTCTCCTTTATAGCACTAAATTTGACAAGCCACTTTAGGTCATACTTGTAAAAAAATTAGTTGATTGAATTTTGGGATAATTTATATTGCACATTTACTCTTGTATTGATGTTGGTAAAGGTGTTGCACTGCCTATAAACTTTCCCTATCCATGGACCTGTCCAAATGTTTCTTAAACTTTGATACTGTCTGCCTCAACTACCTCTTCTGGCAGCTCGTTCCATACACTCACCGCCCTCTGTATGAAAAGGTTACCCCATGAGGTTCCTATTAAATCTTTCCTCCCTTACGTTAAACCTTTGAGCTCTGGTTCTTGATTCCCCTACTCTGCAGTCTGTCCTCTTGATAAACGGGATCATTCATGAAGAAGGCAGGTTCACGTTCCCTCAAAATGTAAATTGTTTTCGATCAAATGCTGAATTTCCTGAATATGATCGCCATGTTTCTGACAAACACATGAAATGCTTCATTCTATGGGAGCGTGAACTGTTGGACGTCTACAGCAGTTGGCACTGCCCAGATAGATGGGTCCTGGAACACAAGAGCCACCTTCTGCTTTCCTGGCTCCTCCACACTAACACACTCTCCACAGCAGATGAGTGCAAGCAGAATGGGATCCACATAGGATAGCTGTGCAAAACACAATTGGCCTCTCCAAGAGCAATGAGCTGGAACTCAAAGAGTTGCAGAAGTGTTAACATTGTGCACAGTTACACATCTAGTAGAGTCACTGCCTCAGAGCTCCAGGATCCATGGGTTCCATCCTGACTCTTGTGTTGTCTGGGTGGAGTTTTGCACATTTTACCCGTAACCACCTGGGTTTCTCCCAGGTTCACTGATTTTCTCCATTAGTCAAAGGGCATGCAGGCCAGTGGAGTCATAGAGTCATGCAGCACGGAAACAGGCTCTTCAGCCCAACTTGCCGACCAAGATGCAGCATTCACGCTCATCCCACTTGTCCGCATTTGGCCCATATCCCTCTGAACCTTTCTTATCCATCGAGAAGGTCAATTCACAATATGAATTGTGTGTAGTGTGTAAAATCTGGGGGGAGTTGAGGGGAATGCAGTGAGAATAAGAAATGTGTGTGCTACTAAGAACTCAAGATGACACAAGGGCAATGTTAGATGAGCTGGCATGAGAAGATTATTACCACAGAGAGACTAAACATTGGATGACAACTTGGCAATATATTTACGACAGTGAGGGTGACCATCACAGAGAAATCCACAGCAAAGCAGTCCTGGCAAATCCACAACAAATAGGTTTTTTTTAATTTCGTATTTTCTGCAAATACTCGAACTTACCTAAAAATGACGAAAATACTAATCAAGCATCTATTTTTTTTGTGGTCAGCTAACATCAGTAAAGGGTCTGTCCCACTTAGGCGATTTTTTAGGCGACTGCCTGCGACCGTCAAAGTCGTAGCAGATCGCCAACATTTTCTTTTACCCTACGACAATGACCACGACAATGCCCCAGGTTAAGAGATGCATATCTGGGAGATGCATATCTGGTTTCTGGGTTGCATATCTGGGTTGGGAGCCTACTTTAAATGTAATCGCTGATGGCCATAAACATCGCAAAAATTGCCACGCCCTCCTAACCGTCAAACTGTCGCCTCCAATCTACCTGTCAAATGTCCTGACGGTAAATAAATTGGTAAAAAAACAAGTATTTTATGGTATCTTCAAATGACTTTGCTTAATTTAATATTATGTGCTTCTAAATGCATCTAAGAGAACCTAGCAAACCTGGGGACAGCATGCGACAGCGCCCGCAATAAGCAACGATACCTAGCGACAAGCCAGCTGTCGCCTTGAAATTTCAAACCGATTGATTTCTCAGCGGCACGCCGAGATCCACTACGATTCTTTGAAGACTCCTCACGCTCATGCCTGCGACACCCCGGCGAACTGTCGGCCACAGCCTAGTCGTCGGCAGTCGCCTTAAAATCGCCTAATTGGGACAGGCTCTTATCTGATCCAACAATGTATGAGGAGTCATGCCACATGGTATACTGTTCCTCACTGCGTATGGTTTTAGAGACACAACGTGAAAACAGGCCCTTCGGCCCACCAAGTCCATGCTGACCACCGATCACCCATTTACACAAGTTTCCATGTTATCCCACTTTCTCATTCACCTCTTACGTATCAGGGGCAACTGTGTATTTTTTTTAAAGAGGCCAATTAATCTACAAACCCACACGTCTTTTGGATGTGGGAGGAATCCAGAGCACCAGAAGGAAACCTACACAGTCACAGGTAGAATGCTCAAACTCCACGCAGAGGTCAAGATTGAACCCAGGTCTCTTGCACTGTGAGGTAGCAGCTTTATACGCACCTGATGAACCATCTCTGAGTGAAGACATTACTTCCCACCTTAGAATTCATTCCTCTTTCTTCAAACCGTGCCCCTGGTCCTGGACTCCCTAGTCAGAGGAAGCATCCTGCTCGTATTCAGCTGTAATGCCTTTTAAGAATTATGTACCACTCAGGATTTCTCATTCTTCTAAACCCTAAAAATACAATTTTAGTTATCACAATCTTTCTTCATTCCTGGAACCGGTCTAACGAGGCCTGGATAGACTGGATGTGGAGACGATGTTTCCACTAGTGGGAGTGCCTAGGACCAGAGGTCATAGCCTCAGAATAAAAGGACATTCCTTTAGGAAGGAATGAGGAGGAATTTATTTTGTCAGAGGGTGGTGAATCTGTGGAATTCATTGCCACAGAAGGCTGTGGAGGCCAAGTCAATGGATATTTTTAAGGCAGAGATAGATTCTTGATTAGTATGGGTGTCAGGGGCTATGGGGAGAAGGCAGGAAATTGGGGTTAAGAGGGAAAGATAGAGCAGCCATGATTGAATGGCGGAGTAGACTTGATGGGCCAAATGGCCTCATTCTTCTCCTATCACTTATGAACTTATGAATCTTCACTGCACTTCGTTCTGAAGTAAAGGGGTGAAAGCTATACAGAACAATTCGCAAATTGGTTTTCAAATCACACCATCCTTATATCACCAAAAATGTGTCCTTCCCTTTTTCCAGAAGTACACATCATCAATGTAACACATCACTGTTACGACTATTTATTTATGTCCAGGCATTTCTGCATTACTATGGATGCAAATAGTTCTTATACATTTATACTATGTACTGTTATCTGGCACAGTGCTGATTTTATTTGCTCAAAATGCTTTATTGATGAGTGAGAACAAGTACTAGCCTGTAGCTCACAGCACCACTGAAAAGACGGAGGGGGGAAAAAAACATTACGTGAACCTTGTTTATAGATCTACAAACTATAATTAATATTGCACTTATTCAGTCACTTTAAATTAGTAGATTACAAATATGTCACACGAATTGCCTTGCTCGAACCAGAAGGATTTACATGAATCTAATGTCTGAATTACATTAGACACTAATCCACAAATATGTCCTCAATTCCCACTGCTCCCACAGACCAAGACAGCCTTTGATTTAGAAGGGCCCAGGGGATATGAAGTTCATGTCAGTACCATTTATAAAGCTGAAAAACAGTTTGTATGCAGCACAAGTGGTTTAACAAAACAACTGGGATTTTTTCTTATTGCATTAATGAAATATCAGAGTACAGAGAAAATGTATCTGAAATAAACCATGCAGATAAATTATTTATTTCTGGACTTTGATTGTCGATGTGAACATATGTTAAAATCTGTGAGATTCACTTTGATGAAATGGAACCAGAAAAATGGATGAAATTTTTAATAGAAAAACGTATGAGTTGTAATGGGCCTCCCAACTCCGCCCTCGTCCCTGTGCACGCCTTTCTTTCCACTCTCCCCCTCACCTAGTTCCTATCCCTTCCTCCACCTCCTCCATTCCCTCATCTTCTACACCTGCCTACTCTGCCCCACCCCATTTTTCTTCACCCTCCCATCACCCGTTCACTTCCGAGTTCCTCCAGCAGTTTGCTATCTGCTCAAGATTCCAGCACCTGCAGTCTCTCGTGTCTCCCTCTCACTTCCCATCTATACATACACCAAGTGCCTACCGTCAATCTATCATAATTCAGATGTCTGCAGTAGAAACCACAAACCACAGATTACATTCTGCTATTTGGTCCGAACAGTTTCAAGAATGGGATGAAGGTTGGCAGTTGCTGATCTCCAGCCTGAAGCTTCTGAGCAGTTTGACGTATTTATAAATGTGCTCCAAGGATTACAGCCAGCTAATGTTAGTTGGATTCATCAATTGGAAGAATTGGGCTTAGATGGCCAGAGTCACAGCCAAAACACATGATGATACTTCAAGTGATTCATGGCGAATGTCTCGAATGATACACTGCTCCGTAATTATGCCATTACACTTTGTTAAAGATGTAAAGTGAAGACAAATAAGCCAGGCTTCGACAGAGTGGATGTGGAGAGGATGTTTACAGTAGTGGGACAGCCCAGGACCAGAGGGCACAGCCTCAGAATAAATACAGATACAGAGCTTTATTTGTCATTCGGTACCGAGGTACCGAACGAAATTACATTGCAGTCACACACAAAAACAAAAAAAAAAGAACACAAGACACATGACCCCAACACAAACATCCATCACAGTGACTCCAAATACCCCCTCACTGTGATGGAGGCAACAAAACTTCCCCTCTCTTCCCCCCGCCCACGGACAGACAGCTCGTCCCCGACCGACCCGCACAATCCCCACAAGGGGATGGAAGTCCCCGCGGCCATACCTTTACAATGAGGAGGAGGAATTTCTTTAACTAGAGAGTGGTGAATCTGTGGAATTCATTGCCACAGACAGCTGTTGAGGCCAAGTCATTGGTAATTCTGAAGCAGAGATTGATGGGTTCTACAATATTAATGTGTCAAAGATTACATGGAGAAGGCAGGAGAATGGGGTTGAGAAGGAAATATAAATCAGCCAAGATTGAATGATGGAGCAGATACATAGAAAATAGGTGCAGGAGGAGGCCATTTGGCCCAAATGGCCCAATTCTGCTCCTATGTCTTATGATCTTATGACATTGACCTGAGTCCAATGAGGTACAAGTGCTACAACTGTTCTCTGAGTGACCATAAATGTCTTTCAGTTTGCAGAACAGTAGTGTATGGCAATATTTAAAACAATAGACTATGTTCATCATCTGTGACATTTGTTAGAGTAAAGGGACAGCTACGTTATTATCTAAACACCAGAAGCTGCTCTCGAGTGCAGTTACTCCTAAGAAAGTCACGCAAGACCACCAAAACAGCACAGTCCAATTTATTCAAATTCAGTAGAAGCAAGACTCAACATTCAGCCATTAAAAAAAATGAGAGAAAAAATGAGAGAAATTACTGGAAACATTGAGCTTGTCATGCATCACCTGTGGAGAGAGGGTTTACATTTCAAGTCGGCACGTTTGTCAGCATTGTGAAAGAGAGAAAAAAACAAAATGTTTAATCTGAGTTTGCGGAGTCTGATGAAAGCTCTCAATCCAAAACGTCACCTATTCCTTTTCTCCAGAAATGCCGCCTGACCCACTGAGTTACTCCGGCATTTTGAGTCTGTCTACAGAGAAAAAGGCAAGTTAGATTTAATTCACAGAGAAGGCAGGGGAGGAAAGAACAGTACAAAGAGAATACTCTCGGAAAAAAGAACTGCAGATGCTGGTTTAAATCGAAGGTAGACACAAAATGCTGGAGTAACTCAGCGGGTCAGGCAGCATCTCGGGAGGGAAGGAATGGGTGATGTTTCGTGTTGAGACCCTTCTTCAGACTGATGGACTGATGTCAGGGGAGGGGGTGAAACGTCACCCATTTCTTCCCTCCCGAGATGCTGCCTGACCCGCTAAGTTACTCCAGCATTTTGTGTCAACCAAGGGGAATACTCTGACGGGGTGACATCAGAAATGACCATAATTACCCCGAGGAAGCAGTAGCAATTGACAGGTTAAATGGCAGCTGTTAAGGAGTGATAATGCGGGCAAAACAGCGTGTCGTGCAGCATAATGCAAGGCTATCGCAAATGTCCAGCGGGTCAGGCAATGCTAATAAGAAGAGAGAAAGTCAAAGCAAATATCATAAATGAATGCCTTGCAGCAGACATGGCCAGTACTGCTGCAGGCAAAGAAAGTAAGTTACCCGAGATTGCTGATTTCAGTATTGAGATCGAAAGGGTGAACAGTGTAGCAGACAAAATGTGTAGGAAGTAACTGCAGATGCTGGTTTACACAAAATGCTGGAGAAACTCATGTGCAGGCAGCGCCAAACTCAGGCAGCATCTGATAGAAGGAATGGGTGATGTTGCAGGTTGAGACCCTTCTTCAGGAGGCCGACAAGGATCAGTGCTTGGATGATTCATAAATTTGCAGTCAACAGGAAAATTGGTGGAGTTGTGGATACTAAGGGAGGATATCAAAGGATAAACTCCTCCCTCGACTCCATCCAGGAACCCCGACAGTCCTTTCAGGTGAGGCAGAGGTTCACCTGCACCTCCTCCAACCTCATCTATTGTATCCATCGTTCCTGGTGTGGACTCCTATATATCGACGAGACCAAACACAGATTGGGCGATCATTTCGCTGAACACCTACGCTTAGTCCGTCTTGGCCAATGCAATCTCCCAGTTGCCAAATACTTTAACACCCCCTCCTTTTCCCACACTGACCGACCGGGCTGTCCTGGGCCTCCTCCATGTGTCAGAGTGAGCCACATTCAAATTGGAGGAACAGCACCTCATACTTCACTTGGGCAACTTACAATCCAGCAGTATATCTATTGATTGCTCCAATTTCAAGTAACTTGCATTCCCTCTCTCTCTGTCCCTCCCCCACCCTCGTCGACCTGCTAGTGTTACTGTTCATATTTCTTTGTTGTCGTCTCATCCACAGCCACCAATTAATCATTGTGGGCTCCGCTGTTCCTTGGTCATCAGTGCCTACTCAGATTTGTTCTGATTTGTACTTGTACCACCTGCGGCACGGTGGCGCAGCGGTAGAGTTGCTGCCTTACAGCGAATGCAGCGCCGGAGACTCAGGTTCGATCCTGACTACGGGCGCCGTCTGTACGGAGTTTGTACGTTCTCCCCGTGACCTACGTGGGTTTTCTCCGAGATCTTCGGTTTCCTCCCACACTCCAAAGACGTACAGGTATGTAGGTTAATTGACTGGGTAAATGTAAAAATTGTCCCTAGTGTGTGTAGGATAGTGTTAATGTGCGGGGATCGCTGGGCGGCACGGACTCGGTGGGCCGAAGGGCCTGTTTCCGCGCTGTATCTCTAAATCTAAAAAAAAATCATGCCTCTAGTTTCCCTCTCCCCTGACTCTCAGTCTGAAGAAATGTCTCGACCAGAAATGTTGCCTATTCCTTTTCTCCAGAGACGCTGCCTGACCCACTATGCCTTACTCCAGCATTTTGTGTCTATTATCAAATAGTGTCTATTGTGCCTATTATAAAATAGGATATAGACCAGTCAGAAGCATGGGTGGAGAAATGGCAGATGGTGCTTAATTTAGAAATACAGCTCCTTTGACCCGCCGAGTCCACGCCTAACAGCAATCCCCGCACTTTAACACCATCCTACACACACTAGGGTCAATTTACAATTATACCAAGCCAACTAACCTACAAACTCTTTGAAGTGTGGGAGGAAACCGGAGCGCCCGGAGAAAACCCGCGCAGGTAACGGGGAGAATGTACAAACTCTGTACAGACAGCGCCCGTAGTTAGGATCAAACCCATGCCTCTGGCGCTGTAAGGCAGCAACTTTCCCGCTGCGCCACCGTGCTGGCTCTTAATCTGGACAACTGCAAGGTATTTTGCGCATTGTGTGAAATGTTTTGGAAGTCAAATGCAAGAAGTATACTGTAAATGGCAGGATGCTTGAGAGCATTAATATGCAGAAATATCTAGGGGTACATGTGAACAGCTCCCTGAAAGTGACAATATAAGTAGATAGGGAAAGAAGGTGCGGGTATACTTGCCTTCATTGGTCAGGGCATTGTGTATAAATGTAGGCAAGTCAAGTTGCAGCTGCATAAAAATGTGTCTCAGCCACATTTGGAGGACTATATGCAGTTCTGGTTTCCACATTATCAGAAAGATGTTGCGACATTGAGGTAGGTGCAGAAGAGGTTCACCAAGATGCTACAAGAATTGGAGTGTATTTGCTATAAGGAGAGGTTGGACAAACTTGGATTGTTTCTCTAGACTACCACAAGACTAAGGTACGATCTTACAGAGAATAGACAATAGGCAATAGACAATAGGTGCAGAAGTAGGCCATTCGGCCCTTTGAGCCAGCACCGCCATTCAATGTGATCATGCCTGATCATTCACAATCAGTACCCCGTTCCTGCCTTCTCCCCATACCCCCTGACTCCGCTATCTTTAAAAGCTCTATCTAGCTCTCTCTTGAAAGCATCTTAAAGATATTTATAAAATTATGAGGGGCATACATAGAGTGAATGGTCAGAGCCTGTAGCCCAGGGTGGAAATGTCAAATAATAGAAGGCACAGGTTTAAGGCAAGAGGGGGAAAAGTTTAATAGAGAAGTTTGAGCGAAGCTTCATTTATTAGGTGCTGTCAGGAGGAGTGCGAAAGCAGATCCAATAGCAATGTTTAAGAGGCATTCGGACACACATATCTACAGGAAAGGAATAAAAGGAATTAGTTAAATTAGTATCATGGTTATTGCAGATAATAGTTGCAAGTGTGTCAGATGGGAATTGATAACTTTCCTACTTCTTTACTCCTTGTACACCCACGACTGCGCAGTCATGTACAAAACTAATTCAATTTGCAAATTTGCAGATGACACCACTATTGTGGGCCGGATATCAATTAATGATGAGACGGAGTACAGAAAGGAGATTGAGAACCTCGTGTCCTGGTGTCGAGACAACAACCTTTCTCTCAACGTCAACAAGACAATGGTGATGGGGATCAACTTCAGGAAGCACATACCCAAATTTGCATTGATGGTGCCGAAGTAGAGATGGTCGAAAATTTCAAATTCCTAGGTGCTTAATCAGCAACAAATTCATATGGACCACCCATATTGAAGCAACGACCAAGAAGGCACACCAATGCCTCTACTTCCTTAGATGGCTTAGAAAGTTTGGCATGATCCATACAACTCTCACCAACTTCTACAGACTCCCCATAGAAAGCACTTTATCAGGATGCATCACAGCTTGGTTTGGGAACGGCTTCATCCATGACCGCAACGAATTGCAGCGAATTGTGGACGCAGCCCAGACCATCACACAAACCAACCTCCCTTCTATTGACTCCATCTATATCTCACGCTGCCACGGCAAGGCCAGCAGCACAATCAAGGACGAGCTGCACCCTGGCCACTCCCTCTTCTCCCCTCTCCCATCAGGCAAAAGTATAGACGTATGAAAACGCACACCTCAGGGACAGTTTCTTCACAGCTGGTATCAGGCAGCTGAATCATCCTACCACAATGGGAGAGCAGTGCTGAGCTAATATCTACCTCTTCGATGACTCTAGGACTATGCTTGATAGGACTTTGCTGGCTTTACCTTGCACTGAACATTATTTCCTTATCATGTATCTATCTATACACTGTAAATGGATCGATTGTAATCATGTGTTGTTTTTCTGATGACTGGTTAGCACACAACAAAAGCCTTGTACCTCGGTACGTGTGACAATAAACTAAACTAACTAACTAACTACTTCTGGTTCTCAGTCTCAACTTACTATTGTGCACAACTCTAGTTCCAGATGGGACCAAGAATTTGGAAGGTAATTAACTCCTTCATTCAGTTGTTGCACTCGATCAACACACGGATCCCAGAAGAATGTAACATTCCCATTTATTTTAAAAGCCAAACACAGATCCATTACATGCTCCATCTGAACGTTTTGTTTGCCATTTCCCCTGCAATGACTGGTATCAAGCCCACATTGATCAGACAGACACAAAAGCAAAGGCACCTGCCTTCCCGAGGTACATTTTAGGTTGAGAGCCCACAGTCTGAGAGAATGTCATTCCCCTCATAATGCCAAGGCACACTCACTGAAAAGAAAACACCAGCAGGGTCACAGTTAATGAGCAGCAATTCTTCCTTCTCTCTTGGTCGACTGAATATAATGTCTGGTGCCGTGGGCATTAGGAACCTCTGTGTGCGTTAACTATCGTCCATGTGTAAAAATAGACAGTATATGTTGGCTGGCAATTCCATTGAGCGGTCCAATTACAACACTCCCCCACCACCTCAGCTCTAATCAGCTCCGACAAGGCGGATCAAAGATCAAAACCAGGACCATCTTGGTTTCAGTAGCTCAGCATCACACCAGATGGTGCGCCGAGCTGGTGGCCACCAGCGGTGATCACTGGTGGCAATTTTACACCTACCTAGATCACTCCTGTTCAGCTGTCATAGTATCTCCACTATTGTTGCCAATAATATTCTTCATTTATTAACAGGAGCTAAGCTTGGCAAGGCATGGCAATTCTCAGTGACATATACCCTTTAATCAAAATGTTCATCAAACTGAAAGGAATAGTTATAAAATAGGGTCATCAAGTTATTGTCCTATTTGGTGTAAAAGATGATAGATCTCACAGTTGTTAGCTCAAAAGGCAACAAATTCTGAATTGAAGAAACATGACTAGAGACAAAGAAGGTATCAATCTGCCTACAACATTGATAAACTGTCAGAGCCCTGTTTCATCAAAATAATGGCAACTTGCTCTGTTATATAAAATATTAAAAAAATAGAAAACACAAAATTATGCTCTATGATCGGTGGTTTTAACACAATTGATTTTGTAAAATATTTAAGCTCTTTTGCAAGTTATATTTATCTGTGGGACTTTATCCAAGCAGCACTGAAAATAAATTTAGAATATTATATTAGCTCGTTGCTTTGATATCATTCTGCACTTAAATCCCTCGCTGTAGACCATTTGATTCTCTAATGTCAAAATATCACTATGGATGAGCACCTCAGATCTGTAACTCACTGCATAATTTAGGATGACCCAAGGTCAGTTGCCGAATGAAATATTATAGCAGGCATTTCATGTTTGATACAGTGTATGTGGTGTAAAGGGGATAGGGTCAGGCAGGAGGATAGGAATGTAAGCAGCAGCTGTATCGAGGCTCCGACCCCAGTATTGAAAGCAAATGGTAAACTCAGTGAAGGAATCTTGCCTTTTATTCTGATGTACCCATTTTCTCAATGGAAATGTGAAGAGAAAAGGTTAACTCACTATCAACACCGCCAACCATAAAATATTTTAAAAGGAGTTTCTTCAAATAATTACTCTTGTCTAATTATCAATGGGAAACTACTCAGTGAAATGGTGCCAACTCTCGTGTAAATAAAGAAAATTATGTATCCATAACAAAAGTACATTTAAACTGTTTCAGACATACAATGCAAATTGCATTACTATTTCTATTCATCCATTTTTGAAAACTATAGAACATTTGGTGAACAAATATTTGTGTATTACACGATTCCACAAACCCCACCAAAAGCAGTTGTTCAGTTGCATGGCAAGTACGCATAATAACAGTTCTTTGAAATCTGAAATTGTTTATTTAATGCTTCAATGCCACCAACAGAAGCCTTAATTTGTAAAGGGTAAATATTAACTTTTCACTTTTTCTTTTCTCTATACCCCGAGCCAATTATGAATTTCCAATGCTTTTCAGCAAAAAAAAGATCAGATTTGGAATGTGAAACCGGGGAAAATCTTTTACATTGGTGTAATGTGTCTTGCCCTACTATAATTGCACTCCTAATTCATCTCCGACTCAGAACTGTGAGAAGGATGAATCTTTCAACTCTAGTAATCACCACCTGCTGCAGTCAATAGTATTCCCCTGTGCACCGTTTTCCAGTTAATCTGTTATCTCACTAGCAGATCAAAGGCTAATTGCAACCTTATTTAAATTTGCAAATTGAGATTTGATTGTCGATGTCTTGACCAAATCGTACTGAAGCTAACACTCATTAAAACTTTCCTTTAATTTGAGGAGAAGATCCCAGCAACAAGATTGCTGACATGTGTCGCAGCTTAATCACTATGACAGACAGGGATTTTTATAACTACTTAATGCACTACAGTGCTGATAGATCCTTATAAGGCAGAGCAGGCATGAGAATTACAGATGAGCCATAATGCTCAATGACTGTTTACTCCTGGGAATGTGTTCTTATTTTAGCTCCACAATATCTAACATTTCATGAATTAATATCATAAAGTTATCACGGTGAAATAAATTATGCATTGAACATTGTTAATTTAAACGTAACCAGAACTGTTCAATTATTTAAAATGCAAGTTATTTCTGTTACTAGAGAAGGCTGCTGGGCCAAAATATTGATTATGCTTGGAATTGACTTGTTTGACCATGCTCAATCAATATCAATGTTCAGTAGCCGTTTCCTCTTGGCACTGCAAACAGAAAATTACCAAAATTCTCCGATTTTACCTAACAATTCTTCAATTTATTCAATTTAATACATCCACACCCATCTTTTAAAACATATAATGATCTATTGGTAGCACTATCTGAAAAAATATACATTCATTATATGTTTTAAAGTTAACGAATGCTTTGCAAATGCCATGTCTGTCTCTATTTTGATATTTAGTCTTAAAAAAAGAAAATTTATAGAAAGTGTATATTGTTTTCTGACATTTATTACATTTATTCCAAGAGTCAAGAGTGACTCTTGAAATAAACATGTAATAAAAGTCAGATATAGAAAATGTATACAGTTTTAACCTGAGATTTATTCCATTTTTATTTTATTGAAACCATGGGATCTCAAATTATTAAATTAATTCTCATTCTTACTCTGGTAAATTTTGCTGGCACTATAATTATTTCAATGTTAATGCGCAATCAATGTTTCAATTACCCAGTCAATTCTGTTTCACATGGTGATAATAATAGATGAATCACCGATATTGCTCACAAACATTTTTCTTTTAAAAAGAAGCCATTTTACCCATTGCTTGTTATGCACCATTTAATTACCTTTTAATGCTGTGATTGATTTAACAGGAAATAACAATCCACCCATGGTGATGATTTTAGTAACTTACTAGACCAAGTGGACCCGTTGGGCCCAAACCTGCTTTGGTGCAGAACCCTCTCCTCGCCCCCTCCCCTCTCGCCCCTCCCCTCTCGCCCTTCCCCTCTCCCCCTCCCTCCTTCCCCTCTTCCCACCACCCCCCCCCCCCCCCACCACCCTCATCCCACCACCCCCCTCTCCTCGCCCCCTTCCCCTTCCCCTCCCCCTTACCCTCCCCCCCACTCCACCCCCCTCAACCCCCCTTATCCTCCCTCCCTTCCTCCCTCTCTCCCCCCTCCCTCCCTAGGAGATAGATTTAAACTTTAAAATGTGAATAACTTTAAAAATATAACACCGATTTCAATAAAACTACTTGCATCATCAGTAAAGTTACAATGGTGAGTAAGGTGGGCCTAAAATTGTTGTGCTATCGTGTACCGTTTTGGCTGAAGTTCAGTCACAAACAAGATAACAAACGAGAGTTTTAGTATATAGATATGGGATTTAAAGTTTACCACAAAATGAATGTTTTTTCCTTGTACAGGAGGACCCTGATTAGGGCTTTTGAAGTTGAAAGCATAGCCACTAAATGATTCAACTATGGAAATCATCATCATCATATCATCATATATATACAGCCGGAAACAGGCCTTTTTTCGGCCCTCCAAGTCCGTGCCGCCCAGTGATCCCCACAAATCAAGGGCATTTACAGGCCGTAACTGGGAATACACAGGATAAATAAATAAATCCAGGAAGATAGAACTATGGAGGAACAAATGAGGGCAGAGGTTTGCACTAAGTTCCATTCTACGGAGGATGAAAGGAATCAGGTTGGATAGAAGAACACTGGATTGTTGCCTAGAGAAGTAAAGATGAAGGCTTCAGAACCTAATGTGCTGAGCCAAAGATGGATGACACAACGGAGATGATTGTAGAATGCTTTGACGATGAAGATATTGGGTTGGCAGCTTATTTTAACCCCAAATAGGATGCTGTGCTTCCAAACTGTCTTAGGCAATAGCCAGGGAGAAAACAAAACTAAGCAAATGGCTGGCAGATGGATGATCTAATGGAGACAAAATTCATTGTGCTAGAATTTCCTTTGACAGTGAAATTGTTTTGTATACAATGCAAAAGGATTTGATCTAAAATACCATCACTAAAATAGTTGCATCCTTCTGGAATTTCATACAATGTCCTCCTTGAGAGTGACAAGCATATTGCGGGAGTCCGATAGGGGTGCTCAATGAAGGCAAACACCATGAAGTGCACATTTTGCAATCGCGTGCAGAGTTTCTTTGTATATTTGAAAGCTACGTGCCATATGCCCCCCATATAACACAAGCAGATTCTCCATTTTGTTTTGTTTTCTCTTTCATCTTCCGATGTTCACCTCTTCACCTCACCATCACCATCACCGCTGTCCTTGATTGTTTTTCTGAACATTGTCTCCCTCCTGGATTCTAGTTTTTTGACCTTCACCCAACCTTGGGTCCAAACTCCAACAGGATAGCTGACACCTTTCCTCCACAAACCCTTGAGCCTCAGGAGAATGTCATCCCTACCACCATATGATCACATGTATGGCCTAATTGCTGCACTTTTGCTCAAAGATGCCACCTACATTAACATTCCCAACGTCCCGCAACTCCGTGCTTGAGGAACAGCTTCTTATCCTCTAGTTCAGCTATACTGCACTCTTATACTTGGTATGATTGTACCTAATGTATGGTAAGGTGTCACTGAACTGTATGTATAAAAAAAAAATGTTCACTGTACTTAGTTGGGTACACATTCCAATTTGTATCCCTGCTGACCAGAGTCAGAGGCATCAGCCTGGACATTTTCTTCTCTCTTCACAGATGCTGCCTGGCCCGCTGAATGTTTTCAGCAATCTCCACTGTTATTTCTGCCTGACATTCTGGTAGGAAAATTGCTTCCCTAATGTTGCGATCAGATTTTGGCATTTAATAAATGTTCTTTTGTTCCTCTTCCACTGCCCCTTTCCAGTAGCTTATCTTGAATAAAGCACATGGCTGGGAGTAGTTAGATTTTGCAGAGGCCATGAATCAGTGCAAGTCCTAAAACACCTCCCACACCAGTCCTTCAGCTTCTGACACATGGAAAGCATCAGACACTTGTGGAATTGTCACAACAGTCAGAAGAAATCAAATCAGCAGTAAACCTGCGAATAGCTCTATTCCATAGCTGTGGTACTGCTGGGAGGTCAAAACATTACCAGCAACATCTATTCAACAATTGATGCTGACTGGCATCATGAGCTGCCAGCTCCGTAGAGTTTCAGCATATGCTAACAGCGTGCAGACGAATGATTTCAATGACACAGTGTGTGATTCACCTTGTGAATGCACACGTATCCCTTGAATGACATTTTGTGGATCTCAAGACATTCATAATGCCCAGAAAATGAAGCACTAGAGACTCTTAGCACAGACTCTTTGCCCATTGAGAACATGCTGATTGTCAACTGCACATTTACGCTGACTGTAAATGAATTTCATTTTTTATTTTATTTTATTTTTTAAAATTATGCTCAGCTCCATTACCACCCTGAACGTGACTTTAATGTAATAAATGATTGTGAATTTTAATGCTCAATTGGATTTTATAAAGCTAAGTAAAAGTTGGAACATATGTTAAATATTTGTACATCTATATTAAACCTGCATAAATTAGTCAGTCGTTATCAAGAACAATAGATAGAGATTGCACCAATACAGTTATATCTCACAGATATCTTATTGTTGTGTTATATATCTAAATTGATAAGATGTCAAATGCTATTCAAAGAACAGCTGGAGTACAACCATTTTATCTCATGGGAAATGGGTTCATATACATTAAATTAAAGTCTTCGTTGAAGCGAGGGTATTTTGTGAAATTAGTGTTGACAGGCTTAATCCAGTCTTTACTGAAAGGGAGTGTGCAAAACAGAATTATCTCAAATTCAGCTATTAAATTGCCTCCCTCATTCTAAGATAACAATTACAGCTGGTTTAGCAAATTGAAATACCTCACTTGTTCTGCATGGGTTCTCCTCCAAGACTGCAGCTCAAACATTACCTGAGGGTATTGAGGAGTTTTATCTTATTTTAAAATACATTATCTGAGGCTCTAGTTATTTTCAGTGAAAAAAATGTCAAGGAAGGTTCCAAAAGGGTGGACTGTCATCTTTCACCTAATGTACACAGATCCTCATTTTTACTTATTTTGTTACTTATTTGTTGAAAATATCCACTTCATTAGGTAAGACATAATAATACGCATAAAATTGGACAGACAGCTAAATCAGACTAAATAGCAATTCAGCTTCGGCAGTCCAAATGGGAAAGATGATCAGATGTAATGTAAAACAAGCAGCCTGTTTTGTATATGCCAAATTTTGGAAATATTCTGCATTTGCAGATGAAAGGTCAAAATCCAGGAAATTGTCATGGAGTCATGCAGCATGGAAACAGATCCAACTCACTGAGTTCACACCAACTATCATAACTTCAGATAGTTCCTCAGTCCCTCTCTTTCCCCTCCCCCTTCCCAGTTACATAGAAACATAGAAAATAGGTGCAGGAGGAGGCCATTCGGCCCTTCGAGCCAGCACCGCCATTCATTGTGATCACGACTGATCGTCCCCAATCAATACTCCGTGCCTGCCTTCTCCCCATATCCCTTGATTCCACTAGCTCCTAGAACTCTATCCAGCTGTCTCTTAAATCCATCCAGTGATTTGGCTTCCACTGCTCTCTGTGGCAGAGAATTCCACAAATTCACAACTCGCTGGGTGAAAAAGTTTTTTCTCACCTCAGTTTTAAATGGCCTCCCCTTTATTCTAAGACTGTGGCCCCTGGTTCTGGACTCGCCCAACATTGGGAACATTTTTCCTGCATCTAGCTTGTCCAGTCCTTTTATAATTTTATATGTTTCTATCAGATCCCCTTTCATCCTTCTAAACTCCAGTGAATACAAGCCTAGTCTTTTCAATCTTTCCTCATTTGTCAGCCCCGCCATCCCAGGGATCAATCTCATGAACCTATGCTGCACTGCCTCAATTACAAGGATGTCCTTCCTCAAATTAGGAGACCAAAACTTTACACAATACTCCAGATGTGGTCTTACCAGGGCTCCTATACAACTGCAGAAGACCCTCTTTACTCCTGTACTGAAATCCTCTTGTTATGAAGGCCAACATTCCATTAGCTTTCTTCACTGCCTGCTGTACCTGCATGCCAACTTGTAGTGACTGATATACAAGGACACCCAGGTCTTGCTGGACCTCCCTCTTACCTAAACTAAGTCCATTGAGATAATAATCTGCCTCCTTGTTTCTGCCGCCAAAGTGGATAACCTCACATTTATCTATATTATACTGCATCTGCCACACATCTGCCCACTCACTCAACCTGTCCAGGTCACCCTGCAACCTCCTAACATCCTCTTCACAGTTTACACTGCCACCCAGCTTTATGTCATCCGCAAAGTTGCTAGTGTTGCTTCTAATTCCCTCTTCCAAATCATTAATATATACGGTAAACAGTTGTGGCACCAACACCGAGCCTTGCGGCACTCCACTCGCCACTGCCTGCCATTCTGAAAAGGACCCGTTTACTCCTACTCTTTGCTTCCTGTCTGCCAACCAATTTTCTATCGATGTCAACACCCTACCCCCAATACCATGTGTTCTAATTTTAGTCACCAATCTCCCGTGTGGGACCTTATCAAAGGCTTTCTGAAAGTCTAGATACACTACATTCACTGGCTCCCCTTCATTCATTTTACTTGTCACGTCCTCAAAAATTTCCAGAAGATTAGTCAAGCATGATTTCCCTTTCATAAATCCATGCTGACTTGGACATCCTTTTACTGCTATCCAAATGCACCGTTATTACCTCTTTAATAATTGACTCCAGCATCTTTCCCACCACCGAAATCAGGCTAACTGGTCTGTAATTCCCCGTTTTCTCTCTCGCTCCTTTCTTGAAAAGTGGGATAACATTAGCTATCCTCCAATCCACAGGAACTGATCCTGAATCTCTTGAACATTGCAAAATGATCACCAATGCGTCCACTATTTCTAGAGCCACCTCCCTGAGGACCCTGGGATGCAGACCATCAGGCCCAGGGGATTTATCATCCTTCAGTCCCATTAGTCTACCCAATACTATTTCTCGCCTAATGAAAAATTCTTTCAGTTCCTCTACCCCCTAGATCCTCTGTCCTCCAGTACATCTGGGAGATTGTTTGTGTCTTCCTTAGTGAAGACAGATTCGAAGTACCTGTTCAACTCTTCTGCCATTTCCTTGTTACCCATAATAATTTCACCCGTGTCTGCCTTCAAGGGACCCACATTTGACTTTGCTACTCTTTTTCTCTTAAAGAAGCTTTTACTGTCTTTCGTGGCCAGCTTCCCCTCGTAGTTCATCTTTTCAGCCCGTATTGCCCGTTTTGTTACCTTCTGTTGTCCTATGAAAGTTTCCCAATCCTCTGGCTTCGGGCTACTCTTTGCTGTGTTATACATCTTTTCTTTTAGTTTTATTCCATCCCTAACTTCCCTTATCAGCCACGGTTGCCTCCTACTCCCCTTAGAATCTTTCTTCCTTTTTGGAATGGAATGATCTTGCGTCTTCAGGATTATGCCCAGAAATTCGTGCCATTGCTGTTCCACCGTCAATCCTGCTAGGATCCCTTTCCAGTTTACCTTGGCCAGCTCCTCTCTCATGCCTTCATATTCCCCTTTATTCAACTGCAACACCGACACTTCCGATTTAACCTTCTCCTTCTCAAATTGCAGATTAAAACTAATCATATTATGATCACTACCTCCAAGCGGTTCCTTTACCTCGAGTTCTCTTATCAAATCTGGTTCATTGGACAACAATAAATCCAGAATTGCCTATTCTCTGGTAGGCTCCATTACAAGATGCTCTAAGAATCCATCTCGGAGGCACTCTATAAACTCTCTTTCTTGGGGTCCAGAACCAACCTGATTTTCCCAGCCTACCTGCATATTGAAATCGACCATCACCACAGTGGCATTACCTTTCTTACATGCCAGTTTTAACCCCTGCTGTATCTTACACCCTACATCCGGTTCTCCCACTAGTCTTCCTGTCTCCTACTACATCCTATCTTTGTCCCGCCCCCTCCCCTGACATCAGTCTGAAGAAGGGTCTCGATCTGAAACGGCACCGATTCCTTCGCTCCAGAGATGCTGCCTGACCCGTTTACTCCAGCATCTTGTGTCTACCAACCATCTTGTGTACATTTACACTAATCCAATCCCATTTTATTCTTCCTAAATATCCGTCTACTCCCCCCGCAGATTGCATCACACATCTACATACCAGGGTCAATTTACGGTGGCTTATTACCCAACCAACCCATGTCTTTGAAAGGAAATGTGAGCACCCAAGGAAAACCCATGAGTTCACAGGGAGAACGTCATTACCTACGTCAAACTTCAAGCTCCGCACAGACAGGCAGAAGTCAGCCAGGAACCAGGGTCACTGCAGTTATACAGCAGCAGCTCTTTCTGCTGACAGAACTGCAGGTACTGGAACTGCAGGTACTGGAATCTTGAGCAAAACACAAAGTGCTGGAGTAACTCAGCGGGTCAGGCAGCATCAGTGAAGGGAATAGACATGCGACACTTTGGGTCATCTTTCCATTTCCTTCATAGGTGCTGCCCGGCCTGTCGAGTTACTCCAGCACGTTGCGTCAAGCTCTGCTCGCTGTTCCATTATGTTTGTTCCATCTCTCCTTCCTCTCTGGTCTCCCCATCAAAGTTGCCCAACCCGCTGAACATGTCCAGTATGTTCTGATTTTATTTCAAGTTTCCAACCTCTGCGGTATTTCTTCTCACATTACCTGTTACCTGGTTTGAGCTGGCATTGAAATTATGTATTCAAGAGAGAGTTAGATATAGCTCTTCGGGCTAACGGAATCAAGGGATAAGGGGAGAAAGCAGGAACAGGTTACTGATTCTGGATGATCAGCCATGATCATATTGAATGGCGGTGCTGGCTCGAAGGGCCGAATGGCCGCCTCCTGCACCTACTTTCTATGCT
Organism: Rhinoraja longicauda; assembly: GCF_053455715.1. Lineage (NCBI taxonomy): Eukaryota > Metazoa > Chordata > Chondrichthyes > Rajiformes > Arhynchobatidae > Rhinoraja > Rhinoraja longicauda. The sequence continues at coordinate 32,876,990 of NC_135958.1, forward strand.
ACAGTGTCCAATGCAGTCCTGTTCAATGCTGGAGAGATTAATCATTCTGCACGTGATCCAAAATGATTGATGCATAGGAGACAAGAACTGCTTGTACACATGATAAAAGGTTTAAATGGCGGCAATACAATGTGTTTACCACAGCTCCCTAATACTGCGGCGCTGAGTGTTACTGTGCAAGATTTAAACTATTCACTGCTTGTAGGGAAGAGGTTTGCTAATTAGACTCTCTTTACACTCATCGTAAATGGTAGAAAATTGATTGTCAACTACCCCAACACTAACACAGTGAAACGTCTTGATGTATGACAGCTTCCTTGCTGTAGTTAGTAAACACCAGTTACAATGAACAAAATATCAGTGCAGGAGCTGTAAAAAAAAACTCAAGTTTGATTCCAGGTACACAAATTAATTTATGTTGCTTTAGTTCCCCATATCCATTGTTCCATTTTCAAAAGAAGAGCAACACCCAGTTTAATTGCACATAGTCTTGCAAAGGACAAACTATGCAGTTTGTTAGTTCAGGTAGAATCAGTTTGACATTCATTCATCATGAATATTTCATTACCTCAATAATTCCCCCAAAACCAGTTCAAAATGTCATTATTCGTCACATTTTAGCTTATGACAACCGTTCAAATTATTGAAATCTCCTAGCAATCAACTTTTCAACTTCACCGAATACCAGTGTTTATGATGACAGTGAGAGCCTTCATAATTTGGCCCACCTGCTATAAAAATTACTAGTTGTGCTTAGGTCGCTATGCAACTGTCTTCGAATTTATTTGAGTATGTAACTGTGGAGCTGTGTAAGTCAAAGTCTGCTAAACTGATTTTCACAGTGCTTAGTGGGCAAGTCAGGTAGGCCGAAAGATTCCTCGCATTACCCGATGCACAGAGACATAGAGTGATACAGTGTGGAAACAGGCCCTTCAGCCCAACCTGCGCACACCGACCAACATGTCCAAGCTACACGAGTCCCGTCCTGCCCGCATTTGGTCCATATCCCTCCAAACCTGTCCTATCCATGTACCTGTTTAACTGTTTCTTAAATATTGGGATAGTCCCTGCCTCAACTACATCCTCTGTCAGCGTGTTCCATACACCCACCACCCTTTGTGTGAATAAGTTACCCGTCAGATTCCTATTAGATCTATTCCCCTTCACCTTAAACCCGTGTCCTCTGGTTCTCGATTCACCTACTCTGGGCGAGAGGCTTTGAGCACCTACGCGATCTATTCCTCTCATGATCTTACACACCACAATGCGATCACCCCACATTTTCCTGTGCTTGGGAGGAATACAGTTCCGTTCGACTCAACCTTAAGGACAGCGGCGTCAGGGGGTATGGGGAGAAGGCAGGAACGGGGTACTGATTGAGAATGATCAGCCATGATCACATTGAATGGCGGTGCTGGCTCGAAGTGCCGAATGTCCTACTCCTGCACCTATTGTCTATTGTCTATTGTCTATTGTCTAACCTCTGCCTATAGCTCAGAATCTTTAGTCCTGGCAAAATCCTCGCAAATCTAAATCGCATAGAAAGCATTACAGCTTGGCTTGGAAACTCCCTGGCCAAGACCGCAAGAAATTGCAAAGATTTGTGGATGTAGCCCAGTCCATCACACAGACCAGACTTCCCACCGTTGACTGCATCTACACTTCACATTGCCTCAGGAAAACAGCCAACATAATCAAAGACTTGCCCTGCCCGGGTCATTCCTCCTTCTCCCAGCTCCTGTCGGGCAGGTGATACAGAAGCTTGAAAGCGCGCACCACCATAGTCAGGAACTGCTTCTTCCCCTCTGTTATCGGGCTTCTGAATAGTCCTTCCAGATGCTAGGATACAGTCCAATTCTCCTCTATCTCATTGTGAACATTGGACCTTGTCACTGGAACTGTTACACTGAAAACTATATTCTGTACTCTGTATTTTTCTCTTCACTCAACTTATTGTTCTTAAGTTTGGTGTTATTGTACTTATGTATAGTATTATCTGATCTGGTAGACACAAAATGCTGGAGTAACTCAGCGGGTCATGCAGCATCTCAGGAGAGAAGGAATGGGTGACGTTTCGGGTCGAGACCCTTCTTCAGTCTGAAGAAGGGTCTCGACCCGAAACGTCACCCATTCCTTCTCTCCTGAGATGCTGCATGACCCGCTGAGTTACTCCAGCATTTTGTGTCTACCTTCAATTTGAACCAGCATCTGCAGTTATTTTCCTACACGTATTATCTGATCTGATTGAATAGCATGCAAAACAAAGTTTTTCACTGTACCTCGGTACACCGTAAATCTTAAGATCATCCCACTTATTAAAACACTATGATCAATACCACACTTTTGTTTGAGGGCCCGTCAAAGTCTTAATGTGAAAGCTACGATAGAAAGTTTATGGCCACAGAGTTCCATCAAGCAATAATGTGATAATCAATTTTATTGAAATGAATTAAGAGATAACTATTGGCCGGAACAGCAGTATAACTCCTCTACCTATCCTCGGAATAGCTGACAGGGATGTTTTAAAATTATATGAGAAAAATGGTTCGTATCTGGGGCTCAATACTTAATGAAAGACAGCAGCTAAAACTATGGAGTGCTCCATCAGAACCGTGCATCGGTTTCTGCCTAGATTCTTGTATTCAAATCTCTGGGGTGGGATGTGAATTGAAAGCATGATGGAAGACCTGAATTTGCACATGTGAAGAAGCTCTTGGCTTCTTCTACTAAGAAGCGCAGGGCTGATTTGAAGGTCTGAATGAAGAGGACGTCCAAGAGCTTATTAACCACAAGTTCCTGCACTGGACATTTCAGCTTTAACGGTGGAAAACAAACAGCTCCTCCAAGCACCTGAAGGCAGAGATACAGCAGAACCCTGGTGACCTAAAGAACAAATGCTGGGGAAAAAGAACACGGGGGCTCAGCAAGTCAGTACAAGACACTAAGTGCATGTGCGTCAGCGCTTTCAAGACTACCTTCAGCCCAAGCACCCAAGGAAATAGTGTGGCAGAGTGGTGCAGTGGTAGAGTCACTGCCTTACAGTACAGAGACCCCAGGTATGGGTGCTGACTGTACAAACTTTGTACATCCTCCCTGTGACCGCGTGGGTTTTCTCCGGATGCTCCAGTTTTCTCCCGCACTCCAAAGACGTACAGGTTTGTAGATTAATTGGCTTCGGTAAAAACTGTAAGTTGTCCCTAGTGTGTAAGATAGTGCAAGTGCACCGGCTGATCGCCGGCCACGCAGACTCAATGGGCCGAAGGGCCTGTTTCCGTGCTGTACCTCTAAACTAAAGTACTAAAATAAAGACCCATCCCTCTGAGACTCAGAAATGCAGTACACTTATCAGATGCAGAGAGCTGTGGTTAAAACTTGGTCTGGTTACCAAGTATTGCTGATAATTTATTGTGTTATTGATTATTGTATATTCATTTGCTGTGTTATTGTGCTAATGCCCCTATAAAACTACAGCAAGTATGAATTTCATTGTGTACGAAGGAAGTGCAGATGCTGGTTTACACCGAAGATAGACAAAAGTCTGGAGTAACTCAGCAGGACAGGCAGCATCTCTGGAGAGAAGGGATGGGTGACATTTCGGGTTGAGACCCTTCTTCAGTATTTTATTGTATAGTTTCCAGGGCATTTAAGAATAAAACGCACTTGACTGGGAAGGCCTCCCCAATCTCGACTCTGCACCGGATGTGAGTACCCTTGATTCCATTCCATGTCCATCTAATCAGTTCAGCTTTGCTGTCATTCCTGTCCGGAATACCTGGAGAAAACCCACGCAGTCACAGGGAGAATGTACACACTCCATACAGACAGCACACATAGTCAGGATCAAACCCGGGTCTCTGGCGCTGTAAGGCAGCAACTCTACCGATGTGTCACTGTGCCACCCTGTATATACACAATCTCTATAATTTACATGACGCATTTATTATACATTTAGACAGAAATATATAATATCCACAACATTAGAACACAAGCAAAGTTTTATCGAGTAGCAAAACTAAGTTGATTGCAAGATTCGCGATAGTAATGGTAGATGTTGTTTCCAATATAGTGACTGAATAAATGTGTTAAATGTGGCAAAGTCTTTAAATTTACAGTTTTACTGCGCAGACAATGAGGCATCCTGTCATTACTGAAAACTTAGAATTCTCTGCTCAGGAGATTATGCCATGCTTATACATTATTTCTGACAACTATTGATTAAAAGAAAAGAAAACGTAATCTCACACACGGTGAGCTGACCCTTTGATGTTAGTGAGACTGCAGGATGAACAACCAAGCTAAGACAGTTCAAAGTGCAGCATGAAGCTCGGATTTATATCCGTCACAGAAAGAGTCCTTATAATTGGTGCTTTCTCCCCTGTGTTAAAAATTGCGGTTTGCACCTTCAATGTTTTACGCTAAAATGACCATATTTCATTAAAACAAATATCTCGCAGAACCATGCTCATTTGTAAAACATAGCTGAAGAAAATAAATGACTAGAATCCTCCACGAAATTCCGCATGTGAGAGCAAAATCACAAATAAAGGGTCCATAACCAGGCTGCAGTTAATGTCGCCTGAATGAGGATTAAAATATCTGCACAAGGATCCCAAAGCTGTGATATGGTTTCCATTAAACAGTGATGGAAAGCACTATCTAACCATTAAAGCTGAACAATTGCCACATTACAATGACATTGTTATGCATTTCTGTAGAGTAATGTCAAATCGGTTCTTTTTCAGCTGATTGCTGTTTATACATTCTTGAAATAGTATTTAGATCATATGTATTGAGATAGTGCAACACAAGGCATTACCAGCGATAAATTGAATCACAGAATTGCAGCTACAAATGAATCACAAAATTCCTACTGAATTGTCAGTATCGGTTAAAACTTAACACTGAAACAAAATAAGGAAATACTGAAAATATCTTGCAGGTCAGGCAGCCTCTGAGGGGAGACAAAGTAAATGCTACAAAGTATTTTTAACCCCGCTGCAATGACTGACAACTATTTATGATGTGCAACAGATATGCAAGGATTTGATGTGTAGGAAGGAACTGCAGATGCTGGTTTACACCAAAGATAGACACAAAATGCTGGAGTAACTCAGCAGGACAGGCAGCATCTCTGGATAGAAGGAATGGGTGACGTTTCGGGTCGAGACCCTTCTTCAGATATTTTGATTGGATTTAGATCTACTTCATTTGCCACTCTACCAGCTGAAATCTGCCCTGTCCATGCCAGTAGGTTACGGCCAGATTTGCATGTGCTTCACATGTGGAATCACGGTTTTCAATACCGGCAGGCAACAGCATCAAGACAGCCCTGGTACCTGGATTGCCCCCAGTGAACTTTTCATGGAGTCAAGTGGAACCCCAAATTTCTACAAACACCCAGCAGGAACCAGGTTAATCCTATTGCAAGCAAATCATCCTGCATGCAAACCAATGGGAGCCTTGGGCTACTGAAAGAAAAGGTAACTCGTTTTAAAAAAAATTATCTATCCAAATTATATTTTGTGTTTTCTTTAACTGTTGCCATATGCATATACAAAAAAAAATCCATTATCTTATTTACTTTAAAAAAAAACATTTCCTGCGTGGCTGTCAAGGACATTTGACAACCTGCGACAACCTTGACAACTTAGGAGCCAAGGGGAGAAGGGGTGGCCGACATCAACTGGCGACACCAGTTTGCAAGTGAGCAAGCTCTCTGCACTGAGGCACTGTGACTCTGAGTACACTCTTTGTCACTGCATCTGTGACTAAGTCTCCTGGTGGGAACCTGCACTCAGACCATTGATGGAGCAAACAGCACCTTAAAGTGCTCAATTTTCAGACAATGGAATATCTGCCCATTGACATTCTGGATTAAACATATTGACCGATTGCTCAACACTTTAACTCCCCCTCCCATTCCCACACAAACCTTTCTGTCCTGGGCCTCCTCCATTGTCAGAGTGAGGCCCAGTGCAAATTGGAGGAACAGCACCTCGTATTTTGCTTGGGCAACTTACACTCCAGCGGTATGAACATTGACTTCCCTAACTTCAAGTAGCCCTTGCTTTCGCTCTCTCTCCATCCCCTCCCCCTTTCCCAGTTCTCCCACCAGTCTCCCTGTCTCCAACTACATTTTATCTTTGTTCGTACCTTCTCCCAACTAACAATGATCTATTCTACATTTTCTTTGATCTCCACTCCCTCTGTCCTGTTTCACACCTCACACATCCTTATCTATGCACCGCCCACTCCCCTGACATCTGCCTGAAGAAGGGTCTCGACCCGAAATGTCACCCATTCCATCTCTCCAGAGATGCTGCCTGTCCCGCTGAGTTACTCCAGTAATTTGTGTCTGTCTGGTTTGAAGATAATTCCTTTGTGTGCTGCATTAGTCTCCTTAACTGACAAAGCATTGGAGGCAGTTTGAAGGCATCTTACTGGACAGGCTGGGGTGCTAGAGTTGTATCAACTGGAGTTTAGAAGAGAGAACGTTAATGACTGGAATACATAAGACGAAGGGACTTGACAGGTTGCATGCAGAGAGAATGTTTCCTCTTGTGGGAACATCTAAAACTGTGGGTTGATGTTTAAAACGGAGTCACCCATTTAAGGGAGAGGCGAGGTGAAAGTGCTTCTCACAGACTGTCATAAATCATTGCGATTCTCTTCCCCAGAGAAGAGTGGAAGCAGAGTCTTTGAATATTTTTAATGCAGAGTTAGATAAACAATTGATCAACAAGTCGTGGTGAGGAGATAGATAGTTATCGGTTTATTATCTGTGTATGTGGAGGGATAAAGTGAAAAGCTTTGTTTCGGTTGCATGAGTACAATCAAACCACACACGAGTCGAACTGGTGGTTCAAACGGAAAAAAAAAAAAATAGAGTACAGAATATAGAGTTACCACTATAGAGAAAGTGCAGATTAAAAAAGTGCAAGGACAGCAACAAGTTAAGCAGATTGAAACATTGCAAATATACATCGTTAAGTTATGAGAAGTCTATTCAAAGATCTAATAACAGCGAGGAAAAATATGTTCTTGATGGGAAATGCATATTTGAAGACACTATCAGCTCACCAATGGTCTCATTAAATGGTGGAACAGCATAAGCCCTCGTACTCCTAATTTATACGTTTCTATGTATATATTCTTATTGTCTGTGACTGAATATTTACCATATTTCTGCTCTGAAGTAAGCAGCCAGGAAAAAGAGAACACATTCAGTGCTGTACTACAAGGTAAGAATGTGCTGATGCCTACCATTCTTGCTGAAGCTCTAACTTTAGACATTAATTGCACACAGTGAACACAAAGGCAATTGAAATACTGATGACAAGATGTTTAAAATAACCGTAAATAATCATGAAGAGCAATAGTTGAGAAATTACTGAGCAGCACTAATTAAGGCTAATTGGCCATTGCTTAAGGTTTTTAAGGTCATAAAAATCACATTTGCTAGTTTCCAGTTTTGATCTCATATCATGATTGTAATTCAGTCACCAGCAGTTTGCCTCAAGAGTTGAAATGGTGTACATTTCACTGCAGAAGCTTGCACACAGAATCTCAGGTGACATTCAATGCAGAACTGACTGAGCCCTGGACAGTCTGAGACACAATTGAGACAATTAACAGAGACCTCATCGGCCCTCCAAATGGACATAAAGAATGCATTTTCACAATTTCAAAGATGAACATATATTCATCTTTAAGCAGCACATAATATTCCCCTTCGTTGGAGTTTACTGTGTTGACGTTTCCTACCCAATAACAGGGCGGCAGTGGAGTTATAATGCCAGAGACCAGGGTTTGATCCTGTCTATGGATGCTGTCTGTACGGAGCTTGCACGTTCTCCCTGAGACCGCGTGAGTTTCCTCCAGATGCTTCTGTTTCCTTCCGCATTCCAAAGGCATGCAGGTTTACAGGTTAATCGGCTTCTGTATATTGCCCCTGGTGTGTAGGATGCGGAACTGGGATAACACAGAATTTGGTGGGCTGAAGGGCCTGAGTCCACACTGTTTCACTAAACTAAATGAAACATTGGCCATTCCATTGGCTGTATCCCCTCACCTGTATCCACCTATCATTTGCCATGCTTTGTCCTGCTCTTCCTCACGTCCAGCTTTCTCCTTCTCCCCCCCCCCCACACTTCAGTCTGAAGAAGGGTTTCGACCCAAAACATCAACCATTCCTTCTCTCCAGAGGTGCTGCCTGTCCCGTTGAGTTACTCCAGCATTTTGTGTCTATCCCAGTCTATCACTGTTCTCCCGAGTGACTCAGTAGGACCAAGAGTACATCCCGCCATGCAAACCCACATGTTCTGACTCTCCATTAACACCCCAAATCAGTCAACCCTCAGCCACACTTCAATCTGATTTTATCTTCACTTTCCAGTCTCTGACTTCCACTCCTTCAACGTCCTCAAACGCATCCGGAACAATGAATCCAAAGTACAACTTCAGAACAGCAGCACGCTGAAACCAACACCTCCACACAAGAATCAGACAGAAGATAATAAATGCTAGGAATTATGTGAATGAGTCTTTTGGAACCCTGCCATAATATTCAGGTTAATATGTTCCTCCTGAACACACACAGTGAAATACACTGAGGGTCTAAGAATAAAATATGTGGCATCACTTAGATTAAGAGTAAAAGGAAATTCTTTCTTGTATTTCTACATCAGGTAAAAAGAAGCTATTTGGCCCATTTAATTCATGCCACATCTCATAGAAATCCACTCAATCCCATTTCCCAATAGTTAATTTCCTCATCAACCTCACCCTAATTTTCTTTTCACCAGCCAACACTCGAGGTAATTTTCTATCCCAGTTTAGTCAACTATGCAGCACACCTTTGGGATATGGGTGGAAACTGGATCTCCTGGAGAAATCCACATGGTCACAGCGTGATCATGCAAATTCCACTTAGACAACACCAGTGAGAATACAATGAAACCCAGGTCACTGGAGCGGTGACAATAGACAATAGACAATAGACAATAGACAATAGACAATAGACAATAGGTGCAGGAGTAGGCCATTCAGCCCTTCGAGCCAGCACCGCCATTCAATGCGATCATGGCTGATCACTCTCAATCAGTACCCCGTTCCTGCCTTCTCCCCATACCCCCTCACTCCGCTATCCTTAAGAGCTCTATCCAGCTCTCTCTTGAGGTACATTACTATTTACTATCTAAGCAAAGAGGGGAAAACTGAAGCAAATGAGACGAGATTGGGCTTGTGACCAAAATGAGTTCAGCAAGAAACCTATTACGAATGTCAGGGAGCTATTAAATTTGCGCAATGAGACAAATTCATCATTTCCAACAAGATTGAAGAGATTGTCTCAGAGAAAGGAACTAATATACTTTCACAAAATGCCACACTCTTGCATTCTAACGTTTAGAGATACGGTGCAGAAATAGGCCCTTCGGCCCACCAAGTCCGCACCGACCAGCGATCCCCGCACTCTAATGCTATCTTACACACACTATAGGAACAATTTACATTTATACCAAGCCAATTAACCTACAAACCTGTGCGTCTTTGGAGTGTGGGAGGAAACCGAAGATCTCGGAGAAAATCCACGCAGGTCACGGGTAGAACATACAAACTCCATACAGATAAGCACCCGCAGTCAGGATCAAACCCGGGTCTCTGGCGCTATAAGGCAGTAGATCTACCGCTATTGCACCGTGCGCCCAGTAATGACATTGATTCTTAAACACAATCCTCTGTGCCAAGGTGCCACACGTCAAAATACTTTGCTGTGCATCTTCTGCATTTCTGTGTGCCCATGAAGTCACTCTCGCCAACGGTGCCACTTTCTCCAATATATTCAGTCACAAACTCTAGGCCTTCCAACCCACAAGCTATACCTCCTCACATTCACCTCCAAATATGACCTCTCTGAAGACCATTGAATTCTGATAGCTCACCTCATATTTCGCTTGGGCAGCTTACAACCCAGCAGTAAGACAATTGATTTCTGTAACTTCAAGTAACCCTTGCTTTCCCTCTCTCTCCATCCTAGTTCTCTGACTAGTTCTACTGTCCTCCTGATTAAATATTACTGCTGGTCAGCCACGTTGTCATCTTCCCGTTAACTAACAATGAACCATTCTACATTTCCCTTTTACCATATGCATTGATCTGTCATTTTCACACCTTACCATTCCATATCTCTGGACCCTCTCCCCTGACTCTTTTCTGAAGAAGGGTCCCGACCCGAAACGTCACCTATTTCTTCTCTCCAGATATGCTGCCTGCCCCGCTGGGTTACTCCAGCATTTTGTGTCTATCTTCAAAGTATTACTGAAGTGGACTGCGCAAGGGTTCTATTTTTACACAAGTATGTTGTGCTGCTCTGCCACTTTAACATATATTTTTTAAGCAATGAAGAATTTCTTGGCCACAACTCCAACTAATGCTCTGTTTGATTACAGCCTCCTGCTGGAAGCACAAGATCAATGAAATTGCTCTAATATATTTATAACTTATTCCAATCCTCTCCCAGAGTGAAGTAAAAAAAAAAAAAATGAAAATATCGACAACAATCTCTGTGCTCCCAATACAAATCCTGCTCTATGATTTATAAAGATATGCCTATCAATAGGGGAGACATGTCTTGGGCTCCATTTTTAGATGGGTATAAAAATCTTCAAAGCTGAAAAGTGGGGGCCTGAGAGTCACAGTAAAAGTCCCTTCACAGCACTACATACGGACCAAAGTGCCGTCCACAGATTTCTTAAGCTAACCCGTACAATCAAACCCCATCATCTCTGCCCCACCCGCCTCTCCTCACGATGAAGGGTCCCGACCCGAAGCATCACCCATTCCTTCTCTCCAGAGATGCTGCCTGTCCCACCGAGTTACTCCAGCATTTTGTGTCTGTCTCCTCATGATCAACTGACTGTGGCCATCACAACCTCGCCCGTCTGTGGGGAGATTTTGATCACACTGTTTGTCCTAAGTCCATATTCTCGATATACCAACTTAATCCTCAGCTAAATGCCAATCTATTTTTCACAATATTGGAAAAAAAATTTTTTTTAATGAGATTGAAAGATTATTCCAAATGAAAGAGATTATTCCATTAGGTGCAGATATAAATTATTGACTGAGAGTATTGTACCTGTAAATATCCATCTGAAGAAACACAAGATATGAATAAAAAAATACTTTAGGTCTATGGTGTCAGTGCAGATCTATTACATGGATTGGCAGGATGTCAGTTTTCACAAACAATGAAAATGTAAATGCATTCTACATCTCATCATAAATTCTGCATCACTCCCAATCATTTAGATTCAAGCAGTGCGTTTTTGGAAGATGGAATCTAACTGTAAGTGAGAAAAAAGGTTGTTAATTCTCTCAGACAGCTGCTGCATGCTGCTCAGTCTCAATCAATTTCTGTTAGAGACTACCAAACAGATTATTTGACTTATTTTTAATAGATTGAAAGAAATGCATTTGAAATGCCATAACTATTAGTTTGCAGAAATCAAATCAATGCTCTGACCCCCCCCCCCCCCCCCCACCCCTGCCCCCTCCCCCCACCCCGTTCTGTTCCTCTGAGATTACATGAAGAAATAGGGCAGCACAGTAGCACAGTGGTAGAGTTGCTGCCTTACAGCGCCAGAGACCCGGGTTGGATCCTGACTACAGGTGCTGTCTGCACGACGTTTGCACATTCTTCCCGTGACCTGCACGGGGATTCTCCGGGTGCTCCGGTTTCCCCCCACACTCCAAAGATGTGCACGTTTGTAGGCTAATCGGCTTGTTAAAATTGTAAATTGTCCCTGGCGCGTGTAGGATAGGGTTAGTGTGCGAGGATCGCTGGTCAGCGCGGACTTGGTGGGCCGATAGGCTTGTTTCCACCCTGTATCTTGAAACTAAACATTTGAAATGATTCCTGACTTCTCTATGCTTCCGTGCTTTACAGTGGAACACAGTCACCAAGGCAAGGCTACTCCCCAAACGGTGTCAGAAGGGCACCAAGTTTCCACTTGTACTTTACCGACTGTGATTCCTTTCCCAAAGCTCTAGCCCAAATCTCTTCCTTCCATTTTAAATGCCATCCCTCCCCTTTCTTGCTCCAGTACCTAACTTTCTTCTGCCATGTCAGGGGTTTATTTTTCTGGTGCAGAATATGGCGTGCCTGTTATAAAACACGTTGTTACAGAACAAATCCCTCTCCCTGAATAAAACAGTCAGACTTGATTTCTGCTGTTGACCTAATTGTTCCAAGTGGAATGTTTTCCAAGACAGAGGCCCCACAGGATTGTCCTGCAAACAAATAAACTCTTGACATGGGTGGCGAGAGCAAATAGCTTGGGGAAACAGAGAGAAACATAGCCACGGAAAATAATCCTAATGGCTATGTGATCTTTGAAGCGATGTGACAGAGATTAATTACTTGGATTAAAGTTATGATCTGGATAATTACCAAGTCTCATCTCCAGTTGGTCAAAAGGTAATAATAGTTAGTTGTAGAATGAGCAAACAAAATGCTTAACTTTGAGGTGTAATGTTACAAGTGTATGAGACAGATCATATTTAACTAAGCTTCAGGTACAACACTCAACATGAGTTGTCAGAGAAAGATAAAGCAGAGAAATAGACTGGCCCATCGAATCTATACTGTCCATCAACTAGCCATTTACCTTAACCTAATCAACGTTTTTCTCTCCATGTTGTCAAGAATCCTCTCCATATTCTACCACCCACCTACACACAAGAGACAACTTTCAGCGGCCAAATAACCCACCAACCTGCAAGTCTTCAGGATATGGGCAGAAAGTGGAGAGCCCAGAGGAAACCTACATTGTCACAGTGACAACATGCAAACTGCAAACAGGCAGCGCCCAATCTCCATACAGACCCGCAATCCCTCAAAGGCAGTCATCTCTGGCGCCAGAAGAGGACTGGGAGCACCTCCTCGTCCATGGTGTTACTCTGCTTTGTAAATAATAGGAAATTCAAATGCTGTCAAGTTACGATTGGCTTCATTGCCTCAAATGATTTTGCTAAACTTCTTCAATCAGCCTACTTAAGCTGTTGTCAACGCTCTGGGCAGTATCGCTCTATGACTGAATCGAGCTGTGCATTTTTAAGTTGAAGCATGTTATTTTCTGGCCACCCGATTGCATGATAGGTTTGCTTCATCGGTGTGAGGTTGCCGTCAGTGTCAGGCTCAAATGTCTCTCCTCTGCATCCTCTCCTCAGCCACCACATCCTTCTTGTAATGGGGCGTTCAGAACTGCACGCAATACTCCAAATGTGGCCGAACCAACATCCTATGGAGCCGCAACATGACTTTAATTTCTTTCTTTCAATCTATTTACTCATTTTCTTTCAATCTATTTACTCATTTTTTTGTTGACATTCACTTTCGTGACAACAGTCAATGCTTCCATTCGGTGAAGTCAGCCCTTTTTAACGTTAAATATTCTGAACGTTACCTTCGTATTAAAAGGTTCGCTTGCTCTCTTGGTGAGAATATTGGAAAATTCAGAAATTTGGTGTGTTTTTCTGTGCATAGAACAGTACAGCACAGGAACAAAATGCTTATGCCAAACAAGATGCCAAGTTGAACTGATCTTATCTACCCGTGCATGATCTACATCCTTCTATTCCCTGCACTAAGCTTCTTAAATGCCACTATCCTATCTGCCTCCGGCACCATCCAAGTAAATGCAATCCAGGCCCCCACTACTCTTTGTGTAAAATAATTTGCTCCACACATCTCCTTTAAAGATTTTCTCTCTCACCTTATACCTATGCGCTCTAGTGTTGGACATTTCCACCCTGGGGAAAAAAGGTTCTGACTGACTACCCTATCGATGCTTCTCACAACTGTATATACTTCTATCAAATCTCCCCTCAACCTCGGATGTTCCAGAGAAAACAAATCAATTCTATCCAACCTCGCCCTGTAGCTGAAACCCTCTAATCCAGGCAGCATTCTGCTAAACATCCTCCACACCCTCTCCTCAGCCACCTATGTGGGGCGATCTTTCTTGTATAGGGCGATCAGAACTGCACGCAATACTACAAATGTGGCCTAAACAACATCCTGTAAAGCTGCATTATGACTTTAATTTCTTTCTTTCAATCTATTTAATCATTTTATGTTTATCTCTTCAAGATCTGATGATATGGTCCTTTAAATCACCATTGAATATCTTTTCCTGCCTGTACCAACGTTCAGATTGTATGCGTTTTATTTCACAGTAGTAACAGCCTTTGGTTGCCTTTTTAAATGTGGTTTTCTTCAGAAGAGCATAATTTGTTGCTTCTCCATCATGCACACTAACACATCAAAAGCGGAAACATTTTCCTCACAATCTTCAAGATGTCAGAGGCAAAAGGATGCAGCTAATCATTTGGTTCTAAGCATCTTCAAACAATTTCACATGAAGGGCCATTTCACAAATGTTGCGCGGTTCGCCGTTTTATTTTTAATCCCGCTTTCTGAAATCTTGGGCTGCACATTTCACCCTGAATGCAGGTTGCAAAGATGTCCAGGGGCAAACTCTCCTGTGCAAGCTGGAAATTGTAAATCAAAAGGTCAAGAACAAATGACAGACAAATCCGATGTGTTGGAACATCTCCAATATTATGTTTCTCTTCAAATGCTGACCTGTCGCGCCAATGTCAATAACATTCTACGTCTTAATAAAAGGATGACTCTGAATGGACCCTCAATATCTAGAGTGCCATTTGAAAATGGAAGTGTTATCTCTCAAAGAAGTACAAAGACTTCCTTGAGACAGTTGTAATCTCTCTTCTTTCATGACCACACACTCAAAATGGAAGATACAGGGAAATCTTGAAGTGTATTTCGAAACATATCATATGTCCTTGAAATAGGTTGTACACCTGTTGACTCGCCATATTTAATGTTATGATGTTTTAAATGGGGATTTGATAAAAGATATAAAAGAATAATTATAGCAACATGACTTAGAAATAAATCACTTTAGCCAAAAATTGTGCATACATGCGCACAGAAACAGTAAAATATTTTGTGTTCAAGTATGTTTAATTAATCTGGAACATTAATTGTAACGCCTTCCAATCTGATTAATTGAGTGTTTAGGAGAATGACAAAATGCAATTTGTCACCTCACCCATTGTGCGATTTTTGTTTTGTTACCCTTGGGATTATTTCTCAGATGTAAATCTCATCCAAGTGACATTAATAATAGTGTAATACATACAATCCATCTGTAATGAGGCATGCAACCTCATTGGTATAAAAAATGACAGTTCTAACTCACTTAACTGAACAATTAACTTTTACCAAACCTGTTTAACCTGAAACTGAGCTGCTTAACGAGTCGGCAAACAAACTATATTCTTTGTCCCAGATTTCCCCAGGCCAAGACTGCAAATCTCTTACACTTCTTGGCTGGGAAATTGATCAGCAAGGGTAAAACGTGTTAAACAGCACAGAGAGAGGCAGTAAATCAAATGTTGCAGTTTACGGGCAGAAGGTAATTAGGCAAAAGTAACAACATGAACATGACTGCAGCACTTAAGGTCTATAGTTTCACACAATTCTACGTTCATTCATTAAGAGCCCAGTCTCAAGGTCAGATTGCCTCTTTCATTTCATGGAATGAACGTCAGGGGCTGAACGTACATGTGTGCAGCTATGATAGAAAGGCATTTGAGAGATTTGAGATTATTGAGATTATTTTCCCAGTGCCTAATGTGATTTCAAAGTTCAAGCGCTGAGGAATTCAATTGCAAGAGAGCGGTTTTTAGTGTTATGCAATTGAGAAGCATTTTATTGCTGGAGTGAGACACAATAACAGGCACTGCAACGCCACTATACATCCCTTCAGAAATGCATCCAACAAGCTGTGGGTTTCAGTTATCTTTCCACCTTCCTACAACTTCCATATTAGGGACACACAGTACGAGCTCATTCCATGCACTATGTTCCTTTTGGGACATTGCAGAGAACTTGGAACATGTCTTCTCAGACAAGAGCACACAAAAAAAAAATAGAAGCAGTAGTAGTACATCTGATTGCTTGAGTCTGCACAGCTTTTCAATAGGATCACCAATTGACCTGATCTTAACTTCTCCTGTGTGTCTTTTCCACATAGCCCTCAATTCCCCAATCTGCCCAAAATATATCCACTTCTTGTTTAAAGGCTTCCTGATCTAGCTCTGAAATCCTGTGGGGGAGACCTGCACATTCCCTCAATATCTCAGTCTAACTTGCAGAACATTGTGACAACGTGGCAGATTCAGAGGGTAAGGGTATGGCAGCACGTGCTGTTCGTTCTCCAAGGATCTACAAGGAAGTGTGCCCCAGACCATTGATGAATAAAGATAGACACAATATGTTGGAGTAGCGCAGCGGGACAGGCAGCATCTCTGGAGAAAAGGAATTGGTGACGTTTTGGATCGAGAACCTTCTTCAGAACATCAACAGATGAAACCAGATGAGACCAGATGGAAGAGGGAATGGGAAAGCTGAACCCAGGAAGATGAAAATTGGTGAGTGCATGTGGAGGAGAGAACTGGGAGGTGTGAGTTACTGAAATTGGAAAATATTCCATGTTCATACCCTTGGGCTGCAAGCTTTGCAATCTGGATCATGAGATGTTGTTCTTCTATTTGCCTTTAACACCTTCGTAGCAATGTAAAAGACCGAGGACTGACAGGTTGGTGTGGGAGAGGGAAGGAGAGTTGAAAGGGCATCGGAAGCTGGGGATGGTTGTTGCAGACGTAGCACAGGTGCTCCGCAAGATGGTCACCTGGTCTTCACTTGGTCTCACCAATGTAGAGGAAGCCACGTTGTGGGTGCTGAATATAATGGACATAGTTGGAAGAGGTGCAGGTGAATCTCTGTCTCACCTGGTAAGGCTGTTTAGGTCCCTGGCTGATGGTGGGGGAAGAGGTGAAGGGGCAGGTGCTAACAGCTCCTATGGTTGCATGGGGAAAGTGAGAGGGGTTGTGGAAGGGTGGATGGGGACGATTGAGCAGACCAGGGAGTAACAAAGGGAAAAGCTCCCTGTGAAAAGCAGAGAGGAGGAATCACGAGGGCAAGACACGAGATCACATTGGAGCTGGCAGAAATAATGGAGAATGAAATGTGGAACACAAAGGAACAAGAGGTGATTGGGAAGGATAAAGAGAACTCTATTGCTGTTCTGCTGAGAGAGAGGGAGTGGGGAAGAGAAAATGTGCAAAAAATGGTAAAAGGAAATCTGTGAGGACTCCCCAAGAATGGCAGAGAGAAAGCCATGTTTCCTGAAGAAGGCAGCTCAGAAGGCCTTCTAGAAGATATGTGGGTAATCATGTGTCCAGTCCACATTTGCAATTGCTGAGATAGTATATGAAAATTCTTGTTCCCACAATTTAGTCTGGCACTAAAAAACAACTAGAGATAGACACAAAATGCTGGAGTAACTCAGTGGGGCTGGCAGCATCTCTGGACAAAAGGAATGGGTGACATTTCGGGCCAAGACCCTTCTTCAGACTCGACCTGAAACGTCACCCATTACCTCTCTCCAGAGATGCTGCCTGTCCCACTAAGTTACTCCAGCATTTTGTGTCTTACTTTGGGTGAAAGCAGCATCTGCAGTTCCTTCCTACACACTGAAAAACAGCTGTTGCTTCAACCAATTTCTGGGGGTAGAGAGAAACAACATTTGATCATGTTGAAATAACAAATGGTTTTACAATTAATTCCAAATGAGAAACTTATTAAAAAGAAGAGAATTCTTTCCTCTTTCATTTTTCAGTTTAAATCCATTTACAGAGAAACGTGTCAAGTAGCCTTTAGGAAAGATGAAGGCATTTGTACAATGTGAAATCACTTTAAAACTAAATGATTCACCCAAATTCACCCCCATGCAATGATAGAGGTTGTAACTATAGGGAAGGCTTGCAACTATTTGTTCCATGCTGAGTCACTGATCTCAGAGGAGCAAACGAAAGGAATGGTACAGTTAAGGAGAGGAGCTAAATTAAAATTGCCAACTTTAGTGTTAATCCTTCACCACAGGAAACCAAGGGGATAACTATTTTATCCAGAACACAAAGGGTATATGAAACCTCACACACTCAAGGATCAGTTGGAGTAACTAATACAGATTTCTTCAGCAAAAGCACGAGTGTGAAAAGATGAGGAAAATATATTGTTAATATGAAGTGAGAAGCAAGAGGCAAGCATGAGGTAGGAATTTGTCCGTTTGGTTTAGTTTAGAGATAGAGCGCGGAAACAGGCCATTCGGCCCTCCGAGTCTGCACTGACTAGCAATGCCCACACATTAACATAACCCAACACACACTAGGGACAATTTTACATTTACCAAGCCAATGAACCTACAAACTGGTACGTCTTTGGAGTGTGGAAGGAAACCGAAGGTCTCGGGGAAAGGTTACGGGGAGCACCCGTAGTCAGGATCAAACCTGGGTCTCTGACGCTGTAAGGCAGTAGCTCTAGCACTACGTCACCGTGGTTGAATTATACTTTGCCTTGCTGTATATAAAACTTTATATGAATTAGCAAATACTACTTCGACATAAAATCACTGAAATCATCAAGTCTGAAAAATTTTCAGTTCAAAACTGCTCTTGGAAGTTATGGCAGGGGAAGCTGTCATTTACAGTGCCCTCCATAATGTTTGGGACAAAGATCCATCATTTATTTATTTGCCTCTGTACTCCACAATTTGAGATTTGTAATAGAAAAAAAAAATTCACATGTGGTTAAAGTGCACATTGTCAGATTTTAATAAAGGCCATTTTTATACATTTGGTTTCACCATGTAGTAATTACAGCAGTGTTTATACATTACCCCCCACCCCCCCCCCCCCCCCATTTCAGTGCACCATAATGTTTGGGACACAGCAATGTCATGTAAATGAAAGTAGTCATGTTTAGTATTTTGTTGCATATCCTTTGCATGCAATGACTGCTTGAAGTCTGCGATTCATGGACATCACCAGTTGCTGGGTGTCTTCTCTGATGCTCTGCCAGGCCTGTATTGCAGCCATCTTTAGCTTATGCTTGTTTTGGGGGCTAGTCCCCTTCAGTTTACTCTTCAGCATATAAAAGGCATGCTCAATTGGGTTCAGATCAGGTGATTGACTTGGCCACTCACGAATTGACTATTTTTTAGCTTTGAAAAACTCCTTTGTTGCTTTAGCAGTATATTCGGGATCATTGTCTTACTGTAGAATGAACCGCCGCCCAATGAGTTTTGAGGCATTTGTTTGAACTTGAACATATAGGATGTGTCTATATACTTCAGAATTCATTATGCTACTACCATCAACAGTTGTATCATCAATGAAGATAAGAGAGCCAGTACCTTTAGCAGCCATACATGCCCAGGCCATAACACCCCCACCACCGTGTTTCACAGATGAGGTGGTATGCTTTGGATCTTGGGCAGTTCCTTCTCTCCTCCATACTTTGTTCTTGCCATCACTCTGATATAAGTTAATCTTCATCTCATCTGTCTACAAGACCTTTTTCCAGAACTGTGGTTGCTCTTTTAAATACTTCTTGGCAAACTGTAACCTGGCCATCCTATTTTTGCAGCTAACCAGTGGTTTGCATCTTGCAGTGGAGCCTCTGTATTTCTGTTCATGAAGTCTTCTGTGGACAATGGTCATTGACAAATCCACACCTGATTCCTGAAGAGTGTTTTCTGATCTGTCGGACAGGGTGTTTAGGGATTTTTCTTTATTATAGAGAGAATTCTTCTATCATCAGTTGTGGAGGTCTTCCTTGGCCTGCCAGTCCCTTTACGATTAGTAAACTCACCAGTGCTCTCTTTCTTCTTAACGATGTTCCAAACAGTTAATTTTGATAAGCCTAAGGTTTGACTGATGTCTGTAACAGTTTCATTCTTGTTTCTCAATCTCATAATGGCCTCTTTGACTTTCATTGGTACAACTTTGGTCCTCATGTTGATAAACAGCAATAAAAGTTTCCAAAGGTGATGAAAAGACTGGAGGAAAGACTAGGTGATGAGAGCTCTCTTATACCTGCATTAAGGAGGCAATTAAACACACCTGAGCAATTACAAACGCCTGTGAAGCCATGTGTTTCAAACATTATGGTGCCCTGAAATGGAGGGATTATGTATAAAACACAGCTGTAATTTCTACATGATAAAACCAAAATGTATAAAATTCCCCTTTAATAAAATCTGACAATGGGCACTTTAACCACGTGATTTTTATCCTATTAAAAATCTCAAATTGTGGAGTACAGGGGCAAATAAATAAATGATGGGTCTTTGTCCCAAACATTATGGAGGGCACTGTTGCTGGTGATGACTATAGTTAGCAAAATAAAGCTTTTTTGTTCTGGCCTTTTCCTACCTCCAGCGTGTAGATTAACCAGTTCAATTGCTCACTGGAGATTGGCCCGGCAAAAGTTTTGAAAGGATATGGGCCAAATGTGAACTAATACGACTGGCTTAGATGGAACACCTTAGTCGGCATGGACGTGCTGGGCCGAAGGCCATGTTTCCATGCCATATGACTCTATAACACTCGTGTGTAGGTGAATGACTGAATCAGGGGATAGTGAATGAAAATGTGGGGAGAACAAAATGGAATTAGTGTACAAATGGGTCAGCATCGATTTATTGAGCTGAAGATAACAATAAATTCTGCAGCCCTGCAACACTTGTAAAGTTCCACTATACCCTCTCTACTGTGTTCACATTCTTGGTGTAGCACAGTGAACAAAAGGGCAGCAGGGTGGCGCAGAGATAGAGTTGCTGCCTTACAGCACTAGAGACCCGTGGTCGATCCTGATTACGGGTGCTGTCTGTATGGTGTATGCACGTACTCCACGTGACTTTTCTCTGGGAGCTCCGATTTCCTCCCAAACTCCAATGACGTACAGGTTTGTAGGCTAAATGGCTTGGTATAATTATAAATTGTCGCCAGTGTGTGTAGGATAGTTTTAATGTGCTGGTCACTGCAGACTCTGTGGGCTGAAGGGCCTGTTTCCGCCATGTTTCTCTAAACTAAACTAAAACTATATGCAATAATTGACATATAAAAATTGATCAGCTGTGGGTCCTTGGCCTGCCAGTCCCTTTACGATTAGTAAGCTCACCAGTGCTCTCTTTCTTCTTCATGATGTTCCAAACAGTTGATTTTGGTCAGCCTAAGGTTTGGCTGATGTCTCTAACAGTTTTATTCTTGTTTCTCAGTCTCATAATGGCTTCTTTCACTTTCATTGGCACAACTTTGGTCCTCATGTTGAGAAACAGCAATAACGGTTTTATTCTTGTTTCTCAGTCTTTGTATCAATCCACCTAGGACTTCCCTGTTCCTATGCTCTCTGCCTTGACTGACAAAGGCAAGCCTTCCAGTGGTCCACTGTGTGGCATAAATAACATTTACTAGTTCTGCAAAAAAAAATATTAAACTTTAAAAAAAAACGTTTTTGCACTATTCACTTGCTTTTCCAGTGAGGTAATGTTTGACAGTGCATTTAAAGAGTTTGATGGCAAAGACCTCGCAAGTGTTCCCTCAAACTGTTTAGCTGGAGGAATACGAGTAGGTTCCCTGGAGGAAGAGCAGAAATATCTTGCAAAGCTTTTACAGTAGAGAAACTCCTTCAAGGTGTTCACTGATACTCCTGCTCACATAAATCACAGGAGATCAGAAAATTCAGGGAAAGAACAAGCCTTCTGCCCAGGGTGCCAAGCGGTAACAGCAAGGAACCTTGCATGGCCAAAGTGTTCAGTTTAGTTCAGTTTAGAGATACGGCATGTACGCAGGTCCTTTGACCCACTGTGTCCGCACCGACCAGCGATCCCCATGCACTAGGGGATCCTACATACAAGGGACAATTTACATTTTTTTATTAACCAAAGCCAATGAACCTGCAAACTTGTACATCTTTGGAGAATGGAAACAGAACACTTAGAAAAAGCCCATGCTGTCACAGGGAGAACGTACAAACTCCTGACACATATTCCCCATAGCCAGGGTCAAACCCGGGTTTCTGGCGCTGTAAGACAGTAACTCTACCCCTGCACCACTGTGACACCCAGGTGGCCTGGACAGATGTGTTAGAAGACACTTGACAAATTCTTCAAGTTAAAGACCTTGCTTTTCTGCAAGGATAGACATGAGGAATTAATTCCTGTAATATAATCACTAACAAATCTACCGGGAATTGAAAAGAAAATTTGTTATACTGAAAGTGGAATTGAATATAGAATTTCCTATCACTCAGCTTCATTGATATCATAAGAGCAGAGGGATACAGGATTAGAAGGCGAGGGTTAAATGATAAATGGGAGAAGGCTTTAGCGCTAGAATGGATTTATAGGGATCGTTGGCCTGTTTCTCTACTGTAAAAGCTTTGCAATATTTTGTAAAATGTTTTGCAGAATGCAGCATTGTTGACTGAGGCACAGGGCATCAGAGATGACATTCATGCACAGCAGAGTAAATTGACCGTAGAGATTACCTTTCATTAGACAAGAGCCACTACATCTCACTGAATGTCTATGTGGCAGCCTCCGTCCACCCACTTATGTAAAGTGGCAGTACATTGGCTTAGTCCCTTGCCAGATACCTCTGCTTACCACCCAGGAGTTGCTTCCTGCCCCACCCACGCCAACCTTGCAAAAGGCTGAGACAGTATTTATCACCGCATGCCACACTTCCTTCTAAAATTGATCTCCTGCGCGGATTTTCCTCATGCCCCATTAGACTCGCTGCTGGCAAGGATTTCAACATTATGCTGAGAGCTTATGTTAATTATTCAAGTGACTTGACCCGGCAGAACCTTGCACAGCCGGCACGGTGTGCAGTTAGCGGCCTTGTCCTGGACGCCAGCCATTCCTGACGCACACCCACGACCTTTTAATCCACGGTGTAGGTGTCATTTTCTCAAAAGAAAGTCCAGCAAATTTCCTCAGTCCGACTTTGCTTCATTCTGAAAATCAAAATAAATTGCGGATGCTGGAAAACTGAAAAAAAACATGTAAGGATTGCAGGAATCCCATCCCTTCAAAAACAAGTATTTCACTTTGTATCGACACAAAGTGTCTTCAAATACACCGATCAGCCAAAACATTATGACCTGATGAGCAAAAACATGATGACCACCTGCCTAATATGCTGTTGGTCCTCCATGTGCAGCCCCATAAACAGAAGGGTGCGATGCACTGTGTATTGTGACACATTCCTCCCATGACCACCATTAAAATTTTCTGTGACTTGTGCCACAGTAGACCTTCTGTCGGTTCGGACCCGACGGGATAGTCTTCGTTGCCCTCGCGCATCGATGAGCCCTGGGCGCCCAACACCCTGTCGCCAATTTGTGGTTTGTCCCTCCGCGGACCACTGTCGGTAGGTACTCACCGCTGCTGACCGGGAGCACCCCACAAGCCATGCCGTTTCAGAGATGCTCTGACCCAGTCGTCTGGCAATAACAATTTGGCCCTTGTCAAAGTCACTCAGGTCTTTACTCCTGCCACTTTCTCCTGCATCCAACACATCAACTTCAAGAACTGACTGTTCACTTGTTGCCTAATATATCCCACCCCTTGACAGGTGCCATTGTAACAAGATAATCAATGTTATTCACTTTGCCTGTCAGGGGTCATAATGTTTTGGCTGATCGGTGCATCTTTGGTATAAACCAGCACCGCAGTTCTTTGTTTCTATATCACTTGAGACGGCTGGGGTTGAGGTTTCAGGAGAAAAGCCAGGCCTGTGGCACCAAGACTGCCTCCAAGGCACAGCGAGGAATGGTGGTCAGACAGGGCCATGGTGACAAGAGACTTGATAGTTAGAGGGACAGACAGGAGATTCTGTCACTGCTCATGAGACTCCAGGATTGGGGACTACCTGCCTGGTGCCAGGGCCCATGATGTCTCGGAATGGCGGTAGAACATTCTCAAGGGAGAAGGTGAGCAACCAGAGGTCACAGTGCACAAATTACGCAGGTAGATAAAGGTCCTGCGGAGCGAATACAGGGAGCAAGGCAAAAGATTAAAAAGCAAGATCTCATGCATAGTAAACTCTGAGTTAATTCCAGCTCCATGTATTGGCAAGAGTAGGAAGAGGACGATAGGACAGGTAAATGTGCGGTGGAAAAGTTGGTGCAGGAGGCAAGGACTCAGATGTTTGGTCCATTGGGGTCTTTTCTGCGGCAGAGGTGACCTCAACAAGAAGGGACAGGTTGCACTTGAACTGGAGGGCGACTAATATCCTGGTGGGCAGGTTAACTGGTGCTCCTAAGGAGGGTTTAAACTAACTTGGCAGGGTGAAAGGATCCAAAGCAGTAGAGAGGCAGATGAGACGTTGGAAGTTGATGTGGATAATCTCTCAGTAACTTCATCTCGGACTACTCAAACTAATTTTAATCCCGTGATGTTGTACATCATCATCACAAATGCAAACAAAATGAACGTGGGGAAAGCTAATGGGGTGTCTTGTAGATAATCCACATTAAAGCAGAGGAGGTGCTTGACATTTTAAGACATGTAAAGGTAGATACATTTCTGGGCACTGATTTGGTATATTCAAGAACACGGTGGGAAGCTTGAGAAGAGATTGTAGGAGCCCAGGCCATGATTGTTAGCCACAGATGAGGTACCTGAAGATTGGAAGATGCCTAACATTGTTATTTAACAAGGGCTGCAAAGAAAAGAGGATCCTCGGAACTAGAGACCAGTCAGAGTAATATTTGTGGTAAATTACTGGACAGGTTTTCGAGGGATACGTTTTACATGTATTTGGAAAGATGGGCTGATTTGGGATTGACAACACGTTTTTGTACATGGGGGATTATGTCCCATGAATTTGATAGTGTTTATAGAAGGTTAATGAAGGCACGGTCATGTCTATGTGGACTTCAGCAAAGCCTTTGATAAGGTTACCATGGTTACCTACTCTGAAAGGCCCTCGGAATGGTATTCAGGAAGGGCAGATAGTTGAACACATAAATGGCTTCCTGGTAGGATGCAAAGGGTGATGGTGGAAGGATGTTTTTAGACCGGCAGTCTGTGCCTAATGGTGTGCCTCTGGGGACAGTGCTGGGGCCTTTGCACTTTGACATATGTATCAACCATTTAGATGAGAATGTAGAAGACGTGGCTAATAAGTTAGCAGATATTACTAAAATAGGTGCTCCTCGCATACAGTGGAAAAAGTTATTAAAAATTATAGTAAGATCGTTATCAGCCAGTTAGGTTGGAGGAAAGGCAAATGGAGTTCAATTCGGATAGGTGAGAGGTGTTAGATTTTGGGAAATCACACTCAGATAGAACTTTCACAGTGATAGGTAGGGCACTGGGGAGTAGGGCACTGGGGAGTAGGGCACTGGGGAGTAGGCCACTGGGGAGTAGGGCACTGGGGAGCAGGGCACTGGGGAGTGGGGCACTGGGGAGTAGGGCACGGGGGAGTAGGGCACTGGGGAGTAGGGCACTGGGGAGTAGGGCACTGGGGAGTAGGGCACTGGGGAGTAGGGCACGGGGGAGTAGGGCACTGGGGAGCAGGGCACTGGGGAGTAGGGCACTGGGGAGCAGGGCACTGGGGAATAGGGCACTGGGGAGTAGGGCACGGGGGAGTAGGGCACTGGGGAGTAGGGCACTGGGGAGTAGGGCACTGGGGAGTAGGGCACTGGGGTGTAGGGCACTGGGGAGTAGGGCACTGGGGAGCAGGGCACTGGGGAATAGGGCACTGAGGAGTAGGGCACTGGGGAGTAGGGCACTGGGGAGTAGGGCACTGGGGTGTAGGGCACTGGGGTGTAGGGCACTGGGGAGCAGGGCACTGGGGAGTAGGGCACTGGGGAGTAGGGCACTGGGGAGTAGGGCACTGGGGTGTAGGGCACTGGGGAGCAGGGCACTGGGGAGCAGGGCACTGGGGTGTAGGGCACTGGGGAGTAGGGCACTGGGGAGCAGGGCACTGGGGTGTAGGGCACTGGGGAGTAGGGCACTGGGGAGTAGGGCACTGGGGTGTAGGGCACTGGGGAGCAGGGCACTGGGGTGTAGGGCACTGGGGAGTAGGACACTGGGGAGCAGGGCACTGGGGAGCAGGGCACTGGGGAGCAGGGCACTGGGGTGTAGGGCACTGGGGAGTAGGGCACTGGGGAGCAGGGCACTGGGGTGTAGGGCACTGGGGAGTAGGGCACTGGGGAGTAGGGCACTGGGGAGCAGGGCACTGGGGAGCAGGGCACTGGGGAGCAGGGCACTGGGGAGTAGGGCACTGGGGAGTAGGGCACTGGGGTGTAGGGCACTGGGGAGCAGGGCACTGGGGAGCAGGGCACTGGGGAGCAGGGCACTGGGGAGCAGGGCACTGGGGTGTAGGGCACTGGGGAGTAGGGCACTGGGGAGCAGGGCACTGGGGTGTAGGGCACTGGGGAGTAGGGCACTGGGGAGTAGGGCACTGGGGAGCAGGGCACTGGGGAGCAGGGCACTGGGGAGCAGGGCACTGGGGAGTAGGGCACTGGGGAGTAGGGCACTGGGGTGTAGGGCACTGGGGAGCAGGGCACTGGGGAGCAGGGCACTGGGGAGCAGGGCACTGGGGAGCAGGGCACTGGGCATTAAGCATAGAAGATGGGATTTATATTTCAGTTGTACAAGACGTTGGTGAGACTGCACTTGGAGTATCGTGTTCCATTTTGATCACCCTGCCATTAGAAATATGCCATTAAAGCTGAAAAGAGTAGAGAAAAGATTCATGAGGAGGTTGTGGACTGAGTTACAGACAGAGGTTGGGCAGGATAGGACTTTATTTCTTGGAGCATAGGAGATTGAGGTATAAGCTTACAGAGGTGTATGAAATCATGAGGTGCATAGATAAGGTGAAAATACACAGTGTTTTTCTCAGGATTTGGGAATCAAGAATTAGAAGGTGTAAGGTGAAGATTTAATAGGAACCTTTTCATACATATATGAAATGAGCTGTCAGATGAAGTGGTTGAGGCTGATAGAATAGGAAGATTTAAAAGACATTTGGACGCGTACATGGATAGGACACATTCAGAGGGATATAGTGTAGGATAGTGTTAGTGTGCGGGGATCGCTGGGCGGCGCGGACTTGGTGGGCCGAAAAGGCCTGTTTCCGCGCTGTATCTGAAATATGAAAAAAATATGGAAACTGTGGACCAGATTTTGATGGGAATCTTGGTTGTCATGGACGTTTTTGGATGAAGTCCCTGTGCTGCACGACTCTATGACTTTCTCTGCCAGCTTCATCTCATAAATATCGTTCCTTTTTTTCCTTATCTGCCTTCACAAATCCAGGAAATAATCCAGTCTAATGACTGCTACGACTTATTCCCACAGCAACTCTGGCCTCACATGTCAGGGACCAAATGTGTAGGAGATAATGGCAGATGCTAGTTTAAACCGAAGATAGACACAAAAAGCTGGAGTAACTCAGCGGGACAGGCAGCATCACTGGAGAAAAGGAACAGGTGACGTTTTGGGTTGAGATCCCTCTTCAAACTGAAGAAACGTCGCCTGTTCCGTTTCTCCAGAGATGCTGTCTGACCTGCTGAGTTACTCCAGCATTTTGTGACTATCTTCACATATAAGGGATACTAGACCAAGTGGACCCCTTGGGCCCAAACCTCTCCTGCATTGGTGTAGCACCCTGTCCTCCCCCCTCTCTCCTCAACCCCCCCTCCCCTCTCCCTTCTCCCCCACTCCCCCCTTCTCCCCCACTCCCCCCTTCTCCCCCTCCCTCCCTCCTCCCCTCCCCCTCCCCCTCCCTTCCTTTTAAACTTTAAAATGTGAATAACTTTAAAAATATAACACCGATTTCAATAAAACTACTTGCATTATCACTAAAGTGACAATGGTGAGTAAGGTGGGCCTAAAATTGTCGCGCTATCATGTACCGCTTTGGCTAAAGTTCAGTCACAAACAAGATAACAAACGAGAGTTTTGGTATA
Source organism: Rhinoraja longicauda (assembly GCF_053455715.1). NCBI lineage: Eukaryota > Metazoa > Chordata > Chondrichthyes > Rajiformes > Arhynchobatidae > Rhinoraja > Rhinoraja longicauda. The sequence continues at coordinate 32,904,915 of NC_135958.1, forward strand.
TAGATGCTCTTTGTTCTCGGTATTCCACTGTCTGATGGCTGCAACTTTAAATGAAATGGGCTAGAGAGAAAATAAGTTACGATGAAGTGTTTCTCTTTACATGGACACTGCCTGACCTGCCGAGTGTACCTTGCATTTTCTGCTTTTATTTTGTACCATAATCGGCCCCACTTGTTGCAAAATAAAACCAAATTACTATTTGAAAACAGTGTTGAAAGTATATAGTTTACACTTAAGTTGAAAAGAAGAAGAAAGGTTTGGACAATTATCGATTAAAATTGCATGCTCACATCACCCACTGGGGAAAGTTTTCAACCTGGAGTTCAAACGAAAGCAAAGCAGTCAAGACATTCAATATGATTCACCACATATTGCAAAAGGCACAAGCCACTTTTTGGGTCATGTTTCATTTAAAAATGATTGCTGAGCTGTCACTGAAAAGTATTTTTGGAATTGGACACGCCTGATCTCATATCCATGCTATCTCAAGGTATAAGAGAACATGGGAATCACATATCTCCAAGCCTAATGCAGAATGAGCAGTCTATAAAAAAGTACAATGACTTTATCTGGACTTGGTAAGATAAGGTGTCCCTTTATATTAATGATGTAATGTCATGCAAAAATCATAATGCTTTGCAGCAATGGTCCAATGACTCATCATTCATAGACAGACTCTTCAACAGACATCCTACACTGTCTCTCTAATGCCAGACCAGGGAGAAGGTTCACACTTGAAGAAGGATCCCACATATGTAACTGCAGCCAAACATGTGTGATCTGATTGTCGGTGTGCATGAAGCACAAGTGGTTGGAAGTCGGCAGGTGGACAGATTACTCCTCAGGGGACATTACATATATTTTGTTGTCATTAGCACAAATTCCTTGCAGGCATGTTTCAACGTTTAACTGATCTTCCCTGCTTCTGTTACCTGCTGTCTGCAATGTCCACGACCTCCCCTCGGTAGTTTCCATTAGCTTTAGCTCTAACCGGCACCATCCCCACCGACTCATTTCCAAAGCCCCTCATTACGCATCAATCCAACCTCCAGTCATCACTGACACGGACGCTATGTGCCTGATCAACCAATCCCCAACAAAACCAACTCCTAACTCCATATTCATCTCTCTCACCACCCTACAGCTGACCATACAACATAGACTGACCCAACATCCAGAGACCTTTTCATTGGTGGGGGTATTGGGGAAAGGTTGTTTGTTGTCTGCTCGTGAAGTGTAAGGCCACTTTTACTCCACAGTGCTCTTTAAGTGTTCTTTAGACCTTATTATGCACAATAGAATTTTGTTTCCAGTAAGGCTTGCACACTGGCAGAAAATGTTACCAATCTTAAACTAAAGCAAAAGGGGAGATACAGTGGTGCAGTGGTAGAGTTGCTGCCTTACAGTGCCAGAGACCCGCGTTCGATTCTGAATATGGGTGTTGGCTACACGGGGTTTGTTCGTTCACCCTGCAACTGTGTGGGTTTTCTCCAGGTGCTCCAGTTTCCTCCAAAGACTACAATCTTTTGTTGGTTGATTGACTTCAGTAAAATTGTAAATTGTCGCTAGTGTGTAGGATAGTGTTAGGGTAGGGGTGATAACTGCTCGGAGCGGAGTTGGTGGCCGAAGGGTCTGTTTCCCATTGTATCTCTAAAGTCAAAGGAGGCCAGCTTTAGTTTAGTTTAGAGATACAGCGCAGAAACAGGCCCTTCGGCCCACCGAGTCCGCACCGACCAGAAATCCCCATGCATTAACACTACCCAACACAGACTAGGGACAATTTTTTAACATTTACGTCAAGCCAATTAACCTACAAACCCACACGCCTTTGGAATGTGGGAGGAAACCGAAGACCTCGGCGAAAACACACGCTGGTCACGGGGAGAATGTACAAACTCCGTACAGACAGCGCCCATAGTCAGGAATGAACCCAGGTTTCCGGCGCCGTAAGCCAGTAGCCCTACCGATGCACTAAACATACCGCCAGCTCTTTCAAAATGGTCACTTTCCAGCAAAAGAACAAATGTTTAGGGTTTTTTTCCCAGACGCTTTGGTGTGGTGTCTGTCATTTAATATGGGTTTAATGGGAGATCGGGCTGATCAGAAACAACAGCAACAAGAATATCGCTCATGGGAATGGTTTCACAGTACAATGACAAAATGTTAACCATCTTGGGATCTCTCCAAAACTATATACTCAAAATATTTTTTGGTTTATTTTTATGCTGATACAGGAGAAGCTTTTAAAATATGGTCACATTTAGAAATGGGGATTGTTGTTGAGGTAAACCTTGCATCGATTTACTTAGTTACTGCTTTATTCGATTTAGGGGGAAGGAAGAGGTTCTCTCCCTAAAAGGTTATTCACAATCATCGATTGACACAAAATGCTGGAGTAACTCAGCAGGACAGGCAGCATCTCTGGAGAGAAGGAATGGGTGATGTTTCGGGTCGAGACCCTTCTTCAGCCTGGTTAGGGATAAGGGAAATGAGAGATGTAGATGGTGATGTGGAGAGATTATCTCTCATTTCCCTTATCTCTAACCAGTCTGAAGAAGGGTCTCGACCCGAAAGGTCACCCATTCCTTCTCTCCAGAGATGCTGCCTGTCCCGCTGAGTTACTCCAGCATCGGTTTAAACCAGCATCAGCAGTTCCTGATGAGTTACCGTAAGGCCACTTCCATGGCTGATTAGACTGAATAGCCAATGTCCTGCCTGCAAATCCACTGATGGTTTAAAAGTTGAAAGGAGGAGAAAGGAAGGGTTAGAGAAATAGTCCAGCTAACTTTTATTGTTGTTTCAATACATTCACCTGGGTTGCACCATCACTCTAGTGAGTCATGCCAATTTGTGCTTGATTATTATCAATTTTACAGCAGAACTCTCATCTGCAGAACACTCCATTAATCATACTGATTAAACACATCATATTTCAACAAGCAGTCAGAGTGAAAGGCTATGAATTTGGAGTATGAATTTCAGCGGCTTGAACTCGCGAGCTGCAAAGTATGACATGTTAATGGAACACATGTTCTGAGTTGAAAGCCTTTTAATTCAAAACATTGCTGCATTACGTCAAAATATAATATAATAAACAAAATATATCAATACTACCCTAATGGCAAATACCTTTTAACCAGCAACTCTGTACGACATTGTAATGTCTGAGAGAAAAATTTGATTGTACTGCAGTTGGTTCAAGTCAGTAATATAATGAAGAATGAATGTTTGTATGATCGTTCATACTGAGAAAAACTATTGATTCTCTGAGGCTGAATCCTGTAATATTCTTACAGATGCAGGCACTTGCATTCAAAGGCTACATTAACCATTCTTTTAGTTTAGTTTAAAGATACAGCATGGAAACAGGCCCTTCAGCCCACTGAGTTTGCACCAACTAGCAATGACCTGTACACTAGTTCCATCCTGCGCACTAGGGACAATTTACAAAACCTAATTAACCTACAAACCTGCACGTCTTGTGGGCGAATGTGGGAGGAAACCGGAGCACCTGGACCCATATCATATCATATCATATCATATCATATATATACAGCGCGGAAACAGGCCTTTTCGGCCCACCAAGTCCGCGCCGCCCAGCGATCCCCGCATACTAACACTATTAACACTATCCTACACACCAGGGACAATTTTTACATTTACCCAGCCAATTTACCTACATACCTGTACGTCTTTGGTCATAAGGAGAATATATAAACTCCACACAGACAGCACCCATAGTCAAGATCGAACCTGGCGATGTAAGGCAGCAATTCTACCGCTGCGCCACCGTGCTGCGGGTTTCAAGGCCATGCAACCCATGTTTCTAGAATCGGCTTTTGTATGTTTGGAACGGAATATGACTATTGTAATTAGAAATTATGAACTCAACCTTTTGCATGATGTGTATTGTGCTGTGCATGTAATGGTATAACTTTACTCCACCATAGTGGTCGTTTGTACCTTCTTTGTTAAAGGGGGCTGCACTGTCCAATGTATATGGTCGCCTGAAATTTCACAAATCAAAGGTTTAATGAAATGAATGGTGGTTATTTTCGTACGGTATATTTCTATTTCACGAGGGTGGAGAGTGGTGTGCTTTTAGTTACAATGCAAAAAAACCCAATTCTCTAAGATTTACAGGGAGAAGGCAGGAGAATGGGGTTGAGAGGAAAAAATAGATCAGCCATGATTGACTCGATGGGCCGAATGGTCTACTTCTGCTCCGACGCCTTATTTAGCCAGAACTTCTAAGCTCCTCCGAAAGGAAAAAAAAAGACATTCCCAAAACATCACTCATCCATGTCCTCCAGAAATGCCGCCTGACCCGTGGTGTTACTCCGGCACTTTGTGGTTATTTTTGTGTACGCCAGCATCTGCAGATCCTTGTTTCCACATTAATATGTAAGATGGACAAATAAGTCAAGAATACCCAGCCTCAGCTGCACCTAAAGGAGGCAAGAGGTCACAGAAGCAATCTTTACATCATGTAAAAGCCTCTTCCATTGAAGGTGACTCTACGCTGTTATCGGAAAATGCTAAATGTATCCGTCTACGGCAATTACTATTCCCCACACCCAGCAATCACTAGAACAATTTCTGTCCAAATTCTCATTATGAAAGTGTGCAATATGCTAACTGTAACACCAAGAATAAAACACAATCCCGCTCATCTCTTGACTGAAATGGAAACATTAAACACAAACAAAGCTCCTCCACACACCCTAATTTACTCACGCAGCTGTTCACGAGAAGCACCATCAAAGACAACAGCCCCTGAGTGCAGCTGAGTGGGATTTAAAAGTGCCAACATAAAAAGGCCCCGATTCAACCAAAATCCAGAGGGTGAGATAATTAGCGTTATCAGATGGCGTGTTCATGAAAGCAGTGCTCGAGGTGCCCAGCCAACAGCAAGCAGGGAGAACAGAGACACCCACATTCCTTCTAGTGGCAAAACAACAATGTGCACTAATCAAAATTAAAACAGATGGCTTTTCCCCCCAATGTTCCTGCAGGAAACTCACTGCTCTATAATTCTACATCCCACCCAAAACTCTCAGTAAATAACAAGGCCCAGGTCCTAACGAACAACACCTCATCAGTCTGAAGAAGGGTCTCGACCCGAAACGTCACCCATTCCTTCTTTCCTGAGATGCTGCCTGAACCGCTAAGTTACTCCAGCATTTTGTGAATAAAAATCATCTTCTGTCTGACACGTTGAAGCCTTCAGGGCTCAAGATAAGATTCAACAATTCCAGGAAGATGGATTTCCCTGTTTGCATCAGTGATCAGTGCTTATTTCTGGCATTCAGCAGTCCTATTAATTTCAAGTCATAGACTCATACAGTGTGGAAACAGGCCCTTTGGCCCAACTTGCCCACACTGACCAACATGTCCCATCTACATGAGTCCCACCTTCCTGCATTTGGCCCCTATCCCTCTAAACCTGTCCTGTCCACGTACCTGTCTAATTGCTTCTTAAACGCAGCGATAGCCCCTGCATCAACTACGTCCTCCGGCAGCTCGTTCAATCCACCCACCACTCTTTGTGTGAAAAAGTTACCCCTCAGATACCTATAAAATCTTTCCCCCTTCACCTTAAACCTATGCCCTCCGGTTCTCAATTCCCCTACTCTAGGCAAACGACTCTGTGCGTCTACCCGATCTATTCCTCCCATGATTTTATACACCTCTGTAAGATCACCCCTCAACCTCCTGAGGAACACCACCTGTCTGGCATGTTGCAGCCTTCAGGCCTCAAGATGAGATTCAACTATTCCAGGTGGCTGGTTTTCCCTGTTTGCATCAGAATTGATTTGTTCTTCCTTCTGTTGTCCAGCTGCAATAATCAGTCCTGTTCATCTGCTCCCATTAACGCTGCCTGATCTCCACTCGATACTTCCTCGATTCCTGACATTTCACTACTTTTTTATGCTCCTTTGTTAATTTTCCCACTCTAATCAGCCCCATTAGCCTGTCAACTAGATGGCTTTGTCAACAGCCTGTCACCATGACAATCCTGACATCCTATCAGAGATAGTGTAAGAAAATAACTGCAGATGCTGGTACAAATCGAAGGTATTTATTCACAAAATGCTGAAGTAACTCAGCAGGTCAGGCAGCATCTCAGGAGAGAAAGAATGGGTGACGTTTCAGGTCGAGACCCTTCTTCAGACTGATCAGAGATATTTATTTTTATCTATTCATTCCTCCCTCGACTCTCGGCAACTTAAAAATAACTTGTTTTCTCTCTTTTCCCACTTTCTGCCCCTACTCTGATCATTGTGAAGAAGGGTCCTGCCACTCACTCTGGAATTCTAAATCCCCTACTTTTTTCTCTCCTTTGAATAAACATTATGGAATGGAATGGACTACTTCATTGGCAGGTGTGACAAAGCAGAGTCAAATTCTTTGCTTGCACATCCAAGGTATACAAATAGCGACCACCCATGGCACCGACGAAGCTACAAAGCACACCAGCTCCTCCTTTGTTCTCCCCCCCACCCCTCGGCGGTTCCCCATCGCCAGGTCCCCATTGTCCATTGTTCTTCCCCTCCCTCCCTCCCTCACGGCAGTCCCTCCACGCTCTCATCGACCGCTGGTCGGCCCACGAGGCTTCGCCGCCACCGCCGCGAGCCTTCACCACCGCCGACGCCCCATTGCCGCGAGGCTCCAACACCACTGCCGATGCCCCATCACCACCGAGGCTTCACCGCTGCCGAGGCCCCACTACCACCAAGGCTCACCACTGCCATCGAGGCTCCGTTCAGCCCAGGCAGGCCTCGCCGCTCGGCTTTTCCGCAGCCTCCTGGGAGGCAGTCGGGGGCGAGTCGGGCCGACCGGGCGGGTTCTGGTCCGAGGCGCGATTGTTCGGCGGGTGAGTCAGCCCCACGTGGCATTATAATTTGTGTTCTACTCTACAACCCTAGAGATCTCCCTCTTTGGTTGGGCTTCCTTTGCTTGAATTATGTACAGTGCATTTGTGCATTCTGTTGTTTTTAAAAATGTTTACAATTATTTAATTGCTGAATAAGAATTGTTGTGGAATCAAAGAACAACAATTCCCATTTTAGGCCATTAAATCTAACTATCTAATTAATTGTTCAAGTAAGGTATCATGCTTTTATTTGTTCAGGACCGTACATCATGGTATGCTGTCCATTTTGTTGTAATTAATTTGAAAATGGGAAAGACTTTTCCCTAATGTAATTAGCACAAAACATTTCGACAAAGGATAAACGAATGTGCAGATTCAAAATCACCATCAGGTGCCACCTTGCAGTGATAAAAGGAGCCTTTAAAATGAAAGCAATTTAAATATAAAAGATGATCCTTATTAAGGCACCAAATTCGACTGATTCTAAGAGTAGTAAATAATGGGCTTTAATGGCCGTGCAATATGGTATCCAACTGGGAGTTGCATTAATTAGTGTAGATTAGCACTAATTAATGCATTGCAAATTCATTTGAATATAATGGGAAAATAACAAAGACGAGACAGGGACATAGCTATCAATACACAGGCTGTAAAAATTCCGCTGACAAAGCCAGAATAATGCTATGTCATTGGAAAATAAACTCAACACAAATTAGTGCAATATTGCAAACACTTTTGGGCTTCTAGGAAACTGGAGGGAAATTCAAGCCCAGATTTTCTGGTGGGTTTCCTGTTAGTACTAGAAATGTGCTTCCAGTGTAAAGTTCCCCAAATTAGATCTCAAAAATCACGAGAGCATTTAATTGTCAAATGTGCAAACAACAGAACAATAAAATTCTGACTTCATTCTGAATTTGTGAAGAAATTCTGACTGCAGCTCAACAGGACCATGAATGTAATAGCACACAGATAAGATATAATCATCAAGAACACAATAAATTCACACAATCACAATCATAATAAAACTTTATTAGCCAAGTATGTTTTGCAACATACGAGGAACTTCATTTGCCATACAGTCATAACAGTAAAAAGCAACAGGACACACAAAATACATTTTAACATGAACATCCACCACAGTGACTCCTCCACATTCCTCACTGTGATAGAAGGTAAAAAAACAGTTCAATCTCTCCCTTCTTTGTCCTCCAGCGGTCGGGGGCTCTAACCTTCCGGGATCATCTTGACTCCCGTTGCCGGCGGCGAGCTTTCCTCGTCAGGGCGATCAAGCTCCTTCATCGGGGGTGGGGGGGGGGGGTGTAGAGGGGGGTGTAGGGGGGGATCTCAGCTCCTCCGCGCCAGCGATCTACCCTGGGTCGCGACCAGTCGAACCTCGTGCAGCTTTTGGAGCTCCCAACCCGAGACCGCGAGCTCTGATGTTAAAGTCCGCAGGCTGCATTGGAGTGTTGATCCCAGGCAAGTGATCGCAGGCTCAGATGATAAGTCCACGCCCCCACGTGGACTCAAGGTCAGTCCCAGGCAAGACCTCCAGTTCCGTGATGTTAGGCCGCAGAGCGACCAGAGATACGATCCGGAAAACAATCGCATATCCGGCAAGGTAAGAGAGTGAAAACAAAGTTTCCCCAGGGCCGTTTTTACAGCATTATGGGCCCCCGGGCAAAGCAGTGTACTGGGGCCCCTACCATTACTCTCCCCCACCCCCCTTTCCCTACCAGCCCCCCCCCGCCCTGTCGTGCCGGCGAAAAGCACTTACCGAAAAGCACTTAGCGATGGACTTAGGGTGCGACATTGTTGCGAAAAGCACTTACAGATCGCTGTGAGAAGCACTTAGTGACCAAAAATGTTACGAAAAAAGCACTTATTGAACCTACAGTTTTAAAGTAGTATTTATTTATTGCAAGTCACTTAACATACACAGATCAGCATGGGGCCCCTATGCTCGTGGGCCCCCGGGCAAGTGCCCATCAGGCCCATGCGTTAAGACGGCCCTGAGTTTCCCCCGACCCCCTTTCCCACCCCCCACATAAAACAAACCAGAGAACATTTACACAAACTTTTAAAACTTACCAAAAATAACAAAAAGATTTTGAAAAGGACAGACAGACTGTAGGCGAGGCAGCCATCGTGCGGCGTCCCCTTAATAACCATGATAGTAAGTAACGATAATAGTGCAAAAACCAAAGACCATAGTACAACCAAAGACATAGTTCATAGAAGATCAAAGATGTTCAGGTTAACGTTATCTAGTGCTCAAAAGCATGATGATTGCTTGGGAGAGCTGTTCTTGAAATGAGTGCTCAGGATTTTCAGACTTTTTTTTCCCCGTAATGATAGTCGTGAAATGAGAGTGTGGGCAAAGTGGTGTGGGTCTTTGAAATTGTTTGCCTTTTGAGGCAGCATATCTTGTAGTTTCCTATCGACGGTGGGAAGAGCAGTACCTGTAGAAACAAGGAACTGCAGATGCTGGATTATACCAAAGGTGGACACAAAGTGCTGGACTGATCTGGCACTCTGGTGTCAGGACAATAGCCTCCTCTTGAATGTCACTAAAACTAAGGAGCTGATTGTGGACTTTAGAAGGGCTCAACATCCGAGGACTTACACGCCACTGGAGATAAATGGGTCTACTGTGGATAGGGTGAGCAGTTTTAAATACTTGGGAGTCCACATCACAGGGGATCTGACATGGGCAATGCACGTTGCCGCACTGGTGGGTAAGGCAAAGCAGCGCCTTTACCACCTTAGACAGCTGAGGAAATTCAGAGTGTCTCTGCGGATCCTTCATTGCTTCTACTCTGGGGCTGTAGAGAGCATCCTGTCCGGCAACATTACAGTCTGGTTTGGGAACAGCTCTGCCCAGGACAGGATGGCCCTGCAGAGAGTAGTGCGTTCGGCAGAACGCACCATGGGAACTACACTCGCCCCGCTGCAGGACCTATACATCAGGAGGTGCAGATCCAGAGCAAGCAAGATTATGAGGGACCCTTGCCACCCCAGCAACGGACTGTTCCAGATGCTACGGTCAGGCAAACGCCTCCGCTGTCACGCTGTGAAAACGGAGAGGATGAGACGGAGTTTCTTCCCACAGGCCATCAGGACTGTTAACTTTTATAACTCCAGGGACTACATTTTGTCTTCTCTATATTAACTTTATTAACTTTATTTATATGCTGTAACTGTAATTCTTTTTTGTGCACAATCCGCAGGCATTGCCACTTTCATTTCACTGCACATCGTATATGTGTATGTGACAAATAAACTTGACTTGACTTGACTTAACTCAGCGTGTCAGGCAGCATCTCTGGAGAACAAGGATAGGTGATGTTTCGGGTTGGGATCCTTCTTCAGACTGATCGTAGGGGGTGCCGTTGAGGGGAGGGGGGGGCGGTAAGCAGCACTCTCCAGGAGTTGGAAGAGTGCTGCTCCTATGTTGCATGTGCCTCTTTAAAGGGCTGGCCGTGAATATCACAGCTGCAATACCAGAATATTGCCGAAGAGTAGGAAATGCAATTCAATCTGAAGAATTAAGTGTTGTGTCTCCCCAAATACATTAAGTCAAGGGAATGCACATAAAGTACTGAATGTTGTAGCTATGCAGGGAACCTTGGAATGGTTGTTCAAACGTCCTTAATGATAACCAGACAAGTTGAGAGGATGGTTGAAAAGTTACTTTTTCCTTTATTACCTGATATATGAGAGCAGTAAAGTTATGCTAGTAACATTAGTTATGTTGCATCATTGATTTTCTTAGAATAAAGATATATTTACACTGAGAAGGGAGCAGAAGAGATTGATAATTTATTGTCAGGATGGAAAATTTCAATTATGAAGAAAGATGAATTAAGATGGGAGGGGGTTTTCTTTAAACAGCAAAGAAATTTGATTGAGGCGAATGAAATTATAAAGGGCCTCAGACAGACCTATTTCCCTCAGCAGAGGAATCAAAGAGGCATTGATTTATACTGATTGGTGAAAGTTTCAGTGGAAAGATGAGGAATATGTTTTTGTTTCACCTGGAGAGTGGTCGAGATCAGGAACTCACTGCCTGAAAGAGTCATGGGCAAGGCAAACATAGCTTTAATGTTTAGTTTTGTTTAGAGATACAGCATGGAAACAGGCCCTTTGGCCTATTGATTCCATGCCGACCAGCAATCACCCGTGCACTATGTTCTATCCTACATTCTAGGGACAATTTACTGAAGCCAATTAACCTACAAACTTTCACACCTTGGGAATGGGGGAAAAACCGGAGCACCCAGAAAAAAACCCACGCGGTCACGGGGAGAACGTACAAACTCCGTACAGACAGCACCCATAGTCAGGGTCGAACTCTGGGATTCAGGCACTGTGAGGCAGCAAGGTAAAGGAACTACTGACAATCCTTCTGAGTTCTAAAAGCAATTTAAAATTCACAAATAGGAAAGCACACCCGCAAGGAATGAGAAAGGAGGCAACAAAAGGTGACGACATTAAAAGAGGGTGAAAGCTGGATCTGCATCTATGGAGATATCTACAAAAACAACCATCAGGAAAAGAATGAGTGAACTAAGCATCATTAAATGAGCATTTGTGGCAATTGATTCAGGGACTGACGTGAGTGCCTGTGCAACAATAACATTAATAACAGTCCTGATGCAGTAATGGCACAAGGAATCCAGCAGAGAATTCTTTGTTTGAGTAGGGACATTTAAGATGCACAATTTATTTTCAGCGTGAAATGTAATCTGCGTACTCATAAACTATTTTAAAAGGACTTTGGACAAGGATTATGTTGCTGTGATAACGTGCCCATCATGCCTCTGAAGCTGTCTGGGATGCGAGACCCAGCGATTTCAATACCTCTGTATTTTTCTTGAAATTGCATTTGTCCTCTTTCCATTAAAACCACACATGCATAAGGAACTAAAAACTCCTGATCGCTCTCAAGGTGGCTATTCTTGATATTGTCATCTCAGGATGTGTTGTATTAATATGTGAAGACGTGCACTGACTGCAGTTTTGTTCCCATAGATGCCCACCCACATGTATACATAAACATATACACACGCCAGATGATGAAGAAGCAGAATTTCAGTGCAGAGGTTGAAGCAGTTTGCAATTAAATCCTATTCCCTGAATGCATTCCTGCTTCACCATCGTGTGGACGAATGCACCTGGGACACATCAGATGTCATTAACTTTGCCTCTGGAGTGAAATCCCCATTTTTTTATTAATTCGCCTATAATTCCCATTGTACAATTTGAATCAACCAACTATCCGTTCATTCATTATTATGCTGAACTTTACAAATTTACAGTCCAGAGAAATGGTCCGTGATAGAGTAGGTTTAGTTTAGAAACGCAGCATGGAAACAGGCCCTATTAGCCCACCAGGTCTACGCCGACCAGGTGTCACGCGTACACTACAATACAATACAATACAATACAATACAATATATCTTTATTGTCATTGTACCCAGGGGTACAACGAGATTGGGAATGCGCCTCCCATACGATGCAATAATTTAGGTAATTTAGACAGCAGCAACCCAACGAAACGAAACAGTTGTAACAGTTTTGGACAGGGTAAAGTGCAAACTAGTTCTAACCGACACATCAGGGACAATTTGCAGAGGCCAATTAACCTACAAACCTGCACGTCTTTGGAATGTGGAAGGAAACCGGAGCACCTGGCGAAAACCCACCCGGTCGCAGGGTCTCTGGCCATTCTGCCACTGTGCCGCCCAATGCAGAATTAAATCGCTTTCTTTGCAGACTACCTCGGTATGGCATTTATGTATGTTTATTCAACTAGTTTCATATTTTCCCCATAAAAATAAAAATGTCCTTTAACTCATCCTTAAACAAAGTGTTTCACTCTGTGTGCCGAAGGAACTCGGTGCTATTTGTAAGATCTTGATCTTCAAACACTCTTCCAGTACACAGGGCATCTACAGAAAGTATTTCAAAACACTGGAAAGCTGGTACAAACATTGCCTCAACAAAATCCTCCAAATGCACTTACAGGATGTGAAGCAAAATTACTGTTCTCTCCCCGGCCAATGTCCTCATCAGCATTTAGACTCTACTCTGTCAGCTCTGAATAATGAACCACATCGTTTGCTTATTGGGCACCAGCTTCCAGAAACAGGCACTCTATCTTGAGATCCAACACTGCAAGAGATTCCCAGAACAGAGAAGCAACTCAAGGATATTCTCAAAGCTGCCTCTGTGAAAGCGTTGCAATGCCACCAACTAATGAGAAATCTTTGGCATTTAGGATGGCATAATATTAGACAATTTCAAGTCCTTTTGCCAAGAGCAACACAGCTTAGGATAAACGATGAAAGGATTATTACACAGCTCAAGCCACACACTTGCCACCTGCATTACATGCCACTTTCCCCAGTGTGAGGGAGTCCATGGGTCCTGCATTGTGTGCAGGAAACAACTGCAGATGCTAGCATGCACTGAAGATGGACACAAAATATGTCCCACATTGGTATCTTCAGCCAACTCGGTACCCACAGATGGGCACAAAATGCTGGAGTAACTCAGCGGGACAGGCAGCATCTGTGGAGAGAAGGAATGAATGGGTGACGATTCAGGCCGAGACCTTCTTCAGACCATCATTTATCCCCTTCTCTCCAGAGATGCTGCCTGTCCCGCTGAGTTACTCCAGCATTTTGTATCTATCTTCGGTTTAAACCAGCATCTCCAGTTCCTTCCTACACATACTCAGTACCCACAGAACTGGTCAGCCATCCTTTACTGAGAGGAATTGCCAAAGAAAAGGATTAACAAGAAGATGATGGCTAAGTGGGTAATCCTCACCCAAGTCAGCAGATTGTCGGTTCCAATCCGACTGCAAAGACCAGTATAGAGCACAGTTCGTCACCCCAGTGCCACCTTAAGGTTATTCCAATGTTACAACACTTCCAAGTGCTTCATTAACTGCTGACTGCTTTGGCATGTCCTGAGTTCATGGTAAATCTACATCTACATTCACCACAGATTTCTTTTGTTACTTGAACTCTTGTAAGTGCTTGAAGCACCATTGGACGTTGGGAGAGACTGAGCACGAGAGATTGAAACTTTTCCAATCTAATATGAAGAAGCTGACACATTTCCCAATCAGACGCGGCATAAACGTTGAGGGGCAAGGCATGTTCGCACATCCCGAGCCAGAATTAGATGAGCTTTCTCAGTCGCATTTCCACTTCAGGCACTCATAATTTTGAGAGTCACGGGGAAGGCAAATTAAAATGCTCAATCTGCGATCATATCAGTTGATCCTCCTTCAATCAATTATAAATGGAGATGGCCTGAATTCAATTTACTTGTAACCTTGAGCACTCATTAGTGGAGAATTTCATCTTTTCTTAGTTTTTTATTTCCGTACTAGAGGTTACAGATGGTGACGAGTACTACAGTATTCACCATCTGTTTCATTTATCTCTGAATGTGCTATTAGTTTGCATTATCACTGTCAAGCTGTTGGTTTGCCATCAATTTCCCCATCTAAGTGCTGTGCAATGATTGCATTGTGATGCATCTTACCAGACACACTGGGAGCACTCACACAGTGGGTTGTGAATGTTCATTCATATTCTTTGCATCGATTTGAATCAAGGATACCACAATGCACACAGACCTTGCTAAAGCTGTGTCATAAACTGTGGCGTTACACAAGACACAATCCGCTGGCAATTCTGTCTACCATTCATTTCACCACACCCATGAAATAAGAGTCGCAGAGTTCTAAACATTGTGCTGCGCAGATCCCAGTGATGGAACCAAAGGCAGGGAAGGAGGTCACTTTTGGGAGGTGAACAAGGTGCTGGAACTCCAATGGGATCTTGGGATCCGTCTCCCAGCAGACCCCCTGCTGCCAGCCTGGTCCCTGGAGCTTGAATGGCGAAATGGGTTCAATACCATCATCCCCACCAGGCTGGTTAACAAGCTCACGGAACTGGGTACTGTGCACTCTCTGCAACTGGATCCTCGACTTCCTCATCCACAGACCACAGTCTGTTCGAATTGGCAAAGACAGTTCTTCCTCATTAACAATCAGTTCGAGAGCACCTCAAGGCTGCGTGCTCAGCCCCCTGCTCTACTCACTCTATACTCACGACTGTGTAGCCGGACACAGTGCGAACTCTATCCTCAAGTTTGCCAACGACACCGCCGTTGTTGGACGAATTACAGATGGTGATGAGTCAGAGAAGTGAGATTATTCGACTGACCAAATGGTGCCAGCACAACAACCTGGCTCTCAATATCAGTCAGACCCAGGAACACATTGTGGAGTTTGAGGAAGAATGAGGACCTGTCTATATCGATGGGACAATGGTGGAGGGAATCAGAAGCTTCAAATTCCAAGGCATGCATATTTCTGAAGATCTTTCCTGGATCCAGCACTGATGCAATTATGGAAAAAAAAGCACATCAACACCTCCTGAGACGATTACAGAGATTATATATGTCAGAGAAGATTCTCTTGAACTTTTGCAGGTGTACAGTAGAGAGCAGATTGACTGGTTGCATCACAGCCTGGTTCGGCAACTTGAACGCCCTGGAGCAAAGAAGACGGCAAAACGTTGTGAATATTGCCCAGTCCATCACGGGTTCTGACCTCCCACCATCGAAGGGATTTACAGGAATTTGCCTCGAAAAGGCAGCCAGCGTCATCAGAGACCCACACCACCCTGGCCACGCACTCATTTCACTCCTGCCATCGGGAAGAAGGTACAGGAGCCTGAAAATTGTAACGTCCAGGTTCAGGAACAGCTTCTTCCCTATAGCCATTAGGCTATTGAACACTACAACCTCAAATAAGCTCTGAACTGCATAGACGATTAATGTTATTATTGCACTATTATTGTTTATTTGTTTTTTATGTGTGTGTGTGTGTGTGTGTGTGTGTGTGTGTGTGTGTGTGTGTGTGTGTGTGTGTGTGTGTGTGTGTGTGTGTGTGTGTGTGTGTGTGTGTGTGTGTGTGTATAGACACACACACTGAACTTTTTTTTTCTAATTTATTATATTGTTTATAGTGTACTATGTTTACATATTCTGCTGTGCTTCTGCAAGTAAGAATTTCATTATTCTATCTGGGACATATGACAATAAAACACTCTTGACTCTTGAATGTGTTTAAGATTGGTCTGTGAAAACTGTCTCCTTAGGTTCAGTGCTCAGTGCAGTCTGTTAATTGCCTGTTATGATGAGAAAATATGGCAGAAGATTAGTTCTGAGAATATTAATGTCCAACAACGGGAGATGTGTCTTCTTGCTTCGAAAGGGCCAGAAACCAGATGGTAATTATTTTCAGCAGACATTCTCCATGTTGTTTCTAAGTCACATGAATCACCAAGATATACAGTAAGTATACATTGGAGACATCACCAACTGTGTCAGAGGGGTGGATTAATAATAGTGCTGCCTCAACTGTTCTTTTAAGGGCTGATGGATTGATATCACACAACCATTCTTTGAAAGATTATGGCAGAGCCACAGACACAGAGCGCACTCCATCAGCAGTGGGTATTTTTCCGCACATGATCCTTTAATGCTTCCTGTCCTAATGCACAGCAATGTGCAAACAAGTCACACGGGGAGGGCACACAACATAGATTTTGGAAACCTCTTTAATGTAGCAGTCTCCCGAGACATTTCACCAGAATAGACACAGAGCTAAAAAACACAGCGGGAGACCAAACGAGGTTGACCGAAGTCTTAAAAGAAGATGAGGAAGGGAACTGGCTTAATGGAGAACTTTCAGAGACCAGAGTCCAATGGGTCTGAAAGTCTCACAAGAGGGAATAAATATCCATCACTTGAGAAATGGAGTATTTTTGTGGTTGTGGAGAATGGAAAGAGGCAAGAGGGCTTGATATCTGAAGACGATAAATGAGATTGGACCATGAAGAGATTTAATCATGTTGATATTTGTTTGATTATTGATATTGAGTTAATAAAAGGTTGTTAAGGATAGGAAAGTGACTATGGCATTTGATGTGAACGAGGATGCAAGCAGTTTCCCTCAAAAGTGATTGAATTAACAGGTAACCCATAGTGTGAATATGAGCTTGTGACACACAAAGACCAGGTAATAAACCACCTGCGGTCCTTTAGTGGAAGATTAGCGGTGCTGGCTCGTAGGGCCGAATGGCCTCCTCCTGCACCTATTGTCTATTGTCTATTAGCAACCCTGCACAAACTCTTTCCTGAAGATTTTCTGTGGGTAGTAGAATGCAACTTTGACATTCAGAAATTTGTTCACATAGCTCAGAAAAAAAGAGCAATGTCCTTTTGCTAATTAGCTTAATGCAGAATAGTGCAATTTTTGCATATATGTTTGGCCATTGTGATCACTGTTTCCCAACGATCATTAACCTTGCTGCTCCCTGGTTGTTACACATCATATAGTTCCATGAGGAAAACACAAAGTGCTAGAGTAACTCAGCACGTCAGTTAGCATCTGTGAAGAAAATGGACAGGCGACGTTTTGGGTCAGGATGCTTCTGTAGATCTTACAAATTATCTCCCTAGTAACCACGTGGGTTTTCTCCAGGTGCTCCAGTTTTCACACACACACACACCAAAGACAAGGTTTGTGAGTGAATTGGCTTCTTTAAAATTGTTCCTCGTCTGTAGGAAAAAACTAGTGAACTGGTGTCCTTTAACATCATTACTTTTTGCGAATCTTTCATTCATGGTTCTTTATCTCTCTACATCATTGTCTATATCTCTCATTTCCCTTTTCCCTAACTAGTCTGAAGAAGGGTCTTGACCCGAAACATCACCCATTCCTTCTCTCCAGAGATGCTGCCTGTCCCGCTGAGTTACTCCAGCTTTTTGTGTCTATCTTCCTGACAAATGATAGGTAGATACAGGTGAGGAGGGTGTTTTGATTGTCAGATTATTAGGGTTGTTACTGAGTCAGCAGATGTCTGTGTGTTCAAAGCGGGTGAGAACCTCTCACGGTAGCGCAGCGGTAGAGTTGCTGCTTTATAGCGAATGCAGCGCCGGAGACTCAGGTTCGATCCTGACTACGGGTGCTGTACTGTAAGGAGTTTGTACGTTCTCCCCGTGACCTGCGTGGGTTTTCTCCGAGATCTTCGGTTTCCTCCCACACTCCAAAGACGTACAGGTATGTAGGTTAATTGACTGGGTAAAATGTAAAAATTGTCCCTAGTGTGTGTAGGATAGTGTTAATGTGCGGGGATCACTGGGCGGTGCGGACTTGGTGGGCCGAAAAGGCCTGTTTCCGCGCTGTATCTGAAATATGAAAAAAAAATAATAATAATAGTATCCACCTATCACTTGCCAGGCTTTGTCCCACCCTCACCTCTCTTTTGCAAATTTCACCCCTACCATAATCAATCTGAAGACATGTCACCCATCCATTCCCTTCACAGATGCTGCCTGACCCGCTGAGTTACTCCAGCATGTTGTGTTTTATTCAAGGTTCCAGCATCTGCAGTTCCTTGTGTCTCAATATAATTTTATGAAACTGATTCATTGAACTCTATGAACGTCTCCTTGAGAATACCTTTGTCCAACGTACCAGATTAAAGGCACTTGAAGAGATCTCCAAGGTAATCACCAACCTGGAGCACTTGGCTGAAATTTTGGAAAGTTGCCTTTGGTCCTAGTTCTTCACCAACGTGTCCCAATCCACCTAACCCACCAGGAGTATCACCGCTGGGACAAATGTTACTTGTTTCATTGAAAACCCTTGATGAGCTTGCTGCAGAGGTTGCATCTACTCTGGTACTTGCTGAAGATGTACGTCACAACAGCATCAGATTCAGTGCAATATTGCACAGGGAATCTCTCAAACCTGTGATGTGAACCTCACAAACAAAGCTCTCACTCTTCATGCCATTTTCACAAACTGGGGCAGCATAGTGGCGCAGCAGTAGAGTTGCCACCTCACAGCGCCAGAAACCCGGGTTCCATCCTGCTGTATGTACGGAGTTTGCACGTTCTCCCTGTGACCACGTGGGTTTTCTCCAGGTGCTCCAGTTTTCACCCACGCACCAAAGACGTGCAGGTTTGTGAGTGAATTGGCTTCTTTAAAATTGTTCCTAGTCTGTAGGATAAAAGTGAATGGGTGATCACTGGTCGGCACGGACTTGGTGGGCCGAAGGGCCTGTTTCCATGCTGTACCTCTAAACTAAACTAAATATTTTTTGGTAACCAAAAAAACTTTTTTAACTCCAAAGACTTCAGTGGTTTCTTAAACAGTCGCTGTTATGTGTGGCAAGGTTAAATTTACACATTCACCCAGGCTTGCCTTTAATTCTCCATTGATAGTGCAGATGTAGTCTTCCATCCAAACAGGTACTGATGCAGTGATAGCCCACAAGATGGTTTGAGGAATATAGACACAAAGTCCTGGAATAACTCAGCATGACAGGCAGCATCTGTGGAGAGAAGGAATGGGTGATGTTTCAGCTCGTGAACCTTCTTCGATGGGTCTCAACCCGAAACGTCACCCATTCCTTCTCTCCAGAGATGCTGCCTGTCCTGCTGAGTTACTCCAGCATTTTGTGTCTACCTTCACACCATTAATTTACACTTTTAGAGAAGCGGGTGTCACTGACAAGCACAATATTTATTGCCCATCTCCAATCACCCCTGGGATTGTGTTGGTGATTATGAAAACACAATGAAGTTGTGCAATTTGGTGGCCAAATTGCTTTGCCAGAGAACATAACATTGTTTCCCAGTGGAAAATCCTATGAAGGAAGCAATGCACATCATCCAAATGCAACAGAAATGCAAAATATATTAGAAAACTGCTTGCTTGCCTTTCGAAATACAGATTGCAACAAATCAAAGGTACACATAGTGCTGTGTTCAATTCGCAGAGGAGGGTAGAGTGATCAAATGTGGTCATAAATGTATTACTGATATTCGAAGCAGAATTCAAGAATTTCTTTCGGATTTGACATTCAGATAAAAGGTCATTGGCTAGAAATATCAACTCTGCCTCTCCTTCCGCAGATGAAGCCTGACATATTTCCAGGTTTGTTTTTAATTTCACGCTGCAGGTCATTTGTACGGCTCCTTCATCTTCTCCCTTAAATTTCCAGGGACTCGGAACCATTCAGCAGTTAAGTTGGCTTGTACCGAACGCACTGTCAGCCTTATTGCTTGTTGCTAATGAGAAGGTAAGCTACATCAGTGGTTGGAGAAGTAGCTTGTCTCATTTTCTCCATTCTCTTGACACATCTGCTGCTTAAAGCTCCAAGATGGGGGAATATCAACAATGATTAACTGTGCCTCGATGCACATTGATGCAATTATCATTGGTCTACTCTATGCTGGTAGCGTTATGTTCAGGCACTGTGCGTTGCAGGCAATAATCGGATGATTTTATGTCACATACCTAATTTAAGAACATTGTCTCTGATCAGAACCACCCACTTAACTGGCATAAAATGGGGAACCCAAATTGAGTAATGGTTCCTGCAACCAGGATTTGGGGTTTTTTTTTCTCTCATTTCGTTTCATTTTTCTGACTAGACAGTTTGCCAGAAGAACCAGTTAATTTTACTGGCTGGGATTTTGTGGCAAAGTTAATAATGAGGCTGACATTGCATGTTAGTGTAACTGTGTGAACAGCGCAGTTATTTCTTTCATTTGCGACTGCTCTGTAATATATAGAAATCTGGAATTTACTCCAAAATAAAAGCAAAACATTCTGGAAAGATTCAACACATACTGGATTGGGGGACTTGAGTTATGGGGAGATATTGGACAGGCTGGGCCTGTTTTCCCTGGAACAGAGGAGGCTCAGAGGTGATCTGTGTAGGAAGGTAACCACAAATGCTGGTTTAAAACGAAGATAGACTCAAAATGCTGGAGTAACTCAGCAGGACAGGCAGCATCCCTGGAGAGAAGGAATGGGTGACGTTTAGAGTCGAGACCCTTCTATCTAGACCTGAGTCTGAAGAAGAGTCTCGACCCAAAATGTCACCCATTCCTTCTCTCCAGCGATGCTGCCTGTCCCTCAGAGGTGATCGGATAGGGGTATGTGAGATTATGAGCAGTCTAGAAAGGGTAGTCAAACTTTTCTCATGGTAGGGGTATCAAAAAAAGTTTCTTTTTTTCTTATGGTACGGGAATCAAAGAATTATTTTTTCTTATGGTAGGGATAATAAAGAGTAGTTGATATCTGGACACACTGATAGACATGGTGGTGGAATCAGGTAGAATTACTGGGTTTGGAATCAAGGAACTGCAGATGCTGGGTAGTACACTCAAGGACACAGTGCTGGAGTAACTCAGCAGGTCAGGCAGCAGCTCTGGAGAACATGGATCGGTGACATTTCAGGTCGAAACCCTTCCACTAGGTTGAATGGACATTTAACAGGCAAAGTAGACACTGCATAGAAGGATGCATTCCTAATGTGGGCAAGTGGGAATGGTGTGGATGGGCAAGAAGGTCAACATTAATGTGGTGGGCGGAAGAGACAATTTCAGTGCTGCGGGACTTAAGGATTATGATTTAGCCAGAGAGCACCTGGAGAAAGAAAAAATGTTAACAGAGTTGGAGCTGAAAGACATCACTCAGAGTGGAAGAGAGACACCTGGTCCTACTCTGATCCTCTCCGCATATTGTTTTTGTTCATTTCTTGTTGGGGATACAAACAGTTCTCGGGAGTGGAACCCTTCTGTAAGCCAGGGACTGCCCATCCATTGACTGTTTCTGTCTATTTTGCATTCTGTACAAGATTTAACATTGAATTCATTATTCAAGCATTATTCGTTATTTAGGGGCGGCATGATGCCTCAGCGTTAGAGTTGTTGCTTTACAACGCTAACAACGCCAGGGAACCGGGTTCGATCCTTACAACAAGTGCTGTCTGAACAAAGTTTGTACGTTCTCCCCGTGACCTGCGTGGGTTTTTCTCCGAGATCTTCAGTTTCCTCCCACACGCCATAGACGTAGAGGTCTGTAGGTTAATTGGGTTGATAATGTAGATCGTCCTTTGTGTGTGCAGGATAGTGTTAATGTGCGAGGATTGCTTGTCGGCGCGGACTCGGTGGGCCAAAGGGCCTGTTTGCAGGCTGTATCTCTAAACTAAACTAAATTAAACTATTTAGCCTCTTGCTTTAAACTCTGGAGGCCAACGAGAAAATATGTAGTCAAAACATTCGAAACACCTTAATCACTGATGGCAAAATGTGGGTGATTAAGATTGAGGCCCAGACATATATTTTGCATGTGCATGGAAAGCCCTGCAGTTTCCATCGCTCAACCATCTGCTGGGATGCAAGAGGGCAGTAATTATGAGGTTAACAGTTATGAGGCTCCTTCGAAAGGAACACTAACGAAAGAAAGAGCAAATTAAGCACCAACATCACGTTCACAAAGATGGTTGTACTTCAGGGGCAGACAGCGGCCGAGATATGAAGGATGCCGATTCCCTCAAAAATCAGCAGGGTCAGCGAAGCCTGAAAGAAGGCCGGGAAAAAATGATAAATGAACTTGGAGGAAAGAATCAAGAATGGTCAATGGACATTACTAACAAATCTCTGAGGAGTTCATTACTTGTGATGATAACATGTAAATCTTTCATAAATACTGCATAAATTGCGTTTGTATTCACTGATGAGTAAAGATTACTGATCTTCCTTTGAACAAGCTGACTTTCTACTGAACAACCCTCAGACTCATAAATCTTTGATCCTACAGTAGCTTTGTCCAAACACTCGTTATCTGCCTGCAAATAACGATCCCAGGCGTGTTGATGGGGTGATGCAAGTAAAGGGACAGAATCAGAGTCAAAATCAGAATAAATTTATTGGCCAAGTATGTGTACATAAGAGGAATTTGACTTGGTGCATATTCCACTGCCTGTTGATTTCCCTGCTGCCTCTGCTTTGCTGTCCGCTCTGTGTAGTTCAAAGCCAGCCAGTTGCAACTCATTGTCCAGAGTCGACCCACATAGCCAGGTCTGCAAGGAATATTGCAAGGAATATGCTCGGGAGCGGTGTGTGTAATCCTCGTTGCCAGAGTCGGATGAGTGCTCCAGAGCGCTTCCCGCGGTTCCTCCTACCTATCACGGCCTTGGACATAACCACAGCCCCACCGACGAATATCCCAAATAATCCAAAGAGTGGGAGAAATCCGGAATTATGTTTGGAGGATCCGAATGTCTGATGTTAATAAGTTCCTCTCTCGTGTAAGTAACCTTTGTGGGATTTCCATCAATGTCATGTATCAGCATTTCCCTCAGTTTTTTTTTTGAAGGGTTCATTGTGCTCTTATTTGGATACCCACTCTTGTCATCTGCTTCAAGCCAAGCTTCATGCTTCAAACATGCCGAAGGACCACAGGTTGATTGATAAGTGATTTTGCTTTAAACTTTAGAGATACAGCTTGGAAGCAGGCACTTTGGACCACCGAGTCCACGCTAACCAGTGATCACTCCCGAACACGAGCACTATCCTACACAGGAAGGACAATTTTTCTAACTTGCAGGAGCCAATTAAGCTACAAACCTGTATGCCTTTGGAGTGTGGAAGGAAACCTGAGCACCTTCAGAAAACCCACGCGGTCACAGGACGAATGTACAAACTCCACAGAGACAGCACCAAAGTTCAGGATCAAACCCGGGTGTCTGGCGCTGTAGGACAGCAACTCTACCTCTGCGCCACTGTGTGGCCCACAATAGATGAACTCGATGAATGCAAGTGTCAGTCTAGCGTAAAAAAACAATGGAGAGGCATTCTGAATGGAGTGCAGATTTCCTGTATCGATCTCATTTGCACCCTTGCATTCAAAGTATCCACTAAACTCACTATCTTTGAGATGACCAGACACGAGGGGGGGGAGGGGGGGAGGGAGAGGGAGAGAGAGGGAGAGAGGGAGGGGGGAGAGAGGGAGAGGGCGAGAGGGAGAGGGAGGGGGGAGAGGGAGTGGGGGAGAGGGAGTGGGGAGGGAGGGGGAGAGAGGGAGGGTTGGAGAGAGGGAGAGGGAGGGAGGGGGAGAGGGAGGGGGGAGAGGGAGGGGGGAGAGGGAGGGAGGGGGAGAGGGAGGGGGAGAAAGAGAGGAAATGGGGGAAATGGAGGACAGAAGGGAACATTGGTATAAATTTGTCCAGCATGTTATGGATAGGGTGAAATACAGCAGGGACAGCTAAGCATATAGTCTGTGTGAGCGCCTGATTGTTGGAGGCGAGGGTCATGGTTACATGGAAGAATGATTTAAGGCAAGGGTTTTGATGGCGAAACAAAGCCGCAATCTTTTCACATGCTCCAAGATGATGAGTCCATGAATTAAGGAGTAGGAACCAAACAAATAATTGGATGTGGATGAAGCCCAACATTTCATTCTGTTGGTTAATGTTGTATGAGATGGAAAACGCCAGGCAGTCATTAATTTGATTGTTTCTTTTAAATTCCAATAGAAGACGAGGGAAAGTTTTAAGCTTGTAATATACATCTTCAAAAGTCACGTTGTTATCAAATTGTATTTTCTCTTCATTCAAAGTGCATTTGCCGACATGAATATTTTTTTAATGATTATTTGGTCAAGTGGGATTTTTGAGTGCCTCTTTGTTTTGAGCAGCTTTGCAAATTACTGTCTTGTTAAATTGGTGAGAGCAGATGGAGGCAATTTCTTGCTTCGGCCTGTCAAATATCCTGGTGTGTCAATGATTACCAAGTACCAGTTTCATTCATTGTATTGTGATTAATATCCTGCAACAGTTGTCCCTCATTCAGTCGCATCAGGAGGAAGCCATATGGATCATCGAGACATCTCCGCCATTTAATAAGATCATGGAGGAATTGATTTTGTCATCAACTGCACTTGGTATGCCAGCAAGGTTCAGGCAGATGGAGTATAATGTGCGGAAATCTGACATTGTCCATTTTTGGGGAATCTACTTAATTGATGGGAGATTGCAGAGGTAACAGAGACTCTCCAAGTGTACAATTCACAAAAGGCGAGCATACAAGTACGGCAATTAATTAAGAGAGCCGACAGGAGGTTATCATTGGAAACACAAGGAACTGCAGATGCTGCTTTACAAATAAAGACACAAGGTGCTGGAAGTAACTCAGTGGATCAATCGTGACTACGGGTGCTGACTGCACTGAGCTTGCACATTCTCCCTGTGACTACCTGGGATTTCTCCGAGTGCTCCGGTTTTCTGCCACACTCCAAAGACGTACAGGTTTGAAGGTTAGTTGGCTTTGGTAAAATTGTAAATTGTCCCTAGTGTGTAGGATAGTGTTAGTGTATGGGTTGATCACTCATCAGCGCGGACTCGGTGGCCGAAGGGCCTGTTTCCGCGCTGTGTCTCTAAAGTCTAAAGAATCCTTATTGTTTGAATAAGGTCACCTTTCCTCCCTCCCTGTACAATGAGTACAGGTGCAACACACTCAATCTTTCCCCATGACTCAATTCATCATCCCAAGAATTAATTTAGCAAAGGAAAGACACAAAACACTGGAGTAAATCAGTGTGTCAGGCAGCATCCCTGGAGGTCATGGATAGGTTTATCTCTCTCCCCCTCAACCTTTCTCTCTCCCCCCCTCAACCTCTCTTTCTCCCCCTCAACTCCCTCAACCTCTCTCTCCCCCTCAACCTCCCTTTTTCTTTCTCCCCAACCTCTCTCTCCCCCTCAACCTCTCTCTCCCAAAAACTCTCTCCCCTCAACCTCTCTCTCTACCCCGTCAACCTCTCTCTCTCTCTCTCCCCCCCCTCTCTCTTTCTCTCTCCCCTCAACTTCTCTCTCTTTCCCCTCAATCTCTCTCTCTCCCTCCTCATGTCTATTCATGTCAAAGGATAGTGAGTTTGCGGTCTACTTTGAATGCAAAGGTGCAATTGAGATAGGTCCAGGTAATCTGGGCAATCAGAATGCCTCCCTACTGGGTTTTTTTTGCTGGACTGACACTTGCATTAAGTAGTTCATCCACTGTGGGCCACACAATGGCACAGCGGCAGAGTTGCTGCTTTCAGCACCAGACACATGGGTTCAATCCTGACCTTGGGTTCTGTCTCCATGGAGTTTGTACGTTTGTCCTGCGATTGTGTGGGTTTTCTCCGGGTGCTCCAGTTTTCTCCCACACTCCAAAGACGTACAGCATCGTAGCTTAATTGGCTTTTGTAAATTGTAAAAATTGTCCCTCGTGTGCAGGATAGTGCTAGTGTACGGGGGGGTGATCACTGGTCGGTGACGTCATGGTTCGGGAGGAAGGATTTTGGTTTGGGTCCCAACCCGAAATGTCCCATGTCCATGTTCTCCAGGGATGCTGCCTGACCTGCTGAGTTACTCCATAGTTTTCCTTGGTAATCCAATTTTTCGTTGCTACTTCAAGTTAGTGAACCTGCACCGAATTTAATTCAATGTAAATACATCCCTTCTTTCATAATGGAATTAAGGGTGGCAACAGTGACAGGGCTAGAGCACTGCTGCCTGATACCCCCAACCACCCACTTTCAATCCTGACCGCTGACGCTGTCTTTGTGGACTACTTAATTGATGGGAGATCAGAGGTACAGAGGCTCTCTGTGTGTATAATTCACAAAAGACTCGCACACAAGTACGGCAATTAATTAAGAAAACTGACAGGAGGTTATCATTGGAAACACGAGGAACTGCAGATGCTGCTTTACAAAAAAAAGACTGGTGCTGAAAGTAACTCAGTAGATCAATCGTGACTACGGGTACTGTACAGAGTTTGTACTTCCTCCCTGTGACCACATGGGAATCACACGTTTTTCCTGTGACTGCATGGGTTTCATCCCAGTGCTCCAACTTCGTCCCGGATTCCAGGAAGATGTGTACGTTGATGGGTTAATTCTTCACTAGCGACCCGAGTATGCAGGTGAGTGGGGGAATCTGGGAGAGTTATGGCATTGTGGGTCAAATCAAACAGGATCCATTAGTGTAAATGGCTGCTAGTTGACTGATATAAACACAATGGACCAAAGGAACTGATGGCATGCTGCACGACTCTCCAATCAAATCTACGCCCATTATTCCACGTGTGGATGTGCAGATGCTGCAAGTTATCCTAACTTTTAAACTCTATCCCCTTTGCTACATTTCATTAACTTTCCAAATGATTTACTGTACCGACATGCTGGTCTTTTGTTCTCCCTGTGCACGGGCACCCATGCAGTTTTAGAGATGCGGCGCAGAAACAGGCCTTTCGGCCCACCGAGTCCGCGCCGATCTGTGATCACCCCACACACTAGCACTATCCCACACACCAGGGACAGTTTACAATTTTTCCGAAGCCAATTAACCTAAAAATCCGTGTGTCTTTGGAGTGTGGGAGGAAACCGGAATAGCTGGATAAAACCTACGCGGTCACGGGGAGAACGTACAAACTCCGTCCAGACAGTACTTGTGGTCAGGTTTGAACCCGGGTCTCTGGCGGTGTAAGGCAGTAACTCTACCGCTGCACCAACGTGCAGCCCTACCTGTGCAGCAGTGTTCAATACCATACTGAGAGGAGATCTTATCGAAACGTATACGATTATTAAGGGGTTGGACACGTTAGAGGCAGGAAACATGTTCCCAATGTTGGGGGAGTCCAGAACAAGGGGCCACAGTTTAAGAATAAGGGGTAGACCATTTAGAACTGAGATGAGGAAAAACTTTTTCAGTCAGAGAGTTGTGAATCTGTGGAATTCTCTGTCTCAGGAGGCAGTGGAGGCCAATTCTCTGAATGCATTCAAGAGAGAGCTAGATAGAGCTCTTAAGGATAGCGGAGTCAGGGGGTATGGGGAGAAGGCAGGAACAGGGTACTGATTGAGAATGATCAGCCATGATCACATTGAATGGCGGTGCTGGCTCGAAGGGCCGAATGGCCTCCTCCTGCACCTATTGTCTATTGTCTACCTCTTCAGTTGAACAATTTCTGTTTTCGTATTCTTCCTTCCAAAGTGGACAATCTCACATTTCTCCACATTATACTCAAACTGCCAAGTTTTAATACATTCACTAAGCCTATCTTTTTCCCTTTGTAGGTTCTTGGTTCTTGCAATTTGTTTTCTCTAACATCACTAACAAATTTGGTTAAATTGCAAAGTTCCTGCATCTAAATCATTAACGTAACTTACAAATAGTCGTGCATTCATTCCTGTGACCCCTTATTAGTCAACAACAACAAGCTGATGGAAAATAGAATCATTTATCCCAACATTCTCACAGCTGATCTTCTAAGCAATCTTTCACCCGCAGAACTGCCAACATATCTCCACACCTTTAAACTTCTACTGCTTCTCTCTATGCACCCATTTGCTTTGTTCTCATATGGCTCTAATAAAAGCATCACACTGTTTTTCTTTCATTGTGACTGATTGTAATATGGTTTTCTAAATGTTTCCAGCTTTTCCATTGAGATATGTCAGCGTAACAGGATTACAGTCCCCGGGTTCTCTATCACTCTCCTTTCTGGACCAGACTTTGATGTTTTTCTGATCTATCGAGATCTCTCCAGACAAAAAAGTAAATTTTCCAATCCACAACCAATGCATCAATTATCTCTGGAGCCACTTTTAAAGACCGTGGAGTGCAAGCCGCCAGGGTAGGTGTAACCTTTAGTTCCATTAGTTTGTGCTTATTGCCCAGTGATTGATGGAACACAGAAGAGTACAGCACAGGAACAGGCCCTTTGGCTCTTTGGAAATGATCATGCCAAACATCTTGCCAAGTTCAACACAAAAAGCTGGAGTAACTCAGCAGGTCAGGCAGCATCTCTGGAGAAAAGGATTAGGTGACATTCCGGGTCGAGACCCTTCTTCAGACTGAAGAAGACAATGTCTGAAGAAGGGTCTTTACCCGAAACGTCACCTATTCCTTTTCTCCAGAGATGCTGTCTGACCCGTTGAGTTACTCCAGCTTTTTGTATCCGTCTTCGGTTTAAAGTAACAAATGCAGTTCCTTCCCACACATGATGTCAAGTTAACATAATAAGCCTGCCTATGATCCAGGTTTGTAGGTTAATTAGCTTCTCAAGTCAAGTCAAGTCTATTTGTCACATACACATACAAGATGTGCTGTGAAATGAAAGGTCACCCACAGTCCAGCAATAGAGCAATAAAAATAAACGATTTCACACACAATCTCAACCAACACAAACAAAAAAACAAAAAAGAAACATCCATCATAGTGAGTCTCCTCCAATCACTTCCTCACTGTGATGGAAGGCCAGAATGTCTTTTCTCTTCCCCTGCCGTCTTCTCCCGCGGTCAGGCTGTTGAAGTTGCCGCGTTCCAGACCGCGCCGGATGGTGAAAGGTCCGCAACGGGCCGACCCAAGCCCCGCGATTCGGGGCGGGCGAAGACGCCATCGCTGCACGTCGGGGCGGTCGGGGCTCCCGACATTGAAGCCCCCGCCGGGCAGAGAAAAATCCCGCAGCCTATTTCAGGCCGTGCTGGACGTTGAAAGGTCCACAGCGGGCCGACACAAGCCCCGCGATCCGGGGCGGGTGAACACGTTGCCGCTGCCGGAGCTCCTGAAGTCGGCCCCCAACCAGGGGGCTGCGAGCTTCCGACGTCCAAGCGGCCTGCACTGAAGCCTCCGGAGCCTCTCAAGGCAAGTCGCAGCCACTCCCGCAGCGCCACCACAGCCTCCAAAGGCAGCCAGCTCCACAGATGGTAAGTCCGGTCCGCGGGCTCTGCGAACCAGAGCCCAGGTGGTCCCAGGTGGAGGCCGCCAGCTCCAGGTGTTTGTCCGATGGTAGGCCGCAGCGGGAACGGAGACACCACCCAGAATAAAAGGTCGCGTCTCCGTTTGGAAGAGACAATTTTACAGTCCCCCCCCTCCGAACATAGTACACAACCACAAAAAACGACATCACATCTACACACTACAATCAAGACAAAAAAACAACATAAAACACAAAGACAGACGGACTGCAGGTGAGCCGCCCGCAGCTGCTAGTGTGTAGGATAGAATTAGGGCACCGGTGATCGTGGTCGGTGCAAACTCGATGGGCTGAAGGGTCTGTTTCCACGCTATATCTCTAAAAGCCAAAACTAAAAAAGAAATCTGACTGCCGAAGGACCATCCTTCCCATAGAGTCTTCATTCTCAAATATAATAGCTGAGAATTAGAAAATATCTCCTTAAATATCAGACACGACTTGTTTACAAGTAGTTCTCCTGAAAGAAACATTGCATACCTCCTATCCCTTATTCTATTTCAGTTTCTGTTTTAGCTCTCTCTGCCTTCCTAGCTTTGAAATTCTCTCCGTTTAAAACACTGACTTTGGATCCAAGTATGATATTCTTAAATGGAGCTTGAAATCCTATCAAGTTATGATCATTTTTCACGAAAGGCTCTATTACAAGAACATCAGTGAATCTTGTCTCATTATACATGATTCGGTCTATGTATATCACGTAAGTAACCTATAACTGTGTGTGGTGTTAATCTGTGCAGATTAACACCACACACAGTTATAGGTTACTTACTTGCAAACCCTCACTACCTCTTGATTTATATTTTATTTTGCAGTGCGATGGTTGTTTGGGAGTTCTTAAGACAATCCCCACTGAATGCTTTCACTCCAAATAGTTATAAAGTGGTTAATAGGTCAAAGTATTCATGTAATGTTGACATGTTAAAATTGGACAAGTTATAGTGTTTCAGAGAAAGGTACAGAGAGCAGCAATTTAAGTCAATCTTCCAGTAATCCTTCAATCTACCAGAGGCAGTATTTGCTCAAAATTGTTCTGATTGCAACAAAGCAAGACAATAACGTATCAAGCCCATGACAAAAAGCAAATATTGATCCCTTTTACTTTGGAAAAGTATATCTTTGAGAAATCAAGAAATGGTTTGACACCAACAACAGAAACATCACCACAAAGCGTTTTCTTTATCAAATTAGTCCAATTAAAAATCAATCTCATCTCAGAATGATGGACAAACTTGACCTTAAAGAACTCAACTCTATGGCAAAATCAAAATGGAGCTATGACCGCAGATCTTGCCATTCATCCATCCACCTTTTGCACTTAAATACACTTCCTAATGCAGATAATTTGCCACACACTGCAGTGCACTTCTGTTTCTGGTGCCGACACTTTGACAACATGACCAGGAGGCAAATCTAAATACGTTAGAAATTTAATTTATCAAACACTTTGCCAGATGATTCAACCAAAACATTTAGCACCATTCACTAAGAATATCAGGTATCTGTCACCATGTGGATTCAACACGTGACATTTCCCCAATGGCAGGGCCCTCAATAGCAGAAAGCATTAGGAATGGCCTCCATATGTTTTGAAAACCCCAGGTACACTTCCTCTTCTTTGTCTTTGTATTATGTTCAAGCTACCTCTTCCAGCTAACTACCAACAGCTTCTCTGGCAAGTGTGGGTGCAGACTGTCATTACTGCACTCTCCATTAAGTGAGTCACAATATATTATTCCAAGACATTCACTTTGGAGTGGGGCAGTGCAGACAGGATGCAGAAGGGAGACAGCCATACATGGATCTAGATTGGTTTAGTTCAGTTTATTAGTCAGGTGTACCAAACTTTTTTGCTGCGTGCTATCCAGTCAGCAAAAAGTCTGTGCATGATTACATTCAAGCCGTACACAGTGTACACACGCAGGATAAAGGGAATAATGTTTAGTGCAAGATAAAATCCAGAAAAGTCCAAATAAAAATAGTTTGAAGGTCCCAAAT
Organism: Rhinoraja longicauda; assembly: GCF_053455715.1. Taxonomy (NCBI): domain Eukaryota; kingdom Metazoa; phylum Chordata; class Chondrichthyes; order Rajiformes; family Arhynchobatidae; genus Rhinoraja; species Rhinoraja longicauda. Next base: position 32,936,476 of record NC_135958.1, read on the forward strand.
GAGTTAGAAGGGAGGTCAGGACCACTTGCTAGTTGGTGAGAGAATTGTTCAGTTGCCTGGTAACAGCTGTGAAGAAACTGTCCCTGAATCTGGAGGTATGTATTTTCAAACTACTGCACCAGGGTGAGATGGGTCCTTGATTTTGCTGGTGGACTTCCAGAGGAAGTGTGAAGTGTAGATGGAGTCATTGGAAGGGAGGTTGGTTTATATGATAGTCTGGCCTACATTCACAACTCTCGGTAGATTTAAAGCAAAATACTTGCAGATAGGGTTGGCACAGTAGTGCATTGGGGGCGGCACAGTGGTGCAATGGTAGAGTCGTTGCCTCACAGGGCCAGAGGCTTGGGTTTAATCCTGACCTCAGGTGCTGTCTGTGTGGTGTTCTCCCTGTGACTGCGTGGGTTTCCTCTAGGTGGTCTAGTTTCCTCCCACACCCAAAGACGTGCGGGTTCGTAAGTTAATCGGTGTCTGTGAATTGCCCCTCGTGTTGTGGGATAACAAGTGTGAACGGGCGATAATTGTTTGGTGTGAACTCATTGGGCCGAAGGGCCAATTTCCATGCTGTATCTCTAAACATACTGGAAAACTGAATTATGAGCAGAAAATGCTGGGGAGTCAGAAGGTCAGGCTACATCTGTGGAACGAGAAACAGATTTAATGCTTCAAATGAATGAAATGCCATCAAGACTTGGCAAAGTAAATACGCATCTTTTGTGGTGACAATAAAGATGGAGAGCAAAGTTATCCAGGTGCCGCACCAGCGATTGGCACCATTGAAGAGAGGATGACATTTATCACAGCTAATTTGTCTGGCTAAGTGTAAGCAAAGAGAGATGAATGAGGATGATAGACAGAAAAATGCTGGGACTTGAGAGATGCAGAATCCTGCAGTTTAGAGAAATGTGAGAGAAACGAGAATGCTGAAAACAGCCGTCACCTCGGGTAAGTGTGCAGGCAAGTGATTTACTTACTTTGCAGCTATTACAATCCGCTGCTGTGCTCATGAGAATTTATTGTCCTGGGAACAGCCGACGACAGATACTTTCAGAGCATCCTGATCTAAGTTCCTAACAATGCTGCAAAAAGAACACCCCATAGGGAACAAAGGTGCCACGCACACTCCCATGGCAGGAACAGTGTCCCAGATGCAGGGCTGACTCACGCCCCCTCTAATTTGCCAAGTGCTGAAAATGATTGTTTTAGCATTTCACTTTTGGGGAAAAAAAACTTGATCTTCAATTGCATAATGATAAAAAAAAAATGCTAGGCAATTGAATTTTTAGGTAATTGCATGATTTTGCTCTGCTCTGGGCCATCAGCAGTCTTATTAGAAAGCCAACATAAATCAGATTGTGGGCTCCCTTGATGCATTTTCACAGAGTGCTTGCAATGCCAAATATTCAGCATGATATTTGCTTGTCTGTGTGCATCCCTTTATGAAATTGAAAGAGCGGGGGGGACGACGGGGGACGGACGGACGGACACAAGTTGTAAGAATAAAATGCACACCATCTGATCTGGGAGAGAACTAGTACTGCAGATTTACTTTGCCAACTGTACTCCAATCGACCAGATCTCCTGAATGGCCTTAGGTGAAGAGCTTCACGGCACTCCACATCCAAGACTTGCTGTGTCATGTTTCACTTTGGCCCTGTGTCGCATCGTGTATCATTTTTCTTCAATATATTCAAGTCATATTGATTTGGTCAAACACAAACCTGATCGAAGTTCCATTAGGATTGGTTTGAGTTTTCGTTGCGTCGAGTGTTTGAACAGCGTACAATTTCACAAGTGAATGGGGGAAGGTGTTGCTGGAGTAGAGCATACCTCATTAAATTATCCCCAGCTCATTTTGTTTTGTGCCATAACTGGCTGAAGCACAAAACTAATCGTGGCTTGGCAAGAACGACACATAGCTGGCTCATTCGCAAACGAGGAGCCCGATAGTCAAAAGCAAAAAATACTGCAACATGTGGCAATGAGATCAAATTATTTAATTACAGATACAAGGAACTGCAGATGCTGGAATCTCGAGCAAAACACACAGTGGTAGTGTAACTCAGCATGTAAAGCAGCACCTGTGGACTGTCACTAAACATAAAACTCCTTTTCCAACTTCAGCAGCCAAGAACTCGATCAAGGGTTATAGACAATAGACAATAGGTGCAGGAGTAGGCCATTCAGCCCTTCGAGCCAGCACCGCCATTCAATGCCATCATGGCTGATCACTCTCAATCAGTACCCCGTTCCTGCCTTCTCCCCAAACCCCCTCACTCCGCTATCCTTAAGAGCTCTATCCAGCTCAGGTTCAAAGGTTCAAAGGTCTGTTTATTGTCACATGTACCAATTAAGGTACAAACTCAAATTACCACACAGCCATATGGAAAAAAAAAAGCAACAAGACACACAACTACATAAAAGTGAACAAAAACATCCACCACACCGGATTCCCCACATTGCTCACTGTGATAGAAGTCTAATCTTATTCCTCTTTATTCTCCCGCGGTCGGGGCAGTCGAACCATCCGCAGTCAGGGCGATGGAAGCTCCGGCGTCGGGGTGGTCGAAGCTCCCGCGTCGGGGCGGTTGAAGCTCCTGCAACTTGGAGCTCCCGAAGTCGGTCTCTAACCAGGGACGCTAGCTCCCCAATGTTAAAATCTGCAGGCTCCCGCGATTGGAGCTCCAAAGTCGATCCCCAACAGGGATCGCCAGCTCCATGATGTTGTCCTGCAGGCTCCCGCGGTTGGAGCTCCCGAAGTCGATCACCAGCAAGAGGCCGCCAAGTCCACAATGTTAGGCCGGAGTGGGGACGGAGATATGATAGTAAAAAAAAAATCGCATCTCCGTCGAGGTAAGAGATTAAAACAAGTTTCCCCCAACCCCACCCCCCACATAAAACAAGCTAAAGAACACTAAAACATACATTTAATACGTACTAAAAACAACAAAGAAGGAAAAGGACGAGACAGACTGTTGGTGAGCCATTGCAGGCACCACCCGGTGGTCTGACCCACAACGTCACCCATACTTTTTCTCCAGAGATGCTGCCTGACCCATTGAGTTATTCCATCACTTTGTGTCTTATCTATTCCGTTAACAATTATCGTTAAAACAATAATAATTTCTAGCTCTTACGTAGCTGTGTGTTTGATATAAAGGACAGGCTATTTAATACAGAGATGAGTCAAAATGATTTCTCTTTGAAGATCGTGAGCCTTTGGCTATCTCTTCCTTAAAGGGTGGCGTAAGCAGAGTTTCTCATTACTGTTAAGGCAGAGGGAGATAGATGTTGGGCAAGAGGTAAAAGGTTACCACAGGTAGTCAGGAAAGCTCTGTTGAAGATACAACCTGTTCATCTTTAACCTTCTCAAGCATTGAAGTAGGTTTGGGGGACTGACTTCACAACATCCGCTCCTATGTTGCAAAATCTTTAAAAGAATTTGGCTTGCTGAGAAAGCAAGCAGAGGAGTGGCAACAAGCAATCTGCAATTTCCAGTGACTTTCAATTCATGGCGATAAACACAGTTTGCAAAAAATTTGTCTGCTGTATCGTTATTTCCAATCATCACTTCTCCAGCAATCCAAAATCCTCTCTTGTCTCTCTTTTACTCTTTATATACTGGGAGAAACTACTGGAGCTGGCGGCCTCCAGCTGGGACCACCTGGGCTCTGGTTCGCAGAGCTCGCGGACCGGACTCACCATCTGCGGAGCTGGCTGCCTTCGGAGGTTGTGGTGCTGCGGGAGCGGCTGCGACTCGTCTCCGGAGGCTACTTCGGCCGCGTGGACGTCGGAAGCTCGCAGGCCCTGCCCTGTGTGGGGGCCGACATCGGGAGCACCGGCAGCGGCAGCGTCTTCGCCCGCCCCGAATTGCGGGGCTTGGGTCAGCCCGCTGCGGACCTTTCACCGTCCGGCACGGCCTGGAATAGGCCACGGGATTTTCTCTGCCCGGCGGGGGCTTCAATGTCGGGAGCCCCAACCGCCCCGACGTGGCAACTTCAACAGCCTGACCGCGGGTGAAGACGGCAGGGGAAGAAAAAAGACATTCTGGCCATCCATCACAGTGAGAAGGTGAGTGGAGGAGACTCACTGTGATGGATGTTTCTTTTTGTTTGGTGTTGGTTTATGATTGTGTGTGTTATTGCTTATTTTTATTGCTCTTATTGTTGGACTGTGGTTAATCTGTGGTGACCAAAATGCATGACTCCACACTTTGCTACACTGTGTTCCATCTGCTACTTTTCAGCCCTCTCTCCCAACCTGTCCAAGTCCTTCTGCAGAGTCCCTGCTTTCTCTACACTACCTGCCTCTCCACCTATCTTCATAACATCTGCAAGCTTGTGGGCAGAAAATTGAAATTGACCACTTCTGGAAGGATAGGTGCATGGAGAGCAAATGGTTGGTGACTAAAGGGACAGGCACAGGCAAGTGGGACCAGCTTGGTTAAGCAACTTGCTCAACGTAGATGAATTGGGCCAAAAGGACTTGTTCCTGTGTGGTATTGTTCTATGATATGACAAATGCACATGTACATTTATGCGCATGTACCCATTCTTGATGTTCTTAATAATTACTAGGAGATAAGGAGAACCTTGTCCGTGCATGTTCCCCATCCAACATCCAGCACACTGCCTCTTCTATAATTCTGCTTCAAAGGACTTTTTTAATATTAACCATCATTAAGAAGGAAGGGACCCATAGACATCAAGGCGAGATGAGCTACCAAAAAAATGAAATAATTCCACTTATGCATTAGTCATTATAAATTTAATCCATTTATCCACACGAGAAAGATTGGTATTCTTCAGGCTACTAACTTCAGACAAAACGGACTATAAACATTGAAACTAGTCCTGGTTCAAGTATTCCCCGGCAGAATTAACTTTGAAGTCAACCGCTGGATTTTTAATGTAGCTCATTCATTTCAACTCCACACAGAAACCACCACATGTGCACAAATTGATCTTTTGTTGACAATAATGGTGTAGAAACTGTGATGGAGCAATAAGGATATACAGCTCCTTCGGGTATAGACCGCATCTATACCGACTATAATGCCTATCTATACCAATCAGACTTGCCTGTTTTAAATCCATATCTCTCTCTGCCTTGCTCATTCGTGTACTTGTCCAGATACCTTTTAAGGGATGTTACTGCTCCATTACCACCTCCGGCAGCTAATTCCAGATGCCACTTGCCCAGTGGTAGGGAAATCGAGAACCAGAGGACATAAGTTTAAGGTAAAGGGGGAAAGATTTAATAGGAATCTAAGGGGTAACCTTTTCACACAAAAGGTAGTGGGTGTATGGAATGAGCTGCCAGAGGAGGTAGTTGAGGCAGGGATTATTGCAATGTTTAAGAAACAATTAGACAGGTATATGGATAGCACAGGTTTAGAGTGATACGGGCCAAACACAGACAGGTGGAACTCATATAGATGGGTCATGTTGACTGGTGTGGGCAAGTTGGGCCTGTTTTCACGCTGCAAGACTCTATGACGCTATGACTCTATACCTACTCCAGGTGAAAAATGTACCCCTCAGACCCTTTTCAAAACTCCTCCCTTTCACCTGAAAGCCTATTTGTAATTTACCCCTGCCATGGGAAACATATTCTGGCTATCAACTCTGAGTACGTCTCTCATCATTTTATATACCTCTATCCTTTCACCTCTCAGCCTCATTAGCTCCAGGGAAAAGGGAACCAGTCTGTCCAATCTTTCCTTCTAACTCAAGCCTAACCAATGTTTTGTACGACTGTAATTATACATCCAACTCTTGTACTCAGTGTCTCAGCTAATGAAGGCAAGCTTGTGAGTTAGAATTTCCAGTCAAAGTAAAGCTATTAGCAGACCTAATATAATGACAATAAATCTTATCAGCAGTCGCAATTCCCCAAAGACCAGTTGTGTGCTCACACTGAAATTACCATGTGCAAATTTAGGTACGATTATTACAAATAACAATAGACAATAGGTGCAGGAGGAGGCCATTTGGCCCTTCGAGCCAGCACCGCCATTCAATGTGATCATGGCTGATCATTCTCAATCAGTACCCCATTCCTGCCTTCTCCCCATACCCCCCGACTCCGCTATCCTTAAGAGCTCTATCCAGCTCTCTCTTGAATGCATTCAGAGAATTGGCCTCCACTGCCTTCTGAGGCAGAGAATTCCAGATTCACAACTCTCTGACTGAAAAAGTTTTTCCTCATCTTAGTTCTAAATGGCCTACCCCTTATTCTTAAACTGTGGCCCCTTGTTCTGGACTCCCCCAACATTGGGAACATGTTTCCTGCCTCTAACGTGTCCAACCCCTTAATAATCTTATACGTTTCGATAAGATCTCCTCTCATCCTTCTAAATTCCAGTGTATACAAGCCTAGTCGCTCCAGTCTTTCAACATGTGATAGTCCCGCCATTCCGGGAATTAACCTAGTAAACCTGCGCTGCACGCCCTCAATAGCAACATTGATGTACTCGGGAGTTATTTTTTTTAAAAGAGTTCTGCCAGATGCATCACAGCACAGAGACAGCCCCTTCAGCCCATCTTGTCCATCCTGACCAAGTTGGCGTTCTGGGCCAGTCCCATTAACCTGCATTTTGCACATATCCCTCTAAACACTTCATATCCAGACATCTGTCCAAATGTGTTTTGAGAGTCATAATTGTATCTGCTTCTTCTGACAGCTCATTCCACACACAGTCTACACTCTGAGTAAAAAAAGTTACCCCCAAAGTCGCTCCAAAATTTCTCCCTCACAACTTCAGCCTATGTTCCCTACTTTTTAGAATCCTCTAGCCTGGGAAAAAGACTGCGTTCACTTTATCCATGTCCCTCATGATCTTCTACACCTCAATAAGGTCATCCTTAAGCCTCCTATGCTCCAATCAAAACAGTCCCAGCCTATCCAACCCTTCCTGCCAACTAAAGCCCACAAGCCCAGGTAAGATTGTGGTGAATCTCTTTGGTATCCTTTCCAACTTAATGACATCTATATAGTAAAACTCTTGTTTGTTTGCTTGTTCCTGAACTACAGCCAAAATGGTACACGATAGTGCAACAACTCTGGGCCCACTTTACTCACCGTCATCCCATGGTCCTATAGCAGAAGTTTCATTGAAATTGATGTTATATTTTAAAAGTTATTCACATTTTAAAGTTTAAAAAATCACGCATGCGCAGTTGGGGCCCCGTTGATCTGGTATTTGCGTAAGATGACCACCGCATCGGGGGCACGTTGATCTCGGGTAGGAGCAGGGCTCGGCCACCTGTCTCTTGGGGGCGGGTTAGAGGTGGGGGAGGAGAGGGTGCTGCACCAATGCAGGAGAGGTTTGAGCCCAATGGGTCTTCTTGATCTAGTCTACCTAAAGCTGGGCAACCTGAACTACATTCTGTACTCCAAGTGTGGTGTCACTAACAACCATGAGAGAGCAAAATTATATGATGGGATTTTTCAAATATTGACTGGCACAACTAATACAGATGCAGCTGAACGATTCAACCAAGGGCAAGGTTATACCTCAGGGGTGGCAAGGCAGCACAGTGGTAGAGTTACTGCCTTACAGCACCAGAGACCCGGGTTTGATCCTGATTATGGTTGCTGTCTGTACAGAATTTGTACATTCTCCCCATGACTGCTTGGGATTCATCTGGGTTTTCCAGTTTCCCACCACATTCCAAAGACATACAGGCTTGCAGGTTAATTAAACTGAACTAAACTGGGCAGCAGAATCCACTGGATGAAGAAATGATTGGATTGATAATTTTACTGAAACGATCACCAGTAAAACAATCCATTTTGTGTTGATAATTCAATGAATGAAAGATGTCAATAGTCATGGCAATGGGATTTAAGATTATTTGAATAATCAAACACTGACTGGAATGCAACAATTTAGAAGATTTTGACAACTTTGCTTTGCAGGGCTCTACGGAAAGGCAGAAAAGTCATGAGAGAGAAGCATTCAGTCTTTTGTGTTATTGCAAAAGATCATGGAAAATGTATTATTAATTTACAAAACGAGATGGAATAAATTTGTCTATAATCCATTCTTGTTTAAAATTCTCCATGTTTTGTAGAAGAACACACTTGAGGGTGGAAAGTTTTCTTAATTGTATCTTTATTTCTATCACAAAAGTTTGATACACACTGGATAGACTGCGCATTATTTTGCTCACATTAGCTGTGGGTTAAAAGACAGTACTGCACAGGAGGCCTTGTTCTTGTGCTTCTGGTAGAGTAAGCAAGTTTGAGAGCTTAAATCTTGTTATTCCAGATTATGAAAATAAATTTAGCACTCAAATATATCATCATTTATTCACGTTTTGTGGGCTGAAAACACAATATATTACCATACTAGGTTGTTGAAAAATCAAACACTGAAGAGCCATTGTCATTCAAGGGAAGGAATATGCTGCACATTCATGAAACTCGAGGCCCATTAGATGTGTTTGACTTTCCAGGCGCAGATATTAACTAAGAACGTCCATTAATATGGATACACATATCTTAAAGAGAAAATCAATATTAAGAATAATGTTCCAGGTGTTCGAGAAACTATGATCATCAGTTGCACAGACAAGGAAATTGTAGTTTGATTATCTGTCCACTGTAGGAAACCAGAATGTCAAACTTTTCCAACCAAGAAAGGCAACCGAGGGTAATTAAAACTCAGCAAGAGCTTGCAAGTTTGTGCAACATAAAGCAAGAATCGAGTGCTGTGCAACTGTCCTCCATGATATAAAATAAGCAGCAACAAAAATGTAATTTAGCTACAGATATTGTTAATAGAAATGTTGGAATTCCTTGCCCCAACGTGGCAACTCCAACAGCCTGACCACGGGAGAAGACGGCAGGGGAAGAGAAAAAGACATTCTGGCCTTCCATCACAGTGAGGAGGGACTGGAGGAGACTCACTGTGATGGATGTTTCTTTTGTTTGGTGTTAGTTTGTGATTGTGTGTGTTATTGCATTTTTATTGATTATTCTTATTGGTCTTATTGTTGAACTGCGGGTAATGTTTCATTTCACTGCACATTTATGTGTATGTGACAAATAAACGACTATTGACTATTGACTATTGATCTAAAATGTTAGTATTCTATACTTACTGATGATTGCTCTCGAATGCGGCTTTCAACGATGGGTTTAGCTGAAGCAGTCAGGGCTACATGGTTTGATTTTCATGTGTTCAGCTTCAGCTCTCACAATTAATTTCAATGATGGGACCACACTGGAGAGACAATATCTAATTCTTCACAGATGGAGTGGCATAAATTGCATGCTCCTAAGACACAACGTGACTCACAATTCTGAGTATGTTGTTTTGATTACACTGTGCACATAGTTAAATCAGCGCAAATTCTCCATTAATTGTGCGCTCCATAACTTTCTACACTAAATAATACTCTTTACGGTCTTACAGATCTTTCAAGGTTGGACATCAATTCTTATATGCAAAGTGCGTTGGAACGGTGAAGGGTGCAGTTCATGTATCTTAAAGAATTTTTAAAAAACAATAAAAAAAATATTCTTCTCAACTCCCTGCCTAAGGTTTGCAGTAGATTTACGATTATTCCCTAATCTTGCTCCTTTGTCAAGAAAATGCTCAGGCCACTCATGTAAGTTTTTTTTCTCTGATAAACATTTGCCAGTTACTTTGGAGTGGTGGAGTCAGGCATCGCAGGAACAGTCCCTTCAGGCCAACTCGTCCATGCTGCCCAAGAAGCCCCTTTTCAGCGAGTCCCATTTGGTCCATGTCCCTCTAAACCTTTGCAAGCCCTGTACTTGACCCAGTATCTTTTAAATGTTGTTATTGTTTGGTTAAGAAACAGATCCGTTAAGAAATGAAGATAATGAGTTGGCTCTAGTCCCTTATGTCTGTTCTATTTGTTAACAAACCTATTCATATCTTCAGCTAGTTGTGATAAGCATTATTATTTCTCTACATGCACAATCAAGGCCAACAATTCAAGAATGTAAATCAATACAGAAGAGGCCAAATCTCTACTTCTTTAGGCCAATGAGTTCACCAATTGCAAATTGGGAAAACAGCTACAATCCCACTCATTTTCTCAAATGACAAATATACGCATATTTTTAGTTTTAGATTTTTTTTAGTTTATCATTGTCACAGGTACCGAGGTACAGTGAAAAGCTGTTGTTTGTGTGCTATTCAGTCGATGATTTGACTAGGCATGATTAAAATCAAGCCGTCTACAGCACACAGACAAAGGATAAAGGGTATATCATTTGTGCAAGATACTGTCCGATTAAAGATAGTTCAAAGGTCTCCAGTGAGGTAATGGGAGCTCAGGACTGCACTCTATCTGGATCTATCTGGAACGAGAGGATCGTCCAGTTGCCTCATTACAGCTGGAAAGAAAATGCCCCTGAATCTGGAAGTATGCTTTTTCAAACTTCTGTACCTCTTGCCTGATGGGAGAGTGGAGCAACTGGGGTGAGACTGGTCCTTGTCCTTATCCCACCCAGTTTACTTTCTTGTCCGAAAAACCAAGTGCTGGAGGAACTCAGTGGGTTAGGCAGCACCTGTGGAGAGAATGGACGGACGACATTGTAGATTGGGACCTTTCTTCAAACTCAGAGTCTGAAGAAGAGTCCCGAACTGCAATATTGTCTATCCATTCTCTCCACAGTTGCCTCCTGACCAGATGACTGCCAAAACATGCCATGAAAATAGGATCCAGACAATGGGGCTATCTACATGCAAGCCTCGTGTTCCTGGAAAATGGACTTTATCTAAAGCAAAGCCACATCTTCGGTGCACGCGTGAAGAAACATGTTTCAAAATGATTGCTTTCTGTGTTGATTTAAATACTTATTTATCACGTAGATTCTATGAGAGTAGGTTTTATTCCAAATCTCAACATTTTGAGGAGTGAATTATGGAGCCAGAGAGTCAGACAGTGTGGAAACAGGCCCCACAGCCCTATTTGCCCATGCTGACCAACATGGCCCATCTCCATTAGTCCCACCTACCTGCATTTGGCCCATACCCTTGTAAATCTTTCCTATCCATGTATCTGTCCAAATTTATTTTAAAAGTTGAGATAGTGCATGCCTCAACTAGTTTAGTTTGGTTTAGCTTAGTGTACCACCTTCACTGGCAGCTCGTTGTATATACCCACCACCCCCTGTGTGAAAATGTTGCCCTTCAGGTTCCTAGTAAATCTTTCTCCTCTCACCTTAAACCTATGTCCTCTGGATCTTGATTCCCCTACTCTAGGTAAATGACTGTGCATTTACCCATCTATTGTGAATTCTACAAAGATGAATTTCTGTAACCCAAATGTTGCTTGTACATGTGGTGAGATTAAATATTGTTCTGCATAGGCAATTGCCAGTGATGAAATTGTAACAGAGTCGGTCACAAGTAGAAAGAGATATTTATTGAGTGGCTCTTTTTTAGGTGCACTGCCACCTATTTGACACATAATACACTGGAAATCAAAAATGACTAATTTTGATTCAGTCAAAACTAAAATGCTCCAATTTCATCACTTCCAGTCCAGATGCCAATTCAATATAACTCGTTAACAGTATCCCTTTTCAATTTCGAGACAACCTAATGAATATTACATTAACTGTGTAAGTGTGTTAGAAGTACAATCATCTCACACAGCTCACTGCCACAAAACTGCGAGTCTACTTAAAAGAAAATTGACCACAATGACACAGCCCATTCAATAGAAGACAGCTCACATTCATTTGTAACAGAAATTCAATACAGAGTACATGACGCCAGGAGAGTAGAAGTCTCAAAGTCCTGTCTGACATTTGAGTAAGTGTATAAATATGACAGATGATGTATATGATGTTCTCTTTCATTTGAACAAAATTTGCTGTATTATAAACATTATAGCAAGTGTTTGGAGATGCAGAAAAAAATATATCGTGACAGGCCTCTAATCTAACTCAAAGTTGGCTATCAACCACAACACAGTGTCTTTAATGAGGATTGTTGAAATGCTACTGAATCAGTCAGAAAAATATAATAGGTGTACTTCAGCTGCTGGCTTCAATTTTATTCCACCATATTTCGCATGTTAGAGCCCTTCTGTTCACAGGATATGCCAAGATAGGCGTGCAATTAATCAAGTGAGTCAAGATATAATTGCGTATTTAATATCCACTCGGTTTACCCATCAATTTGGAACGTCAGCAATGATGTGGCAAACTATTACAAATAATTTACGCTGAGAACAACATCGATGCCCAAAGGGATTAACCTGCGGCCGTCAAAATACATTAATATGTAACCTCCTCATCCACAAATGGGCGGGTGAATTCCAGTACCCAGGAAACAGGGTCTGCGCTCTCCAAAGCACAATTAACTCACATTCATTCAATCCAACGCAGGCAGCACAAAGACTCCATGCTGCCAGTGCATTTGAATGGATTCTGCTTCCTGCCAACCCAAGCTGTCATTCGGTTCCTGGATACATTAACAAGAAACCAGTCTCATCAGCACCCGTTGAATCTCTTTTCGAGAGGAAATAAGTTGTGAACAGAGCACAAGCTGAGGGACACGAAAAAGTGAAATAGACTTAAGAAACACTAAGAATTAGAACAATATGGGAGATATTGAAAGCTAGAAGTCATATTGGAAGTGATTGTAAATAATAATGATGTCTTGTTTCTGCAGACAGACACTGAGAGGGCTATGTGAGCCAATAGTTCTCGGATCCCAATGCAGAGCCATTTCTGATTCAATTCCCTCATTGTATTGCAAATGCCACAACCCGTGTCTTACAAATTGCACAGTTCACAGCGTCTTAACATAATAATAGCCTCTATATAGTATCTATATCATTCAGGACTCAAATCTTACGTCCATATACTCCAACACACCGTCACCCAAGTAATGTTACTGTAAGCCCCACAATAACATTTCACAACTTTTACAATTACCATCTATTCAACCATGACACCACATCACCTGAGGAGGTTGAACAACACTCATTGCCCGAGTTCCCTCTCTCTTGCTGGACAAGTTGATACACTACTAAAGTCTGAAGAAAGGTCCCAACCCAAAACGTTGCCTATCTACATCCTCCAGAGATGGTGTCTGACCCGCTGAGTTACGTTACTAAAGGCAACAGGTGACAACTCGAGGGGACCAGGCATGTCTATGTGCTCGACATACCATTGAGGAAACAGTGCAAAGCCTTTGGAATGGCAATTATTCAGAGAGCTGCCGCAAGCAGAGTCGACATAACGAATCCTACATAGACTGAGTCCATGCTGACCATCACATCAGTGATATCACAAATAGCTGGAGTAACTCAGTGGGTCAGGCAGCATCTCAGGAGAGAAGGAATGGGTGACATATCGGGTCGAGACCCTTCTTCAGACTGATGCCAGGGGAGGGGGTGGGACAAAGAAAGGATGTAGTTGGAGACAGGAAGACAGTGGGAGAACTGGGAAGGGGGAGTGGAAAGAGAGGGGCTATCTAAAGTTAGAGAAATCAATGTTCATACCGCTGGGCTGTAAGCTGCCCAAGCGAAATATGAGGTGCTGTTCATCCAATTTGCGGTGGGCCTCACTATGACAATGGAAGAGGCCCATGACAGAAAGGTCAGACTGGGAGTGGTAGGGGGAGTTGAAGTGCTGAGCCACTGGGAGATCAGGTTGGTTCAGGAGGACTGAGCGAAGGTGTTGAGCGAAACGATCGCCGAGCCTGCATTTGGTCTCGCCGATGTAGAGAAGTTGAAATCTGGAACAGCAGATCCAATAGATGAGGTTGGAGGAGGTGCAAGTGAACCTCTGCCTCACATGGAAAGGCTGTTTGGTTTGGGTCCTTGGATGGAGTCGAGGGGGAAGGTAAAGGGACAGATGTTGCATCTCCTGCGGTTGCAGGGGAAAGTATCTGGGGAGGGAGTGGTTTGGGTGGGAAGGGATGAGTGGACCAGGGAGTTATGGAGGGAACGGTCTCTGCGGAACGCAGAAAGGGGAGGAGATGGGAAGATGTGGCCAGTAATGGGATCCCATTGGAGGTGACGGAAATGTTGGAGGATAATCTGTTGTATACGCTGGCCGAAGGAGTGGAAGGTGAGGACAAGGGGGACTTTATCCTTGTTACAAATGGGGGGAGGGGGAGCAAGAGCAGAGCTGCGGGTTATAGAGGAGGCCCTGGTGAGACCCTCATCTATAATGAAAGAGGGGAAGCTCCATTACCTAAAGAATGAAGGCATCTCTGATGCCCTCGTGTGAAACATTATTTTCCGTCATATCAGTGATGGTGACACCAGATCCCACCAGTGATAACAACCATTCACACCAATTCTATGTTAGCCCACTTTTTCAACCACTCCGTACACTAAGGGCATTTTCTTTTTTTACAGAGGCCAATTAACCTAGAAACGCACGTATTTGGGATGTGGGAAGAAAGTGGAACACCCGGACAAAGCCCACGCAGTCACAGGAAGAACATACAAACACCACACAGACATCACCTGAGGTCAGGATCGAACCCAATTCTCTGGTGCTGTGAAGCAGCAGCTCTACCCGCTGCGCCACTTTACCGCCCAATTCTTAGCAAGTGAGAGTGAAACATATCAAACTCTCTCTCAAAGAGCTCCCCTTTCAATAATAGATGGTAAACTATGAGATGCTGCCAGTAGGTTTGGCTCCAGTTGGGGAAGTTAATGGTCATGATTTTCAGGAAGCTACTAGCCACTAATGCAGTCCTGACCACATTGTGACATTACAGTTGTACCTACACATCAGGGACAAAATTCACTGAGGATGTCCTAATCGTTCATTCCAATGAGAAGTATTGCTCTGAACACATGGGCAGGTATACAATACAAAGAACCCTTTCCCCCTCACACTCCCTAAAGCTCTCTGTTAAACCTTCCAGTCACGCTGCATTGTAAAGAGGATGGTTTTAACTACACTCTTTTCTTGTAAAGAACAAGTTTGTGATGGTGCAGTTTGGGGAAAGCCGAGGATCCACAAACCTCTCCTCAGAGATGGGTTGTCAGTGGAGGGAGTCAACAGTGGAGAGAGTTATTGGGCGTGAACATCTCTGATGATCTGACCTGGGCCCAGAAGTACCTTTACTTCCTGAGAAGATAGCAGAGATTCGGTATGTCAATGACAACTCACAAACCTCTACAGATGTACGGTAAAGAGCATACTGACTGGTTGCATCATGGCCCGGTTTGACAACTCGAATAACCAGGAACGAAAGAGATTACCGCAGAAAGTGCAGGGTACCATCCAGTCCATCATGGGTACTAATCTACCCACCATAGAAGGGATCTATGGAAGGTACTGCCTCAAAAAGGCAGCCAGCACCATCAAAAACACACACCGCCCTGGCTATGGTCTCATTTCACTCCTGCCATTGGGAAGAAGGTATAGGAGTCTGAAAACCATGATTATCAGTTTCAAGAATAGCTTCTTTCCAACATCCATCAGGCTCTTGAACACTACATAACAAAAACCCAAGACCTATGGACTGTCTTTGGTTGCACTAAGAACTTTGGCCAATTTTTTGCACTGGTGTTGTGGTTATTAATTTGTTGAATTTTGTTTATTATATATTATCCATGTGCATTGTGTTACAGGCCTGTTCTACTACTGTAAGAATGTTGTTGTTCCATTATCAGCGCATATGACAATGAGACACTCTCAACCCTTAACACTGGCCCCTTGAGTATGACTATCCTCCGCTCACTATTCAAGGGCTCAAAAAAGTTAGCACCCTAAAGATAGTTAATTTAATCAAATGTCCCTTTCACTAATGTAAACCATACTGAATTAGAGTCATACAGCGTGGAAACAGGCCCTTCTGCCCAAATTGTCCACACCGACCAACATGTCCCATCTATACTAGTCCCACCTGCTGACATTTGGCCCACATTCCTCTAAACCTATCCTATTCATGTGCCTGTCTAAATGCTTGTTAAACATTGCGATAGTACCTGCCTCAACTACCTACTCCGGCAGCTCGTTCCATGCACCCACTACCCACTATGTAAAACACCAACCCACCTTGCTTAAAATCCACCACCCTTTGTGTAATTGTGTTCCATCTTTCCCTTCTGTCCCATCGCCCTCCCCAACTGCCTTCCTCTACCTTCCTGCTACAACCTCCACATCCCCCAATTCCATCTCCCAGGCCAATCACTACTTATGTTCTACCCCTTCCAACACCGACCACCCCACATCCTCCTTCCTCATTATCACTTTAAGCACTTTTGGGAGTTGTACCGTGAGTCATTGCATGGCTGGAACCACATTACATTAAAGTGCCACTCGATACACTGTTCAGAGCTCTGAAGCATTGCAAACGCCCACAAACTCCAATTAAATAAATGACTAGATTTTTCTGGTTTTTCATGTTGGTTGAGGAATATGTATCAGCCACTAGAAGAACTCCCTTGCTCTTCTTCAAATTAATGAAGTCCTTTGCCACTCATCCAAAATGTAATAATCCTGGAAACCCTCTGTACTGGGAACCTAGATGGTGCGTTCAAACTTCAGGAAAGAGACAAACCACAGCCAACTGAACCACAGCTGATACTGAGCCCAATATGTTAGATTTAACAAGCTGCAATAAATGCCAAGGTCTTTTTGCAAAATAACTCCATTAACATGTGGTTTGCTTCGTGCTGTTTCCTAATGAGGTACAGGTTTATACAAAAAGGTAGCACTTGGGCAATGCTGCTCGGTGAAATCAACTAACACAACTAAACTAAATAGATTTTTATTCCTGCTCACCAAGTTTAACCAAATGAACCGCGTGCACATTAATACAATCATACAAGTTGCATGATCCAAGTATAGATACAAATTAAATCTATATTTTCCTCCACAAAATTCATTCTGGTCGTTATCTAGCTGCTGTTAAATAAATGAACGTAGCATCTGCTGGTAATTGTGCTCTTTTCTATTGGGGAAACTATCCAAATTCAGAGCTTGTATTTTTTCTTGGCAATATTTTAATTACTTTCTCCAGTCCAACAAAACCAATTGAAATTATATAATTTGTTTATCACATACAAAACTGAAATGTAATTTGTTGAGTCAACAGGTAGGATTTACACATGCTATTTTTAATTGCGATCATGTTTCATTCAAATTATCCTCATTCAACTCTTACTGTCTCTGCCTTGTTAATTATCTGCTTTCTCTCAGAGGAATGCAATCCCTTACCACGTTCGTAGAATGATTCCGAATATTTTTCTTGCACTGATTTATTTTCTAGGATCACTACTTCCTTGCCTCATTGCAAGCTCTTGCAAAAAAAAACTTGACAGAAGCAAAGTTTCATGCAATCGCCTTTTATTAATTATAGCCTATGTCAATCTTAGAAGTGAATAATAAATCTTTAAAAGGAAGCAATGAAAATGCGGACTGTTCTTACTTGATGGCAAGATATGTTGAAGATTTTTCATCCGGCCTTTTGAAAAACAGAAGTGTCAGATGACGCAAAGACTGTGTACCAGAAAACCATTCTCTGCATCCTTAATTGCCCATAACACAAAACCCCCCAAGAAAAACAGATGGTTGGAGGAGCAAACATTTTGCTCGATGACGTTTTAACACCTTCTTGGGTAGCCAAAGGCTGAAAACGTGCTAATTAGTTCTATCTCAAGTCTGATGGTCCTGTCAATCCTAATGTTTCTTTCGACAATCTTAAAGAGATGAAATTGCACCCTCTGCTCTCCACCGCTGTGGTTGTTTAAAACCTGGTGCGACTCCCTGATCCTCAACTATGAATTCTTTGAGGTTGAAAATGACTGTTTCTTGCACCCTGTGCTCTCTACCTCTGTGGCTGTTTAAAACCTGTTACTCCCCTAACTTTTTCCCTCCCGATTCTCAACTCAACAAATTATTTTAGGGTGAAAGTCATTGTTTCTGAGACACCCTCAACATTGACCTCCATTCTGAGAATTGTTCCATTGACTCCAACAAAATTGAATTTCAGAAGTTGAGTTCAATCTGCATACATTACTGTATCATAAGTTCACTGCACATAAGCTGTTCTCTATGAAACCAATACCACCTTATAATATGTAGTTTAAAAAATAAAAACTGTGTTTAATTCCAAATGAAACTCCAGTCTTCCCACACCCCACAATGAGACAGACCCTCTCCCCATCTTTGTCAGTCACCTGCAGCTAAGACTATACTCTGTTTTTCCTAGTTTAGAATTTAGTTTAATCAGGGCCATAGAATCATACAACATGAAAACAGACACTTCAGTCCAACTTTCCCACGCCAACTAACATATTCTACATCTACACTAATCCTAGCTGCCTACGTTTGGCACATATCCCTCTAAACCTATCCTATCCAGGTACCCATCCAAATGTTTCTTAAGCATTGTGATAGTTTAGAGATTCAGCATGGAAACAGGCCCTTTGCCCCATCGAGTCCATGCCAACCATCAATCACCCATTCACTAGTTCTATGTTATCCCACTTTCATATCCTACAGAATAGGGGCAATTTACAGAAGCCAATTAACCTACAAACCCTCACGCCCGTGGGAGGATTTGTGGGAGGAAACCAGAGCACCCACAGAAAACCCTCGTGGTCACACAAGGGTGTGAACATACAAGCTCCACACAGACAGCACCCATAGTCAGGATCGAACCGGGGTCTCTGGTGCTCTGAGGCAGCAGCTCTACCACCCGATCATCACCTAGTAGAATCATGGGCACATCTCCCGCTGGAAGCTCAGTTTCCAGTTCATCAATGAGTCTTCGGCAGTGAAAAGTCTCTCCCCGACAATCACAATAATTCATTACATTCAGGACCTGTCAAAAAATTCAACTAACTTAATTTAGAAAAATAAAAAGTTCCTGCCTTCCTCCCAACAGCCAGTTTTTCTCATTTGCACTGGATTTTAATCAGAGTGAAATATCTATGGATATTTATGGTGCCCCTTTAAACTCCATCGACATCATTGTGGCAGCACGGCTAACACTTGCTGAGCAGAAGACTACACTGAACATTCCATGTGAAGATTGCCAAATTCTGACCATTTCCAGTTGTGAATCTCAGAGGAAGATTCACCCCAATCCCCACACAGTCCAATTCCAATTACTCCTCTAACCCTCCAGAGACCACCAGAACTCTGCCCAGACTGCCACATTCCTGCGCCCTATGCTGCCATCTCATGGACCCCACTTCATCAGCTGCTGCAGGGATCATGATCCTGCCGTCTGCTCTGCAGTCTCCTTTTCCAGCAAGTCACTGCAGTAGAATGTACAAACAAAGAACTGCGGATGCTGGTTAACACACAAAAAGGACACGACGTTCTGGAGTAACTCAGCGGGTGAGGCAACATCTCTGGAGAACATGGATAGGTGATATTTTGGGTCAAGACCCTTCTTCAGACTCTTTTGCAGTCAAAATGTAGAAACCGAGAACTGCAGATGCTGGTTAACCAGCAAAAGGACACAACATGCTGGAGTAACTCAGCGGGTCAGGCAGCATTTCTGAAGAACAGGGATAGGTGACGTTTTGGGTCGAGACCCTTCTGCAGTAGAATGCCTGTGCAAGGACTCTGGGAGAAATGCTCGATCTACAAATGTATTACAGTTTTATTTTCCATTTGAGTTTTTTGCAACTTGTAAAAGTACCTTTTCATATATCAGGCTGAATTTCAACACCTACATCTCTCTTCGTAAATGCTGCCTTCTCGACTATTTTTTCTTCATGTTCTGTTTTAATTTTAAATGAATGCCACTTAAGTCTGCCTTTTTGATTAATCGTGTTTTCTCTTGCTTACAATCTAGCACCATAGGCCTGGAAATCATTGTGTTTTTCCCAATATTAATAAAAAAACAAAACAAGCTGGAACCAAAGGGGAATCATTTTCACTTTTACTGACGGACAAATGGCAGGCAGACAAATCATGATCTTGACACTCTTCTAGTTTTCATTTCATTTGCCTTCAGGTTAATTTCATAATGGTTATGTCCCAAAAGTTCTTTCAGTTCCCTTCAATTCTCAAATTTCTAATTCCACGCATCTTATTTCGAGACCTGTTAAAACAATGGCATGCCATTTTACAGGAACGTTAGCTTGAGGAACAAGTAACTGATGAGTTATATGCAATATTTCCAGAGTGAAGAGACTAATTGTGGATAAGAAAGTTATAAATCTAGCAACTAAAATACGTCACCTGAAAAATGCAGCTCAAGCAATGGTTGTTAACAACTCTGCCTCAAGGATACTTAAACACGTGGGACTGGAATACACAGGGCAAGTGAGAGCATATTTCTTCAGCCAGTTGAAAAGATTGGGATAAAAGTCATCAGAAAGATTGAGATTGCATGAAATGAGGAAGAATTCTCTGTTGGATCAGAGAAAAAAAAATTGGAGATAAGAGAAATTGAACGGAGAGAAAAATATGGAAAGAAAAAGACAAATGTATAAATTTGCTCCTAAATCTGAATGAGGCTCTGCACTTGTAAAAGGCAATGACTGAAAGTACAACAGCTTTAAACGAATATAGTGCCTTTTACAGAGCAAAACCTCATTTTCCAAGAGTGCATGGCACGAGATGAATTGGGGCACATGGTTGGTTGGTTTTCTGATGCCTTCAAGAAAGGGAGGCAGAGAGATGGAAAGGGTAAGGTAGTAGCTTCTATCATACTGCTTCTGTCAGCTGAAGATACAGCTGATGGAGCAATTAAACTTTAGGATTCGCAGGAGCACAGACACCTAGGAAAAATGTACAAGTGGAAGAGATTTTAGAGAGAAGAGGCCATCGAAGAATTTGAAAATAAAGACATTATTTATTTGGAGATAAAGTAATTCAACAATCATAGAAATGATGTGTGAATGGGGCAAGATGCAGCAGAGTTTTGGATGACCTAGAGCTGGTGATGGGTAGAACTCAGCTGAGAGTACTCGCACGACTAATTGCTAGCCCTAGGAATCTTCCGCCAGTTACGTACAAAACCAGTGTGTATATGCAGCAACTTACAGATGTTCAATGCTTAGCAATCAAGAGACCAACAATGAGATGACCTTCACACTGAAGTCACAGTGGTGCAATGCAACTCAGGCACCAATGCAGAGATCTTGTTATTTGATTGCACCTCAGTCGATATTCCTGGACCAAATGGGCATTGAGGGCAATGAGTGACCTTAGCTTAAGTTGTAATTTGCAGCAAATTCCTGCCTAAGAGCCAAAACTAACGCACATCTTTCACACTTGTTCCCAATTCAATCATGTTGATGGATTGAGACATTGTGGCTGCAGATTGTAGTAAATAGTCCATGCAACCTATCAAGATGTATTTCAAGACATAGAGGAGGTAATGACAAGAATATAAATACAACTATCATTTGCTAAACAGAGGTATAGCATGAAAAAGATATATATATATTTTTAATTTGCTCAAAGAATATATTAAAACAATTAGACAGCACAGTGGCACAGCGGTTCAGTTGCTGCCTTACTGCACCAGAGACCCGGGTTCAATCCTGACTGAGGGTGCTAACTGTATTAAGTTTGTACGTTCTCCCCGTGACCACGTTGGTTTTCCCCCGGGTGCTCCAGTTTCCTCCCACACTCCAAAGACGTACAGGTTTGTGGGTTAATTGGCTTCAGTAAAAATTATAAATTGTCCCTAGCTTATAGGAGAGTGCTAGTGTATGGGGATCGCTGGTCGGGCGGACCTGGTGGGCCAAAGGGCCTGTTTCCGTGCTGTATCTCTAAATTAAACTAAACTCATATGGACATCATTGCCAATGCAAGTATTTACAGTTCATCCCTTTTTGTTCTGGCCCAAGGACACAGATATGAGGAAGAGTAATTGAAAAGGGTAGGGTTGGAGTCACATTTCTGCCAAACTAAGGCATTATTAAGCAAATACGCTCTCACAATTATCTGAAGGTTGGTAATACTGACACGGAAAAAACCCCAGTATTATTTAATTATTTGATGTTATTTCCCCCCACATTTCAGAACCTACAGAAGGAGATCTCCTGATACTAGTATGGCATCCATGTGCTCCTTTTCCAAAGCAGTGTCTCCTGGATCTAAGAGATTTATGGATGAGTCCCAGGAGGTTATTTCAGTATTACAGGAAAAGTCTAAAACTTTCCGCTTGAGTGATCAGAGACTTGATCGCCAGGTGAGGTCCAGAAGACAAATTATAGTCCCGTCTACCAGTTGTGTGACAACAACACATTGAGGGACCATGCAGAAAGTCTCTGATAGTCATCTCACCACCATTCTGAAGTCCAAAGTAGGGTCTCAACCCGAAACGTCACCCATTCCTTCCCTCCAGGGTTGCTGCCTGTCCCACTGAGTTACTCTGGCATTTTGTGTCTATCTCCGGTGTAAACAGGCATCTGTAGCTCCCTCCTACACACATCACCACCATCAGGGTTACTCTTCCAATGCTTGCCCACCATCTATGCCACTCTGCCAATGATTTCCCATCATCTTGGTCACCTTTCCAATATGCCCCCGCCAATGCCAGACTGCCAGCACATTCCCCACCATTACTCCCGCTCCTGGAGCTGCCGATAAAAATCCCTGAAAACTCTTAAGAGATTTTGCTACGAGCAACAGCAGCTGTTGATGCTTCTTGAAAGAGAGAAAAAATGACTGCAATATCGCAGATAAAGCAGAGCTCAGAGTGCTGCAAGCAAAAGAACTATAGTGAGCCCAAATAAATGATGGTCATGATGCTTAGTAGGACTGGGGGCATTGATTAAAACCATTGACGATATTTCTTCTTTCAATATCCTGATAGCTAATTCATCATTAAGATGTGCTTTGACATAAATGACATATTTTACAGGAAAATACTACTTAACAAAACTTAGATTTAGAGAAGCTAAGAGCTAGGTAACCTTTAAAGAAAGGGGTGGGGAGGGGGGGGGGGGCAGGTGATATTCATTGTTAGGCAGAATTTATTTTGTTATCTTAAAGCAATTAAGTAAAATGAACATTCATTTGGTGACTACTCGTAAAAGAAATAGCCGAATCTTACCAGAGGTGATAAATTTAACTTGGCATCATGTTCTGTATGGGCATTGTGGGCTGAAGGGCCTGTTCCTGGGCTGTACTGTTCTATGTTCTATTTGCATGTAGCTGGGATTGGAGCTATACGTATAGGCAGATGATTATGGAGAAGTCTCAAGAGCATTGCAAATGATTAATGAAATGCACAGCAGTGTTGAGGCAAAATATCAGCATGAATCTCCCAAGCTGGGCTGGTCTTGGGTAACCAAAGACCACAACTTCACACTCACACCATAGTTACTTCCTCATGTTGGTTCACACATCACCTGCCGCAGACCCAGTCTGGCATCTGTATCCTTCAGGATAAAGCTAACCTGGTCTGTGGTGCTGGTACCAAGCCATTCCTGGTGATGGTCATTCATATTCCCTATCCAGAGAATATGCAGTGCCCTTGTTAATTCCAGCTTGCTTCCCAAGTGCTGTTCAACGTGGGGAGGTGCATTGACACATTGGATGAGGTGGTGATCGGGAAGACACTTCTTGGTCCATGTTTGACCTGACGTCATGAGTCTCCATGGGATTTGGAGTCAATGTTGGCGATTCCCAGAACTTCTCTCTCCTGACTGTACCACCTCTGTACTGCCCCTCCTGGCGAATCTGATCTGGCAATGGGAGTGGTCTGGCATGTTGTCAGTAAGGTACGATTCTGCGAGAATAATTATGTCAGCCTGCTGCTTAAGCAGTCTGTGAGGCAACACTCCTAATTTAGATCCCAAGCCCTACATGATTGCAAGGATGACTTTACAGTCTTGCCTGAAATAGTCATATAATCATACAGCATGGATACAGGCCTTTCGGTCCAACTTGCCCACGCCGACCAACATGTCCCATCATCACTAGTCCCACATGCCTGTGTTTAGCCCGTATCCCTCTAAACATATCCTATTCATATACCTGTCTAAATGTTTCTTAAACGTTGCTTTAGTACCTGCCTCAACTACCTCCTCCATACACCCACAGCCTTTTGTGTAAAAAAAAAAGTTACCCCTTGGGTAAATCATTCCCCCTTCACCTTAAACCAATGTCCTCCGGTTCTCAATTCCCCTACAGATGCACCTTTATTTTATCTTTGGTTGCACTAAGAATTTTGGATTTTTGCAATAGTAATGGGGTTATTAATTTATAGATATTTTTTGTTTATTATATAGCATCGGCTTCACAGGCCTGTTGTGCTGCTGCAAGCAAGAATTTCATCGTTCTTTTGTCAATACATATGGCAACTAAACACTTTTGACTCTCTTTGACACTCTCTAATCGAAGATCAGAATCTTGGTCTGTGCCAGTTGATCGATGTTTCGCAAATGGAGAGCAGTCAGAAGTGGGAAATATCTGCAATGTACCAAAAAATATGCTTGCTGCAGCTGGCTTGGTGAACAATCTAACACCCATATTGCAATATTTTATTTTTTAATTTTATTCCCATATTGCAAGTGAAGTGCTGAAATCAAGAAGAACTAATGAAATAACAGAGAGCCCATTAGCAGACATTAAAGTGGTTTCAATGCAAACCTTCTGATTTTTCTAACTAAGCAAAGTCGTACTTTACTTTGTGATTGGCTTCAACAGCAACCTATTAAATTACTTCGTACAAAAAGTGGCTTGTATTTGCATTTTCTGCATTTGTCGCCACACTCTTCACTTTACCCCCCCCCCAAAAAAACTTCCACAGCTGTAATGGGCCAGAATCGTGATCAGAAGTACATACTTTGGTACGGTCACTCGGTATCAAAGCTTGAGAATGGCAGGACCTTGAGAAAGCTAATGCTTTCATTCAATTGAATGTCAATTGACACATTGGTCTTTTTTAGTGATTCTCATGGATCAAGAAACATCTGTTGTATGATTACAGTCCAATCACGGTCAAGCCGTAATTAAACATCCTGAAAGCATGTTTCTCTCGACAAATGTAATCTGCAGGTTGGAATGAACAAGGAAGCGGCATGCCACCAATAAACATTTGTTTTTGCTTCTTCAATAATGAAGGTGAATGCTATCAGTGTTTCAGGATTCATTTTTCAACCATTTTTATTGCTGCCAGTCTCAGTCATTTTCTGGGACAGATGAAGCACTGATTAGCTGCAGGGTTCAGATTATTCCTCATTCCTGTTTCACTTGATAACCTTTCTCCCTGAGGTGGTGCTGCATTTAAAAGTATTCTCAAGACACCTGAGCCAGTCTGCAGAATGGTCTCGACCTGAAATGTCACCTATCCACGTCCTCTAGAGATGCTGCCTGACCCATTGAGTTACTCCAGCACTCTATGTTCTGCGCAAGATTGAAACATCTGTAATTCCTTGTGACTCAAGAAATCTTCTGTCTTGTGGTTGCTAATATTTCAAATATTTCAAAAAGGTTCCTCAATTATTTGAAATCCATGGCGCAAAAATCTCGTAACAAGATGAAAGCTTTAAAAATATATAAAATTAAACCCCCCACTCCATAAATGCACAAGCAACTGTAAAGTTAATTTGTGAGGTTAACTTCTGTAATGGGAGGTTTTCAACCACTTAGACAAACATGGATAAATAGAAAGTAAGTATATATTTGCTGATTGAAAAACAAATTTGTACAAGAGAAAGTAGGGGGTGGATAAGTGCAGTACTTTGATGTTAGATTTAGACACAGGATCAGAATCAGATTAATGTATTGTTAAATGCACCAGAGTGCAATGAATCTCACAGAGAAAATAGATGCAAAGTAATGAGAAATACAACAATAAATACAATGACGAGTGCAAAACAGTAGAATGGTGCAATGTCTGTAGTACAATCTGAAGGAGTGCAACAAAATCTTTAACTGCAAATAACAGAATAATCAAACGAGGTAGAATTAAGAGTAATAGTACGTGGCAGGCTGGGGGAATGAAAGAGGAGACAGATGCAGGAGTCTGATAGCAGCAGGGAAGAAGATGTTCTTAAGCCTTAACATCTGGGGTTTAAACATCTTGCATCTTCTCCCAGAAGGTAGAAGAGAGAAAAGGACATGGCCAGGGAGGCAGGCATCCATGATGATACAGCTAGCCTTTCTAAGGCAATAAACCATTGAAGATGGATTGAATGGAAGGAAGTGATGAGCCAGTGACGGACTGGGCTGTGTCCACTGTCTCTAGGTTCAGGCAGTCAAGAGCCAAGCAGTTGCTGTCCCAGGCTGAGATACATCCCATCAGAATACTTTCTGACAGTATGGAACCAAAGTTAGCTCAGGGAAAGAAATGAAAAGTCTTGATGAATGGTTCTTTTGCAGGCTGAAGAGGAATGGGGAGCATACAAAGATGGATTTCCCTCAAGGTTCATTGCTTAGACTGCTGGAGGTTTTGTTTAAAATGAATGACAGGGAAAAATATCAAAATTTGCAAATAACTCAAAGCTTAGAACATGGAATAAAAAGTGAAATACCTAGTTATGAACTTCAAGAGGACACAGTTAGGCTGGTGAAATGGGCAGGCTCATGGCAGAATAAATTCAGTCCAGAAAACAAACAAATCAGCATTGTGGAGCAGCGGTAGAGTTGCTGCCTTACTCTAGGCTGCCTTACCCAGAGACCTAGGTTCCATTCCGACTACAGGTAGTTGTCTGTAAGTAGTTTGTGTGTTCTCCCCGTGACCACGTGGGTTTTCTCAGAGATCTTTGGTTTCCTCCCACACTCCAAAGACGTACAGGTTTGTAGGCTAATTGACTTGGGTTTGTATACTTGGTACAAGTGTAAATTGTCCCTAGCATGTATAGGTTTCACTGTCAGGGCCTGCTTCCACGCTGTATCTCTAAACCAAGCTAAACTAAACCGTGTTCACAATAATGAGAAGAGGCTATGCATGCTCAATGGCAAATATTTTAAAGTGGTACATGATCAAAGACCCAAGACTATATTTTGAGGTTAACAAACAAAATAAAGTATAGTAGCTCCTGGGATTTTACTAAATCAACACCGAGTCTGTTTAAACTGCATTATACATGATGTTAGCCCCAGTTGCTGCATTGTGTCTAACTGTGTGCAACTCATTTTAGTTAGGGCATACAATACAATACAATACAATACAATATATCTTTATTGTCATTGTACAGGGGTACAACGAGATTGGGAATGCGCCTCCCATACGATGCAATAATTTAATTAATTTAAACAACAACAACCCAACGAAACAAATTGTAACAGTTTTAAGACAGAATAAAGTGCAAGTAGATCTGTGCCGGATCAGATGGCGAGCATGGAGGACCAGAATAATTCCAGAGCTGAAGGAGTGAAAGTTACATCAATATATTTTATAAGCAGAGGTCTAGTTTAGAGACACAGCATGGAAACAGGCCCGATGGCCCACCATGACCAAACCAAGCATCGATCACCAATTCACACTAGTTCTGTGTTATCCCACCTTCTCATCCACTTCCTACACACAGGGGGGGGTGGGGGGGAACCAATAACCTACAAACTCGCACATCTTTGGACATGGGAGGACACCAGAGCACCCAGAGGAAACCCACGCAGTCACAGGGAGAACGTGCAAACTCCACACAGACAACACCCAAGGTCAGGATCAAAGCTGGGTCTCTGGCGCTGTGAGGCAGCAACTCGACCACTGTGCCATTGATCAGAGTAGAGAAAACTGCAAAAAGACTTTGTGTACATTTAAAATCATGCAAGGTTTAAGCAGGGGAAATCAAGAGTAACTGTTACCAGTAGCTGAAAGGTTCATAACAAGACTGCATTGATTGAAGGCAATTGCCAAACGAGCTGAAGGCAACATGAAATTATTTTCTTTATATTTAGTGGTTAAAATTATCTGATAGATTGGTGGATATAGATTCAACAGTGGCAATTGGAAGAAAATTGAATAAATACTTGTTGGCAAGTAAGAAATTGGATGAAATTATAGGAAAAGAGCCAGAGGGACCAGCTTGATTGTACTTTAAAAGAGCAGGTATAGACAATATTCTGAATGGACAGGAACAGCATCGCATATTTCGTTTGAGAAGCTCCCAACCCAGCTGTATGAATATTTATTTCTCTAATTTCCAGTAACCCCTGCATGCCCTCTCTCACTGCCCCTCCCGCACACAAGCCATCCTGCCAGTTCCACTGTTCGCATCCATACATCCCTTCGTTATCACCTCTTCCACAGCCAACAATGGACCATTGTGGGCTCCACCTTTCCTTGGTCATCGGTGCCGCCTCCAATTTACTCTGAATCTTTTCATATCTCCAGCTTCCCTCCCCCAACTCTGAAGAAGGGTCTCGACCCGAAACGTCACCGAATCCTTTTCCCCAGAGATGCTGCCTGACCTGCTGAGTTACTCCAGCATTTTGTTCTGAATGGCTTCTTTTGTTCTGTCCAATGATACAATGTCAGCAGAATTATTTTTTTTAAATCAATAAGCCACACCAGTTAAACTTGTTTTGTAGAAAAGGCAGGATTTGCATTCTCCGGCCCATTCTGCTGATGAGCTTTCTGTGCGCTTCCTTTAAAGGGCAGGGGCCATAACACCGAACCACCGCGATTCAGTGAGTAAACTGAAATCAAGACTGGGAGAAATACCTTCAGCTTGGATTAATATGTTACCTCGACAGAGACATTTTTAATTTCGTCCAGGAAAATCTCTTTCCCCTCAGCACAAATAGTGTAATCAAAATTGTCAACCTTTCCATTTTGGGAATTCAAAACATTTATCTCATTTTGATCCCAACTCCATAGACGATGGTGCAAGATGACCAACATTAACCAAGAAAGATTAGTTTAAGAAAATAACTGCAGATGCTGGTACAAATCGAAGGTATTTATTCACAAAATGCTGGAGTAACTCAGCAGGTCAGGCAGCATCTCAGGAGAGAAGGAATGGGCGACGTTTCGGGTTGAGACCCTTCTTCAGACTGATGTCAGGGGGCGGGACAAAGGAAGGATATAGGAGGAGACAGGAAGACAGTGGGAGATCTGGGAAAGGGGAGGGGAAGAGAGGGACAGAGGAACTATCTAAAGTTGCAGAAGTCAATGTTCATACCATATTACACGTTGTGCCCATAGAGTCACACATGGAAACAGGCCCTTTGGCCCAACTGTAACAAAAATATATACAGGATTCAAGGATTCAACCCTTACATTACATCAACTCGCCCATGCAGGCCAAAAGGCTAGCTGTATCATCATGGATGCCTGCCTCCCTGGCCATGTCCTTTTCTCTCTTCTACCTTCTGGGAGAAGATGCAAGATGTTTAAACCCCAGATGTTAAGACTTAAGAACACCTTCTTCCCTGCTGCTATCAGACTCCTGCATCTGTCTCCTCTTTCATTCCCCCAGCCTGCCACGTACTATTACTCTTAATTCTACCTCGTTTGATTATTCTGTTATTTGCAGTTAAAGATTTTGTTGCACTCCTTCAGATTGTACTACAGACGTTGCACCATTCTACTGTTTTGTACTCGTCATTGTATTTATTGTTGTATTTCTCATTACTTTGCATCTATTTTCTCTGTGAGATTCATTGCACTCTGGTGCATTTAACAATACATTAATCTGATTCTGATCCTGTGTCTAAATCTAACATCAAAGTACTGCACTTATCCACCCCCTACTTTCTCTTGTACAAATTTGTTTTTCAATCAGCAAATATATACTTACTTTCTATTTATCCATGTTTGTCTAAGTGGTTGAAAACCTCCCATTACAGAAGTTAACCTCACAAATTAACTTTACAGCTGTTTGTGCATTTATGGAGTGGGGGGTTTCATTTTATATATTTTTAAAGCTTTCATCTTGTTATGAGATGTTTGCGCCATGGATTTCAAATAATTGAGGAACCTTTTTGAAATATTTGAAATATTAGCAACCATAAGACAGAAGATTTCTTGAGTCACAAGGAATTACAGATGTTTCAATCTTGCGCAGAACATAGAGTGCTGGAGTAAATCAATTAAGGAGGTGGCTCTAGAAATAGTGGAAGCATTGGAGATCATTTTTCAATGTTCTATAGATTCAGGATCAGTTCCTGTGGATTGGAGGATAGCAAATGTTATCACACTTTTTAAGAAAGGAGGGATAGAGAAAACGGGTAATTATAGACCAGTTAGTCTGACATCAGTGGTGGGGAAGATGCTGGAGTCAATTATAAAAGACGAAATTGCTGAGCATTTGGATAGCAGTAACAGGATCATTCCGAGTCAGCATGGATTTACGAAGGGGAAATCATGTTTGACAAATCTACTGGAATTTTTTGAGGATGTAACTAGGAAAATTGACAGGGGAGAGTCAGTGGATGTGGTGTACCTCGACTTTCAGAAAGCCTTCGACAAGGTCCCACATAGGAGATTAGTGGGCAAAATTAGAGCACATGGTATTGGGGGTAGGGTACTGACATGGATAGAAAATTGGTTGACAGACAGAAAGCAAAGAGTGGGGATAAATGGGTCCCTTTCGGAATGGCAGACAGTGACCAGTGGGGTACCGCAAGGTTCGGTGCTGGGACCCCAGCTATTTATGATATACATTAATGACTTAGATGAAGGGATTAAAAGTACCATTAGCAAATTTGCAGATGATACTAAGCTGGGGGGTAGTGTGAATTGTGAGGAAGATGCAATAAGGCTGCAGGGTGACTTGGACAGGTTGTGTGAGTGGGCAGATACATGGCAGATGCAGTTTAATGTAGATAAGTGTGAGGTTATTCACTTTGGAAGTAAGAATAGAAAGGCAGATTATTATCTGAATGGTGTCAAGTTAGGAAGAGGGGATGTTCAACGAGATCTGGGTGTCCTAGTGCATCAGTCACTGAAAGGAAGCATGCAGGTACAGCAGGCAGTGAAGAAAGCCAATGGAATGTTGGCCTTCGTAACAAGAGGAGTTGAGTATAGGAGCAAAGAGGTCCTTCTACAGTTGTACCGGGCCCTGGCGAGACCGCACCTGGAGTACTGTGTGCAGTTTTGGTCTCCAAATTTGAGGAAGGATATTCTTGCTATTGAGGGCGTGCAGCGTAGGTTCACTAGGTTGATTCCCGGAATGGCGGGACTGTCGTATGTTGAAAGGCTGGAGCAATTAGGCTTGTATACACTGGAATTTAGAAGGATGAGGGGGGATCTTATTGAAACGTATAAGATAATTAGGGGATTGGACACATTAGAGGCAGGAAACATGTTCCCAATGTTGGGGGAGTCCAGAACAAGGGGCCACAGTTTAAGAATAAGGAGTAGGCCATTTAGAACGGAGATGAGGAAGAACTTTTTCAGTCAGAGAGTGGTGAAGGTGTGGAATTCTCTGCCTCAGAAGGCAGTGGAGGCCAGTTCGTTGGATGCTTTCAAGAGAGAGCTGGATAGAGCTCTTAAGGATAGCGGAGTGAGGGGGTATGGGGAGAAGGCAGGAACGGGGTACTGATTGAAAGTGATCAGCCATGATCGCATTGAATGGCGGTGCTGGCTCGAAGGGCTGAATGGCCTACTCCTGCACCTATTGTCTATTGTCTATTGTCTAAGATGCCTTTATGTGCTAGATCAATATGTCACCATTTGACCCATATCCCACTGAACCCTTCCTATCCATGCACCAAATGTCTTTAAAATGTTATTATTGCACCTGCCTCAACCATTTCTTCTGGTATTTTGTTCCATATAGGTACCACACTCAGTGTGAAAAATTTACCCAAAGGTTCCTATTAAAATTTTCCCTCTCACCTTAAACCTATGCCCTCCCATTCTTGATTACACAGTCTTGGGGTAAAAGCACTATACGTGCATCTTATCTATGCGACCACCAACCCCTGGTTTTGTTAAAAATTGTTTTTTGTCATTTTTTAAACAGAACAACATGGTCTGTCGATTGATATATATTTCAATCCAACACAGAAGATTATCTGCATTGGGACTGCAGCAAAGGCTTTTCCGCTAGACGTTTTGACAAGGGCAATTCTACACATTTACTTCCTTGCAGTTGTTCACTCAGCAAAGTATGGATGTGGGTCAGTACCCAACATAATTATTAACTTCATTAGAAATCCATTAACCTTTGGATAATTTCTTCATTATTTTCTCTCTGTCACTCACTTTTAGAAGGGAGCTCCTGGTACACGAATATGGAAAGACATAACCACAATTATTTTGGCAGTTCAATTGCTCTTAAGTCATGGATTTCAAATTTTAGTAAACATACACAGGGCACTGCGGGAAAGATATGATTAATAGGTAACACATACTCAAAGGAAGAGATAAACACAAAATGCTGGAGTAACTCAGCGGGTCAGGCAGCATCTCTGGAGCACATGGGTTAGGTGACGTTTTGGTTCGGGACATGTCTTCAGACTGATTGTAGTGGAGGAGAGAGGGGTTGATCTGGAAGCAAGAACAAAAAACGACAAATCGGGGCCGCCGTTAGATGACCGCGGGTAAGGAGGTTTCCTGATAGGCCGATTGTTGGCTAGAGACAAGAGGGAGACTTTGCTGTAAGCTCTGGAACTGGTTAATTGACTTTTAGTGGAGGGGGTGGGGGAGGGGGGGGGGGGTGGGGGGAGAGAAAGGGAAAGGGGATGGGGAGGAAGGCATTTGTAGAAGTTCCTAAAATTGGAGAATTCAATGTTCATCCCACTGGGTTGGAAGCTACTCAAGCAAAATATGAGGAGCTGTTCTTCCAATTTGCATGTGATCTCTCTCTGGCAATGAAAGGGGCCTGGGATGGAAAGGTCAGTATGGGAATGGGAAGGAGAGTTAAAGTGGTAAGCAACCAGGTGATCAAGTAGACCTAGCGAGCATATTATTCAGCAAAATGGTCGCCAAGTCTACACTTTGTCTTGCCGATGAACAGGAGCCCACATTGGGAACAATGAATGTAGTCGAGGGAGGAGGTATAAGGACAGGAGTTACACCTGCAGGGCAAAGAGACAAAGCAGATAATCAGTCTGACGAAGGAGACCCTATCCATGTTCTCCAGGGATACTGCCTGACTCGCTGTTACTCCAGCGCTTTGTGTCCTTTTATCAACCAGATTCTGCAGTTCCTTTTTTCTGCATTTTGAGCATTTCCATATTTTCCGTTAATAATCCAATTTTTATTTCAGAATTTTTTGCGTCTGCATTTTTTTCTTTAATTTGTGCTGGTGAAAGGCATCCACCTGTAATTTTGACCCATCCCTTTTTTGTAGATGCTCTAAAATTCCATTTTTTGTGTTGTACCCATTACGTTTATCAATTTATTTTAGGGCCCTCAAATTGTGTTTATTTTGACATTTAAAGCAACTTCTCCAATTACCTTTTCATGCTGCATCACACAACGCTTTCAAGTAATTGCTTTCATTTTTCATCTAGGTTATATGATGTATGGCCAAATTAAAAATATCCAAACCCCAACATACATAAGCAACATATAAATATGATTAATGCAGTCCAATTAATGTACCACAAATGGTAGCTGACCAGGAAATGTAGTTCCATAGCTATGATGGACCATTATCACAGTAATAAATTCTAGAAAGCATCACAATAGTATATAGATTGGAAAATGAAGTAATGAATGATTATTAAGCAAAGCATTGCTGGTTCCCTGAGGGGAATTGTGGGAGCTTTTAAACGTGCTTGTTAAAACATTCATTAGCTATCCATTGACTCAATGTGCATTTTAATGTTAGATTTGTGATTTTAAAAAAAGAAACTACCATTTTATACATATTCTTCACCTATCCCAAAATTCAGAGATAATGAATTATTTCCACTGCTAATATGTAAGCAAATATGTCAGCTAATCTGTAGGTAGTAAGATTCTATAAACAGCTATGTAATAAGTGTCATGGAGTCATACACTTGCCCACGCCAACCAACATGTTAACTGCACTTGTCTCACCAGCCTGCATTTGGCCCATATCGCTCTAAACCTATCCTATCCTGTCCTGTCTAATTGGGAAGGGCAAGTTAATGAAGTGTGTGTGGAGGAGCCTTTTGGGACCAGTGACCACAGTTCGATTTGGCTCAAGATAGTTATCGATAGGGATGGAGAGGGTCCACATGTTAAAATGCTCAACAGGGGTAAAGCCGACTTTGAGGGTATGAGAGAAGGTCTCGCTCAAGTTGACTGGAGCAGGTTATTTGAGGGGAAAGGAACATCGGCCAAGTGGGATGTTTTTAAAAGTGTGCTGCCGATAGCTCAGGACATGTACGTCCCCGTTAGAGTGAAGGGCAAAGCAGGCAAACGTAAGGAAGCATGGCTGACGAGGGAAATTCAGGCATTGGTCAAAAACAAGACAGATGAATGGGACAGGTATAGGCAACTGGGATCCAGTGCATCCCTGGAGGAGTTTTGGGAAATGAGGAGTAAACCAAAAAAAGAGATCAGAAGGGCAAAAAGGGGCCAGGAGATAGCGCTGGCGGGTAACATTAAGGACAATCCCAAAAGATTTTATAAATACATAAGGGGGGGGGGAAAGGGTAACTAGAGAGAGAGTGGGACCCCTCAGGAATCAAAGTGGTCACCTCTGTGTCGAGCCACAGGAGATGGGCAAGGTCCTTAATTAGTATTTCTCCTCTGCATTTACCAAGGAGAAAGACAGTTGGAAGGAGGAACTTGGGGTAGTCAATGGAAGTGTCTTGAGAGCAGTCAGGGTTACCGTCGATGAAATACTGAAGGTACTGTCGTGTATGAAGGTAGACAAATCTCCAGGGCCTGATCAGATATATCCAAGGACATTGCGGGGAAACTAGGGAGGAAATTGTGGGAGCCCTGGTTGAAATTTACGAATCATCCTTAAATATAGGAGAGGTGCCAGAAGACTGGAGGGTGGCAAATGTTGTGCACCTTTTCAAGAAGGGCAGCAGGAAAAATGCTGGGAACTATAGGCCGGTGAGCTGAACATCTGTAGTTGGAAAGTTACGAGAGAGTATTCTGAGGGATAGGTTATACAGGCATTTGGATGGGCAAGGGCTGATTAGGGATAGTCAGCATGGTTTTGTACGTGATAGGTCATGTCTCACAAAACCTCATTAATTATTTTGAAGACATGACCAAAGAGGTCAATGAGGGCAGAGCTGTAGATGTTATGTATATGGATTTCAGTAAGGTATTCGACAAGGTTCCACATGGTAGGCTGCTCTGGAAGGGTAAATCGCATGGGATCCAAGGAGAGATAGCTGAATGGATAGCAAATTGGCTCCATGGAAGGAAGCAGAAGGTGGGAGTGGAAGGTTGCTTCTTGGACTGGAGGCCTGTGACTAGTGGTGTGCCTCAGGGTTCGGTGCTGGGCCCGTTACTGTTTGTCATCTACATCAATGATTTGGATGGGAACATACAGGGCAAGATTAGCAAGTTTACTGATGATACAAAAGTGGGTGGTTTTACAGATAGTGAAGATGGTTGTGAACGATTGCAGCAGGATCTGGATCGATTGGCCAAGTGGGCAGAGGAATGGTTGATGGAATTTAATACAGAGAAGTGTGAGATGTCGCATTTTGGGATGTCGAACAAGGGCAGGACCTAGGGTAGGCCTCTGGATAGTGTTGTAGAGCAGAGGGATCTAGGAGTGCAGGTGCATGGTTCCTTGAAGGTCGAGTTGCAGGTAGATAAGGTGGTCAAAAAGATTTTTGGCACTTTGGCCTTCATCAGTCAGAGTATTAAGTATCAAAGTTGGGAGGTCATATTGCAGTTGTATAAGATGTTGGTGAGACCGCATTTAGAATATTGTCTTCAGTTCTGGGCACCATGTTATAGGAAAGATATTGTCAAGCTTGAAAGGGTTCAGCAAAGATTTACGAGGATGGTGCCAGGACGAGAGGGTGTGAGCTATAGGGAGAGGTTGATTTGGATGGGGCTCTATTCCATGGAGCGCAGGAGGATGAGGGGGGATCTTATCTTCCTCTTAGGCCCCCTCGGTCATGGCTGACCATGGGTGATGCATCCCAGTTGTTGTCTGCTTGCTCCACACCTCGGCTAGTGCAGCGTCGCTTGTGGCTGAAGAGACCAATGCGGGAGTGACAGTCTCTGTGGCAAAGGTCTCATTTGTGTGTGGTCTCTGGTCTGTTGAAGTTGCTGCGCTCCTTTCTGCGTGCCCGCTTGTCTGCGGCTGTGTTCATCAGTTTCTGTTCCCCCGTTTTGAGATGTTGGTTCAGGGTACCTCTCCACCTCTTACAGTCAGCTGCAAGGCTCTCCCAGGACTCCACATTGATGTCGAGCATCTTCCAATCTCTCTTGCAGACATCCTTGTAACATAACTGGGGGCGGTCGATGGTTCTCCTCCCAGATGTCAGCTCTCCATAGAGGATGTCTTTTGGATTACGGCCATCCTCCATGCAGTGGACATGGCCCAGCCACCGCAGCCTGCACTGCCTGAGTAGAGTGTACATTCTGGGAAGGCCAGCGCGAGACAGAATCTTGGCGTTGGACACTCTGTCTTGCCAGGATATACCCAGGATACAGCGGATGCTTCTAAGGTGGAAGGTGTTGAGTCTTCTCTCCAGTCTGGCATATGCAGTCCATGTCTCACTGCCGTACAGCAGTGTGCTGTTGACACAG
Source organism: Rhinoraja longicauda (assembly GCF_053455715.1). Lineage (NCBI taxonomy): Eukaryota > Metazoa > Chordata > Chondrichthyes > Rajiformes > Arhynchobatidae > Rhinoraja > Rhinoraja longicauda. The sequence continues at coordinate 32,972,963 of NC_135958.1, forward strand.
GCGTTGTAGACTGCTATCTTTGTCTTCATTGTCAGCGTTGGATTGGTCCACACTCGAGTTGTGAGGCGAGCGAGAGTTGTAGCTGCCTTCCCGATCCTCTTGTCAATCTCTGTGTCCAAGGAGAGGTTGTCGGTGATGGTGGAGCCGAGGTACGTGAACTGACGGACGGCATCGAGTTCGTAGTCGTTGATGGTGATGACAGGCGGTGCCTCTGTATCCTGTCCCAGGACGTTCGTCTTCTTCAGGCTGATGGTCAGCCCAAAGTCCTTGCAAGCCCGAATGAAGCGGTCCATCAGTGACTGTAGTTCCTGCTGGGTGCGGGACACAACTGCTGCGTCATCGGCGCTGAGTAGGCTGGGGCTCTATTCCATGGAGCGCAGGAGGATGAGGAGGGGATCTTATAGAGATGTACAAAATCATGAGAGGAATAGATCGGGTAGATGCACAGAATCTTTTGCCCAGAGTAGGGGAATCGAGGACCAGAAGACATAGATTCAAGGTGAAGGGAAAAAGATTTAACAGGAATCCAAGGGGTAACCTTTTCACACAAAGGGTGGTGTGTGTCTGGAAAAAGCTGCCAGAGGAGGTAGTTGAAGCTGGGACTATCCGATCATTTAAGAAACAGTTAGACAGGTACATGGATAGGACAGGTTTGGAGGGATATGGACCAAGCGCAGGCAAGTGGGTCTAGTGTCGCTGGGACATTGTTGGCCAGTGTGGGCCAGTTGGGCCGAAGGGCCTGTTTCCACACTGTATCACTCTATGACTCTAAGCGTTGCATTAGTCCCTGCCTCAACTACCTTATCTGGCAACTCATTTCATACACCCACCACCCTTCGTGTGAAAAACCTTACCCCTCAGAATCCTATTGAATCTTTCCCCCTTCACCGTTAACCTATGTCCTCTGGTTCTTGACTCCCTTACTCTGGGCAGGAGACACTGTGCATCTACCCAATCCATTCCTCTCATGATTTTTATAAGATCACCCCTCATTCTACTGCACTCCAGGGAAGAGAGTCCCAACCTGCTCAACTTCTCCCTTGAGCTCAGGCCCTTGAGTCCTGGCAACATCCTCGTAAATAAGCCTGGTAATCAGCTTTGGTCAATGTTGGCCAAGAAAGTAGGAGTTGTCCGATGTTTAGTCTGAACAGAGGTAAGTGAACATTTGCATACGTCTAAACAAGCAGAGTTTTGTTTTAAACGTCTCATCTGAAGGATGGCATCTCTGACAACCTATTACTTTCATGATACTTCACTGAAGTGTCAGTTTGCATTATGTGCTTCTGCAGCCCTCCAAATTCACGATTTTGCAGATTAATGGCTTAAAGCCAGAAGCTTTCAAAACAAGACCCTTAGACTCTCAGAGGTGTACATCAATCTTTCTGTACGCTTCAGCAGTGGTGAGCTTTTCAGCTTCTGGCGCAGCAGGTATTTTTTTACATTTGTAGTAAAGGTGCAAACATACTTGTGATGCTCACTTCCTCAATTTAAGGCAGTAAATATCTCTACAGAGGCACAGCAGTTGTAAAGACATCCCACACAAAAAGATTGTTAACCTCTTTCATGAATCATTTAACGGCTGGGAGTAAACAATAGAAGATGGTTTTTTGTGGATTTCCTAATCATGGTAAACACCTTCTTAAATATATTTCCAATATACCAAGGTTAATTTTCCAGCTGACAACAGAATATTTTGTTCACAACACAGAGTCCTGGAGCAACTCAACAGCTCAGGCAGCATCTGTGGAGGGAATCAATTGGTGATATTTGGGGTCGGGACCCTGCTTCCAACCTTCTTCTGAACCTGAAGACCCTGATACGAAACATCACTTATCAATTCCCTCCACAGATGCTGCCTGACACACTGAGCTCCTCCAACACTTTGTTTTGCACGAGATTCCAGTATCTGTAGTCCCTTGTGTCCGGACATAATATTTCCATGGGTTAATTCTGTTAATAGATCCTTACAGTACCAGTTATACAATCAGGGCAGCATGGTGGCGCAGTGGTAGAGTTGCTGCCTTACAGGGCTTTCAGCGCTGGAGACCCGGTTTTGACCCCGACTACAGGTGCCGTCTGTACGGAGTTTGTACGTTCTCCCCGTGACCGCGCGGGTTTTCTCTGAGATCTTCGGTTTCCTCCCACACTCCAAAGACGTACAGATTTGTAGGTTAATTGGCTTTCTATAAATATAAGTTGCCCCTGGTGTGTGTAGGATAATGTTAATGTGCAAGGATCGTTGGTCGGCGCGGACTGGGCCTGTTTCCGCGCAGTGACTCTAAACTAAACTAAATTCAGTTTCTTCAAAAACATGCAAATGCAATGGACTATAATTTCATTGGAAAAGTCGATCATAGTGTGTGTGACTTTTGCAATAATTGCGAGTTTGCTTCTGGATCGTGTGTTTGATGTATTAATGCACTGTGGTACTGGGACTTGTCTTTTGCAGCAGACAGTGCAGGCATCTCACACTGAGACAGGCATTCATGATGTATATGCCCCATGTTTCAAGTCAAGTCGAATCAAGTCAGGTGGAGCTTATTGTCATATGCGCAAGGATGTCGAGGTACAGGTACAATGTAAAATCTTGCATGCAGCAGCGTCTCAGGCACAGACTCAGACAATACACAAAAACAGATTGCACGCAACACTTCTAAAAGAACAAAGATTGTGCAAAATAAATTTGACATTAATGCAAAAACATAATTTGATAGAAAACAAAGTCCATGGTGGTGCTAGCAATGGACAGTAATGTTCCATTGTCGAGGTAGGATAAGGGCAGTGCTGGTTGGTTCAGGAACACGACAGATGTAGGAAAGTAGAAACAGTCTGAAGAAGGGTCCCACCCCACAATGTCACCTATCCATGTTCTCCCAGGATGCTGCCTGACCCATAGAGTTTTTCCAGCATTTTGTGTCTTCAGCTGTCGCAAAGTAGCTGTTCCTGAACTGGGTGTTGTAGGACTTCAGGCTTCTGCACCTATGGTTGCAGTGAGAAGATAGCTTGTCTAGTTGATGGAGTTCCTTGTTAGATGCAGCCTTCTTGGGGCAGCGTCTCATGTAGATGCTTTTGACAGAGGGGAGGGCTGTTGATGAACTGGACTGAGGACACTGCTCTCTGTAGCTGCTTACGTTCCTGTGCATGGGAATTGCCAATGTAATGCAACCAGTCTAGATAGTACACCTGTAAATGTCTACATAGTATTTGGAGACATACAGAATCTCTTTAAGCTTTTATGAGATCATGCCTTCTTTGGGATTACATTTAGTGCTGGGCAAAGGGCAAAGGGCAAAGGGCAAAGGGCAGAGGTCATCCATGATAAGGCCCAGGAAAATGAAACTGCTAGCCACCTCCACACCAGCCCACCGATGAAAACTGATGTGCGGTCTCTCAACTCCCCCTTTCTGAAACCAATGATTAGTTCCTTCACCTTGTTGACTTTGAGCAGGCGGTACAACTCAACCAAGCGGTCCACCTCTCTCCTATACATGGACTCACCACCACAGTGGAGTAATAAAAAGGAACTGCACGTGCTGGTTTATACCAAAGACAGACACAAAATGCTGGTGTAACTCAGCGGGTCAGGCAGCATCTCTGAAGAAAATGGATAGGTGACATTCCAGGTTGGGACCTTTCTTCAGACTGTTCGGCAAAGTTCTGTGATTACTTCTAGGTAACCTGTCAGAGCAAATCCTGATTCTTTCAGTCTGACATGAGAATATACAAACATATAGATGCCCTTTTGCTGCGACTTTATCTCAGACTGATATTTCCACACGTCACAAACACATATCTCCTAATTTGATCATGATTCTTACTTCTCCCTCCAGCAGCAACATCAGTACCCCATCCCAATATTCTTGCGGAACCCAAGTTCCCAATGCTGCAGGATAGTGGTGGAGTAGTGATACTGTGACTGAAGGTCTGGGACCAATGGTGTTCCACAAAGATCAGTGCTGAGACCTCTGCTTATTGTGAGATGTGCATAAACAATGTGAACAAAGATGTCGATGGGCTGATTAGCAAGTTTGTAGATGACACAAAAATTGGTGGAATTATGGCTGGTGAGGAATGCTGTCAAAGGACACAGCTGGATCTATAACCAGTCAAGAGTTAATGAAGAGTCAAGAGTGTTTAATTGCCAATGTACCGAAGCAGAACAATGAAGTTCTTATTTACTGCTGCATAACAGCAGTAGTTATGTCTGTAAACACAGTACTCAATATATAACATCATGAAAAAGTTCAGTAAATAAAAAAGCAATATTGAACAACAAGACAAAGCCCAAAGTCCCTCGTGCAACCAACACAGTTTGTAGTTTGAAGTTTCCAGTTGGAAATCATGGGTAGACAAATAGACAACGCAGTTTAATTCAGACACGAACGAGGCGTAGAACTTAGAGAGGTCAAATGTAAGAGAAAACATACACCGTAAATGGCAGGACCCTGAGGAGCGACGATGTATAGAGGAATCCTGAGATGCATGTCCATAGCTCCCCTTATGTGGCATTACATGTATATTTGGTGGGTAATGAGGTATCGAGTATACTTTACTTTAGACTTTAGAGATACGGTGTGGAACCAGGCCCTTTGGCCCACTGAGTCCATGCCTACCAGCGATCACCCTGTACACTAACCTACACACCCGGGACAATTTTTACGGAAGCCAATTAATGTCTTTTGAGTGTGGGAGGAAACCGGAGCATCCAGGGAAAACCTGCGCGATCACAGAGAGATCGTACAAACTCCGTACAGACAGCACGCGTTATCAGGATCGAACCCAGGTCTCTAAGTGCAGTTTGGCAGCAACTCTACCCGCTGCGCCACTGTACCGCCCCCTTGTCTTTATCAATTGGGGTAATAAGTGTGAAAGTCGGGAAATAATGTGGCAGCTATACAAAACTTTATTTAACCACAGCTGTAATATTGCGAGCAGTTCCGGTCACCGTATTGGAAGGAAGATGCAGGGACTTTGGAGGGGATACAGAAGAGATTCACCAGGAGTTGCCTGGATTAGTGAGTAATTGTTATAAGGAGAGGTTGGACAAACTTGGATTGCTTTCTCTGGAACATCAGAGACTGAAGAACGAACCAATAAAAATAGAAAAAAATGATGAAAAATAGGTAATAGGTAGCTAGTCAGTCTTTTTCCTCGGGTGTCAATGTCAAATACTGAAGGGGCATAGGTTTAATGTCAAAAGGGGAAAGTTTGCACAGCATGATTTGAACTCAGAGGTCATGATACAGTTGAAGCAAATACTGGAAACACTCAGCAAGTTGGACAACATCTGTGGAAAGTGACCGCGTTAACATTTCAGGCCAACGGACTTCAAAAAGAACCAGGGACTCTGTTTTGCTTTCCACGGGTGCCGCCTGACCAGCGGAGTGTTTCCAGCATTTTCTGATTCGGTTTCAGATCCAAAGCATCTGCTGTTTCTTTTGATTTTCTTGATTCACTAAACTAGATTTGCATTGGATTTCTAACATGAACATTTGAATAACCTTTACAGCTGTTACAACTGTCAATAACTTCCCAACTATAAACTGATTAAATCAACTGGGCCGTAATATCAGCAAAGCAAGTGCTGGGCAATTAACCAAAAGCAATAAATGAGAACAAAGTGAACATGTTAGGATCCATTGGATTTATGGGCTTGTGCACTCGATTGATTTTTAAATTCAGCGACATTTAGCAGTGAGCACAAAAGTACTTGTTATCAACAGATAAATTACACTTTGGTGCAATGTTTATTAAAGATTTAATCAGCATTAATTGGAAAGGATTCAGTGATGAACGAGAATTACCAGATCTTTTCCTATTATTATTCTATAATGAAAAGCCATCCTGTATTTTAAATTTGCTATTCAGTTCAAGATACATATAAACAAAACGGGGTGAATGTAATGTAGAATCATTGGCAGAGTAACTGAAACTCGGAAAGTGGTCTAAGATGAATGAGTGCAACTACCACAGAAAAGCTGCATTTCTCAAGTGCTAGTTCATATACCAAGCAGAATGTAAAGTGTCTACATTTTTTCATGCGAGCTTTCCATACAAGGCTTTGTTTACGTTACATGCATTACTAGGTTTTTACATTCATTTTTCTGTTATCCAGATTAACATTAAAAATGGGGTTGAATAAATAGCGTGGTAGAGATATACATAGAAATGTCAAGGTGCAATTTCTCATTGCTTGGCAACCTTTGCATCCACCAGTCATCAGACAACCCATCTTCCATGTCCACCAGTGCCCTTCCATGACCCCACTTTCATTTTAGTTTTATTTAGAGATACAACGTGGAATAAGCCCTTTGGCCCACTGAGACCACGCCGATCAGCGATCACCCACACACCAGTTTGGTCCAACACACGAGGGACAACTTACAGAAGCTAATTAACCGACAAACCTGGATTTCTTTGAAATGTGGGAGTATACCGAAGTACCCGGAGATACCCCATGCGGTCACAGAGAATGTACTAACTCCGTACAGACGGCACCCACAGTCAGGATCGAACCCGGGTCTCTGGTGCTGTAAGGCAGCAACTCTACCGCTGCGCCACCGTGCAGACCTCCTCTCCAGACCTTGATCAACCAGTCCAACTCTTCTCCTCTGACTATCGGCTATTTGTTGTTCACACCTCCCATTTTGACCTCACTCGTGAACTTATGTTCTGCTTCCTTTTATGCATTCTGCCACGGCATTACTTGAACAGGGCCTCCCAGCAGCATGCAATGCCCAGGGCCTTCAGACAACATTCAATGCTCTGGGCCTCAGGCACTATTGAACTTAGCAGCAGTGTGTCCACAACCAGGATGTGTCAGTAAAATGCACGGTGTGTTGGTATTTACTGCATCTCCTAGGAGGTCTGTTGAAATTTTTGTCCGATAATTGTTGACTGCCAATCATTCACTCAGAGTCTTAATACTTCAGTTAGAGGACATGCTAGGACATCCCCAATTTTTTTGCTTACTTTTTCTTTCTTTCTATTCTCTCTCTCTGACAGTCTTTTTTCTTTTACATTATTTCCTTTTTTTATATGTGATTTGGCAATTGAGTCACATGGAGTAGAAACAGGCAAATCACATATAGACTAGTCACATTTGCCTGCATTTGTCCTATATCCCTATCAACCTGTCCTATCCATATACCTGTTTAAATGTTTCTTAAACCTAGTGACAGTACCTGCCTCAACTACTTACAGCTCGTTCCATGCACCCATCACCCTTTGTGAGAAGAAATTACCACCACTTACCTTAAACCTATGTCCGCTGGCTGCTCTGGAAGGTTAGATCATATGGAATTCAAGGGGAGATAGCTGAATGGATAGCAAATTGGCTCCATGGAAGGAAGCAGAAGGTGATGGTGGGAGGTTGCTTCTCGGACCAAGGCCTGTGACTAGTGGCGTGCCTCAGGGTTCGGTGCTGGGCCCATTTGTCATCCACAATAATGATTTGGATGAAACAAAAAAGGGTGGTTTTGCAGATAGTGAAGATAGTTGTGAAAGATTGCAGCAGGATCTAGATCGATTGGCCAGGTGGGTAGAGGATTGGTTGATGGAATTTAACACAAAGTGGGAGGTGTTGCAGTTTGGGACGTCGAACAAAGGCAGGACCTACACAGTAAATGGTAGGCCTCTGGGTAGTGTTGTAGAACAGAGGGATCTCGGAGTACAGGTGCATGGTTCCTTGAAGGTCGAGTTGCAGGTAGATAAGGTGGTCAAAAAGGCTTTTGGCTCTTTGGCCTTCATCAGTCAGAATATTGAGTATAGAAGTTGAGAGGTCATGTTGCAGTTGTATAAGATGTTGATGAGACCGCATTTAGAATATTGTGTTCAGTTCTGGGCACCATGTTATAGGAAAGATATTGTCAAGCTTGAAAGGGTTCAGAAAAGATTTACGAGGATGTTGCCAGAACGAGAGAATGTGAGCTATAGGGAGAAGTTGAATGGGCTGGGTCTCCATTCCATGGAGCGCAGGAGGATGAGGGGTGATCTTATAGGGGTGTACAAAATCATGAGAGGAATAGATCGGGTCACAGAGTGTCTTGCCCAGAGTAGGGGAATCGAGGACCAGAGGACATAGGTTCAAGGTGAAGGGAAAAAGATTTGATAGGAATCCGAGGGGTAGCTTTTTCGCACAAAGGGTGGTGGGTGTGCAGAACAAGCTGCCAGAGGAGGTAGTTGAGGCTGGGACTATCCCATCATTTAAGAAAGTTAGACAGGTACATGAATAGGACAGGTTTGGTGGGATATGGACCAAGTGTAGGCAAGTGGGTCCAGTGTAGCTGGGAAATTGTTGGCCGGTGTGGGCAAGTTGGGCCGAAGGGCCTGTTTCCACACTGTATCACTCTATGACTATGGTTTTCGATTCTCCTACTCTGGACACGAGGCTCTGTGCATTTACCCAACCTACTCCTCTCATGATTTTGTACACCTCTATGATCACCCCTCATCCTCCTGTGCCCAAAAGAATAGAGTCCCAGCCTGCTCAACCTCTCCTTATAGCTCAGGGACCTGGCAACATCCTCATAAATTCCCTCTGCACCCTTTCCAGGTTGGCAACATCTTTCCTCCACCGGACGCCCAATACTGAACACAATACTCTAAATGTGACCTCAACAAAGGCCTTATACAACTGCAACACGAATATCTTTCACAGCGCTACGTCAGCAGTAGGGAAATAGTTGGCAGATTCTTAGGGACCGGATTTAGTTGCATTTGGAAAGGCAAGAATTTGGTAGATAATTAGTATGGCTGTGTGTGGCAGACACTCCATCTACCAATTTTGATTGGGTTTGTTTAAGGGGATGGCAAGGATGATTTATGAGGGCAAGACAGTGAATGTTGTCTATGTGTTTTACTAAAGCTCTCAATAACATCCCGTAAGATAGGCTGGTCCAGAAGAGTTAGTCACATGGGATCCACATTGATGGTATGTTGGATACAAAAATAGTTTGGTCGTAGTAGTGATGGAGGGAGTTTTTTTATTACTGTAGGGTCTGTGACCAGTGGTGATCTGCAGGGATCAGTTCTGGGACCTCTGTTGTTTGTAATATGCATTAATCATTTGAGCAAAAGCAAAGGTGACCTGATCAGTAAATTTAGGAAAGTATACAGTCACTTAAATAAGACACTTAAATAAGGCGAGAGGGGCAACGATTGCAGATGATGAGAGGGGGAGGTATTTTTATTTTTATCTAGATGGTAGTGGGTGCCTAGAACAAGCTACCAGGGATGTTGGTGGAGGCAGGGGTGGTGATGGAGGCAGATACGATAGTGGTGTTTAAGAGGCTTTTAGATGGGCACATGGATATGCAGAGAATTGCAACAATTGGATCATGTGTAGACAATTCAGATTAGTTTAATGTTCGGCACAGACATTGTGGTGTTCCTGTGCTCTATGTTCTAAGTAATTAAAATCATTAAAGTTAATAGTGTAGGAGAATAACTGCAGATGCTGGTACAAATCGAAGGTATCACAAAATGCTGGAGTAACTCAGCAGGTCAGACAGCATCTAGGAGAGAGGGAATGCGAGATGTTTCGGGTCGAGATCCTTCCTCAGTCTGAGGAAGGGTCTCGACCCGAAACGTCACCCATTCCCTCTCTCCTGGATGCTGCCTGACCTGCTGAGTTATTAAAGTTAATAGAAACAATTTACAACGTCCATTTATTTCTAGCCTTATCCTCAGCCCCCTCGCGGCTATTCAAAAAAATGGATTCACTGATCTTACTTTCAAGAAGAGACTGATGGGCAACCTTTGCAAGTTCCTACTTTACCCTTGGATTCCAATCAGATCTGCGGTGAAGCACATCGGGAAGATTACTGGCAGAGTTTGGACAGAAAGCTTGGGATGTCATATTTTTGTGTGACATCCAAACTCAAGGGCTGTTACTTGGGTAAACGTCAGGATTTCAGTACAGATCTGCCTGTATTCATCGGCTAAACCCACCCAATTGCTTCCGAATATCCCAGAGGTAATCCAAAAGCATCTTCCTTCTATATTCTACTCTCTCTTCGTGAATGCTATAATCAGCATTTAACTGCACTGCTCAGAGATGAGGCCTTCACAAGGCAGAAAGATTTTGATGGGTATAATTCTTTCGATTAAATTTTTGATACCCACTTATAAGGAATAAAGTGAAGGGATGAAGTTTTACTTCTAGATAGAAAAGGATCAGATAATATGCCATTTAGTGGGTAATTTCCTGTTCTTTAAATACTGTAAATTTCACCAATGTCATGTTGGGTTTAAATGCATTTTGAAATAGCCCTGATGGCCAACAGAATAGTGAAAGGCCTGGATAGAGTGGATGTGGAGAGGATGTTTCCACCAGTGGGAGTGTCTAGGATCAGAGGCCATAGGAGTGTCTAGGATTAGAGGCCATAGCCTTAGAATATAAGGATGCACCTTTAGAAAAGAGCTGAGGAGGAATTTCTTTAGTCAGATGGTGGTGAATCTGTGAATTCATTCGCACAGACAGCTGTGGAGGCCAAGCAATGGATATTTTTAAGGCGGAAGTTGACAAATTCTTGGTTAGTAAGGGTGTCATGTGTCCTGGGGAGAAGGGGGTTGAGAGGGAAAGATAGATTAGCCATGATTGAATGGCGGAGTAGACGATGGGCTGAATGGCCTAATTCTGCTCCGAGAATTTATGAATTGATGAATCCAACATTAGTAACTTGCAATGTAATTATACAGGGTGCAATACCCATTTTAAGCTCCAAATAAGGCACTGATCTGTCCTCAAAACTAAGTTTCAATGCAGTTGATCTCCAGGCTTACGCGTCAACTAACCGATAATTCTTAAGCAGAACATACAAGATCATAACATTGAAAGTGGGGGATTTATTATTAAAAATACTCTAGCCATACCTCATGCTTGGCATTGTACCACCCATTTCAACCACCCACTCCTCCCCTCCCCCAGTCCTCAAGTTGCATGCTTGCTTGGCTACTATGTACTTTCCTCACGAGTGCACAATCCACAACATACAAAAGCGGCAGAACAGCAGCAATCTGTGTCCCCAATGATGTCCACGTCCAGCTGCCTTCTGCCTCTGGGGCCTTGACAGACTATCACAGACACTATCTTAATGAGGTTGGCTTGCCACCTTGTGAAGGACTGGAGCCAGCATCATTAAGCCTCTGCACAACCCTCTGCACTACTCAGTTCAGGTTCCATCAGCGTTTGAGGGCATAACCTCTGTGCTTCTCTTGAACTGCAATGTCATTTTCCGTTTATTTCACTTTAATTGTTATTCCCAGTCAGGTCTCCTTTATGTGTTGAAAGAGCATATTTTCTCTTTTTACCCATACTTGCCATCGTGAGTTAAACCAGGGTCAGAAATGGTACGTCAGACGCAGGAAAAATTTGCATCTGTGTACTTTGCTTTTTAAAAGCATCTTCAAAAGCAGCTTCATCTCTTAGCTCAAATGATCAAGGACATCAAAGGAACCAGGGGAGTCCAATGCTCAATATCATGTCAGCTGAGTAAGACATTAATTGTAGAATGCAGAAGGAGTCGTTAAAAGCATGGCAGAGTACAACGGACAATAGACATGTTATTGCTGCTGAGGAGAATTTAGATTACACCAGAACTAAAAAGTTCTAGTTATCACTGATAAAATGGACATTTTTTTGCCCTGTTTTTTAAAAAAAAATTGAGAGTGGGAATATTGTCAGGAACTTACACACCAGGAAATTATTTCATACGTAACTATTTTACATGTGCGATTTAAGTCCCGTTGTAGGTGACGGAAATGTTGGCGGATGATTTGTTGGATCCGCTGGCTGGTGGGGTGGAAGGTGAGAACGAGGGGGATTCTGTCCTTGTTGCGAGTGGGGGGAGGGGGAGCAAGAGCGGAGCTGCAGGATGTAGAAGAGACATCTCTTAATTAGGTGACAAACAGAATAAGATGATTATCCACAAATCTAACTTTGTTAATGTTAGATCCAATTTTCGGTTACAACGATGGGTGCACACGATGCCACAATCAATGGGGATTATGTGGCGGCTCCCAAAGGTCAGGCCACTCCCATATCGAACCTTCCAGCACAGTGATGGACAGGTCCGGGGGCGGCTCCCAGCTGCAGAGATAATCCAGGGGTGGCTCCCAGCTACACAGATAAGTAGCAAGGATTTTGGCGCGAGCCCAGTCTTCAGTCTCTCACTGAAGCGGAGAGTAGTGTGCTGTGCTCATCAAAGCCTCTACAGAATTTGCCTGGCTCCTCGCCATCATTCTGGGCTTTCTCACGTACCCGCTACAATTAACAGTAAAAGGAGGTCTTAATTACAGAAACTTGACGAACAATGAAACGAGGTCTTGCACAGAATGTGAATTGATGGCATCAGATTATTGATGATGGTTGCAATATAAAAATATTGGAATTGATAACCTTAATATGCTGCAGAAATATGCCAAGGAGACTAACTCTGAAGAAACTCCAAAATGCCCCCCTATACGGCTTTTTCAAAAATGCATCTCAACCCATTACGATACGGGGCTTCAAGCGTCCAGTGGCATGGGAATACTTGGATTTCGGCAACATGTTCGACTTGGGAAGTCAGATTGCAAACCGTTCCCAGGAACGGAACCTTGCCGTTACCTGCAGACGATCCGTACTTCCCTCCATTTTGAGAAACAAACATTCACCTCTGGTTTTGGTTTTCCTGCAACTTGATCAATCTAATCCACAGAAGTCTTCTTTAATCCCAAGATCTTTAAAACTGCTAGTATAAGAAAATAACTGCAGATGCTGGTACAAATCGATTTATTCACAAAATGCTGGAGTAACTCAGCAGGTCAGGCAGCATCTCGGGAGAGAAGGAATGGGTAACGTTTCGAGTCTCGACCCGAAACGTCACCCATTCCTTCTCTCCCGAGATGCTGCCTGACCTGCTGAGTTACTCCAGCATTTTGTCTTTAAAACTGCTAACGTCCATTACATGGTTTGTAAACTTCAACTTTTATAATTGACTAAAGTGAGTAAATTGAAGCTCTAAAAGATGTTAGGTTACTGCATTTCTTTTTGGTCTATAGATTCAAATGAGCCAGAAGCCATGCTAAAATGTCCTAGTTTTACATCATGACATAATTTCACATGGAATGCAATTGGCCTCAAATAACGTTATTTTAAATCATTTAAGTCAATCTACTTTCTGTGCAAAATCAGACATCTTTTCAGGCAGCTTGGCATCATAGTGACTATAAATGTCATCGCTTAAGGGAGTAGGGTGTGCAATGCACATAGTCTGATAAAAGGGCCCTGATCCGAAACGTCACCTATCCATGGTCTCCAGAGATGCTGCCTGAACCGCTGAGTTACTCCAGCACTTTGTGTCTTTTTTTTCTAAACCAGCACCTGTGGTTCCTTGTTTCTACTCTGGTTTGCACATTGTCAACTTTGTCAACTATAATGGGTATTTTAATTCCAATAAGCTCTTTAGACAAATTTGTTGGACTATGCTTTTAACTTAGAAATCGCACCAGAAATGCAGAAATAAAAGATTTCAGGAAGCAAAGCAGTCCACACTGGGGTTGCCAACTGTCCCGTATTAGCTGGGACATCCCGCATTTTGGGCTAAATTGGTTTGTCCCGTACGGGACCGTCCTTGTCCCGTATTAGTAGGGCTGCCAACTTCCTCACTCCCAAATAAGGGACAAAGGGTGACGTCACCACCACGTGACCTCACCCAGCCAGTGGCCACGTGCTCCCGCTCCACCAATGGCGGCCGCCCGGGCCGGGAGGCGAGTTGCTACGCAACCTCCATTAGGGGCTCCCAGAAATCTCAACAAAATGTAGTAATAATCAGCGCGGTCATAAAATCCCGGGTTTAAAAGTACAGGTTTGGGCTAACTCGGTGTAAAATGTAACAGAAATGCTGTGGGGAAAAGCTCAGCGGGTCAGAAAGAGAAACAGAGTTAATGTTTCAAGTTGGGGACTGGTCGTCATTCCCAAATCGCTTTAAGTCGGACGGTGGAGCATTGTGACTCCACAGCAGTCAATGAAAGTTAATGTCAGCTGGTGTTAATCTACTACCAGTCATTTTGAACCACTGCCTGAGATGGATTTTAAGTAATTAAGTTTTACTTTGAATAGTTTGAAGCACCTTTACCGTCACATCTGTGTGTTACAACAGCCTGTGGCTTACCTGGACTGCGGGCACTGTGTACTGCCAACATGTGGACTGGACTTTGGACTGTTTTATTTTCCTTTGTAAACAGCACCGAAATTTGGGTACTGGGCATTTGTGGTTGTGCAAGAGGATTTCACTGTGCTGTGCAGACATGACAATAAAGAACCATTGAAAATCCACACAAACAACACCCATGGTCAGGATCGAACCCGGGTTTCTGGTGCTGTAAGGCAGCAACTCTACCTCTGCATCACCCTGCTGCTCTTAATGGTGTTGATTGCCATTTAAGGACAATCTGTTGAATTCAAAGGTAGCAAACATGCCTCTGAACCCTGGAAAAGGCAAGAAAAGTGGCAGAGTTCTTACTTCCAAAGCTTTTTCCAGTAACTCCATGGGAAGTCGGCCTGTGTGGAAGCAGGCAGATATCATTGAGTGCGGCACTCTTCCACAATGGTCCCAATTCATCTAAACTGTGCCATTCGCTCTCGACGCACATGTGAAGGATAAATCCAGTCTATCCTATCTACGTCTTAGAAATCCTATTATATCAAGAGCCTGCACCTGCAGGGCAGAGGGGAAAGGGAAAAGGAAAGAACATTGGAAATGTACTGAAAATTGCAGATGAGATCTCTGTATAAATTTTATTCTGAATAATTCTTGGCTGGGGAGATTATTTCTGCTCTTCCTGTAATTGAAATCACATCATGAGAGCACGAGATGTGATTTTCAATCATAAAAGATGATTCATTCTTCTCAACCTTCAGTCATGCTACATGATTTAAGCATTGAAAATTATTATAAATCCCCTGCTGCCTCGGATAAATGGTTCGGTGAGCAAGCCTTTTTTTAAATTAATGAAAGAATAGCAGAAAGTCTTTTTAAATAACAATTCTCATTCAACTATTACGACAAAACCGTACCCAACTTGAACAAAGTTTTACTTATCTTAAAGAAATACGATTAAGCATTTGGGTATTAGACTTCTGCACTTTATTTTCTGAGTCATTGCCCCAGTTGTTCTACAATTGTAAAGCAGCTGTTATTTTCTTTTGTCTAGCATCATCCTTGGATTCAATTTACTATAAGGCAGTGTGGTTTTTCCTCAGTGAACAAGATGTTATGCTTGAAAACTTCAAGCTCAAAGATTAAAGTCTTTTGTTCCCCCTGTGAAGGGATAAAATTGGATTTACTAATTTAAAATTGTTGTGTTAAAAGCCAAATATTAACTGCAAGCCAGAGGACATAGAATAGGTCCAAATTACTTTACAAGCAGCTTTATTCCTCCAGTGATTATTATTTCAAATGTACCTTGTTTTAGTTTGTCTTCCAAATTGTGAGATTAGTCGAGCTTTTGTATTGCAATAAGTGGCCTCCTCCATCAGTATATTACTGAATGGAAATATATTTCACCTGCTCCTATTTGGGCAAACGTTATTCTACAAACAGATGAAATAGACAAGTTGGTGTTGTTTTAAAAAAAAAACTCTTACCAAAGTATGGGTTTTGCTAGAAATAACAATGCTTATTGTGTTTCCCTAATTCCCCTCAAATTGAGTTGCTTGCCATAGGAGACGACAGAGTTGGTGGCCAGGCTGAATAATGAGAGGAGATAGTTGGACTGAAGGGCCTGATTCTGAAAAGGATATTTATTGAAGACTGTACCTTCTATAAATATAAGGCAACAGAAATATATTAATAAACTTTATTTGGCAATACACAATAGACAATAGGTGCAGGAGTAGGCCATTCGGCCCTCCGAGCCAACACCGCCATTCAATGTGATCATGGCTGATCATTCTCAATCAGTACCCTGTTCCTGCCTTCTCCCCATACCCCCCGACTCCACTATCCTTAAGAGCTCTCCCTAGCTCTCTCTTGAATGCATTCAGAGAATTGGCCTCCACTGCCTTCTGAGGCAGAGAATCCACAGATTCACAACTCTCTGACTGAAAAAGTTTTTCCTCATCTCCGTTCTAAATGGCTTACCCCTTATTCTTAAACTGTGGCCCCTGGTTCTGGACTCCCCCAACATTGGGAACATGTTTCCTGCCTCTAACGTGTCCAACCCCTTAATAAATAATCTTATATGTTTCGATAAGATCCCCTCTCATCCTTCTAAATTCCAGCGTATACAAGACTAGTCGCTCCAGTCTTTCAACATACGACAGTCCCGCCATTCCGGGAATTAACCTAGTAAACCTACGCTGCACGCCTTCAATAGCAAGATTATCCTTCCTCATTTGGAAGCCCCATTACTGTCACATTATTTGTTAGCAATTTTCTGGATCCTTTATATTTCTCTGAGGTTAAGATGATTTCTTTCAGTAAATTATCAAAAGCAGAGCTGGAGATTATGCTGCAAAACAGTACACGAATAAACTTGTGTCTTTTAAGTGTCCTTACAAAGAACATGTAATCTATTCAAAACATAGAATAGTTTAGAGATACAGCGTAGAAACAGGTTCTTTGGCCTATTGAGTCCGCGCCGACCAGTGATCACCCATACACAAGTTCTATGTTATCTCAGTATTCACATCCCACACACGAGGGGCAATTTACAGAAGCCAATTAAAACCTACAAACCTGCACGCCTTTCGAATGTGGGAGGAAAAGGAGCACCTGGAGAAAGCCCACGCAGTCACGGCGTGAACGTGCAAACTCCGTGCAGACAGCACCCGTGGTCAGAATCAAACGCAAGTCGAGTATTTGAGCATGTTCCAGTAGTGTTACTTTTTAACATAATTTACCCCAATTTAGTTAGAGGTCTTGATTTCCACTCACCATCAAACATACGTGGTGGGAAAATTTCCATTTTCAGTTAACCAATATGGGGTCTCAATATTTGGAACGCTGAGTCTTTAAGGCATAAAACGTCGATCTCACGCGGGTTGGCAATGCACTAAAATAGCTTACGCTAATTAAACCTCAGTCTCACAGGATTCATGAATGCAAGTCAGAACATCTTAAAAAGTCATCCCCTTTCAGGAGCATGACACCACACGGTAACATCAGGGCTCTCTACTCCGTCTTTCAAATTCATTTCATTCAAACCATTGGAATGAATTTCAAGGGCAGGCACTAAATGCTGCTGCTCCATGCAACACGTTTAGCGGCATCAACCAGAAATGAATTTCTAAGCACACAAGCTTAAAGTAAATATTTTGTCATCATCAACAATTAAGGATAGGATTAATGCAAAATAAAGTGCTCAACAAAAGTAATTGCAATACAATTTAAGCTGTCCTTAAGCTGTTCACGTGCTGTTATAATTACGTCAACAGTTTGTATGGTGTAGCATTACAGAGTTTCAGATAAAACATTCCAGGGGGAAAGAGCGTGCATAAGGGATTTGCAGGGAAAGAGGTAAAGACTCTCTCTGAAGACCAAAATGAAATGGCAAACATTACCAGTGGTTTCTTGTCAATATATGTGGCAATGTTCGGGAAGCCAGCATCGTGGGTTAACATATGATGAGCGTTTGACAGCACTGGGCTTATAATCGCTGGGGTTTAGAAGAACAAGGGGGAATATCATTGAAGCTTACCAAATAGTGAAAGGCCTGGATAGAGTGGATGTGCAGAGGATGTTTTCACCAGTGGGAGAGTCTAGAACCAGAGGTCATAGCTTCAGAATTAAAGAATGGTTCGTTAGGAAGGAGATGGAGGAATTTCTTTAGTCAGAGGGTGGTGAATCTGTGGAATTCATTGCCCCAGAAGGCTGTGGAGGCCAAGTCAATGGATATTTTTAAGGCAGAGAAAGATGGATTCTTGATTAATCCGGGTATCAGGGGTTATGGGGAGAAGGCAGGAGAATGGGATTAAGAGAGAAACTTAGATCAGCCATGAATGAATGGCAGAGTAGACTTGATGGGCCGAATGGCCTAATTCTGCTCCTATCACATATGAACTAATGAGCATACATAGAAGAGAAGCAGCTATTACTGTTGGTTTTAGCTTATTATTGTCACAAATACTGAGATACAGTCAAAGGTAGACAAAATGCTGGAGTAACTCAGCGGGACAGGCAGCATTTCTGGAAAGAAGGAATGGGTGATGTTTTCTAGTCGAGACCCTTTTTCAGACTGAACCAGCATCTGCAGTTCTTTCCTACACATTTTGTCCACTCCACTGTGAAATCACAGAGATGCTGCCTGTCCCGCTGAGTAATTCCAGCATTTTGTGTCTACCTTCGATTTAAACCAGCATCTGCAGTTCTTTCCTGAGATAGTCAACAACTTTGTCCAGCTTGCTGGACGACGTAGATTTCACACTGATTTAGACAACTTGTCTTTGAGCTAAATTTACCCAAAATCAAGAAACCAGCACGAGAACAAGGAATCTCGAGTAGAAGTTACATCAAACACACATTTACTAAACAGAATGTTATTTGTATTGATATTAAATAAAACTCACAATAAAAATGCATCCTGGCACGACAAAAGGTAATTTTATATTTTCACACAGTGTTGTGTCTATGTGAAAATTTACTACATTTCTCACAGCTATAAAAAATTATCACAAAAAATAAGCATTTTCAGTAAGTATACCCAGAGCACCTACTTGAAGTGACTTGATTTTACATTAGTACAATAGTTTTTGAAAAATATACAAAGCTATTCATTTATTACTGCACTGTGGTTGATTAATGTTCAAAAAGTTACGAAAAAGATCCCCATCCATGGCTTTAAACTCAAACAATTAAATCAAATCTTGCCTGGAAATTATACCTCAGGTTATAATAACACCACATCAGGGAAAGCTACACCTGTAATTAGAGGGTTAGAGGAAAGTCTAACTATCAAATTGGAAAACTATCTCAACAAACCAAAAATATTCAGGGAGTGGAGGGATATGGATCATGTAAAGCTGAATAAATTAGTTTCATTTGACATCATATTTGACACAGTCTGTGCCAGAGAAACTGTTCCTTGCTGTAATGTTCCATTGATTCATAAGAGTCACAGAGCACAGAAACGGACCCTTCGGCCCAACTGATCCATGCCGACCAAGATGCCCCATCTAAGCTTGTCCCTTTTGACCAGGATGACCTATATCCTTCTAAGCCTTTGCTTTCCATGTAGTTGTCCAGGTATCTTTTAATTGCTGTTATAGTACCTGACTCAACTACCTCCTCTGGCAACTCGTTCCATATACCCATCATTCTCTGAATGAAAAAGTTGCCCCTCAGAATCATACTAAATCTTGCTCCTCTCACCTTTAACCTATGTCCTCCGGCTCTTGATTCCCCTTCTCACCCTATCTATCTATTTACCCACTTGATTTTATATACTTCTATAAAATCACCCTTCAGTCCCCTACGGTCAAACGAATAAATTCCTGCCCAACCTCTCCTTGTAGCTCAACCCTCAAGCCCTTGCAACATCCTCATAAATCTTCTCTGACCTCTTCCCAGCTTAATGACATCTTTCCTATAGCAGGGTGACCAAAATTGAGCACAGTGCTCCAGGTGTGACCTCACCAACATCTTGAACAATGGAAACATAATGTCTCAACTTCTATGTGTAGGAAAAGAAAAACTGCAGATGCTGGTTTAAATCGAAGGTAGACACAAAATGCTGGTGCAGCTCAGCGGGACAGGCAGCATCTCGGGAGAGAAGGAATGGGTGACGTTTTGGGTCGAGACCCTTCTTCAGACTGATGTCAGGGGAGGGGCGGGACAAAGATAGGATGTAGTAGGAGACAGGAAGACCATTGGGAAAACTGGGAAGGGGGAGGGGAAAGAGAGGGACAGAGCAGAGGACAGAACTTTGTCCCTCTCTTTCCCCTCCTCCTTCCCCTTCCCAGTTCTCCTACTAGTCTCCCTGTCTCCTACTACATCCTATCTTTGTCCTGCCCCCTCCCCTGACATCAGTCTGAAGAAGGGTCTCGACCTGAAACATCACCCATTCCTTCTCTCCTGAGATGCTGCCTGTCCCGCTGAGTTACTCCAGCATTTTGTGTCTGTCCCAACTACTATACTCAATACCCTGACTGATGAAGGCCAATATACAAAAAGTTTTCTTGACCACCCCATCTACCTATGACACCACTTTCAGGGAACTATGTACCTGTACTAGTAGATCCCTCTCTACAACAGGGATCCCTGGGGAGTGTCTACAACACTCCACAGGGCCCTACTGTATCGGACGCGGCGATGGTCATGCACCTGTTTGACCACAAAATGCAACACCTCACACTTATCTGCATTAAACTAAATTAACTGTTCCTCAGCACATATGCCCGGCTGACCAAGATCCTGCAGTAATATTTCACAACTATCTTCACTATCTACGACACCAGCCGCTTTAGTATCATCTGCACTGTTACTAATCATGCCGTGTACATTCTCATCCAAATCATTCTATGTTCTCATTCAAAATGCCACTCTATCCAAAGCAGAGAATCCACACCTGTTTTTGGCCATCTCTGTTAATGATGGGTATTTGGAGTAAGCAGAGGCACATATCGAGACAGAGATCAGATTCCATCAGACACTAATGAATTCCCACATTCGAGAGATAGGCCAATTTCACCGATGGCTCATATTGTACTCAGCATAAACCCGTCCAAAATTAGCAAACCAAAGCCTGGTCGATGTCACCAGAAATAGCTCAGAGTTGTTACACGAAACTTAACCATTTGGAAGAGCGCCAAGTTAAGATCAGAAGAAATAGATTACATAATGCAAGTAGAAAAAATATAAAGTAAAGGTCAGATTTAAGATGTCCATATTGTCCTTTCAACCATATTACCTGATGACCAACTAAATAAAGGGTAAAAGTCCTACCTTTCAAAATGAACTGGTCCTTTTTATAGTCTGAGGACTGTAAGACTCGATAGTTCTTCTGCTGGAATCCAGGTGTGCAGTCTGAACTAACCGTGAACGCTTGGTGCAGCACCTAAGAGGAGGAAGATTTGGAGGGAAAAAAAGTTTGAATTTGCAAAGTTAATCACATCGGTCAGGTGCTGTTTCAGTTCACAAAGTTGGTTTCAAAGTTATCAAATATTCTCCAGACATGAACCAAACTCAATAACATTTGCGAGCTTCCTTCATTTAAAAACATATATATTTTTAGATGCTGTGTTTATTAAGCAATTCAGAGTTTTAAATAATCTTGCACTGGCATCGATATTGCTTCTTCCCCACTGAATATCAAGAAGATTCACAGTTGCAGATATTTCAATAACAGTATTACAGATTCCTAAGTAGGAGCTCTGCTACATCATGCTAGTCTCAACAATCATTACACACAGATAGCATTTAATGGGAAAATTGCCAATTTCAGTCGTCTTCAGAATTCTGAAGCAAAGAGCTGTCAGTTCTGGCTGAATGATGGGATTAATGGTACCCGTGCAACTATTTGGGGTAATTAAATGTCAACCATGTACTTAACCAAAGCTAGGAATAGGGGCTAGTCCTTAAAATAACAGATAATGATACGAGAAAAAAATAACTAGAATCTGGAAAATGCAAATAGTGAGCCCGTGTTAGGTTGCACAACAATTAAAGATTTCATTAACTCGTTTGAGGAGAACTAAGACCTTTGAGGATTTACTTGAAATCATTTACAATATAAAAATACAGTAGCTAATGAATTAATGATTTTTCATTTATGTCGCACAATCTTAACTCCAGTACTTAACACAACTAATGTTCTGCAGGATAAAACATTGTCCTCAGCTGACATGAGAAATGGGAGGGCAAAGGTCCATGGGTTATGAAACTACAAACCATACTCAGAGCATCGACTTCCATGCAATTGAATGTTACGGTGTTAAATATTCTTGCAAATAGACCGTGAATTTAAATAATTCATGTTATGACTGGAAAGATATTTCATTGTTAAAAAGCTGCAGAACGCAATACTGAGTCCAGAAAGCTACAATGTTCCCAGATAGAAGATGGGGAGCAGTTTCTAGGCCTTATGGGAAAACAGCGAAGCAGCCTCCAGCCCAAGTGGTTAGAGTGGAAGTTCGATGGAGAATTAAAGTGGCAGACAACAGAAACTCAAACAAGTAAGTTAATGAAATCTTTAATAGAAACATAGAAACATAGAAAATAGGTGCAGGAGTAGGCCATTCGGCCCTTCGAGCCTGCACCGCCATTCAATATGATCATGGCTGATCATCCAGCTCAGTAACCTGTACCTGCCTTCTCTCCATACCCCCTGATCCCTTTAGCAAAAAGGGCCACATCTAACTCCCTCTTAAATATAGCCAATGAACTGACCTCAACTACCTTCTGTGGCAGAGAATTCCACAGACTCACCACTCTCTGTGTGAAGAAATGTTTTCTCATCTCGTTCCTAAAAGACTTCCCCCTTATCCTTAAGCTGTGACCCCTGGTTCTGGACTCCCCCAACATCGGGAACAATCTTCCCGCATCTCGCCTCTCCAACCCCTTAAGAATTTTATATGTTTCTATAAGATCCCCCCTCATTCTTCTAAATTCCAGCGAGTACAAGCCTAGTCTATCCAGTCTTTCTTCATATGAAAGTCCCGCCATCCCAGGGATCAATCTAGTGAACCTTCTCTGTACTCCCTCTAAGGCAAGAACGTCTTTCCTCAGATTAGGAGACCAAAACTGCACACAATACTCCAGGTGCGGTCTCACCAAGGCCCTGTACAACTGCAGTAGAACCTCCCTGCTCCTAAACTCAAATCCTCTTGCTATGAATGCCAACATACCATTCGCTTTCTTCACTGCCTGCTGCACCTGCACGCTTGCTTTCAATGACTGGTGCACCATGACACCCAGGTCACGTTGCATCTCCCCTACTCCTAATCGTTCACCATTCAGGTAATACTCTGCTTTCCTGTTCTTGCCGCCAAAGTGGATAACCTCACATTTATCCACATTATATTGCATCTGCCATGCATTTGCCCACTCGCCTAATCTATCCAAGTCACTCTGCAGCCTCCTAGCATCCTCCTCGCAGCTAACACTGCCACCCAGCTTCGTGTCATCCGCAAACTTAGAGATGTTGCATTCAATTCCCTCGTCCAAATCATTAATATACACTGTAAATAACTGGGGTCCCAGCACTGAGCCTTGCGGTACCTCACTAGTCACTGCCTGCCATTCCGAAAAGGACCCGTTTATTCCTACTCTTTGCTTCCTGTCCGCCAACCAATTTTCTATCCACCTCAACACTGAACCCTCAATACCGTGTGCTTTAAGTTTGTACACCAATCTCCTATGTGGGACCTTGTCGAAGGCCTTCTGAAAGTCCAGATATAACACATCGACTGGTTCTCCCTTATCCACTCTACTAGTTACATCCTCGAAAAATTCTATAAGATTGTTGTGCAGCCATACATGTTTGGCTTCCCCATTGTGAAGGAGTCATAGTGTCATATCGAGTGGAAACAGGCTCTTCGGCCTAACCTGCCTATACTGACCAACATGCCCCATCTATACTAGTCCCACTCATCTACCCACAACCCTCTAAACCTATCCTATCCATGTACCGATCCAAATATCTCTTAAATGTTATGATAGTACCTACCTCAACTACCTCCTCCAGCAGCTCGTTCCATGTACCCACTACCCTGTGTGACCCTAGTAAATCTTTCCCCCATCACCTTAAACCTGTGTCCTTTGGTTCTCGATTCACCCTACTCTGAGCAAAAGACTTTGGGCATTTACCCAATTTATTCCTCTCATGATTTTGTACACCTCAATAAGATCATCCTTCATTCTCCTGCACTCCAAGGAATAAAGTCCTACCCTGTTTAACACCCCCGAGCTCAGGCCCTTGAGTCCAGGCAAGATCCTCAAATATTCTTTGCACCCTTTCTACCTCGACAACATCTTTCCTATAACATGGTGACTAAAATTGAACACAATATTCTAAATGTGGCCTCACCAATGTCTTATACAACTGTAACATGATCTCCCAAATTCTACACTTAATACTCTGACTGATCAAGTCCAATGTGCCAAAAGCCTTTATGACCACCCTATCTACCTGTGATGCCACATTGTTTATACCAACAGTAGTACATTAGATTAGACATGCGTGGATTGCTATTTCACCCAGAAAGATTGTTTGGATTCTTGGATAATGGAGGGGGAAAAATGAAAGGACAAGTGCTTCGTTGCTTGCAGTTGAGTCAAGCATCAAAAGAGGAAAGAGGAGGGGTATGCACTGAACAATGAACTTCTTACCTTCACTGACACATTAACAGAACAACATGAAAAATAAACATACAACAATCAATAACACAATATACAGTATTACCAGTAGTGTTATCTCAATTGTGTCAGGTTTCGGTAAGGGGGAAGTGCAACAAGACCTGGATGTCCTTGTACACCAGTCACTGAAAGTTGGCGTGCAGGTACAGCAGGCAGTGAAGAAAGCTCATGGCATGTTGGCCTTCATAACGAGAGGATTTCAGTATAGGAGTAAAGAGGTTCTTCTGAGTTGTATAGGGCCCTGGAGTATTGTGTACAGTTTTGGTCTCCGAATTTGAGGAAATACATCCTTGTAATTGAGGCAGTGCAATGTAGGTTTACGAGATTGATCCCTGGGATGGCATGAGGAAAGATTGAAAAGACTAGGCTTGTATTCACTGGGGTTTAGATGAGAGGCGATCTTATAGAGACATATTAGATTATAAAAGGACTGAATAAGCTCAAGGGGCTAGTGGAATCAAGGGATATGGGGAGAAGGCAGGCACGGGTTATTGATTGGTGACGATCAGCCGTGATCACAATGAATGGCGGTGCTGGCTCGAAGGGCCGAATGGCCTCTTCTTGCACCTAGTTTCTATGTTTCTATGTAACTGGGCCATAACAGTGCAAACCAAATTACATAGTGCAACATAAACAAAGTCCATGGTCGATCATTGCTGAGGTCAGGTTGTGGTCAGGGATGTGCAGGGTGGTTTAAGAGCTTGATGATTGATAGGCAGAGGCTATTCTTGAACCTGAAGGTAATGTTTCTCAGCCTCCTGTACCTTGTTCCTGATAGACTATGAATTTAAATAATTTATGTCATGACCAGAAAAATATTTCATTTTAACAACACCTATCCAAGTGAAATACTTAACCAAATGCATCAAATTTTTATATCACACAAACACATCATTTAGAAATGGTGACAGATATATTGCAATGAGCTTTTGGACTCCATACTTTAAGAAGGGAAAAAAAAATCAAACAAGGATAAGGTAAACCTGATTGCCTGCAAATGACCGGCTATTGAAATGGCTACTGGGAATATCGAAGGAGAATAAGGTCAAATCCCCCCGTGTTATTTACATGGACAAATGCCAACAACTTACTTCGCAATTACCCCTTTCGTGAAGTACCCTGAATGTTGCCAAAGTCAGGCCGGTCAAAATGCTCTAGGGTTCCTAGTCAATGCCAATATTGGTTATTTTAGAACTTGTCTAACATAGTGAAACAAAGCAAGTTATTAATCCTGAATGAAAAGATCCATGCAGGGAAAAGTGATCATATGACAGAATATTTGGTTTTTGGATATCATTATGCATATCATCCGAGACACAAACAGTACCAGATCTTCACTCCACCAACTGAACAGGACCTTGCAACAGCCAGAGAGTTGATTCAAGTTCTAGAATAGAAACATAGAAAATAGGTGCCCATTCGGCCCTTCGAGCCAGCACCGCCATTCAATATGATCATGGCTGATCATCCAGAATCAGTACCCTGTTCCTACTTCCTCCCCATATCCCTTGATTCCCTTAGCCTTAAGAGCTATATCTAACTCTCTCTTGAATACATCCAGTGAATTGACCTCCACTGCCTTCTGTGGCAGAGAATTCCACAGATTCGCAACTCTCTGGGTGAAAACGTTTTTCCTCATCTCACACCTGATGAAGACACTGGAGCGTCTGGTCCTTGCCCATCTCCGCCCCCTGGTGAGACCATCAATGGATCTGCTGCAGGTCGCCTAGCAGACTCGCATCGGGGTGGAGGATGCCATCATCTAACTGCGGAACAGAGCTCTCTCACACCTGGAGAAGTCTGATAGCACTGTGAGAATCATGTTCTTTGATTTCTCCAGTGCATTCAACACCATCCAGCCGGGGCTTCTGGGGGGCAAGCTGGAGCGCCACCTCACATCCTGGATTCTGGACTACCTCACCAACCGACCACAGTATGTGAGGACAAAGGGCCTGGTCTCGGACAGGGTGGTCTGCAGCACTGGGGTTCCGCAGGGAACAGTACTAGCGCCATTCTTGTTCACCCTGTACACTGTGGACTTCAGGCACAGCTCCACAGACTCCTATCTATAGTAGTTCTCTGACAACTCTGCCATTGTCAGCCTCATCACGGGCGACGAGGACAGGGCGTACAGAGAACTGATCAAGGAGTTTGTGGACTGGTGCCAGCGGAACCGCCTCCGAATCAACGCGGGGAAAACCAGGGAGATGGTGGTAGATTTCCGCAGGCGCAGCCAGGTCCCCCCAACACCAGTGAACATCCAGGGAATGGACATCAAGAGGGTGGACTCTTATAAGTACTTGGGTGGCTACCCTAACAATAAACTGGACTGGACTGAAAACACCGATGCGCTATACAGAAAAGGCCAGAGCAGACTTTATCTGCTAAGGAGACTCAGGTCCTTTGGAGTGCAGGGGGCACTCCTAAGGACCTTATACAACACGGTGGTGGCATCGGCCATTTTCTATGGAGTGGTCTGCTGGAGCAGCAACATCTCAGCAGCGGAAGGGAAGAGACTCGACAAGCTGGTCAGGAAGGCCGGCTCTGTCCTGGGTTGCCCGCTCGACTCAGTGCAGATGGTGGGAGAGAGGAGGATGATGGCAAAACTAACAGTGCTGCTGGACAACGACTCCCACCCCATGCAGGACACTGTCACTGCACTGAGTAGTTCCTTCAGTGACAGACTCCTTCACCCCAAGTGCGTGAAGGAGAAATATAGGAGGTCCTTCCTTCCCGCTGCTGTGAGACTGCACAACCAGCACTGCTCCCAGCAGACGAGTCAACAATAACAGCTAAGAACACACAGAAAACTGATGACTATTTATGTCTCTTTTATTTATAATGAATGATCTCTTGCTATCCACTTTGCTTCGGTAACACTGTAAATTTCCCTGGTGTGGGACGAATAAAGGAATATATTATTATTACATTATTAAATGGCCTAACCCTTATTCTTAAACTGTGACCGCTGGTTCTGGACTCCCCCAACATGGAAATGACACAGTTTTCTCAGTAACTACCAGCTCAAAGTAAATAAACTATATTACACGAAGAACATGGCGTGAAGGAGGATTGGCAAACCAGATTAATTTGTTTCCTGACAAATAACAGATATTTTAAGAGAACTATCTCATATCCTCAATAAATCTATTTTAAAATAATAAAGATAGCATTAGATTGAAGGAGGAGCTTTATAGTTGTTGCCAAAAAGTGCAGGAAGCCAGGGGAATGGGAGGGAATTAGCACCAACAATGGAAACCAAAACACTGAGAGAATATGAGGTGGACACAAAATGCTGGAGTAACTCAGCGGGTCAGGCAGCATCTCAGGAGAGAAGGAATGGGAATACATTTATGGTTGGCACGGCGGCGCAGCGGTAGAGTTGCTGCCTTACAGCGAATGCAGCGCCGGAGACTCAGGTTCGATCCTGACTACGGGCGCCGTCTGTACGGTTTGTACTTTCTCCCCGTGACCTGCGTGGGTTTTCTCCGAGATCTTCGGTTTCCTCCCACACTCCAAAGACGTACAGGTATGTAGGTTAATTGGCTGGGCAAATGTAAAAATTGTCCCTAGTGGGTGGAGGATAGTGTTAGTGTGCGGGGATCGCTGGGCGGCGCGGACCCGGTGGGCCGAAGGGCCTGTTTCCGCGCTGTATCTCTAAATCTAAATCTAAATCTAAAATTTGCAAAAAAAACACAAAGATAATTGAAAGACCAATTGCAAAAAAAAAGCAAGAGAATAACAATGATCAATTTGGTCACTTCGAGGCAGAACAGAAAAAACTATAATCAGTAAAAAGGTAATGGATGGGGCATTTTAAATTGTAAATTCTGCAGCACTGACAGAAGGAACAGGAAACATTCCAGAAATAGTGGAGAACCAAAGATCATGCAAAAGCGAGGAAACTAAAATATTCCATAGGAATTAAGAGAGAGACAAAAAAAATCTTGGACACGAGGGCAGCATGGTGGTGCAGCGGTAGAGTTGCTGCCTTACAGTGCCAGAGACCCGGGTTCAATCCTGACTACAGGTGCTTGCCTGTATGGAGTTTGTACGTTCTCCCTGTGACCTATGCAGTTTTTTTTCCCGGGATCTCCGGTTTCCTCCCATACCTCCAAAGACGTACAAGCTTGTAGGTTAATTGGCTTGGTATCATTGCAAATTGTCCCGAGTGGGGGTAGGATAGTGTTAATGTACAGGGATCATTGGTCGGCACAGACCCGGTGAGCCGAAGGGCCTGTTTCATGTACTGTGTCTCTAAACTAAACTAAAGGTAAAATGGTAGCCTGCTTCAGAGTATGAAAAGAGGTGGCTGGTGATTGCAGCACTCATTTTAGAAGATTGGAGATTTCCTAACATGCCCCGAATTTGGAACAGGTTCAACAATTTTAAAGATAGAAACTTCAATATCACAATCCAATAAAAAGGAAAGGAAAAGAGAAAGAGAGGAAGACGGGGAAGGTCAAGGAAAAAATAAATTAGAGAAATAGACAAGTCAGTCTGTACTTAGAAAATCATTTTAAAAAGTACAGTCAAAATGGTCTGATGAAAAGAAACCTATTTCACAAATCCAAAGAGTTTTTTGAAGGTGCAACTATCAGTTTAGATAAGAACTAATGGAGTAGTACATCTCAAATTTCAAAAAGCATTTGATAAGGCGCCATACAAAAGACTCTTGCAAAGGAAATAAGAACTCACAGCACACAGTGTAGTATAACAGCAAGGACAGCAGATTAATTTAAGAGTGTAAATAAGTGGGATGCTTCTGTTTGGCAAACTGCTGGTGGAAAAAATTTACAGCCCGTATTAATGACCATATGAACTAGGCGGAAACTTAATTCATGAGAACGTAGAACGGCACATCACAGAAACAGGACCTTTGGCTCACAATTGAGCCCTGTAATTTAGGCACAATTTTCAGATAGTCAGCCCTGCAAAGTTCTCCAGGCACGAAGGCTGCGTACATGTCGTGTTTGGGGACAATCAAGTGGTTGTTTTAAAAGGTATTTAACAAGACAACCAGATTGCCGCAAGTCTGGAGTCACATATTGGTCGGACAAATTTCCCATCCCCACAGGGCATTAAAGAACCAAGTGGACTTTTGCAATTCTGGTAATTTCATTCACTATGACTATTAACCAAATTTTTATTGCAATTTACGTAATTGAATAAATTTAAATTTCCCAGCTGTCACGGAGGGATTTGAACTCATGTTTTCCAGATCATTAGCCCAGGCCTCTGAATTACTCGTTATAATCAGATTGATGGAACAGCATCAACAGCCCATTCATGTTCAGATATCCCTACAACCATCACAAATTGCCTTAATTTGACAGTTCCTAACTAATACCTCTGTCTCATTGATCAGCACTGCAGTAGAAAACTGCAGGATTCTTCTTATGCAGTTCCTGACATTTATTTATTTATTGGTAAAGCCTTGCTGACAGAGATTGCAGTTGTACTTAAGAATTCATTATATTTTATTCATTAATATTCAAGAAAAAGAATCAAAGCCAAAATAAACCTTTCATCAAGGTCACAAATCCCAAAGGGATTCCCATTCTTTTACAATACGGCTACAGAATTATACTTTCTAGCCCAATTAAGGGGTAGACATTCTAAAAAGAATGTGACAAGCAGTTTCATGTGTGTATGTGTGTGCATATGCTGTGACCCAGTGATTTTGTATGAAAAGACAAAGAGAGAGAGAGAGAGAGAGAGAGAGAGAGAGAGAGAGAGAGAGAGAGAGAGAGAGAGAGAGAGAGAGAGAGAGAGAGAGAGAGAGAGAGAGAGAGAGAGAGAGAGAGAGAGAGAGAGAGAGAGAGAGAGAGAGAGAGAGAGAGAGAGAGAGAGAGAGAGAGAGAGAGGGGGAGGGAGGGAGAGGGAGAGAGAGAGAGAGAGAGAGAGAGAGAGAGCGAGGGGGAGGGCGGGAGAGAGAGAGAGAGAGAGAGAGCGAGGGGGGGAGGGGGCAAGAGAGAGCGAGGGGGGAGGGGGAGTGAGAGCGAGGGGGAGGGGGAGCGAGAGAGCGAGGGGGGAGGGGGAGCGAGAGAGCGAGGGGGGAAGGGGGGAGCGAGAGAGCAAGGGGGGAGGGGGAGTGAGAGAGCGAGGGGGGGGAGGGGGCGAGAGAGAGCGAGGGGGGAGGGGGAGTGAGAGAGCGAGGGGGGAGCGAGAGAGCGAGGGGGAGGGGGAGCGAGAGAGCGAGGAGGGAGGGGGAGCAAGAGAGCGAGGGGGGAGGGGTAGCGAGAGAGCGAGGGAACAAGAGGGGAGGGGAGAGCGAGAGAGCAAGGGGGAGGGGGAGCGAGAGAGCGAGGGGGAGAGGGGGGAGAGAGAGAGCGAGGGGAGGGGGGAATGAGAGAACGAGGGGGCGAGAGGGAGGGGGAGGGGAAACAAGAGAACGAGGGGGGGAGCGAGAGAGCGAGGGGGGAGCGAGAGAGCGAGGGGGAGTGAGAGAGCGAGGGGGGAGCGAGAGAGCGAGGGGGGAGGGGGAGCGGGAGAGCAAGGGGGAAGGGGGAGCGAGAGAGTGAGGGGGAGGGGGAGAGAGAGAGCGAGGGGGCGAGGAGGAGGGGGAACAAGAGAGCGAGGGGACGGGGAGCGAGAGAGCGAGGGGCTGAGGGGAGGGAGAACAAGAGAGCGAGGGGAGAGCGAGAGAGCGAGGGGGGGAGCAAGAGAGCGAGGGGGGAGGGGGAGGGGGGAGGGGGAGCGAGAGAGAGAAAATAGTGGGGGAAATGGGGGAGAGAGGAAGGGAAGATTGTGTCACACATATATACATATAGCAATGCCAATGTTAGCTGCCACAAAGATCAGTAAGTATTCCCCAACTATAATCTCTATTTCGTTGACTTGTATGAATGGTTTGGTTTGGCAATGGCTTTTCATAAGACCACAAGACATTGCAGAGAGTTGTGGATGTTGCCCAATCCATCAGACAGATCAGACTCTCTCCACCTCTGAACCCATTGACACTTCACGCTGCCTTGGCAAAGCAGCCAATGTTATCAATCATCTGCCCCAACCCGGTCGTCCCTTCTTCCCACTGCCATTGGGCCAACATCCAGCAGATGGAAAGCACGCAGCACCAGACCAAGGCTTCTTTGCCTCTATTGGTGATATAACAACTTGTCATAAGTAATAGGAGCAGAATTAAGCCATACGGCCCAGCAAGTCTACTCCACCATTCAATCATGGCTGATCTATCTCTCCCTCCTAACCCTATTCTCCTGCCTTCTCCCCATAACCGGTGACACCCATACTAATCAAGAATCTATCTATCTCTGCCTTAAATATATCCACTGACTTTGCCTCCACAGCCTTCTGTGGCAAAGAATTCCACAGATTCACCACCTTCTGACTAAATAAATTCCTTTTCATCTCCTTCCTAAAGGAACGTCCTTTAATTCTGATGCTATGACCTTTAGTCCTGGACTCTCCCACTAGTTGAAACACCCTCTCCATATCCACTTTATCCAAGCTTTTCACTATTCTGTATGTTTCAATGAGGTCCCCCCTCATTCTTCTAAATTCCAGCGAGTACAGGCCCAGCACCGACAAACGCTCAACATTGAGTCAATCCACTCATTCCTGGGATCATTCTTGTAAACCTCCTCTGAACCCTCTCCAGAGCCCGCACATTCTTCCTCAGATATGGTGCCCAAACTTCTTCCCCTCTGTTATCAGGCTTCTAAATTGTCTTTCAAAAAGCTAAGGTACTATCTGACTCATTTCTACCTCATTGCAGACATTAGGCTCTCTGGAAATATGGAACTGCAGATGCTGGTTTATACTGAACATGGACACAAAATGCTGGAGTCACTCAGCGGGACAGACAGCATCTCCGAAGAGAAGGAACGGGTGACACTTCGGGTAGAGACCTTTCAGACTGTGAAAAACTGTTGTTTTCGCACCTTACCCATCCATATCTCTAGTCTCCGTCTCCCCTGATTCTCAGTCTGAAGGGTCTTGACCAGAAACCTCACCCATTCCTTCTCTTGAGAGATGCTGCCTGTCCCGCTGAGCTACTCCAGCATTTTGTGTGTATTTTCTCTCCATAAATGTTGTGCTACAATGTTGAGAACTATATTCTGCACTCTGATCTTTTCCTTTGCTCTATGTATTGTGCCTTGATTATATGTGCGTATAGTATTATCTGATTTGATTGGATAGCCTGCAAAACAAAACTTTTCACTGTGCCTCGGTACACGTGACAAGCCTAAGCCCAAAACCTAATGTGACAAGCCTAATGTGACAAGCCTAAGCCCAAACGTGTACCTTCGCCCAATTTGCTGATGATGCAAAGGTGGGATGGGTTAGCAGATTATGAGAATTTGGGTTATGCTGCATTGCCTGCTAACTCTGTGATCCGTACTTCGTTCCTCTGCAATCTCTCTCCATTTAGGTAATAGCTTGCCTTTAAATTCCTCTTACCAAAGTGCCTGACCACTCGTTTTCCCACTTTAAACTCAATTTGTCAAGCCTTCACCCATTCACTCAAGCTACCCATGCAGAATCCTTATGTGTTCATTGCAAATCATTGCTTATCTCTTTTCATTCATACGGCAAAATGAGATCATATTGAATTTTATAAAGCATCTGAAGAGTATTTAAGAGACAGATGCAAGAAGGTTGCTTTCCCCGAGTGGAACCAGGGCATGGATTCACAACAAATCACAATAGGCCAATTTGTCAATCCCTGCTCCAGTTTCTTAGATTCTCATGTCGTTATGATTCCAGTTTTGCAGCTGAAAAAGCTTCTTGGAACCTGCCGATGGTACTTGTGGAGCCATCACCTCATCAAACTAGAATCAGCTCCATGATTACTAAGACATAGTTCTGAAGAAGGGTCCCTACCTGAAATGCTGTCGTGAGAAATTTGGACTTTAAGGATGCAGCGCGGAAACTGGCCCTTCTGCCCACCGAGTCCGCACTGACCTGCGATCACCCCGTACACTAGCACTATCGTACCTCATACACTAGCATTATCATACCCTGTACACTAGCACTATCCTACATTAGCACTATCATACACTAGCACTATCGTACCTCATACACTAGCACTATCGTACCCTGTACACTAGCACTATCATACACTAGCACTATCCTACATTAGCACTATCGTACACTAGCACTATTGTACCCCGTACACTAGCACTATCGTACACTAGCACTATCGTACATTAGCACTATCGTACCCCGTACTCTAACACTATCGTACACTAGCACTATCGTACCCCGTACACTTGCACTATCATACACTAGCACTATCGTACACTAGCACTATCGTACACTAGCACTATCGTACCCCGTACACTTGCACTATCATACACTAGCACTATCGTACACTAACACTATCGTTCCCTGTACTTGCACTATCGTACCCTGAACACTAGGAATGATTTACAATTTTACCAAAGACAATTAACCTACAAACTACCATGTCTTTGCAGTGTGGGAGGAAACCAGGGCACCTGGAGAAAACCCACACAGTAACAGAGAGAACGTACAAATGTACAAACTCCGTATGGACAGCACCCATAGGCATTATCAATACCCGTATGGACAGCACCCATAGGCATTCTCCCGTCAAGCAGCGACCCTCCGTGGCTCCAGTTTCAACACACTAGGAGCATGGAGAACCAGTTGGGAACAGATTTCACGACCTCCTCAATTCACTGTCGCACCGAACACCACAGCCCCACCCGGCTCGGACATGCCCCGCAAAGAGTGGGTCGCCCTGAACCGGCTCCGCACAGGGGTCAGCCGGTTCAAGGCCAACATGCATCGTTGGGGGTTGCGTCCATCAGCAGCCTGCGTGTGTGGAGCAGACCAGCAAACAGCGCAGCACGTCATTTTCGACTGCACTGTCCTCCGTCCCCCTGGTGGAGGGGTTGACCTCACGGCCCTCGACAACAGCACATTGCACTGGCTACTGGAGGGCGCCTGGAGGGCGTTACATAGTTTCTGTTGCCTCAAACGCAAGAAGAAGAAGCATAAGACTGGAGAAAGCGATGATCAAAATGCAAGTGCAGAAAACACCAAAAGTGGTCAATGATGATGACTGCAAAACCGCCGGATTGCATTTAGTGTAGAGATACAGTGCAGAAACAGCCCCTTCGGCCCACCGAATCAGCAACGACCAGCAAACTCCACACATTAACACCACCCTACACACACGAGGGACAATTTTATATTTATACAGCACATTTATATAAAGTCAATTAACTATTAACCTGTACGTCTTTGGAGTGTGGGAGGAAACCGAAGATCTCAAGGAAAGCCCACGGAGGTCACGGGGAGAACGTACAAATTCTGTACAGACAAGCACCCAGACAGGATCAAACCCAGGTCCCTGGCGCTGTAAGGCAGCAATTCCATCGCTGCACCACTGTGCCGCCCATTCACTCTTGTCCTTCAGTGAGGATATCTGCCACCTTTTCCAAACTGACCTCTATGGCATTCCAGATCTACCATCATGGTTGGCTCTTAAATGCTCTCGGAAGTAGCTTAGCAAGCCACTCAGTTGCCTCCATAACGTCTACATTAAAGCAGTGAAAGATTAAAATTGGTCCAGCCACTCAGCATCAATCTCGGTACTGAACTTGGAAATAGCAAAGTTACTTCCAGATCAGTGAACTTTGTGGAGTCCTCCTGAAAAGATTGGGGAACAGTTTGTCCAAGTTGAGAGGTCTGTCTCCCAAACTAGTCAAGACACATCCCGATATAGTCATCCTCGTAGAATCATAATGGGCACTGTGTGTTCCACACTTCTCCATCACATTTCCTGGAAATGCAGAATAAGTTGACGCCCAAACTAGGCGACTCTCTGCATTCTGGTCCCAGAAGCAGATCTGCAATCAGATTAAACGTTAGTCCCTTCAACCTGTATCTGTACACTGTGGACAGTTCTACTGTAATCATGTGTATCTTTCCGCTGACTGGATAGCATGCAGCAAAAAAACTTTTCACTGTACCTCGGTACACGTGATAAGAATTAATTAAACTAAACTAAAGTTGTCTCTTCACCAGGACAGATCCATCAACGTAGGTGCCACAATGATAAACCAGGAGCTTGGTTCGGCCAAGGAGTCCTTAACACTAATTCCTCATGGCATCAGATCAAACATGGACAAGAGTTCCTCCCCCTGAAATCCGCCGACCATCCTCCCTCCAACGTTGATCCATGTTGAACATGTGGAAAAAGCACCGAAAGTAAGAAGGGTATATTAAGTAGTATGTCAAGTAGGAACGGTACGTCAAGTAGGGAAGGCACGTCAAGTAGGGAGAGCACATCAAGTAGGGTGGGCACATCAAGTAGGAGGGCACGTCAAGTAGGGAGGGCTCGTCAAGCAGGGAGGGCACGTCAAGCAGGGAGGGCACGTCAAGCAGGGAGGGCACGTCAAGCAGGGAGGGCACATCAAGCAGGGAGGGCACGTCAAGCAGGGAGGACACGTCAAGTAGGAAGTCACTTTAAGTAGGAAGGGCACGTCAAGCAGGAAGGGTACGTCAAGTAGGAAGTCACTGTAAGTAGGAAGGCACGTTAAGTTGGAAGGCACGTTAAATAGGAAGGTACGTTAAGATGGAAGGTACGTTAAGATGGAAGGTACATTAAGATGGATGATCATGAAGAAAAGTACCTCACCCAGAGGAAGATGTCTGATTGTTACAGGTCAACCTTCCTAACTCCAGGATATTACTGCAGAAATGTAATTTAGTTTAGAGATACAGCGTGGAAACAGGCCCTTGGAACAGGAAACTGACCCAACAATCACTACCCGTACACTAGTTCTATTCTATACACGGGACAATTTACAGAGACCAATTGACCTACAGACCTCTACGTCTTTGGAAAGTGTGAGGAAACCAGAGAAAACCCACGCGATCGGAGGAAGAACGTACAAACTTTGTACAGATAGCACCTGTAACTAGGATCAAACACAGGTCCCTGGTGCAGTGAGGCAACAATTCTACCGCTGTGCCGCTTCTGCGCAGTGTTCCTTGGACCATGCAGTGCCAGCGGCTTCAACAATAACCCCTCTAACTGCATAAGTGCTTATGTTTGCAATTGATTTCACAATGTTCAATTTGCATCCATTCTGTAGGCAGCTCATGCCTCCACACAGCACGACCTCGACAATAGTCAAGCATGAGCAGCTAAATGAAAAATAATAATTTCATCACAGAAGTGCCAAGTAATGACTATCTCCAACAAGGAAGAGTGCCAGCAACTATACTCTGATAAAGAAGAGTGCAACCAATTATATTTGATGCTAAATGGCATTACCATTATGAGTTCCCCACCTTTAATAACTTGGGGTCATCACTGACCAGAAATTTAGCTGAACCAGCGACAACGGAGCCAGTTTTTCCAGGCAGAGTGTGGTGGCTACAAGGAGCTGCCAGAGGGGATGTAGAGGTAGATACAATCATAATGCTTCAAAGGCATTTGAACAGTTTCTTCAATAGTAAAGGAGGAGAGGGATACAGGGCTAATGCAGGCAATTGGGATAGAAAAATCCTCCAAAATGTTGTTGGTTATTCATTGGGATATGTGATAGGAGGCGATCCAAGGCATTAACAAAGTAACATAGAAACAAAGAAAACAAGTGCAGGAACAGGCCATTCGACCCTTTGAGCCAACACCACCATTCAATATGATCATGGCTGATCATCCAAAATCAGGAGCCCGTTCCTGCTTTTTCCCCCATATCCCTTGATTCCGTTAGCCCCACGAGCTCAATCTAACTCCCTCTTGAAAACATCAATAGAGTACCAGCAGCCAGAGAAACCTGGAGACCAAAAGATTCGGAGCTGCCACATATGATGTCATTTGCAGCTTTGTATTTGCTGGCTAAACTCATCGGTACTTCTGTAAATTAAACAGAAGAAATTCTCACCATGAAGTCCAATGTCACGCAATGTGTACATAATAAAGTACTGGACTTATCACAGCTAAATTTACTTTAAATTGCATCAATGTTTCCTTGTGAATGTTTAACACAGGCGAAAATTGACATTTAAATGTGATGGCTACTTTTCGCAGAGCTCATAATTCCTTTTGTACATGATCATAAGGTCATAAGGAATAGGAGTAGAATTAGGCCATTCATAGAAACATAGAAAATAGGTGCAGGAGTAGGCCATTCGGCTCTTTGAGCCAGCACCGCCATTCAATATGATCATCATATATATACAGCCGGAAACAGGCCTTTTCGGCCCTCCAAGTCCGTGCCGCCCAGCGATCCCCGTACATTAACACTATCCTACACCCACTAGGGACAATTTTTACATTTACCCAGCCAATTAACCTACATACCTGTACGTCTTTGGAGTGTGGGAGGAAACCGAAGATCTCGGAGAAAACCCACGCAGGTCACGGGGAGAACGTACAAACTCCTTACAGTGCAGCACCCGTAGTCAGGATCGAACCTGAGTCTCCGGCGCTGCATTCGCTGTAAAGCAGCAACTCTACCGCTGCGCTACCATGGCTGATCATCCAAAATCAGTACCCCATTCCGCCTTTTTCCCCATATCCCTTGATTCCCTTAGCCATGAGCTAAATCTAACTCTCTCTTGAAAACATCCAGTGAATTGGCCTCCACTGCCTTCTGCGGCAGAGAATTTCACAGATTCACAACTCACTGGGTGAAAAAGTTTTTCCTCATCTCAGTCGTAAATGGCATATCCCTTATTCTTAAACTGTGACCCCTGGTTCTGGACTTCAACAACATCAGGAACATTTTTCCTGCCTCTACCCTGTCCAATCCTCTAAGAATTTTACAGTATATGTTTCTGTAAGATCCCCTCTCATCCTTCTAAATTCCAGCGAATACAAGCCCAGTCGACCCATTCTTTCATCATACGTCAGTCCCGCTATCCTGGGAAATAACCTGGTAAATCTACGCAGCGCTCCCTGAATAGCAAGAATGTCCTTCCTCAAATTAGAAGACCAAAATTGCACACAATACTCCAGGTGCGGTCTCACCAGGGCCCTTTACAACTGCAGTAGGACCTCCTAAACTCAAATCCTCTTGCAATGAAGGCCAAAATGCCATTAACTTTCTTCACTGACTGCTGTACCTGCGTGCTTACTTTCAGTGATTGATGTACAAGCACACCCAGGTCTCATTGCACCTCCCCTTCTCCAAATCTGACACCATTCAGATAATAATCTGCCTTCCTGTTCTTGCCACCAAAGTTGATAACCTCACATTTATCCACATCATACTGCATCTGCTATGCTTCTGCCCACTCACATAACCTATCCAAGTCACCCTGCAGTCTC
The DNA here is from genome assembly GCF_053455715.1 of Rhinoraja longicauda. NCBI lineage: Eukaryota > Metazoa > Chordata > Chondrichthyes > Rajiformes > Arhynchobatidae > Rhinoraja > Rhinoraja longicauda. The sequence continues at coordinate 33,011,576 of NC_135958.1, forward strand.
ATAGCATCCTCCTCGCAGCTCACACTGCCGCCCAGCTTTGTGTCATCCGTAAACCTAGAGATGTTAGATTTAATTCCCTTGTCTAAATCGTTAATATATATTGTAAACAATTGGGGTCCCAGCAGCGAGCTTTGTGGACCCCACTAGTCACTGCCTGCCATTCTGAAAAGGACCCGTTAATTCCTACTCTTTCCTTCCTGTCTGCCAACCAGTTATCTATCCATGTTCCATCTTCACCTCCATATTCATCGCCTGTTCCACAGTTTCCTGCTTCGTCTCCAGGGACATTGATTCAGTCTCCCCCGCCTGTGGAATCACCTGCTCTCTCCCCAGATAAGAAGAATGGAGATGGTCTCTATCGTGCACGTACTGGTCGTGTTTGCAGGCCGGTTGTGAAGTTTAACTTTCCTCCAGTTTGTCATCGATTGTTATACATGACGTGCTTAGTTTATGGGTCTGTATCACTGTTGATTCTTTAAGAGGGGGGATGTAGAGTAGTGTAATGGTGTCACTCATGTTATGTGTCATGCTTTTGTAGTTACGCCCCATTAGCTTTTGAGTGACCACTGCTTGCGAGATTCGGGTTAGTGTAAGTGGAGCGTGCAGGCGTGAGGTCGTGCTTGCTATGTAGTTAATAAAGTCTTTGGATCGTTATCCAGGTGTAAGGCCTCTGTTATTATACGGTCACCATGACAGTGGATTACATCACTCCAGTTCAGAGGTCTTTACACTGGCTTCCAGACCGTCAAATAATTGATTTCAAAATACTACTGTTGGTTTATAAAGCACTGAATGGTTTAGGGCCAAAATACATTTTTGATCTTCTGCTACATTATGAACCATCCAGACCTCTCAGGTCGTCTGGGACACATCTGCTTTCTGTCCCCAGAGTCAGAACTAAACATGGAGAAGCAGCGTTTAGTTCTTATGCACCACATATATGGAACAAACTCCCAGAAAACTGCAGGTCCACTGCAACTCTCACTTCTTTTAAATCGAGGCTGAAGGCTTTTCTGTTTGACGCTGCCTTTTATTAAATCAAATGTTTTTATTTTCTATTCTCTTTAATGACTGTTTTTGGTTGCTTTTAAATGCTCTTTGATGTTTTGTGTAAAGCAGTTGCCTTGTTGATGAAATGTGCAATATAACTAAACTTGCCTTGCCTTGCCTTAAAAATATCCATTGACCTGGCCTCCACAGCCTTCTGTGGCAAAGAATTCCACAGATTCACCACCCTCAGACAAAATAAATTTCTCCTCATCTCCTTCCTAAAAGAATGTCCTTTAATTCTGAAGCTATGACCTCTAGTCCTAGACTTTCCCACTAGTGGAAACATCCTCTCCACATCCACTCTATCCAAGCCTTTCACTATTCTGTATGTTTCAATGAGGTCCCCCCTTCATTCCTCTATACTCCAGCGAGTACAGGCCCAGTGCCGACAAACGCTTTATCACACGTTAACCTATTCATTCCTGGGATCATTCTTGTAAACCTCCTCTGGACCCTCTCCAGCGCCAGCACATCCTTCCTCAGATATGATGCTCAAAGTTGCTCACAATATTCCAAATGCAGCCTTACCAGCACCTTAAGTCTGGAGTCTGTACGAGGATTTTCAACCAGTCTCTGGCCCAGTCCACTGTTCCATCCTGTCTGAAGTCCGCAATCATAGTCCCCTTGCCCAAAAAACCCCACATTTCCAGCCTCAACGACTACCGGCCAGTCGCACTCACACCAGTGGTGATGAAGTGTTTTGAAAAACTGGTCCGGGGTCATATCACATCACTCCTGCCCCGAAGCTTTGACCCCCACCAGTTTGCGTACAGAGCGAATAGATCCACAGAGGACGCTATAGCCACAGCCCTCCATGCTGCACTGTTCCACCTGGAGCAGCCGGGGAGCTACGTGCGGATGCTCTTTGTGGACTACAGCTCTGCCTTTAATACCATCCTTCCCCATAAACTGGTGGACAAACTGGGGGACTTGGGACTTCCACACTCCACCTGCATGTGGATAAATAGCTTCCTGTCAGCTCGCAGCCAGAGAGTCAGAGTGGGCCATCACACATCTACGGCCCTCAGCCTCAGTACCGGCTCTCCACAGGGCTGCGTGCTGAGCCCCCTGCTCTACACCATCTATACACATGACTGCACCCCCGCCCACCACAGCAACACCATTGTCAAATTTGCGGATGACACTACGGTGGTGGGACTCATCACCGGGGGGGACGAGTACGCCTACCGGGATGAGGCGGAGCAGCTGACAGTGTGGTGTGGAGAAAATAACCTGCTCCTCAACACCTTAAAGACAAAGGAAATAATAATAGACTTCAGAAAGAATAAAACGGACATGGTACCATTAACTATCAGAGGGGACTGTGTGGAGAGGGTGGCGGATTTCCGCTTCCTGGGAATCCATATTGAGGAGGACCTGACGTGGAGCGTGAACACCTCTGCGCTGCTGAAAAAGGTCCAGCAGAGACTGCACTTCCTGAGGGTGCTCAGGAAGAATAACATCACTCAGAGACTGCTGTTGTCCTTTTATCGGTGCTACATTGAGAGCATCCTAACATACTGTGTATGCGTATGGTACACCAGCTGCACAGCGGCTCAGAGGAAAGCGCTCCAGAGGGCCATTGACAACGCCCAGAGGATTGTCGGCTGCCCTCTACTTACCTTGGAGGACTTACACAGTTCCCGCTGCATCAAAAAATCCCAGAGTATTATAAAGGACATTTCCCACCCCGGACACTCCCTGTTTGAACTGTTACCGTCAGGCAGACGGTACAGATCTACAAGGACAAGGACAAACAGACTTAAAAATAGTTTTTACCCCACTGCTATAAAGGCACTAAATGTAGCCGCCAAGGAACGCAGGGGCGATACATAATAAGAGACTGTGAAATCGACAGAAGGATGTAGGGTTGGGTGTTTATGCGTGCTATTTTCATGATATTTATTTTAGTTGTTTATCTTTTTTAAAATATTTTACCTTGTATGTATCGTTAGCTTTTAGAAATGTTTGAATGGTGCACTGACTGACTGACATTTTACAATTTCGTTGTACATGGCTCATGTTACAATGACAATAAAGGAACTATTCTATTCTAAAGAGCCTCAACTATGATTTACTTTATATTTCCATAGGAATAACACTGGTCATTTGACAAGAGGATATTCTGCCAAAGCATATCATTAAGTGCTGATACATTCGCACCATTTGCTCATCAATAGCATTTTTCCAGTCAAGATAAAAGGAACAGATACATTTTCAGGTATTATTCGGCAATAGAAACATTTGGTATAATAAACTCTATAGGATTCCATCGGGTGCCACCACCACAGTGGCTGCCTCGCCAACCGTCTGTCTGTAAATTCTACTGTTTTTAATATTTTAAGTTTGTGTTAAAAGTATGTTCAAGTGTTTCTTGGTTTGTTTTATGTGGGGGATTGGGGGATTGGGGGAAACTTTTTTCCAATCTCTTCCCTCGACGGAGATGCAATTTTTCCTCCGTATCGGATCTCCGTCCCCTCTGCGGCCTAACGTCGTGGAGTGGTGCGGCCTTTCCTGGAGACCGGCCCGCCGCTTCAACCCACGGGCGCTGTGCGGACTTTAACATCGGAGCTTGCGATCCTTTCACCGAGGATCGTCTGTGAAGAGCTCCAACCGCGGGGCCTGTGGACTTTAACACCGTGAAGGCCGCGATCTCTGGTAAGAAGAGGCCGGTTCGGGAGCTCCATCCTGCGGAGAGTTTCATCCGTCCCGACGCCGGAGTCTCGATCATCCCGACGTGACGGCTTGGACATCGGATGGTTCAACAGCCCCGACCGCGGGTGAACAAAGAGGAAGATGATTGAACTTACCTTCCATCACAGTGAGGAATGTGGGTTCCGCTGTGGTGGATGTTTATATTAAAATTTATCTTATGTGGCTGTGTGTCTTGTTGCTTTTTACTTAGTATGGCTGTATGGTAACTCAAATTTCACTGTATCTTAATTGGTACATGTCACAATTAAATTGAATCTTGAATAAAGTGATAAAATAACAAATGCAGGGACAAATCATTCCATTTTGTTCCTACGGATGGCATGGTGGTGCAGCAGTTAGTGCTGCTGCCTCCCAAATCCTGTTTTGTCTTTACAGAGTCTGCACATTCTCTCCTTGACTGTCTCCACCTGATGCCCTGGTTTCCTTCCACAACCCAAAGACACTACACTGCGAATTGTCTCTTAATGTGGACACAAAAGAAAAATCAAAAGGTGGTTGATAAGCTTTTGCCAGGGGTCGAGGAACGAAGGGCTGAGGAATGGAAGTAATGGGATTGGTCCCCTGGGAGATGCCATGATTCTGATGGGCCAAATCTATCAAATGTCATCAATTGTGACTTGGTCCATTTATTGGGCACGGTTCAAGATGAAATAAGTTTTTGAGATAATGGGAGAAGGACAGAACACCATCTGGGGTGATCAAACAAGAAGACTTACCAAACAAGGGACAAATCAGACTCCAGAAATTTGCCAGAAGGAACTGCAGATGCTGGTTTACACCGAAGGTAGGCGCAATATGCTGGAGTAACTCAGCAGGACAGGCAGCATTTCTGGATATCAGAGATGCTGCCTCTCCCATTGAGTTACTCCAGCATATTGTGTCTATCTCCCATAAATTTGCCAATGGGTTTACAAGAATTAAAAAGCAATGTATGCAGAGAGCAGATAACTTTGTCCTGGCGAGTGATTTATTTTGGGGCATTCCTTAAAATGCATCACAAAGAACTGCTTACGATTCATGCGATTGGTCCAGAAGTATTGAATTAAATTGTCTTGGTGATATGATGGGTCAATAATTTAGATTTTGAGAGCAACAAAGCAATCTGTGATCCATACCTGGACTCCCGGGGTATTTACTGCAAAAGCAAATCACTCGTTCAAATAGGAGTGTTTACTTGTTCTTCTTGAGTGTTGATTGATCTTGAAGGAGGAATGGACAAAAGAGCTGTGTGAAGGAGTTCAGAGCAGCAACAGAGAAAACTGAACACTGCTGTGGGGAGAGCAGCAAAATAGATGCACGTATCCCAACCTAGTAAGTAATAGCAGATTTTATTTGAAATCCAGCCTTTCATTCAGCAGTGCTGAAAATGAAATCGAGTCTTTCTGATGGGACATTATGTGGCAGAAACGATTGCTGCAGAAACAAGATAACACTGAGTATTTCTCATCCTGACAGACCACAGGCTACCATTGTACCACACTCACACACTGGAGAAGTGGCCAGGCCTTCCTTTTGAAATCAAAACTGTTAATGGTAAAAACATGCTAAACATTCAGAATCAATAACCTTAAATCCCTGGGAAAGTGCCATTACATTGTTTGTGATGTAATAAGTAATCCGTCACGGATACAAATATCTCTCAGTTCAATTTCCTTTCCATTGGAGAAGGAAGAGACGATCCCATTTCAAACAAAAATCGATGAACCACTAATGAAATTTGCTTGAAATTACCTACATGAAACAAACCTTCCCCGCGAGTACTCTAAGTGAAAGAGAAAGTAAAACTAAAAAGCAGGCAACTGTAGCGACCATAGAGAATGGTCCAGGTCGTCGAACCCTCGGATTGGCCAGCGAGGTCACGTGGGAACGCGACCATGGGGATTGGTCCAGGGAGCGACATCGCTGATTGGCCAGCGATGTCATGTGCGCGTTTGGCGCCCGATTTAGCCAGTTCGGCGAAGTCTTCAAGGAAGACAGTAAGTTTGTGATGGTTGTCCTTTACCTTGTTGTTTAACCCTGTATTCGAATATTGCGGCTGCAATAAACTTATTCTACAACCAACAAGTTTCGGACTCGCCATACAACTGTAATTTCAACATTTAAGTAATCCACATTAGTTCACAAAAAAGACTCATGTTTTGAAAACAATGTAAATTTGCCACTATGATGTGCATCATACAGTATTTGACCAAAATTACTCAGGAGTATTGCATGCTCAACTTGTTAAGATTCATTTATGAAAAGAAAAATCACATTTATTTTTCCATCCATTCATGGACATTTATCTTACTAACTTTCCTACTGATGCACAACATTTTACTTTTAAAGCGCGGCACAGTGGCGCCAGCAGTGAAGTTGCTGCCTTAAAGTGTCAGAGACCCGGGGTCGATGGCTGTACAGAGTTTGTACATTCTCTGTGACTGGGTGGGTTTTCTCCAGGTCCCCGGTTTTCTCCCACACTCCAAAAATGTGCAGGTTTGTAGGTTAATTGGCTTCTGTAAATTGTCCCTGGTGTGTAGAATAGAACTAGTGCATAGTCAGCACGGACTTAGTGGGCAATGGGCATGTTTCCACACTGTATCTCCAAACCTAAAAAGTAAAACTAAATTTAGCCAAACAGAATTCCACCCTAAATGATGGTATTGAATGCAATTTATTCCGTCTTTCTACCATATACTTTGCATATCAGTAATCCAACTGCTTTACATCAAATTCCATTACCACTTTAATACAGCACAGTCCAACACCAATCTTCTATACATACTACTTCTTCACACCCAGTGAAACTCCATTAATGAACAGTTGATTTCATGTAACCTTTCAATGCTTTAACTTATGTAGTAGTCTTTCATGCTGAGATTTGTCAGAGGCTTTGGATGGGCCTTTCTAAATTCGATATCTTCCAAAGAAAAAATGTATGTAGCCTTCTGTTCATAGCATATGTTTTCATATTTACTCCACATCATGGACTCCCTTCCAACTAAAGAATTTTTCCAACAACAATTGCTTACATTCCTGCTGACAGCGACATGGAACAACAAGGTGAAAATAACTGAAGTGTACACATTACATTTTCCAATATATCAACAGCAATATAACACAACTTGGGATCTAACTTGAGCATTGTTTCTGTTGTTTATCAGGGTTCTGGCTAAATGTGTCTTTAATTCATCTGAATCCATCATCCAAACTACAAAATTTGAACATGACAAGACAGACAATGCAAAACATTTACATTAGCGCTGAATGATTTAAACCACCCAGCTACATTTGTGATCCCTATTTTCTTCCCAGATGAATGCACAGTGAGTTATTAACTTCTAATAAAGTCAATCGCAGAGTACACAAGCTGATACTTTTAAAGATACAGGGCTCAAACAAGTATTCAAGTGTTCTTCGACGGGTGTGTAGGAAGGAACTGCAGATGCTGGTTTAAACCAAAGAAAGACACAAAATGCTGGAGTAACTCAGCATCTCTGGAGAGAAGGAATGGGTGACGATTCGGGTCGAGACCCTTCTTTCATAGGGCTGTCTGCCCTATGATGTATACCACACAATGCATTAAACACTGTCACATATTCACATATACTACATGCTGCTTTCAGTTTTGTAAAAAACAAAATATTTTTAAAATGAAATGTTTTAACATGTCACACAGTATGGAAACAGGCCCTTTGACCCAACCTGCCCATGCTGACCAAGATGCCCCATCCATGGTTGTCCCTCCAGCACACATTTGGCCCACATCCTTCCAAAAACCTATTCTATCCATGTACTATTCTATCCAAATGTCTTTTCAGATCCATCCAGATTTAAAATCTTACAATTTTAACCAAGTCACAAAATCTCTGTGATCTTGGCACTGGTTATGGGGTTATTTACATTGAACAGACTTGGCATGTATTGTTGGAGTTGGCAAACAACAGTACTCTCTCAGCTCAATTCTCATCAGGAAAATTATATGTTCCTCAATGTCAACAATACCAGAGGTTTGTTTGCTTCAGAAAAGGGAACCCAGGAGACCACTTAGACGACGATTTCCATTGATGAGTTGGCAGTGGAGAAAGTTAACAGCTTCAAATTCCTGACCGTTAACACTTTGATGACCTTTCCTGGTCCAAGAACATAGATGTAACCATGAATAAGGCACATCCACACCTCTACTTTGTTTTAAAAGTTTAAACACTGTCACATATTCACATGCACTGCCACCAGTTTTCTCAAATAAAAATGAAAAAACATGAAGTGAATTAGCAGTGAGTCACACTGCATGGAAACAGGCACTACTTGCCTATGCCGACCAAGATGCCCCATCCACGCTTACCTCAAAGGGATTTGCCAATGCCACAAACCTTTGCAGGTACACTGTGCAAAGCATCCTGACTGATGGCATCAGAGCTTGTTATGGCAATTATAGCCCACTGGAATGCAAGAGGCTCCAGAGAGTAGTGGACTCAGCCCAATCCATGATGCACACTGCTCTCCCCGCCATCAAAAGCATCTACACCAGGTGCTGCCCCAAGAAGGCAGAGTCTATCAGCAACAATTGACACCATCTGAACAATGCCCTCTTCTGGCCAGCATTATTGAGCAAGTCCAGCAGCCTGAAGTCCCGCAACACCAGTTTCAGGAACAGCTGCTTTCTTGCAGCTCCCAGGTATTTGAACCGATCTGCACAACCCCAATGCTAGAATCAAGGATCTGCAGATGTCGGTTTACACAGAAGGACACACGGTGTTGGAGTAACTCAGTGGGTCAAGCAGCATCTCTGGAGAACATGGATACGAAATGTTTTGGGTAGGGAGCATGAAGTTTGACGATGGGTCCCAACCCGAAAAGACACCAATCTATGCAACCCTAATCCTACTTAGCAATGGAGTGCCACAGACTACCTCATGGATTTGTTTCCTGTGTTGCGCAAATGTCTAGTTTTTCCACTGCCATGTAGAATTGGTATATAATTGATGTATGCTTTATGTTTTGTGTGTTGTCCGAGTCTATGCGCCTGTGATGTTGCTGCAAACAAGATTTTCATTGCACCTGTTACTCACCTTCGTGCATATAACAATAAACTTGCCTTGATGTTGGATTTCCTTGAACAATTGTGCGACTCATTTCAGGAACATTGCCAATCCCAGTCTTCTTTGTAATTCTCCTCAACTCCATGCCCCAAGACCAAGTGGTCTATGCGAATTTATCGGATTCTCTCTCCATTATTTACTTGATATCCCATTTCAACATCGCTGACCTGCCAGTATCTCAGTACGCAGCCTCTAACATACTGCACCTCCTTTACTTGCTGCTTGTGTTATGATGCTGCTCTATGAAGCTAAGTTGGTTTAACTTACAAAATGCATTATCGCGCTTGTAATTTTACTTAAATAAAATTCCATCTGCCATACCTTGGCCCACATCCGCAATTCACTTAGATCCTGCTGTAATCTTAGATAACATCTTCATTGTCTGTTACACCACTAACTTTGTGCTATCCTGGGTGTCCTTGTATACCAGTCACTGAAAGTAAACATGCAGGTACAGCAGGCAATGAAGCAAGCTAATGGCATGTTGTCCTTCACAACGAGAGGATTTGAGTATAGGAGTAAATAGACAATAGACAATAGGTGCAGGAGGAGGCCATTCGGCCCTTCGAGCCAGCAAAGCCATTCAATGTGATCATGGCTGATCATTCTCAATCAGTACCCCGTTCCTGCCTTCTCCCCATACCCCCTGACTCCGCTATCCTTAAGAGCTCTATCCAGCTCTCTCTTGAATGCATTCAGAGAATTGTCCTCCACTGCCTTCTGAGGCAGAGAATTCCACAGATTCACAACTCTCTGACTGAAAAAGTTTTTCCTCATCTCAGTTCTAAATGGCCTACCCCTTATTCTTAAACTGTGGCCCCTTGTTCTGGACTCCCCCAACATTGGGAACATGCTTCCTGCCTCTAACGTGTCCAACCCCTTAATAAAGAGGACCTTCTGCAGTTGTACAGGGCCCTGGTGAGACCACATCTGGAGTATTGTGTGCACTTTTGGTCTCCTAATTTGAGGAAGGACATCCTTGCTATTGAGACAGTGCAGTGTAGGTTCACGAGTTTAATCCTCGGGATGGCGGGACTGTCAATATGAGGAAAGATTGGAAAGACTGGGCTTGTATTCACTGGAATTTAGAAGGATGAGAGGGGATCTTATAGAGATGTATAAAACTATAAAAGGACTGGACAAGCTAGATGTAGGAAAAATGTCCCCAATGTTGGGGGAGTCCAGAACCAGGGGCCATAGTCTAAGAATAAAGGGGAGGCCATTTAAAACTGAGATGAGAAAAAACTTTTTCATCCAGAGAGTTGTGAATTTGTGGAATTCTCTGCCACAGAAGGCAGTAGAGGCCAATTCACTGGATGAATTTAGAAGAGAGTTAGATGGTGCTCTCGGGGATAGCAGAATCAAGGAAGTATAAGAAAATAACTGCAGATGCTGGTACAAATCGATTTATTCACAAAATGCTGGAGTAACTCAGCAGGTCAGGCAGCATCTCGGGAGAGAAGGAATGGGTGACGTTTCGGGTCGAGACCCTTCTTCAGACTGATGTCAGGGGGGTAGGACCAAGGAATATGGGGAGAAGGCAGGCATGGGTTACTGATTGTGAATGATCAGCCATGATCACAATGAATAGCTGTGCTGGCTCAAAGGGCCAAATGGCCTCCTCCTGCAACTATTTTCTATGTTTCTATCCGCAAACCTACTAACCCTGGTAACAACATTGTTGTGACAAACAACAGTGGACCCAGCACCGGTCCTGGTGGCACACCTCTGGCCACAGGCCTTCAATCCAAATAACAATCCTCCACTACCACCCTCTAACTCCTTCCACATAGCCAACTTTATATCCAATTGACTAGCTCACCCTGGATCACCATGATATCGACCCTTCCAGAACTGTCTGGGAAAGTCTCTGTAAACAACATCTACTACCCTGCCCTCATCAATCCTCTTCATCACCTCTCCAAATCTTAATCAAATTTGCAAAACACAAAGTCACGATGACTATCCCTTAACGGTCCTTGCCTTTTCAAATGCGAGGATGATCCTGTCCCTCAGAATTCCTTCCAGTAATTGATATTCGGCTCACTGGCCTGCAGTTCTCTGGCTTATCACAGAATAAAAGCACAACATTAACCATCCTCACCTATGGTTAAAGATGGTTAATCTGCCAGCGTGCCTGTAATTTCTTCCCGAGCTTACCATGATGTCCTTAGGCATACTTCATCATGCCCCAGGGAACTATCCACCTTAACTTTCCTTTGGACCGCTAGCTCATCCTCCATTGTAATATGGACATCTCTTTTCATCGAACTTAACTCTTGAGCTTCAATTATCTTCTTTACAGTAAACACTGTTGCAAAATGTTCATTTAACACCTTGCCCGTCTCCTGTGGCTCCACACCTAGCCACTACATTGACCTCGAGTAAACTTATTTTATTCACGCCATACTTATGCCCTTGATATACCTGTAGAATTTCATCTGATTCTCTTTTACCTTATTGCCAAATCTGTCTCATGTCCTCTTTTTCCCCTTTTAGAGAAGCAGCTTCTTCCTTACAACCATCAGACTATTGAACACTACACCCTCCAAATAGGCTCTGAACAATATAGACATTATTTTTGACTTTGCACTACTATTGCCTACTTATTTGTCTGTTTTTATATGTTTCAACGCTGTATCTCTAAACTAAACTAAACCCCATATACTCACACTATCCTACACACGAGGAACAATCTATAATTAACAGAAGCCACTCTTGGAGTGTGAGAGGAAAAATCGGAGCAACTGGAGAAAACCCACACAGACGCAGGGAGAACGTACAAACTCTGTACAGACAGGACCCGTAGTCTGTATGAAATCCTGGTCTCTGGCGCCTTAAGGCAGCAACTCTACCGCTGTGGCACTGTGTCTCCTCTATTAGGACCTTTTGTTGTTTCCACTTGCATTCATTGCATATAAGCAATAAGCCTCACATAGGGTACAGTCCTTAACATGATTGATCTCGGTCTCTACTTCATAGCTGGGACCATTGCAGACACGTTGCGTTTACCGTCATACGCACAATATCATATCATATCATATATCTACAGCCGGAAACAGGCCTTTTCGGCCCTCCAAGTCCGTGCCGCCCAGTGATCCCCATACATTAACACTATCCTACACCCACTAGGGACAATTTTTACATTTACCCAGCCAATTAACCTACATACCTGTACGTCTTTGGAGTATGTACGTCTTCACAAGTATGGTGAAGTACAGGTCCAATGAAAATCTTGCTTGCAGCAACGGCATCACCAGCACACAGACTCAGCCAAACATACAAAAATCATATTATTTATAAATATTACATGAAATGACACATATTTAGTAAATTGTTGGTGTTGTAAGGAAGCAAAATGGGCTCAGTGCTGATGGTTTATTTGCACCTTTTTCTGACCTTCTTTCACCAGAATGCTTTTTTTTTCTTTCATTTTTGATGAAAGGGAATTAAAACTGAGATCAAGTCAGAGAGAATTCTTTCTTTTTAACTTTCTGCACATCGACTGCACATGGTTCTAAATGAATATTTTGCTTCTGCTTTTATTTAAATATTAATGTTATGTTGGTGAAGTTGTTTAAGCATCTCCTGAAGTCTCTGGAAGTCTCCCTGTAACAAAGCAACCTGCACCCCATTCAATAGGGGTCCATCAGCACAAAGCCAAGATCCATACTGGAGCATAAAGATATTGCTTCCCCATTATCAATGACCATTACAGTAAACCCTTGTTTTAACAGACCTCTTTAGAATGGAACAAAATGCTGGCGTAATTCAATGAGACAGGGAACATCTCTGAAGAGAAGAAATGGTGACGATTCGGGTCAAGACCCTTCTTCAGACTCTAGAATAGATTTTGGTTATAGCGGACAGACAGACCAACTGATCTTCACTGCCTCATTGGCCACTTCGAGGCCCCCCCCCCCTAAGGATGCCACTCCTGCCCACACAGCTTCTTCGGCAGCTACCAGGCCTCACCTGCCGGCATCGCCGCCACCGCCAAACCTAACCGCCCGCGGTCCGCGATCATGACTCCGCCAACACTTGCCTCAACTCACCTGAATTGGGCCATTTCCAGACCGAGAGTCTGAAGAAGGGTCTCGACTCGAAAGGTCACCTATCCATGTTCTCCAGAGATGTTGCCTGACCCGCTGAGTTACTCCAGCATTTTGTGTACTTTTGCGTACTACCCAGCAACTGCAGTTGTTTGCTTCTACTACTTACACATCCATAATCCCTTTTTTGGTGAGAGCAGGCAATCAGTAATAATGGACACCACTTGCCCCAACCCCCAACGAGGGTTTACTGTTTTTTAATATTTATATTTATATGCTTGCGCTGCCCCATTCTCATCACAACATCCGGATCAGCTGGGCCGCAGTGACAAAAAACAAATCAAAATGACTGCTTGGTCTTCATAGAATCGCGGAGTGCTTACATATTCTGATAGGCAGCACCAAGTGTGCAATGAGACAGCTAATTAATCTCACTTTTTGGTTCACATCACTATTCTTTTCTTCACTTTTAACAAATTGTAGATGCTGCAGCAGAAATTAATGGCACAAGTTTAGCATTTTAATCATCCTCAATACAAAGGCTGTTTGTCAAATTCACCAGCAGTTTTGTTTTGTCATGAATTCGCAAGTTCTTGTTCTCTTTTGCTGATGGTGAACACAATGTATCAGTATTTATCTTTTTAATCTGCTATCAAGCCAAACTTTATCTTTGTGGCTGTCTCTACATTACATTTTCTACACTATACTCTTAAGTGAATTTATATTAGAGGTTCACTATTGTTAAACATGGATCCATGTAATTTAGATAACCAGAACTGTACATAATTTAATGAGGAGTAATAGACTCCCAGGATAAGCAGGTGAATCAACCCAATTCTATGAAATATAATTATTTGGAATGGAAAGCCTCTTTCAAAACAAAGTTAACTCAAATGCTCTACCTGTAAATCATTTAAGATTTTAATTTGTCCCCTTGAGACCCAGACAAAAGGGGTTTTGACCTGAAACGTCACATAGAGTCAAAGAATGATACAGTTTGGAAACAGGCCCTTCGGCCCAACTTGGCCACACCGGCCAAAAATGGCCCAGCCGCACTAGTCCAACCGCCCTGCGTTTGGTCCATATCCTTCCAACCCTTTCCTATCCATGTTCCTGTCTAACTGTTTCTTAAATGTTGGGATTTTCCCTGCCTCAACTACCTCCTCTGGCAGCTTGTTCCGTACCCACACCATACTGTGAAAAAGTTACCCTTCAGATTCCTATTAAGTCTTTTCGCCTTCACCTTAAACCTATGTCCTCTGGTCCTCGATTTACCTACTCTGGGCAAGAGACTCTGTGCATCCACCTGATCTATTCATCTCATCTATTCCTTTCCTCCAGAATGCTGCCTGACCCAATTAGTTACTCCAGCTTTGTGTGTCTAAGATTCTATACAAGTTCAGCATTGCCATTTTGTACTCGCATCGAATAATCCTGGCACAAACTAAAATTTCAGTTGTCTATTTTATAGCTTTATCTATGGAGTTGTCCAACTTATCTGTTGAACAAGAACTCTTTGCTCTTTCACACTATTTCAAATCTTATCACGTGAGATGCATTTCCTTTTCCTGATCTCATTTCAAAGTTGCATTGTTTCCTGTTTCTCCTCATTTAAGTGAAATTAGTACATATCTGTCTGTACTTACATCTTTAAAATGTTGCTCAAAACCTACTTTTTCCCCATCACTGCAGACCTGCTTGGAATATTTTAGAATCCTTAAAGACACTACAGAAATTCCTTCTCTCCTGAGATGCTGCCTGGCCTGCTGAGTATTTTGTGAATAAATACCTTCGATTTGTACCGGCATCTGCAGTTATTTTCTTACACTCCAGAAATTGAGGTAAACAGATGGATGGTGGTGCAGTGGTAGAGTTGTTGTCTTACAGCGTCAGAGACCTGGGTTCGATCCTGACTACAGGTACTGTCTGTGCAGAGTTTGTACATTCTCCGTGACCTGCATGAGTTCTCTCCGAGAGCTGCAGTTTCCACCCACACTGCAAAAGACGTACAGGTTTGTAAGCTCATTGGCTTGGTAAAATTTTAAATTGTCCCTAGTGTGTGTAGGATAGTGTTGGTGTGCGGGGATCGTTCGTCGGCTCAGACTCTGTGGGCCGAAGGACCTGTTTCTGCACCGTATCTCTAACTGAACTAAACCGGGGTTCAATCCCAACTATGGGTATTGGCTGTGGCACTTTCTTCCTGAGACCATGGGGGTTTTCTCCAGGCATTCCGTTTCCCCCCTACATTCTAAAGATATACGGGTTTGTAGGTTAATTGGCCTCTGTAAATTGTTCCCAGTGTGTAGGATAGAACTAGTTAGTGTACAGGTGATTGCTAGTTGGCACAGAGTCTATGGGCCTAAGGGCCAGTTTCCACGCTGTATCTCTAAACTAAAACAACAGATGTTGCTTTTTTTTAAATCGTAGCCATTCAATTTTGATATCAGTAGATAGTAGTTTTGCTTCAATTTCCAAGCCAATATTTTTTCTCTACCAAATACTTTTACAATATAAAAATTACTTGTGAAATTTCATCCATGTAACATTTGGCATGGATTTCCACTGTTACTTATAGAAGTGGGACAATAATTTCAGTTTTCATAATTTTTTGAACACATTATTTTCTTAGCACAAATTCAATAGACAATAGACAATAGATACAGGAGTAGGCCATTCGGCCCTTTGAGCCATTCAATGTGATCATTGCTGATCATCCACAATCAGTACCCCGTTCCTGCCTTCTCCCCATACCCCCTGACTCCGCTATCATCAAGAGCTCTATCTAACTCTCTCTTGAAAGCATCCAGAGAATTGGCCTCCACTGCCTTCTGAGGCAGAGAATTCCACAGATTTACAACTCTGAGTGAAAAGGTTTTTCCTCATCTCCGTTCTAAATGGCCTACTCCTTATTCCACCACACCCAAGGCTTCCCGAGTGAAATTTCTAGGCAAGGTCTGGGCAGGAGGAAATTTCTAGGCAAGGTCTGGGCAGGAGGAAATTTCTGACAGGAATTATGCCTCCTAATTCAGTGGCTGAGATTCAAACTGCATGCTGCTCATGACAGCAAACAAAATTAATTTTAGCAGTACCAGATAATTAAAGTAATGAAGTCTAGATGTCAGCAGTCTAAAATACATTTGCACAGATTAATCAGTTTGCATTGTGATGGTTGTTAGTTTCATTCAAATGAAATCAATGATTGATTTGAATGGGTGGTTTTCTGACACTTAGATTTTACTGATTGGGACCAGTTTATTGCGTGAAAGGAATTCTTCCTGGGGTTTTTTTGCATTCAGTAATGATTTAAGTCAATCATAATTCTGCACTTACACAAATGCAATTTTAGCGATTTGCCTGTGATATTACAATCACATTGTTTTCTATTGCAAAACCGGATGGGTTATGTGCTTCATGCAACAAAAGTGTTTACCTACGAAGATTTTGTGGTACACTATTATGCGAGTTTGAGGATACACAGTTTATTTCACAGAGAGAATAATATCATGGTCATTGCTGTTTGCAAGTGTGTTTCCAAATATAAATGCAAAGGAAAATTATGCAAAACATATATTATCAAATACTAATAACATTTAACAGCCGAGGCTCTACAAGCTGCTGGCCAGGTCGCATTTGCAGTAATGTGAGCAAATTTGGGCCCCATATCCGAGGAAGGATGTGCTGGCTCTGGAGAGGGTCCAGAGGAGGTTTACAAGAATGATTCCAGGAATGAGTGGGTTAGCATATGATGATGAGCATTTAACAGCACTGGGCCTGTACTCGCTGGAGTTTAAAAGGTCGACGGGGGACCTCATTGAAACTTACAGAATAATGAACGGCGTAGATAGAGTGGATGTGGAAAGGATGTTTCCACTGGTGGGAGAGTCTAGGACCACAGGCCTCAGAATTAAAGGGCTCTCTTTTAGAAAGGAGGTGAGGAGGAACTTCTTTAGTCAGTGGGCCTGTGGAGGCCAAGTCAGTGTATATTTTTTTTAAACAGAAATAGACAAATTCTTGATTAGAATAAGTGTGAAGGGTTATTGGGAGAAGGCAGGAAAATGGGATTAGAAGGCAGAGATCAGCCATGATTGAATGGCGGAGTAGACTCGATGGGCCGAATTCTACTCCGATAACGTGAACATGCAACAGGTCAATTATCCTCTGGTTTATTTGGGGCTTCTTATGATCAAACCAGTTAATACAAAAGAGAAATTTAAAGAGTGCAGAGAAGATATGTTAGCATGTTGCCAGGACTCAAGGGCTTTAGCTGGAAGAAGAGGTTGGGCAGGCTAGGACTTTACTCTTTGGATCACAAGACACTGAAGGGTGATCTTATAGATTTGAATAAAATCATGAGGGGCATAGATGGGGTGAACACACATTGTCTATTTTACAGGGCAGTGGAATCAAGTTCTATCGGCTTTTTTTCAGTTTATTCAGTTTATTTTTTTCAGTTTAGAGATACAGCGTGGAAACACGCCCTTTGGCCCACCGGGTCCACGCCGACCTGCGATCCCCGCATATTAGCACTATCCTACACACACTAGGGACAATTTTTTTAAACATTTACCAAGCTAATTAACCTACAAACCTTTGCAACAAGGCTTCTGCTGTAGGTAATCCATTTAATTACGGTTCCCAATCAAGATTTAAATGGCTTGGACCAATTTTATCCATAAACCTCTGTTGGAACATGACGTCCGAAGCTGACAGAATGAATCATTAATGCATTTTCCCAACAAACAAATGGTAAATAACTTCTTTGAAATTAAGAAATGTACTTATCTTTGAAATGCTCACGGAACTGGGTTTCTGTGAATCCCTCTGCAATTGGATCCTCGACTTCCTCATCCACAGACCACAGTCTGTTCGAATTGGCGCATTAACAATCAGTACGGGAGCACCTCAAGGCTGCGTGCTCAGCCCCCTGCTCTACTCACTCTATACTCACGACTGTGTAGCTGGACACAGTGCGAACTCTATCTTCAAGTTTGCCGACGACACCACCATTGTTGGACAAATTACAGATGGTGATGTGTCAGAGTATAGAAGTGAGATCGACCGATTGACAAAATGGTGCCAGCACAACAACCTGACTCTCAATACCAGTAAAACCAATGAACTGCTTGTGGACTTTGGAAGAGGAAGGATGAGGACCCACAATCCTGTTTATATCAACGAGACGATGGTGGAGAGAGTCAAAAACTTCAAATTCCTGGGCGAGCATATTTCCGAAGATCTTTCCTGGACCCAGGACAATGATGCAATTATAAATAAAGCACATCAACGCCTCTACTTCCTGAGAAGATTAAGGAGATTTGGTATGTCAAAGAGGATTCTCTTGAACTTCTACAAGTGTACAGTAGAGAGCATATTGATTGGTTGCATCACAGCCTGATTCGGCAAATTGAATGATCAGGAGCGGAAAAGACTGCAAAAAGTTGTGAACACTGCCCAGTCCATCACCGGCTCTGACCTCCCCACCATCAAAGGGATTTGTCGGAGTCGCTGCCTCAAAAGGGCAGCCAGCATCATCAGAGACCCTCACCACCCTGGCCACACACTCATTTAACCACTGCCACCGACCGGCAAGAAGGTACAGGAGCCTGAAAACTGTAACGTCCAGGTTCAGGAACAGCTTCTTCCCGACAGCCAACAGGCTATTATAAATTGCTTTGTGCCATGTAATTTGTGGACAGAGGTACAAGTCACCTAGCAGGGAAGACGGTAGAACAGCAATGGCAGGTATTCCTGGGAATAATGCAGAGGTTGCAGGATCAATTTATCCCAAAGAGGCAGAAAGACTCTAAGGGGAGTAAGAGACACCTGAGGCTAACAAGGGAAGTCAAGGACAGCATAAAAATTAAGGAGAGGAAGTATAACATAGCAAAGAAGAGTGGGAAGACAGAGGATTGGGACTCTTTTAAAGAGCAACAAAAGTTAACTAAAAAGGCAATACGGGGAGAAAAGATGAGGTACGAGGGTAAACTAGCCAATAATATAAAGGAGGATAGCAAAAGTTTTTTTAGGTACGTGAAGAGGAAAAAAATAGTCAAGGCAAATGTGGGTCCCTTGAAGACAGAAGCAGGGGAATTTGTTATGGGGAACAAAGAAATGGCAGACGAGTTAAACCGTTACTTTGGATCTGTCTTCACTGAGGAAGATACACACAATCTCCCAAATGTTCTAGGGACCGGAGAACCTAGGGTGATGGAGGAACTGAAGGAAATCCACATTAGGCAGGAAATGGTTTTGGGTAGACTGATGGGACTGAAGGCTGATAAATCCCCAGGGCCTGATGGTCTGCATCCCAGGGTACTTAAGGAGGTGGCTCTAGAAATAGTGGAAGCATTGGAGATCATTTTTCAATGTTCTATAGATTCAGGATCAGTTCCTGTGGATTGGAGGATAGCAAATGTTATCCCACTTTTTAAGAAAGGAGGAAGAGA
The DNA here is from genome assembly GCF_053455715.1 of Rhinoraja longicauda. Lineage (NCBI taxonomy): Eukaryota > Metazoa > Chordata > Chondrichthyes > Rajiformes > Arhynchobatidae > Rhinoraja > Rhinoraja longicauda. The sequence goes on from NC_135958.1 coordinate 33,030,920, forward strand.
GAAAACGGGTAATTATAGACCAGTTAGTCTGACATCAGTGGTGGGGAAGATGCTGGAGTCAATTATAAAAGACGAAATTGCTGAGCATTTGGATAGCAGTAACAGGATCATTCCGAGTCAGCATGGATTTACGAAGGGGAAATCATGCTTGACAAATCTACTGGAATTTTTTGAGGATGTAACTAGGAAAATTGACAGGGGAGAGTCAGTGGATGTGGTGTACCTCGACTTTCAGAAAGCCTTCGACAAGGTCCCACATAGGAGATTAGTGGGCAAAATTAGAGCACATGGTATTGGGGGTAGGGTACTGACACGGATAGAAAATTGGTTGACAGACAGAAAGCAAAGAGTGGGGATAAATGGGTACCTTTCGGAATGGCAGGCAGTGACCAGTGGGGTACCGCAAGGTTCGGTGCTGGGACCCCAGCTATTTACGATATACATTAATGACTTAGATGAACGGATTAAAAGTACCATTAGCAAATTTGCAGATGATACTAAGCTGGGGGGTAGTGCGAATTGTGAGGAAGATGCAATAAGGCTGCAGGGTGACTTGGACAGGTTGTGTGAGTGGGCGGATACATGGCAGATGCAGTTTAATGTAGATAAGTGTGAGGTTATTCACTTTGGAAGTAAGAATAGAAAGGCAGATTATTATCTGAATGGTGTCAAGTTAGGAAGAGGGGATGTTCAACGAGATCTGGGTGTCCTAGTGCATCAGTCACTGAAAGGAAGCATGCAGGTACAGCAGGCAGTGAAGAAAGCCAATGGAATGTTGGCCTTCATAACAAGAGGGGTTGAGTATAGGAGCAAAGAGGTCCTTCTACAGTTGTACCGGGCCCTGGTGAGACTGCACCTGGAGTACTGTGTGCAGTTTTGGTCTCCAAATTTGAGGAAAGATATTCTTGCTATTGAGGGCGTGCAGCGTAGGTTCACTAGGTTAATTCCCGGAATGGCGGGACTGTCGTATGTTGAAATGTTGAAAAGCTGGAGCAATTAGGCTTGTATACACTGGAATTTAGAAGGATGAGGGGGGATCTTATTGAAACATATAAGATAATTAGGGGATTGGACACATTAGAGGCAGGAAACATGTTCTCAATGTTGGGGGAGTCCAGAACAAGGGGCCACAGTTTAAGAATAAGGGGTAGGCCATTTAGAACGGAGATGAGGAAGAACTTTTTCAGTCAGAGAGTGATGAAGGTGTGGAATTCTCTGCCTCAGAAGGCAGTGGAGGCCAGTTCGTTGGATGCTTTCAAGAGAGAGCTGGATAGAGCTCTTAAGGATAGTATGAGGGGGTATGGGGAGAAGGCAGGAACGGGGTACTGATTGAGAGTGATCAGCCATGATCGCATTGAATGGCGGTGCTGGCTCGAAGGGCTGAATGGCCTACTCCTGCACCTATTGTCTATTGTCTATTGTCTATAATACTTTTTCCAAGTAACCATTTGTTATTTGCAAGAACAGGCAGTGAGAGTCAGTAAGTTGCTTAACTGAAAGTTCAATCGTGGTCTGGAAATTAAATTGTGCAGCATTTGTTTTTCCGGATGCTGAAGGGGACAGAAGAATATTTTTTTAAATTGAAACATGAGAAACTGCAGATGCTGGCATCTTTAATAAATACAAAGTGCTGGAGAACTCAGGGGGTCAGGCAGCATCAGTGGAGGGAATTGATAGATAATGTCTCGGGTCAGGGCTGTTTTTCAGGCTGATTGAAGTAGCGGGGGGAGAAAGTGGAAAAAGAGGCGGTGGTTAAACAAAGACTGGTGAGTGATAGGTGGATACAGGTGAGCGAGGAATGGTTGGCAGATGAGTGGAGAAAGTGGCAAAGACTGAAGATGAAAAGGAGGCAAAAGGGTATCGGACAAGGAGAGGAGTGCAATATAAAGATCGGAAGGATATGGGGGAAGGGGATAGGAGGGAAAGAAGGGGGATAAACTGGAGAAATGATGGAAGTACCTGGATCACAGGTGAAATGGGAAAATGAAAGGGGTTTGGGGGATATTACGTGAAACTGATTATGGGAGCATTGAATTACATGATATAATGCGGGGTGTATTTATGGCTGTCTGGTAGTGAACATTTGTCTCATCACTTTGAGGTTTATTATTCTTTCAACACTGATTTTGCTCCATCCCCCCTATCCAGCCCCCACCTCCCCCCCACACACGCAATGTACCTCATTTTCTGCTTATCGATGTCCAAAGCAACTTTCAAATGGTTCTCTTTACAGTTCCTGATCAAGATCACATTAGAAGCAACTCAACACATGCAATACTAATAGTGTTCCCCAATTCATCAATCGCGTTATATCCAATTCACATTGACAAGGAAAGTCGAGGACAGTTTTACACTAAAAGAGAAGGCATATAACATAGCAAAGATTAGTGGGAAGCCAGAGGATTGGGAAGCTTTTACAAGAACAATAGAAGGTAACTGAAAAGGCTATACGGGGAGAAAAGATGAAATACGAAGGTAAGCTAGTCGATAATATAAAAGAGGATAGCAATAGTTTCTTCAGTTATATAAAGAGTAAGAAAGAGGCAACAGTGGAAGTTGGACCACTGGAGAATGATGCAGGAGAAGTGAGAATGGGGAAAACAAAATGGCAGAGGAGTTGAATAACCTTTTTGCATCAGTCTTCACCCCAGCAACGTGCCTGAAATTCAAGAGAGTCAGGGGTTGGAAGTTAGTGGAGTGGCTATTACTGGGGAGAAGGTGCTTGGGAAGCTGAAAGGGCTGAAGGTGGATAGGTCTCCTGGACCAGATGGACTGCACCCTGGGGTTCTGAAAGAGGTGGCTTTAGAGATTGTGGAGGCATTGACAATGATATTTCAAGACAAAAGAGAGTCAGTAGACATTGTTTACTCAGATTTTCAGAAGGACTTTGATAAGTTGCCACACGTGAGGCTGCTCAGGATGATGAGAGCCCATGATATCAAAGGGCAGATACTATCATGGATAGCAGGTTGGCTGGAGGGCAGAAGACAAAGAGTGGCAATAAAGGGGGCTTTTCCTGGTTGGCTGCCAGTGACTAGCAGAGTTCCGCAGGGGTCGGTGCTGGGGCCGCTACTCTTCACGTTGTATATTCATGATTTGGACAAAGGGATTGATGGCTTTGTGGCCAATAGGTGGAAGGGCAGATAGTGTAGAGAAAGCAGGGACGCTGCAGAAGGACTTGGACAGGTTGGGACAGTGGGCAGATGGAATATAGTGTTGCAAAGTGTGGAGTCATGCATTTTGGTGGTAGGAATAAAGTCATAGACTATTTTCTAAATCAGGAGAGAATCCAGAAATCGGAGAGACCCAAAGGGACTTGGGAGTGCTGGTGCAGGATTCCCAGAAAGTTAATCTGCAAGTCGAATCGATAGTAAAGAAAGCAAACTCAATGCTAGCATTTATTTCAAGAGGGCTTGCATTCAAAAACAGGGATATAATGCTGAGACGCCTTCAGGTCTGGTAAGGCCGCATTTGGAATATTAAGAGTAATTTTGGGCACCATATCTGAGAAAGGATGTGCTGGCTCTGGAGAGGCTCCAGAGGAGGTTTACAAGAATGATCCCACGAATGTGTAGGTTAACCTATGCTGTTTGTCAACACTGGGCCTGTACTCGCTGGAGTTTAGAAGAATGAATGGGGACCTCATTGAAATATACAGAATAGTGAAAGGTTTGGATAGAGTGGATGTGGAGAGGATGTTTCCACTAGTGGGAAAATCTAGGATTATAGGTAATCACCTCAGAATTAAAGGACGTTCTTTTAGGAAGGAGATGAGGAGAAATTTATTTAGTCAGAGGGTGATGAATGTGGAATTCTTTGCCACAGGAGGCTGTGGAGGTCAAGTCAGTGGATATTTTTAAGGCAGAGAGAGATAGATTTTTGATTAGTACAGGTGTCTGAGGTTATGGGGAGAAGGCAGGAGAGTGGGGTTGGGAGGGAGAGATAGATCAGCCATGATTGAATGGCAGAGTAGACTTGATGGACCGAATGGCCTAATTCGACTACTCGCACTGATGACCTTATGAAACAGGCTATATAAAAGAATTTACAATATTTTTCTTGTCCTATCCCATAGCAGGAATGTAGAGCAGACATTCACAGCTTGTGATTGAGCATATTTCACCAATAGCATTCTATCGTTTCCACAGCGCCAGAAATAGAACCTAAAATCTCAGTTTGAATCTTTTCCGAGTGAAGAGATTTCCAAATGTGGTATCGTCATGAAATGTAAAGCAACTGTCAAGTGAATCAGAGACTGTGGCATTAACATCACTTGTGCCAAGAAGGTATGAAAGCAAAACAGAAGTAATATTATAATTGGTCTACAGTGAACCAAAGTTTGTGAAGGGGAATCAATCAAATCAGTTTGGCTGTTGATGGTGTGCCATACAACCCAATTTCACTTTATCTTTATCAATTTTAAAACATGCCAACTATATCAGAAAATCACTTGGGTAGTTTCTGACAGGAACTAAAATTTATATGGAAAATGCATTGTGATTAAGCCAAGTTGCACTAATCGCTTCTCACCGTCTCCACAGCAGCAGAAATAAAATCTAAAATCTCAGCATTCTGTTCTCATTCCTTAAGTTTGAAATAAATGTTCATTTGTTCTCAATTTTTGGAAGACCCAAGTCTTCCATTGACTGGCCAGCTACTCAAACTCACCTGTCACCTGCCATTGAAGCCCTCCCACACAGACCAGGTCACCATGGGAAATCTTTCTACCAGAAGCCACCTACCAGCACCAAACATTTCCAACGAAAAGTGGCAGGGCCCAGCCCCAGAATATCTATAGACAAACACAAGATGTTGGAGCAACTCAGCGGATCAGGCAGCAGCTCTGGAGAACATTGATGGGCGACGTCTTGGGTTGGGAAGAAGGGTCTCACTGCCTGATCCACTGAGTTACTCCAGCACTTGGTGTCTATCTTTGGTATAAACAACATCTGCAGTTCTTTGTTCCTCCAGAATAGCATTGACAGCCCTGGCATTAGGATCACTGACCATCAATAAGACTGAACATCCATGAAGGTTCCTCACAATCGAACCCATTCAAAACTCATTAAGACAACCCAAGAACTATTAAAAAATACTGTTACTTTAAATTAAAAGACAAATATTTAAAACCCTTAAAAATACCAGGAAACAATTAAATGTATTTAAATTAACCCAATTATTTATTTCTTTAAAGAAGGCAATTGCTTAAAATGTGTAGTTCTATCACAGATGTTTCTTCCAATTGAAATGGATGGACTCATTAGACTGGAGCCGCACATAGAACCCCCAATCTAAGTTCTGGGAACTCAATGTTTGTGCTTTCCCCATGCATAACTGCCCGGAGATGAGCAATGCAGAATTTTACTTTTTCTTTCTTCACTCAGGAGTCCCATATTTCTGTCTGTTGACTGGATAAAAACATGCTGTTCTGAACAAGGCGATCCGGGCAAATTAATAGTGTTTTTGTCTTGTACTCTTCTGGATATTGATTTAGCATTTTCTAAACTTTGTCAAAACAATGTGAAATGTAGAGCAGACACTTCCACTGCACATTCATCGGATCACCAGTCCTCCCACGTCCCAACATCCTGTCATTCGTTTTAACGGACAGGCACAATTGCAAACGAGGTTAGCAAATGCACAACAAAGACCCTTAGTCAGCGTAATCAACATGACCATGCATTAGTAGTGCAAGATGCGGAGAACAGGGCTGACAACCACAAATCATCACACAAGAAGGATCTGAGCAAGAGCCTGAGGCGTGATATTTGGTGTTAAATCGATATGCCAGGAGCTACAAAGCAATGATTTAAAATTATGACTGTAATCAAAGTGTAGGAGCCATTTATGTTTAGACTAGCTACTGTCAGTATATTATATTATTTTGTCTAGATATATCTTGCGGTATTATTTTGGACGCTTGGGGGTTGTCGTTAGATGAATATATATGTGGGTTTAAAGGACTGGGAGGAGCCAGAGCAAGGTGGTATATCTGTGGATACAAGGACTGGGAGGGGTTAGATGCAGGGAGGGAGAGGAGTAAACACTTTTTACCAGACCTGCGAGGAGAGCTGTAAATAGTTGGGGCAACAGAGCAGCCAGCTACGGCCTGTATGCAAAATAAGTACAGCCTGGTATGTTCATCTCTTTGTTTGTGTAACTACTTCAATAAACAACTAACTGAACTGGAAAAACAACTGGAAGATCTCTCTGTTGGGGCTTGCGTTAAGATCACTCCGACTTCCTGTAGAGTAATGGCAATTGGAAAAGAGTTTACTGGAAAAGACTGAAAGTTGCCATTATACAAAGGATTGAATGTATAATGTTTGTGACTAAAATGTTGGTAATTAGATTATAAATGACTGAAGTATGCAATTTAAAAAGCTGTTGCTTTCCAGGTACATGATAGGACTGATCTCACAAATGGATAGTGCCATTAGGGTGTCTTCACTGCTAACTGTATGCATCAGGAAATCAGTCCTTTCCATGTTCAGTAACGCAACATTGCAGGGTGTATGCATGGCTGACAGATATTGAACACCCGCAGAATCACCATATTTGAACAAAGGAAGTGAGTTGTATTTTTATAGCACCCTTCACAACTTTATAGTATCCAAACAATTTGCAACCTCTTTCGAAATACAGTCATTGTTATTACACAAGAACATAACCAATCATGGTCGCCAGACATTCAAAACGTTCCAATGCAGATTTTAAGCAAAATTAAGCAATTTAAATTGATAAACAGTGACTGTTAAAGTAGCACAATTAGGATAAGAACATAAATTGTAGGACCACTCTTAGACTTCATGGCTCCTCAAGCCTGCTCTGTCATTCAATAACCACATGGCGGATTTGATCTTGGCCTCAGCTCCACCTTCCTATCTATTCCCTGAAGCCACCATTAACCATACTATCCACTTAACCTGATCTACTTATGTTAATCAACTTAACCATAAGATCTTTGAAAACCTAAAGTAGTAGAGGTCCAAGGAAACAGAGTGAGATAACATGTGATCTCACTGAAAAGCAGAACAGATTCAAAGGAATAGAACACTCACATGTCTCTAAGGTTATCCGAAAACTAATCACATTTCATAGGAAAGATATTGGAAACAAAATTAATGTGCAGTTGGACAGGCAGGGATTAAACAAAGATGGTCAGCATGGTTTTAGGGGTGATGCTGTCTGACAAATTCCAATGCATTTCTCAAAGTATAAAAATATATTAAGGAGGGCTGTGCATGTTAATATAGTCTATAATGGACTCCAGTGAGGCCTTTGACAAGGTCCCACATGGGAGACAGGTTTGAACAGTTGGAGTCCATGGGATCCAAGACAAGTTGTAACATTGGATTCAAAATTGGCTTGATCATTTGGGCCATTGTGTGATGGTGCTTGGTCAGAAGACTGTGACCAGAGGTCTACCATGGGGATCAGTACAGATACTGTGTATGTGTATTATGTGGGGTGGCACGGTGATACAGCGGTAGATTTGCTGCCTTAGAGCTGGAGACCCGGGTTCAATCCTGACTACAGGTGATGTCTGTACAGAGTTTGTACATTCTCTACGTGACCTAGGTGGGTTTTCTCTGAGATCTTCCGTTTCCTCCCACACTCCAAAGACGCACAGGTTTCTAGGTTAATTGACTTGGTATAAATGTAAATTGTCCCAAACCATGTTAAGTGCCTTTATTTAATCCCTGCCTGTTCAATATCATCTTCTACAAAAAAATTTGGTAAAATAAACAAGCAATTGGAAGTATTTGAACAAGCAATTTTTTTTTCTAGAAACTAAATGGTTTTCTGTGTTCCTAATGTGATATTGATATGAATACAGAGAGCAAATAATCAAAAATAAACAGCCAGATCCTTGGTTCTACTAGTCCCAGAAAATAGAAAGCAATTTTCACCTTTACCTCTGGCACTCCAACGACGTACAGATTTGTAGGTTAATAGGCTTGGTATAAATGTAAATTGTCCCTAGTGTGTGTGGAACGTGCTAGTGGACGGGTGATCGTTGGTTGGCAGGGACTCGGTGGGCCAAAGGGCCTGTTTCTGCGCTGTATCTCAAAAATAAAATAAACTTATCACCTACTTCAAATAGCCCCTGCTGTCCCTCCCTCTCCATCCCCTCCCCAGTTCTCCCACCAGTATTACTGTCTCCGACTACATTCTATCTTCGTCACGCCCACTCCCCTGACATCAGTCTGAGGGGCCTCGACCCGAAACGTCACCCATTCCTTCTCTCCAGAGATGCTGCCAGTCCCGCTGAGTTACTCCAGCATTTTGTGTCAACAAACTTATCAACTATCTGTTGTCAAACCTCCCCAATCTCCATCCCACTAACCTTAAAGAAAATAGTTACCATGCTTGCAGCAGTTGGGTGATTTACTACCCGAGCTGTGAAGGAGAAAATTCCCACTCCCTCCCATCCCCACCCATAGTCTTGGCACCAAAATATAATGAAGCCATGTAACTCCTAACCATAATCTTGAATTATGAAGCAATCTTGATCTGTTGAAAGCTCTGTCCTAACTTATGCTTCACATTAATCTGCTCCTCTTCCTTCAGCTTGCTTCTAGGTTTGCCTGATAATTAATATATTGCAAAACTATGAAATATAGTGGGAATATTTTTTGTTCATGTTGCAGCATTATGAAGTGTAAGACACAAAGTCATTTATTTGATAAATATATAGTCCCATGACTGAATGGAAAAGCGTTTACTGCCTTTCCTAAATGACATTCTTCAGTTTAAATTACTACACAGTACATCACTACTGGCATGGCCTTTGAGGTTCCATATTGCTTCTTGTTCTATCTCCAGGCATATGGATTGGGAAAATTCAATACATTCGGAGTGGTAGGATCACAGACTCAACACAGTGAAGCCTACAAAGTTTCACTGGTCACGTTTAATTGGTTGGTGATTTTCTTTACAGAAAAGCACAAATACAGATAAACAATGACATCAAAAATGCATTTCCAAAACCTTGCTTTACTGCATGTGAAAGGGCAAACATTAAAATAATCACCTTCATATACAGATCCAGAGGATTCTGGCTTGAAGCTTAATAAAGTTTAGTTACATCCAAAAGATAAATACCTATAAAGTAATCTGGACTTTTGACAAAGTTTACAGCATTAATGATTAGTTCACCATCATAATTAATCTCATCAAATAATTTTACCTGCCTGTATTTAATGTAGAACTAGGAGTGGACCAACTCAGAACTTTGCAATTTGACTTTGGGTGAGTTGTATTTAAATCACCTTTTCCTTCAAAACTCAATTTAACAATGGTTCTTTGTTTTTGATATTCCCAGTAACTAATCAGTTCTGGTCACCCTGTTACAGGAAGGAAATGGAGGCTTTGGAAAGGGTGAAGAGGTGGTTTACCTGAATGATGCCTGGATTTGAGGGCTTTAGATACAGGGAGAGGTTAAGCAGACTTGGATTGTTTTCTTTGGAGCTCCCAAGTTTGCAGGGAGACCTGGTGGAGGTATAGAATTCTAAGAGGCATAGATAGGGTAGAGAGTCAGAACCTCTTTAGAAGAATATCAGATACTATAGGGCATAGCTTTAAGGTGAAAGGGGCAAAGTTTCAAGGAGATGTGCAGGCCAAGTTGTTATTTTTTTTACACACACACAGAGGGTGTTGAGTGTCTGGAAAGCGTTGCCAGAGACAATTGTGCAGGTAGATACATTAGTGATTTCATGAAACTGCTAACGAAAGGGAAAATAGAATATGAAAGTAAACTGTTGAGAAACATAAGGAGAAACGGAAATGTCGAGAGCAAGGATAGAATATGATGTCACAAATACAAGGTCATCCACTTCAGTGCACAAAGCAGAAAAGTAGAGTATCTTTTTTAAATGGTGACAGGTTGAAAAAAGTTGATGTTCAAAGGGACCGAACTGGCATTGTCCATAAATAACTGAAAGCTAATGTACAGGTGCAACAAGCAATTAGAAAGGCAAATGGCAAGTTAGTCTGTGTTACGAGAGAATTTGTGTACAGGAGCAAAGATATTTTACTGCAGTTATACAGGGTCTTGATGAGACTGCACCTGGAGTGCTGTAAAAGAAAGTCAAAAATCAGTAGCAATTTGCTTTTCATAGAACATTGACTTCTCTAACTTCAAATAACCCTTGCTTTCCCTCTCTGTCCCCTCCCCTTCACAGTTCTGCCACCATTCTTACTGTCTCCGACTACATTTTTATCTTTGTCCCGCCCACTCCCCTGACATCAGTCTGAAAAAGGGTCTCGACCCGAAACGTCACCTGTTCCTTCTCTCCAGAGATGCTGCCTGTCCCGCTGAGTTACTCCAGTATTTTGGGTCTACCTTTGCTTTTTGTCGAAGGCGCCTCTGTGTGTTTTGAAGACTGAGATTCTAACATTACAAACAAATACATTGCACTGGCTCCAAAATGATCCGAGACATCTGAAAATGCAATCTTTCTTTGCTTAGGTTTTAAATAAACATTATAGACAATAGATGCAGGAGGAGGCCATTCGGCCCTTCGAGCCAGCATCACCATTCAATGTGATCATGGCTGATCATTCTCAATCAGTACCCCGTTCCTGCCTTCTCCCCATACCCACTGACTCAACTATCCTTAAGAGCTCTATCCAGCTCTCTCTTGAATGCATTCAGAGAATTGGCCTCCACTGCCTTCTGAGGCAGAGAATTCCACAGATTCACAACTCTCTGACTGAAAAAGTTTTTTCTCATATCAGTTCTAAATGGCCTACCCCTTATTCTTAAACTGTGGCCCCTTGTTCTGGACTCCCCCAACATTGGGAACATGTTTCCTGCCTCTAACGTGTCCAACCCCTTAATAATCTTATACTTTTCGATAAGATCTCCTCTCATCCTTCTAAATTCCAGTGTATACAAGCCTACAGTTGGGTACAGTTTCTCTTCAAGCACCCCACAACCAACCACATGATTGCAAACCATGCTTAAAAATACAAGCATGAGAATGTCTACAGACAATCAAAAAAAAAACTGCAGATGCTGGAAACACTCAGCGGGTCAGGCAGCATCTGATGAAGAATCCTGGTTCCTAGCCATTACGTGCTTCTCTTTTCACTGGTGCTGCCTCTCCTACGGAGTGCTTCCAGCATTTTCTGTTTTCATTGACATCTAAACTATTGTTTTCATTTTATAACTAAACAAGAAACAATTTAACAAGCCTGTGATGATTTTTCTCCTACGATATTCTAGCTAAGTATCCTCACCCCAACAAAAGGGCCTTACCTCGCCCCACAACGTGCAAGCTCTCCTCTTCAATAATTGAAGTTGCTCTATCATCAAATCTACAATATCAGTGATCGCTCCACAGTCTCATCTGCAAATCCTCAATGCCAAACTGACCCTCAGCCACAGCTTCCCCTTACAATCAGCATCTCGTCAAAAGCATCTGGTAGAGCACATTTATCAACCCAAAAGACTGTGCTCTTCCTATAATAAAGTCTTACACCTTGCTGTCAGTATTTTTGCATTGCCTGCCCACATGCAAAGGGAAAAAAGACTGAATTTATAGTTCACCTTCACATTTCTGTCAAAATATTGCAAAGCAGACAGTGATGTACTATTTTAAGTGCAGTCACCGTACGAAAAGGCAGCAGCCAACTTGCGCACAGTCAAGTTCCTGTTAACAACAATGTAATAATGACCTGATCATCTAATTTATTGATTGAGTGATGAATATGGGCCAAAACATTTAGATAGTTCTCCTGCTCTTCCACAATAATACTGCAATAGAATTGTTTTGGTCGACCAGAGAGATCAAAACCTTGTTTTATCATCTAATTTGAACAAAACACAGACTACAAATTTGCCATTGTGTAATTATAACCACCACCCCACTCCATCTCCACTCCCCTGCACAACTATTGATGCTGTGATGGTTCAGTTTTCTGTGTCACAGAAATTAAAACTGCACTTCACATGAAAACAGGAATTACGAACAGGAATCTATTTGCCTTCCTAGAAGGCTGCATAACTGCAGGTGCAGGGAAGATGATTGAGGTCACATTTCATTTTTGATTATATGACCTACATCTATGGTGCTGACGGACCCGATTATCTTTCCCCCGTTTTTCCTTTCCTTTCTTGTTAGATATATACCCAATAATTAAAGAGGTAAGAACAAGAAGAAAGCACAGAACAAATATGTTTTCATATTAAAAAAAGGTACTAAAAATTGCATTTTGAAGGCCTACTTGGGGCGATGGATAAAGGGAGACTGGGAGCAAGTTGAATGAAAACGATTGGGTTGTTTTTCTGGTGCAGACAACAAACAGAGCAGAGCCTGTTCCTTGGTGTATTCCATGCATGTTGAACCACAGGGAACAATACAAAATCAAGAACAGTCAACAAACCAAAGACTTGATTAATTCCAAACATACAGCAAACTTGTTTTGAGTTGCTGCCTTTTACTCCAAACCTCTAAATAGAAGAGAGTATTTTTTAAAATAAATAAACCATGAAATAAATCAGGAAGTACAAAGCACTTCAAAATAAAATTTCTCACCTCGCTCGTATGCCATCCCAAGCTCTACTAGCTCTTGTGCTTTTGATATTATTTGAGTACAACAAATATAGAGAGGCGGTTTCACAGCTCACAAAAAGCTTTGGGTGGGTGGGTCTGACCCAAATGATGAATAAAGGCTTTTTGTTTTTACAAACTTTCTTCTGAATGCCACACAGAACAAATCAGATATTTCCTTGGTGTCTATCACACTGTAAAATGGGGTGGGAGCCATGGGTCTGCGGACCTGGCGAAATTTGCAGCAAAGCGTCAACTACGGAACTCTGAAGCACCAATTGCCACTTTTGACCGTTGTAGTTGACATACAAAAGAAAGAAGACACTGTAAAATAATAAACTTGGTTGCAAGAAAATGTAATTGGCTACACCAACCATAAACAAATAGCCTTGAAGCTACTGAATAGCTGTAGTTAAATTTAACCCAGCAAATTGATAAAGACAAAAAAAAATACAGCCTAATCTCAAACAAGAGATACAATAAGATACAAGATAGTTTGAACCCCAGTCACTTTGGAGATGCAAGAGATTCACAAGGAATAATATACATTCACCCCTCATGTACATGCCATCCATTCAAGGCTCATCCCATTTCCCACCTCTTGATGCACGACCCTGTGAATAACACACATCAAATACTGAAAAGGCATCATTTGAGCATGGAGTTCTGTCTTCATGCCTTTCGGAGGTACCAGGCCCAGAGCCTCGCGGGCCGGAGTCTCACGGGGTCGGAGGTGGAGCCTCACGGGTCGGCGAAGCCCGCGGCCATCAGTACCTGGGTCAGCAGAGCCCACGGTAGGGGCCTGGATCAGCACCACTGAGGCGTCCACAGAGGACCCAGCAGCGTTAGTGGGGAGGTCGGTACAATTTCACTGTGACTTGTCACATGTGGGAATAAATGTATTCAATGCATTCAGGCTGTGTTTTCCAGTCCCCACTGCACTGTGATTTTTTTTTCCCTTCCGGATCCCCTTGAATCCTTTCAGCAATTACCTTAAATCCATGTAACCCCAATTATTAGTCCCTCACGCAAGGGAAGCCAGTCCTTGCTGTTCGCCTTAACCAAAAGTCTCATGAGGTCATAAAACCCCCTCCCCTCCCCTGCCGATTCAAAACATCACCTGTCCATTTTCTCCAGAGATGCCGCCTGACCCGCTGAGTTTCTCCAGCACTTTGCGTCTATCTTTGGTGTCATGTAGTAAACCAGCATCTACAGTTCCTCTTATTACATTTTGTTCACTGGATGTTTTTTTAGGAGTAAATTATAAAACTAGACACAAATTGTTCCGAAGCACTTCCTTAATTACAGTGAAGGAGAACACGGGGGGGGGGGGGGGGGGGGGACTGAAAATCATAAAATTGTGCTCTGTTATCAGCACGTTGTAATATTCATGTTCCTGAATATGGGTAATTAATACAAGGAAAGCTGCATTTTTATGTGTTTTGTAATTGTTCCAGCATTTACATGAGCTGGATTATGATGCACTTCTGTTAAAGGATAGCTACAATGATAGGAAGTAAAAACCGTTTGGTCTGGCTCCAGCAACAGATGCAAGAACGCAGCTTAAAAATGAGCACATTGCCCATCTCATGCAGTAAAGCTTTCAGGTTGTTAATTATATTGGGGAAAAAAGAGCAGGTATTGTTTAGAAGGCTATTCTGAGGGCAGGTGCAAATAAACTTGGTTTTGAATAATATAACACAAGCTTAACTGTGCTTCCCACCTGTTCCATCCTTGACCCAGGAGCATTTAGTACTGACACCATAAGCAATAAATTGGAAGGTATTCGATTGTCCATCATGAATGTCACAGCTTGCCTGAGACAAAATATGTATCATCTTCGTGCTGTTGTGCAATTACCTTGACAAGGCCACCATACTGCCAGACTCACAATGAGCAGTGACAAATAGATCATTGATCGGAGCTGGAATTATGGCTATTAAATCTCTTCAAACCGACCTTCATTGCATATTTTGTTTTGCACCTGTTTGCTGTGAAGTGAAATTTAGTCAAATGTTGATCCCAATTTATTAAAAATGAACTTGCATTTTCTTTTGGTTCCCGACACACAGATACGCTACCTGCTTCCAGAATGTGCTAGTTAAACTGCACATTCATATTAGCAATCTGTTAAATCAACAAGCACAGATGGAACAAGGACTCAGTTGAGTCTCTCCAGATTGAAGCTAGTAATTCAGCTGTGGGGATACCTACAATCAAAATCCAACAGCAGGGTCTGGTTCCAGACGTGGTATGGATTTAATTTTGTATACTTTAGCAATCCTTGGGTTGTCAGAACATAATGCAGGACCGACAATCATGTAAATGCCTCATTGCATTTTGGTCGTTGTGAAGACGTTTTGCCGATAAGTCATTTATCCTGCATTCTATTGACTGCAGGAGAGACATCTTCTCCCGATCATTGAGTTTAATATAAATGAGAATGTAAGCCATTAGCAATTGCCCTTATGATTCGCAAATCCTGAGAATAAAAGGATATTTCAAAAGTAATCTGGTAAATGGTTCATTTCCATTTGCTTAAAATTTGCTGCCGAGAGATAGATTTCACCTCTTTTTGGTGGGCGTAACAAAGTCTGGACACAGCATTGGAATGTAGATCATACAGCACAGGAACAGGCCTGTCACCCGCAATGTCTAAGTTGAACAGGATGCCAAGACCAACTCTCATCTGCCTGCACTGTCTCCTAAACGCCACTATCAAACCTTGCTGCCTTACAGCGAATGCAGCGCCGGAGCCTCAGGTTCGAACCTGACTACAGGCGCCGTCTGTACGGAGTTTGTACGTTCTCCCCGTGACCTGCGTGGGTTTTCTCCGAGATCTTCGGTTTCCTCCCACACTCCAAAGACGTACAGGTTTGTAGGTTAATTGGCTGGGCAAATGTAAAAATTGTCCCGAGTGGGTGTAGGATAGTGTTAATGTGCGGGGATCGCTGGGCGGCACGGACCCGGTGGGCCGAAGGGCCTGTTTCCAAGCTGTATCTCTAAATCTAAAAAATCACCACTCCTGGCAATGTGCTCCAGCCATTATTAAAAAAACACTTGCCCCACACATCTCCTTTAAACGTTGCCTCTCTCACATTAAACCTATGCCCTCCAGTATTTGATTTTTCCATCCTGGGAAAAAAGTTCTGACCCTTTCTATGCCTCTCATAATTTTATATTCTTCTATCAGGCATCCCCGTAATGCTGGCGATCCAGAGAAAACAATCAAAGTCTGTCCAACCTCTCCCTGGGGCTAATACACCTTAATTCAGAGATCAATCGGGAAACCCCCCAGTGATTTCAAGAAGAGTTATGAAATTGCCCAAAAAATATCAATGTTATGATAGTTTACACAGAAAGTCATACGGTAATCCCAATGGAGGCTGCACTAAAGCTCTCATCCGTCTTGTCTTTGTTATGGTGATCACTAGGAGGGGATGTGTAAGCAGGAACTGCAGATGCTGCTTTAAGCTAAAGATAGACAACAAATGCTGGAGTAACTCAGTGGGACAGGCAGCATCTCTGGAAAGAAGGAATGAGTGAAGTTTCGGGTTGAGACCCTTCTTTAGTCCGAAACGTCGCCCATTCCTTCTCTCCAGAGATATTGCCTGTCCCGCTGAGTTACTGCAGCATTTTGTGTCTATCGCTAGGAAGGGAGCGAGATATCAAAAGGAACTCTCCCAAAGCAAACACTGAACAAAAGGCTGCTGTGGAGGTGAGAAATATGTGGGAAAGGGAGACCATGATGATTTTCGGCCTCTGTTGGACCCTCACGTGCCATCGACTCTCCTGATAGAGTTCTGTCCCATGCGTGGCCCCACTCAACCACAAAGGGCGAGATGATCAGTGGTTACGGCTGTGACGTGCATCATAGGGGAAGCCTGTAATCAGTGATGAGAGTTCAAATATCCCGTGCATTGAAATTGAAGGCTGGCAGATGCTGTCAGGAAGACACAAGTGTCACAGGGTAGACCTTAAACCTATGCCCTCTAGTATTTGATTTTATAGCTGATGGCGATCTCTGCATGATGTGCTTGTGAGGTTTTGAGAGCGTTAATAAAGGTAATATCTTACCCCAATTTACACCAGCATGAGAGAATACGTGCCCTGTATGGCTTGTGATGCCTTTAAGTGTGTGACTGATGCAAGGAAAACATTGCCATTGCACAAAAAACTGTCTGGCTAAATTTCCTGATGGGCACAGCTTCACTTGAAATGATCACTGGTATAACCCTACATGGATTAGATCTCTTTTATGCCTGATTTGCTCACAAAATAAGGTGCTGATAAATTCAATTTCCAGGAGTCTGTGAGATTTTGAATGATTATGTCTGTTTGTGCAAGAAAGGCAGAGAAATACTGGGTAATTCCAGCTTCCAATATTTTCCCTGTGACTGAAAATTATTAGACGGTTCGGTAAAGATTGCCAGCTATGATGTACAGCGTGAGAGGACATTAAAAGGCATGTTGGGAGTGAGCTCCCACTTATACAAATGTTAGATCAATAGAGTTGATGGGCAAAAAAAAAAAGATAATTGGCATGGGTTATGTTATATGGTGAACCAGAGTATCTTTCATCCTGTCTCAGAAAACAGATCACCTATTTAACAGCTTAGGGTGAACAAAAGTTCACTGAATGAGCAGTCTCGGATTTGTAATCACGGTAGATATTGACACCCATGTAAGCAAGTACATTAACATGGTGAGTCGTGGCCTTGTGCAGCTTTAAAATTTCCTGCTCAGTTTTGTGCACTTTTAGACATGGGTTTATCCAAGGTGTGCACTACGTGCCATAGGAGAGGGGTCAAGTATACTCCGCCATTCATTCATGACTGTGTGGGAAGGAACTGCAGATGCTGATTTAAACCGAAGATGCTGGAGTAGCTCAACGGAACAGGCAGCATCTTTGGAGAGAAGGAATGGGTGACGTTTCGGGTCAAGAATCATGACTGATCTATCTTTCCCCCTCAACCCCATTTTCCAACCTTCTCCCCATAACCCCCTCACCCGTACTAATCAAGAATCTGTCAAACTCCGCCTTAAAAATATCCATTGACTTGGCCTCCTCACCCTTCTGTGAGAGCCTTCTGCAGCCTATCTGCCCACTGGCTCAAAAAGTTCACTCACATTGGCACATAATTATATATGAAAATCTTTACATTTGGAAGCATAAATGTAAGCAAAGAATACAACAGAAAATGATGACACCGGAAATTGGAGGAACAGCACGTCATATTTCGCTTGGGAAGCTTGCAGCCCAGGGGTATGAACATTGACTTCTCCAACTTTAGATAGTTCTTCTGTCCCTCTCTTCCCCTCCCCCTTCCCATTTCTCCCTCTATCTTCCTGTCTCCACCTATATCCTTCCTTTGTCCCGCCCCCCTGACATCAGTCTGAAGAAGGGTCTCGACCCGAAACGTCACCCATTCCTTCTCTCCTGAGATGCTGCCTGACCTGCTGAGTTACTCCAGCATTTTGTGAATAAATACCTTCGATTTGTACCAGCATCTGCAGTTATTTTCTTGCACAATATTCCATGTCACTTGACAATTCCTCAGCAAACAAAGTGGTCGGCGTCCGAATGTAGCATCATAAATGATATCAGGCATGAGCAGATAATTGGCAAGACCCATCCCCCACAAAAGTGCTAAGCATTGACCATCTCAAATAAGAATCGAAGCACCTACCCTAAGCTTAATAACACCGAATAATACGAACACTACTGAGTGTCGTAAGGAGCACCAATGACTACAAATGCTACAAGACCAGCCATTTAATACTGTTGCTGTAACAACAACTTAGAGACAGGGAATCCTGCAGCAAGCAACTTCCCTCCTGATATTCCGAAACCTTTCCATCGTTCACAGGGCACAAATCAGCAGTATATTGCAATATTCCACTCACCTGGGTGAATGCAGCACTGCAAACATTCAAACCAGCTCAGCATCCAGGGCAAAGCAGCCAATATGATTGGAACCCCATTCATCATCCTCAGCGCTCATTGCCTTGCCCATGAGTTCAACCATCTACAGTGGGGTGATCGACAAAATGCATTGCAGTTCTCACCCAGGCATTTCCAACCGTGCTTCCAAAATATGTACTACTACCATCAATACAGACCAGACTTCAAATGCATGAAAAACCTGCGTACTCCCTTCCAAGTCATATTGCATCTTAAATTGGCAATATGCTGCCTTCATTGCCAAAGAGTCAAAACCCTGCAACTCCTCTTGTCAACAGCATTGTAGGACTATATCTTCATAAAGAGGACAATAATTGTTCAAGAAAGTGGCTCACTGTCACTTTCTCAAAGGAAATAAATGCTGGCTAGCAATGCCCGAACTCTCCAACTATCTAAATGGATGAATAGACAAAAAATATTAAATAAATAAACAAACAAATAAACAGGTAGAAAGATAAATCAATAAATGAAACATCAGATTGCCTCAGGTTAAAATATTATTTTTGTGATACAAGTAATTTGCAATTTAACATCTTGGGCGATCTGTATTCGTTGCACCTTTGCACGTGAAGTTTGGCTTCAGAGGAATGGGTAGAAATCAGCTGCTGCATCTAAGCACCTTCCTGCACCATACACAATAATGCCAATCTGGCATCGTTCAGGCAAAGATATGTTCCCCGATGGTGATCCTGAAGCAATTACAAAGATTCCAAATAACCTTAAAGAACCAAATCTCGACAATGCCTGAAAATTCTCAGCTGATCAGCCAACATTAGTGAAAGAGAAACAGATTTAATGTTTCAGACTGATTCACAAGAACTTTCCCCAGTAATCAGGGAATGGGCTGCACGGTGGTGCAACAGTAGAGTTGCTGCCTTACAGAACTTGTAGTGCCAGAGACCCAGGTTCGATCCTGACTACAGATGCCGTCTATACGGAGTTTGTACGTTCTCCCCGTGGGTTTTCTCCGAGATCTCCAGTTTCCTCCCTTTCAACAAAGACGTACAGATTTGTAGGTTAATTGGCTTGGGTTTGTTTACTTGATACGAGTGTAAATTGTCTCGAGTGTGTGTAGGCTTGTGTTAATGTGCGGGGATCGCCGGTGGGAGCGGACTCAGTGGGCCGAAGGGCCTGTTTCCACGCTGTATCTCTGAACTGAACTAAGTAAGAATTCAATTATTCTATTTCGGTACACGTGACAATGAAACACGTTGGACTCTCTTGTCTCCATCTTAGGGTGCTGAATGTGGGGGGTTTTTCCCCTCATTTTCCAGCACCCAGAGTATTATGTTTTTTTCTTTATTAAAACATAAAATAAATCCTGGCCAATGTTAGTTCATATTGTTATTATTTGAGAACTTCCAACCAGTGATCACCCATTCCTCCTTTGTAAAAGCTCAGGGAAAAAGACAAACTAGTTATTTTACTGACTGCAATAGTATTCGTAACAAGTCAGCAGCAGCATTTTTTCCTCAGAATACAACATATGACAGCTGTGGATATTTTTTTACTGAAAGTAACTCCACCTCATGGCATTGTAAAGGCAGCTAAAACTAGAATAATACAAGCATAATAAACTGAATGAGGAATGTCTCTGTCATTTTCTTCTCAAAACAGAATAGATTCATAGCCTTGCTATTAAGCCACACACTGATGAAAATGCAGTTCCTGTGGCTTGTTGGTTATGTCTCCTTTATGGAAATTAGATCATTCTTGCTTCACATTGAAATGCAATTATCCATCGTATTGCTATTACAAAATAATAAACAACTTTCATATTATGCTTCTGGATTTGAACTTTGCCGTAAATGATACTCGTGGAATACGGAACGTGTAAAGACGACCATCATCTTTCATATGGCTTTTCTGTGTTTTACTAGATGGAGTTTTAGCCATTAATGAAGAAAATATCTCATCACCTCACATCATGTTCAGGCGATATCCAGAGACCACTTTAGACTTCAGAACTACAGTATGGAAATAGGCCCTTCGGCCCACTGAGTCCATGCCGACCAGCGATCACCCCATACACTAGCACATTAGGGGGAATTTACAATTTTTACCAAAGCCTTCCTCTTCTTGCCATCCAAGTGGATAACCTCACATTTATCCACATTGCAAAGTGGTAACCTCACAAATGTGGATAAATGTGAGGTTATCCACTTTGGAATGTAGATAAATGTGAGGTTATCCACTTTGGAATGTAGATAAATGTGAGGTTATCCACTTTGGTGGCAAGAACAGGAAGACAAATTATTATCTGAATGGTATAAGAAAATAACTGCAGATGCTGGTACAAATCGATTTATTCACAAAATGCTGGAGTAACTCAGCAGGTCAGGCAGCATCTCGGGAGAGAAGGAATGGGCGACGTTTCGGGTCGAGACCCTTCTTCAGACTTATCTGAATGGTGTCAGATTAGGAAAAGAGGAAGTGCAACGAGATCTGGGTATGCTTGTACATCAGTCACTGAAAGTAAGCATGCAGGTACAGCAGGCAGTGAAGAAAGCTAATGACATGTTGGCCTTCATTGCGAGAGGATTTGAGTTTAGGAGCAAGAAGGTCCTACTGCAGTTGTACAGGGCCCTGGTGAGACCGCACCTGGAGTATTGTGTACAATTTTGGTCTCCTAATTTGTGGAAGGAGTTTATTGCTATTGAGGGAGTGCAGCACAGGTTGACCAGGTTAATTCCTACAATGGCGGGACTGTCATATGATGAAAGAATGGGTCGACTGGGTTTGTATTCACTGGAATTTAGAAGGATGAGAGGAGATCTTATAGAAACATATACAATTCTTAAAGGATTGGACAGGGTAGATGCAGGAAAAATGTTCCCGATGTTGCGGGACTCCAGAACCAGGGGTCACAGTTTAAGAATGAGGGGTAGGACATTTAGGACAGAGATGAGGAAAAACGTTTTCACCCAGAGAGTTGTGAATCTGTGGAATTCTCTGCCACAGAAGGCAGTGGTGGCCAATTCACTGGATGTTTTCAAGAGGGAGTTAGATATTGCTCTTAGGGTTAAGGGAATCAAGGGATATGGGCGAAAAAGCAGGAATGTAGTACTGATTTTAGATGATCAGTCATGATCGAAGGGCTGAATGGACTACTCCTGCACCTATTTTTCTATGTTTCTATCCTACACACCTGTACGTCTTGGAGTGTAGAAGGAAGTCGGAGTACCCGAAGAAAACTAACAGGGTCACAGTGAGAAACTTCGTGCAGACATCACCCAAAGTCAGGAGCGAAACATGGTCTCTGGCAGCAACTCTACCGCTGCACCACTGTAGAAACATGGAAGGAAACATTTTCCTTCAGAGTTTTCTGCTTAATGGAGAATGTCATATTTGTGGGCAATTTACACCCATGGCTTCAATCGGAAGGATGTAAGCAAACTGAACATGACTGATACACGCATCAATAAAAATGAGTCAAAGGAATCAAATTATCCACAATCAATGGAGCATGAGGCAGTGAAAAGCATAATTCTCCAAAGTTTTCTGCTTTCTTGTGAGAATTGTGGAATGATCTGGGAGCTTATAGAAGGGTCTAATTGGATGTTGCGCAACGCACTGGAAAGGACTTCAAATACAACACATTTTTGCCAAATTAATCATCCAGAGGGGTAAAATGAGAGCAGCTGGAGGAACTCAGTGGGTCAGGCAGCATGTGTGGAGGGAAATGGACAATTGACATTTCAGTCGAGATCTTTCATCTTGACTGAAAGAGTAGGAGGGAATACAGCCAGTGTGTAAAGGTGAGGGAGGGGTGGGGTGCCCTCTGGCCATCCATTTAAAGGTGAGGGAAGGGTGGGACGCCCTCTGGCCATCCATCCTTTGCATTGCAGCCAAAGCAATCCCAGCAACTTTTCATCTGCTCTGCTCCAACACTATCATTCATGGATTCTCCGATTCATCCTCCGCCCTCTTATTCTCCTATTTATACCCATCTTTGTACACAAGAAATAGAAGCAGAAGTGGACCACATGGCCTCCGCACGCCTCCTCTGCTGCTGAATACATCGATGGCTGCTCAGGTCCATCAATTCCACATTCCTACTTGATTTTAATAACTCTCAATTCTCCTGAAGTCCAAAAAGCTAACTATCTATTGCCCTGAATTCAAGGTATCCATTTTCACAGTAATGTTTCACAAAGAGTCACAACCCACACATGAAAAAATTCCATCTCCTCTCAGGTCTGAAATGGTTGGTCTATTATCCTGAGGCTATGTCCACAAATTCCAAATTTCCCCTGCTAGGGAGAATATCCTCAGACCAATACCTTGTCACCACCCCTCAGAGACTTGTGTTCCGGTAAGACCATCTCATTCGATTAAACTCCAAACTTCAGAGAGAGTGCAGAACAACCTTTCTTCATCAGACCATCCTTTCATTCCAGGAATCAACCTGATGAATCTCCTTTGCACTGTCTCCAAGGCAAGGACATACTTTGTTAACTATTTCAAGTGTGGTCTCAAATTTCTGCAGTGAAACTTCCCTGCTTTTATACTTCAAGTTTCTCACAATAAAGGGAGAATGGCTGGAGGTACCCAGTGGGTTAAGGAGCATCTTTAGCTAATTGCAGTGCCCTGACCTGAAATGTCAGCTTGTTCATTTTCTTTCACAGATGCTGCCTAACCTGCTGAGTTCCTCCAGCTGCTCTCCTGATTTTGCTGAATAACATTCTTTTTTTCCCTATTCTTCCTGAGTAACCTCTTTTACCCACATCATACTCCATCTGCTAAACCTAAGCCTGTACAAATACCTTACACCTTTATGCCATCCAAATTTGCAGACGAGGCAAAACGTAGAAGAGTGAATAACAGATTGCATAGGTTGGCTGAACCTTCAGGTGAAATATGAGCTACAAAAAATTATATATATATTAAAAAGTGTGTGTGTATATGTATGTATCTATGGGATGTGTATGTGTTGTATGTGTATGCATATGTGTGTGTGTATATATGTGTACATACATATACACCCAGTCATTCTCTTTCTGCACTTTCATTAGAGCTATGACTCATTCTTTATTTTGATTTTTTTTGGCTAAGTATATCGCTCCATTTTTTTGTGTGCATATATATATTATATGTTTACACCCTTGAAAATAGAAAGGCATGGTAAGAGGGCGATTAGAAAACCAAATTGGATCCTATGACTTGTAGGCAGAGGCAAAAAGGCATATTAATCATGTACAAAACTCTGCTTAGGCCTCAACGGAAGGACAACATTGAATGTTGGTCAGCCACTTCAGTGCAGATGTGAAAGTCCCACAGTGAGTGCAGAAAACATTTACTAGAATGGTTCAAAAAAATGATACATGTTTGTTCCAAAGTCGGAACAGTTTCCCTCCGAGGGTTTTCTCCGAGATCTTCGGTTTCCTCCCACACTCCAAAGACATACAGGTATGTAGCTTAATTGACTAGGTAAATGTAAAAATTGTCCCTAGTGTGTGTAGGATAGTGTTAATGTGCGGGGATCGCTGGGCGGTGCGGACTCGGTGGGCCGAAGGGCCTGTTTCCATGCTGTATCTCTAAATCTAAAAATCTAAAGTCAGTCTGGTGAAATTGGGTTTGAAGTTGAGGAGATTTGGTAGAGGTGTACAAAATCATGACAGGTTAAGATGGGGTAGATAGAGGGAAACTGTTCCTTGTAACATATGGCTCAAAGACCAATGGACACAAACGTAACATTTGGGACATCAGATACAAAAGACGATGAATGCAAGTTTTTAAAATAAGTTAATCACTGCACTGGAAGTAGGGTCTTCAAAGGAGGATTGGATAGGCACTGGCTAAGAATAATTTGCAGAGCGACAGGGAAATGTCAGGGCAATGCAATGAATGGATTTGCTTTCCTAGAATACAGCACAGAGTTGATGGGTTGAATCGTCACCTTCGGTGTTATAATCTTTAGAGGACGCTATGATTCATTTCCTCATATTTTTTGTATCCTCCTCACAACCTCCCCTTCTATCTATCTTTGTTATTCATCCCTGCGTGTTGTCAGTGCCCAAGGTATCACAAAGTACTGGAGTAACTCAGCAGGTCAGGCAGGAGTTTTGTGATACCTTCATTTTGTGGTACCAGCATTTTGTGACACCTTCGATTTGTAGTTATTTTCCTACAGTCCTTTCACCCAACTCATTAAGATAGATTATAAATAGCTGTGGTCTCAGCATTGATCATTCAAGACCACAAGGTCAACTTTCAAGTGCATGTTATTGCCAGTCAAAGCCATCTTGCATCCTTGCGACGTGCATTCTCAGCCCCCTCACCACACTCCCTGCACACTTGCAACGCTGCGGCCAAATTCTGCTCCAACTCCATTAACAAGTTTGC
This sequence comes from Rhinoraja longicauda, assembly GCF_053455715.1. Lineage (NCBI taxonomy): Eukaryota > Metazoa > Chordata > Chondrichthyes > Rajiformes > Arhynchobatidae > Rhinoraja > Rhinoraja longicauda. Next base: position 33,055,790 of record NC_135958.1, read on the forward strand.
AGATGACACCACTGCAGTGGGCTAGATCTTGAACAATGACAAGATGGCATACAGGAAGGAGTTGGAAAGCTTTGTAACATGGTGTCAAGATAGCAACCTCTCCCTCAGTGCTAGCGAAATAAAGGAGAAAGTTATTGTGCTGGATTCAGGAAGCGAGATGGAGCGCGCACCCCAATGGGCTTCAATGGCGCTGAAGTGAAGATGACCAAAAGCTTCATGTCCCTGGGCATAAATATTACCAACAATTCATCTTGGACCAACCATTTTGAAGCTCTGACCAAGGAAACACACCAATGCTTCTACTTCCTTAGAAGACCAAGGAAGGTTGGTATGTCTCCAAAAACTCTTCTACAGATATACCATGAAAAAGCATCCTGTCGGGATACATCACAGCTTATTTTGGCAACAGCTCTGTCCAAGGCCCCCAGGAAATTACAGAGTTGTGGATGTCACCCAGTCCATCACACAGGCCAGCCTCCCCACCATTTACATTTCATGCTACCTCCGAAAAACAGCAAATCCAATCAAGGACCTTTGACACCAGAGCCATTTCCACTTCCCCTCTCTCCCGAAAGACAGAAGATATATAATGGTTTGAAACCACATTCCATCGAATTCCAGGAACAGCTTCTTCCCACTGTTATCAGGCCATTAAATGGTCTTCCCATAAGCTCGGGTGTCATCCCAATATGCCATCCTACCTCATTGTGAACCTTTTCTCTGTAACTAACACTTCTTTCTATATTCTGCACTCTGGTATTTTTTTCTTTTCACTACCTGTTGTATTTGTGTACGACTTGATTGTCCTCGTGTATAGGATTTGATGGGATAACGTGCAAAATAAGATTCGCACTGGATATTTCGTACACGACAATAATAAACCAATACCAATTTCATTTTACTTTATCTAATTCTAAAAAAGCTATGTGCTTCTCTCACGAGATTAATAGTATTAAGGTTAAAATCAAATCACCTTTGATCTTCACTACTTTCTTTCAGCTCAGTATTGCCGCTCTCTTCTTTGATGAGCACTCCTAGTCAGACCATTCCTGTCCACTCTCTCAATCTGATGATACATCATGTTCTGCCCCAAACTAAGATACCCAACCATATCTCCCTCCTGCACATTTCCAACTACATAACAAAGGCATGAATAATATACCGTTAACTCCCAGGAATAAATTTAGACTTTAAGATGTTAGCATTACAGAGTTGTACGCAATTTCAATGGTTTTATGAACGTCATAAATTGAACAAGTATTTATATTAACAAAACTGTAATTGTGACACGAGTGGCAGAAACTTTAAGTATATATTTTCTCAATTATAAAAATGTTCCACGCTCCACTTAACAGCGTTTTCATTTTATATTTGAACTGAAACCTGAATGTTCTACACTCCAGTTAAGTCCCTTGATCTGACAAAGGTGATTTGTTCGAACAAATTGAAGTCTAGAATGAGGACATCAAATGTAGCTTGAAATATCCTTTGGCATTCATGTTATTGAGACTATCCTCGCATCAAGTGGTGTTAAGAAATTACTGTTCCTGTTCCAGATCCCAAAGCATCTGCATTTCTCCACTAGCTTCAATTAACTCACATTTATGAGTGACTGCCTCATTGACTTCGGGAGATGGAGAGGGTGGGGAGTGGTGGTGGGAATGTTTAAGGAGGGGATAACAAAACCCTCCAGATTACCTCTGTGCAAAGCATTGCTGTATTGTGCAGCTGCACTAACCCTACTGACAAGCTCTACACACGTTAATGTGCTGTGTTATGTAATCGGCATTGTGCAGCTGAACTACCAGCTTGGCATCCACAACTCCCCAGGAGATAATGCAGGTTCAGCTGTTCAATGGTGTTAGGATAGCATGTGGAACTGGCTGCAAACCTGACTTGGCAGGTCAGCCAAATGCTGCTGTTCTAAAAGCTCTGGAGAACTGCAGGATGCTGTGCTTTTATTGATGTTGTAGGAACATGGACACAGTTTTGTGTTACCTTTGTTTTCAAAAGACAAAAGGTGGGTGTAATTGGAGTGGTTTAAAATCACGGTGTTGTGGAGCTTATTTTTTCCTTGCAACGATACACGTTTTTCATTACAGCAAGGATATTGTAGCAATATGCAATATAAATGTAATAGGCAGCATATGACCACACACATTAAAAGCTTAGTTTACAAAAAGCCGCAGCTTGAGAAAAACATTGATAGAGAAAAGATTGTGTGAAAAGGCATGAGGCCACTCATCTACTTGGCAAATTGTTTGAGCAAATGGATAATCAGAGAGCATCCAAAGGAAAGATAATGGTCTAAAAATGCACAATATAATTAGGCAGATGAGCAAAAAGAAAGAGACTTCTATGAGATCCTGTGGTGCTATTTGGCTTGTTATCTGCCTTCATTTTACTCATTACAAATACCCAACATCAAGCTCTGGGCATTGAGCTGACACATGTTCATCCCTATCCCCATCCCCTTCCACCTATATCCCTCCCACTGGCCTTGCTTCTCTCCTTATCTGACACCTTTTTGTCTCCTTTGCATCCCAAGCCTTTGTCACTTACTCGACCCATTTTCCAATCAAACTCCCTTGCCTGTATCCATCTGTCACTTGCCAGGTTTTGTCCAGCCCTACCTTCATTTTCCAGCCTTCTCCCCTCCCACTACATTCCTTCAGAAGAAGAGTCCCGACCTGACAGTCGCCTGCCCATTCCCTCCACGGATGCTGCCTGACCCAGAGTTACTCTAGCACTTTGTGTTCTGCTCAAGATTCCATCATCTGCAGCTCTGAGTATCTCCATTATCTTCTCTTTGTTGATTAGATTGCTTTGTCAATAACAAACAAGTAGAATAATCAAACACTATGTAATGAGCCCAAACCCAAACGTGCATTTCATCAACCAGGAGGGCAAATCCTTGAATTGATGGACACCCTGCATTCTGAGGATACAACGATTTCCCAGTGTGCTGCCAACTTTATCCCTGGTGCCCAGTGCAACCCTTAGATTTTCCAGATTAACCCCACAAAAGGCTGTACTTTAGTGTTCTACTCTACCAAAGCCCCCATTTCAACAGCTGCAAATTAAACACTTAACAATGGAACTGATATCTTTGGTTCCCTTATATACCTGGGGGAAACAGAAATGAGTGCCCACAGATTTTCACATTGAAAAGGCACATTTTAAAATGTCAGTGCCTTCAGCAATGGAGAGGGTGAATTGACAACACCAATAATATGCCTCATAATGCACCTTCATTAATCTCTATCTCTTTGTGTCTCTCTTTACTTCTGATGCTGCCTGACTTGCAGAACATTTCTGACACTTTCTCATTTTCAGATTTTCAGAAGCTGCACTAACATTTTTTTCACCTCGAGTCAAATTACAGCGTGTAATTTTGCTACCCCCCACCCCCCTCCCCCTCCCCCTCCTCAGAATAACTTTAAAAAGGAAACAAATACAGAATTTACTGGAGATAAAAACAAAATCACATTAGGAAACGATAGACACAAATTACTGGAGTAACTCAGCGGAACAGGCAGCATCTCTGGAGAGAAGGAATGGGTGATGTCGAGACTCTTCCTCAGACTGACGTCAGGGGGGAGGGAGATAGATAGATAAGGAAGTGTGAAGGTGGGAAAACCGGGCAAAGGGAATGGAGATCAAGGAAAATGTGGAATATATCATTGTTAGCTGGGAGGAGGTAACAACGAAGCAAGCAGAGATAAAATGTAATCGGAGACAGTAAGACTGGTTGGTGAACTGAGAAGGGGGAGGGATGGAGAGAGAGAGAGAGAGAAAGCAAGGGTTACTTGAAGTTAGAGAAGTCAATGTTCATACATATTCCTTCTCTCCCGAGATGCTGCCTGACCTGCTGAGTTACTCCAGCATTTTGTGAATAAATCAATGTTCATACCGTTGGGGTGTAAGCTGCCCAAGCAAAATATGAAGTGCTTTCACATTAGGAAAAAGCAGCTACAATATCAGGTGCATAATGTCCTTCATATTTCATTTTAGTCATGAAAGTGGGATCACCAGAAATGCAGAACCTTAATTAGCAACTGGTAATTAGTAATCCACAATTGGTCAAAACCTTCTTAAGCCTCTATGTGTGCATTGGTTTATTTTTTCATTCATCAAGCTTTATATCATTTGCAAGGTCACTCTTCCACACACAGTCTTAAAATAGTTATCATCTTATACTTTATTATATTTGGATTATCTTTATAGATTTGAATGTAATCTCTCTTCAGAAATGATAAAGCCACAAGGAATCCCAGCACGGTCCTTGCATTTACAGTGGCTATTGCTCATCAAAATTCATCGGCAAAAGAGAATCATGGATCCAGGTGAAATTCAAAGACAAATTCTTCACATGCATTTTAAAAATGCCTGCATTTTAGATTATATGCCACCTAACATAAAGACTTCAAAAGGAAACCTCAAGAAGCATTACGAGATAGCGGGAGAAAGAAGTAACAGGTCAAATGAGGAACAAATTAATATAGGCATTTGTAAGGTGAAATTTCCATTAGGTCTGGCCTTCAGGATAGTTAAAATGATATGGTGTGAAGTATAAGAAAACTGAGAAGCATAAGGAAAAAAAGAAACAAGCATTGGGAAAATCTTGTTAATTTATCACCTCAAACATTAAATTATTTAACTTTAAAAATTCAGCAAAGTTTTATTTTTAATTTAAAAAATAAACATTATTAATAATAAAAAGATATACAAAAGAAATCAGTGCAAAAACTCTTGGTGTCAATCTGTACTTTTTATGTTGCTGGTTTTATATAAAGTCCTTCTCTTTCCCTCATATCATTATATTAGCACCATATCATTTTAACTATCCTGAAGGCAATCATAGTCAAGATATTGAGTAATGGATGGACTGGGCCAGGTAATGGAAGTTTCACCATACAAAAAGCCCACATTAATTTGTTTTTAAAAGCTTCACAGTTCTCATGGTATTTTCTGATATTAGATTTGCAGAAGCACAAATATCTCTAGTAAAAAAACATGAATCAAATCCAGAGCATATTTTAATTAAATCCTCGACTTCAAAACAAAGCAAGGCATACACACACAAAGCCAGTGATATAGTTCTTGCAAGATGAAAGGCAAAAGACAAAAAATCAGAATCAATATCAGAAAATGGAGAATGATAAATATCTCAGGATTTTGTGAGATTGGACTGTGTGACAGGAATTCTAAAATATTTTAAAAAGCAGTGGTGTGCCTTCAAATATTGGCGAGGAAAGAAAAATTATAGATTTACAAATTCAAATCATCTACACCTGTGTGTGTCGCATTGCTATTTCATTTTTATTCTTATTGATATTTTAGTTATTGCACGTTTAGTTTCAAGTGATTACAACAAGTGCCCCAACAGAAGCCAACAGTTGCAAAAGGACTGCATATAAATCTGAGCACATATGTGGTTTATCTATTCACTGTTAAGTTGATTAAGTGAGAAGTCAGACAGTGTTAACTTAAATACATCAAAATGGACAGTGATGCATGTGTGCAATATGTTAAAAAAAAAAGTTTCATTTTTAGTTTAGTTCAGTTTATTATTGTTTTGTGTATCAAAGTACTGTGAGAATCTTGCATTGAAACAAAAAAGACCCAAAATGTCAAATAGAAAATGCTTGTATTTCAAAATACATGTGACGTAATTCAATGTATGACTCATACAATGTTTAAGTGGAGAGTTACGTTGCAAGTTTTTGTTTGTTTTTCACAGTGATAGATGCGTGAAACATGCTACCATGGGATGGGATGAATGCGGATACAATAGAATCGTTTAAGAGGCATTTCGACAGACATGAACAGGCAAGAAATTGAGGGACATAAACCACCTGCAGGCAGATATGCAGTTTAAATTGGCACTATCGTCAGCACAGACAAGGTGGTCTGAAGGACCCGTTCGTGATCTGTATTGTGTGTTCAAATGTGTTAAATATCTAATCCATCCTCTCTTTTACAATAACTTTTCTGCCCCCTCGTCTAAGTAATTCAATTTCACATCAAGCAGCATTTTGAGCTATTTCCCTTCCCTAACCATAGCAAAGGATTTAAAAAAAACAAAAAAACATACAAAAGCTTTCCATCCAATTCAGAAAATTCTAAAATGCCCTTTGGCCAATAATATACCTATGAAATATAACTACCATTGTAAAGCGAGAAACACAGCTGCTAAATTATGCACAGCCATGTATGAATAGGTACATGCTTATGACCAGATAGATTGTTTCGGCAATGTTGAACATGGGACAAATATTAGTCAGTACATCAGGGGTCACATTTCCACTTTCCTTCAAAAATAGAGCGGTGTTATAACTTAGACTTCCTGAGAGTGCAGGTATGGATTCTCAAGTTTAACAATTCATCTCAGAGTTGCCCGTTATATGTGATAAGGACGGCACGGTGGCGCAGTGGTAGAGTTGCCTCCTTACAGTGCTTGCAGCGCCGGAGACCTGGGTTCGATCCCGACTATGGGGGCTGTCTGTATGGATTTTGGACGTTCTCCCCGTGACCGGGTGGGTTTTCTCCGAGATCTTTGGTTTCCTTCCACGCTCCAAAGACGTACAGGTACGCAGGTTAAATGGCTTGGTGTATGTGTAAATTGCCCCTAGTGTGTGCAGCATAGTGTTAATGTGCGGGGATCTCTGGTCGGCGTGGACTCGGTGGGCCGAAGGGCCCGTTTCCACCCTGTATCTCTAAACTAAACAAAACATATCACAGTAGTTCACCGAAGAATCCTTCTACATTTTTGTGCTCAAGTCTCTAGAGGTGGATTCAAACTTGAAACTATCTGATCAAAAGATGCAAGAACGCTACCAAATGACTTTTAAGAAAGAAAAACTAGATCAGGACATTGCTACAATAAACACTTGATAAGTAAATCCCGTTGAATGACCATTGTGATGTATTCAGTAATAGAATATCCACATTGATAACAGTACACCATATTTCATCTTTCAATCAAACTGTAGTTGTTCATCATTATTTAACTCATCGTTTATGTAATTTACCGCAAACATCATTTGTGCACGAAATACTGCAATGATTGGAAGTTGGCTCAGATGTTTGTGGTACCATTTAATAATTCAAAGTTCTTGCAGCAGAATTGTGCCAGCCATTACTCTCTCTCAGTATTTAATACAAAATCATTCAACAAGAAAATAGAGGAGTGGAGGCTTAAATGCCCACAATCTTCCACTGAGGAAAACACTGCCTTTTTGCTTCAAAATATAGTCCTTTTTAACTACTGATTTCAGGCTACATTCACAAACAATAAAAATAAAAAAGAGTTTTATGGAATGGCCAATGTTATTTCCAGTGAGAATGGATAGGATCAAGTAATTCTTCTATCACAGCTGCTCCCCATTCATCATGCTCCAATCAAGAGTAAACTCCTCTTAAACTGACACAATGGAATGAAAATTCCCAAAATGAGGTGTTCCCCTATCCCATCATAAGTGAGGCCCTCACTCATGTCTCCTCAGTACCCCGCAGCTCCGCCCTTGCTCCCCCTCATCGCAACAGAGACAGAGTTCCCCTAGTCCATACCTTCCACTCGATCAGCCATCGCATACAACACATAACCCTCCGAAATTCACGCCACCTCCAATGGAATCCCACCACTAGCCACATTTGCCCATCTCCACCTCTTTCCGCCTTCCGTAGAAAACATTCCCTCTGCAACTCCGTGGTTAACTCATCCCTTCCCACCCAAACCATACCCACCCCAGGTACCTTCCCCTGCAACAACAGAAGATGCAACACCTGTCGCTATACCTCGTCCCTTGACTCTGTCCAGGGACCCTGACATTCCTTTCAGGTTAGGCAGAGGTTCACTTCCACCTCCTCCAACCTCATCCTCTGTATCTGTTGTTCAAGATGTGGACTCTTATACATCGGCGAGACCAAACACAGACTGGGCAATTTTTTCGCGGAACACCTTCGCTCAGCCCGCGTGAACCAACCTGATCTCCTGGTTGCTGGACACTTTAATTCTCCTTCCCATTCCTACACGGACCTTTCTGTCCTTGGTCTCCTCCATTGTCAGAGTGAGGCTTAATGCAAATTGGAGGAACAGCATCTCATATACAGCCCAGTGGTATGAATATGGATTTCTCTCACTTCCAGTAGCCCTGGCATTCCCTCTTTCTATCCCTCCCCCACCCAAGTCGCACTAGCTTATCACTTTCACCCTACAAACAGCTGACAATGGCCTGTTTCCTTTATCATCGTTACTTTTTTGCATATCTTTCATTCATTGTTCTTTATCTCTCCACATTACTGTCTATATCTCTCATTTTCCTTATCCCTAACCAGTCTGAAGAAGGGTCTCGACCCAAAACATCACACATTCCTTCTCTCCAGGGATGCTGCCTGTCCCGCTGAGTAACTCCAGCTTTTTGTGTCTATCTTCAAGTGAAAATTATTATTCTGTACTTTGCAATAAAACCAATATACAAAATTTTTAACATTGACATTAATGGAACCAAATTTCAGAGTGAAACACAGATGTTGCTATATTACATGAGTGTTGGCAACACAAGGCAAGTTTCTACTTTCCTCCATCACATCTGTAAACAGTACGTTGGAGGGAATGAAAATCCATGCAGGACTCAAAACAGCAAATTAACTCTTTCTCCTCTGCAAGCCAACCAAACTGTTCAAAGCAATGTGCTTTGATTTTACATAGAAAAATTGTAATTACATATTCTCCACTCAGTTTGCTGTCGAAACCATTACTCTTAATGGGCAAGAAGGAACTGTAAATGCTTCACCCATTCCTTCTCCCCGGAGATGCTGCCTATCCCGCTGAGTTACTCCACCTATTTGTGTCTATCATTTTTAATGGGACCTGTTGCTGTATCATTAGCCACGAGTCCTGTTTGTTGGAGTTCATAGAGACTCAAATTGGAGATGTTTTGCTGAAGTGCTTTGGTAAATACGCTCTTTGCAGAATAACTAGACTTGGTTCATTACAAAATAGACTGCAAGTTGCAAGTCCAGCCACACCGTATTAGCCTACACACTACTGTTAATAGCTATGCTGATTATTAAATGCGTATTCCATTGAAAAATAATAATTGTAGAATCAAACCACAAGCCAAGATGATCTGTGCTAACTTCACCAATCTCACAAACTGTGGGGGTGCTGCATTTGTCCTTGGTACCTTATGATAAGGGGGAAGATAGGAAACAAGTACCTCACCAAGTTTCTCATTTGTAAATAAAAGGTGCTGCTAGATTTATTTTGTTGCCTTTGAGGGTACTGGCAAGAATGTACAGCCTTCTCTCCATAGCTGGATATCCTGACAATTAACAGACTGAATATGACCAAGAACAATATTGACAGGGGAATCAGAAAATAACAAAAAACTGGAAATAAAGAATACTGATCAACAAAGCTATTAAATACAAATCTACAAAAGAAATCAGGCTTTTCCAGCTGTCCAGTGGAATGAGAAAATTATATGCTGTGCCACAAACAAAAAACATTTGTGGAAAAGATTAATCGAGGTATTCAAGGAATGTACACTCGAATAATCATGTGTATTCTCCAGCAAGCATTTAGTACAAGGAGATTTAGCAAGGAATCTCCATTTGCAGGATATAGAATGGATGGACAAACTGAGATTATGCAGCAGCAGTCCGAGTTTCCCATAGTGCTGGTCACGTTAACATCTCAAAAGGGCACACAATGGTGTTCTGTATTAATGCAAGAATAGGCAGCATGAGCTTTATATTAAGGCCACGTTGGATAAGAATTACTACTAATGGTTTGATAACCACTCTGGACTGTAACTAGCTGGCTGGAATTCAATAAATCCCAGTAATTGCTAAGCCACGAGGCAAAATTTATGTTTGAAAGGGAAAAACAAAGTTTAGAAAGGAAAGGTGACACAACAGCATTAAAATTGCTGGGGAATAAAATGTAGAATTTATTGAAGCTTCTTCTGCTTATCAATGGAGAAGGTGCTATTACGAGAGAATCGATACTTGTAATTTAAGTACATTTGAAAGTTGTTGGCAACTATTAAATTATAGGCTTCAAAATTATGTGGCACTTATTTTTATATATATTTCAGCAAATGCATTCATGTGATCTTGGCAAGCGTGGGATGTCACAGTGGCACAGCTAGTGGAGCTGCTGCCTCACAGTTCCAGTGACCAAGGCTCAATCCCGACCTGTGGAGTTTGCACACTCTCTCCGTGACCACGAGTGCTCCAGATTCCTCCCACATCCCAAAAATGTGCGGCTTTGCAGGTTGATCGACCACTGTAAATTATAGCTTGTGCTGAGTGGTGGAATCTAGTTGATGGGAATGTTGGAAAAATAAAATGGAATCGGGTACAATAAGTGTAAAAATAGATACTTGATCATCAGTGCAGACCCAGTGGGCTGAATATCCCTGTATGGCTCCCAATGTGTACGTCATGGTCAGAGTTTCTGAGCTCAAAGGGTAACTGGAGTCACTGCAAAGCATCAAGGGCACTGAGAGGTTCCTGCATCATCTAATCAAAGATGATGATTGATCACCCCCACTTGCAGCAAAAATTCACAATTACAAAATGGTGGCCATCCAGAAGTCTCAAAATGATAGGAAACCTTCAGGTTATGTGCCAGTTTCAAACCTATACTCAACACTGCTGACCATTCTACATGACGATAATTTGAAAGTGTCTTTGGGACCAGGGCACGGATGGACAAGGAATTAGACAATAGACAATAGACAATAGGTGCAGGAGGAGGCCATTCGGCCTTTCGAGCCAGCACCACCATTCAATGTGATCATGGCTGATCATTCTCAATCAGTACCCCGTTCCTGCCTTCTCCCCAGACTCCGCTATCCTTAAGAGCTCTATCTAGCGCTCTCTTGAATGCATTCAGAGAAATTGCCTCCACTGCCTTCTGAGCCAGTGAATTCCACAGATTTACAACTCTCTGATTGAAAAAGTTTTTCCTCATCTCCGTTCTATATGGCCTACCCCTTATTCTTAAACTGTGGCCCCTGGTTCTGGACTCCCCAAACATTGGGAACATGTTTCCTGCCTCTAACGTGTCCAACCCCTTAATAATTTTATATGTTTCGATAAGATCCCCTCTCATCCTTCTAAATTCCAGTGTATACAAGCCTAGCCGCTCCAGTCTTTCAACATATGACAGTCCCGCCATTCCGGGAATTAACCTAGTAAACCCATGCTCCACGCCCTCAATAGCAAGAATATCCTTCCTCAAATTTGGAGACCAAAACTGCACACAGTACTCCAGGTGCGGTCTCACCAGGGCCCTATACAACTGCAGAAGGACCTCTTTGCTCCTATACTCAACTCCTCTTATTATGAAGGCCAACATTCCATTGGCTTTCTTCACTGCCTGTTGTACCTGCATGCTTCCTTTCAGTGACTGATGCACTAGGACACCCAGATCTCATTGTACGTCCCCTTTTCCTAACTTGACACCATTCAGATAATAATCTGCCTTCTTATTCTTGCCACCAAAGTGGATAACCTCACACTTATCCACATTAAACTGCATCTGCCATGCATCTGCCCACTCACACAACCTGTCCAAGTCACCCTGCAACCTCATAGCATCTTCCTCACAGCTCACACTACCACCTAGCTTTGTATCATCTGCAAATTTGCTAATGGTACTTTTAATCCCTTCATCCAAGTCATTAACGTATATTGTAAATAGCTGCGGTCCCAGCACCGAGCCTTGCGGTACCCCACTAGTCACTGCCTGCCATTCTGAAAGCGACTCATTTATCCCCACTCTTTGCTTTCTGTCTGCCAATCAATTTCTATCCACGTCAGTACCCTACCCCCAATACCATGTGCTCTAATTTTGCCCACTAATCTCCTATGTGGGACCTTGTCGAAGGCTTTCTGAAAGTCGAGGTACACCACATCCACCGGCTCTCCCCTGTCAATTTTCCTAGTAACATCCTCAAAAAATTCCAGAAGATTAGTCAAGCATGATTTCCCCTTCGGAAATCTATGCTGACTCGGAACGATCCTGTTACTGCTATCCAAATGCTCCGCAATTACATGGGGAGTGAATCAAGATGCGGAAATGCAATTTGAGATTCCACGGTTAGGCAAAATGGACAGACTGATTGCCATCACAGAGTCCTACATGGTGTTGCATCTTCCCAGTGCCAAGATTAAGGATATCAAAGATATATTACGTAGAAGGAAGGGTGACCCTGAACCTGCGATACACATTTTGATACCACTGACAAAGAGAGAACCGATTCTGAAAATCAATGGTTAACTTTTCAGGTTAACTTTCAGGAGGAAGCTATAAAATAGGACATTAAAAGTAACACAACCCATCAGCAGTAGAACTAGGAGACAAACAGAATCAATACCAAACAGAGGCCTGGTGCAGAAGTGAGGAGTTCAGATTATTGATGGAAATGGGTTCACTCTTGGAGCAGAGGACATTTGTTCCAAAAAAAAGTGGGTTGCACCTCAACAGGATTAGCACCAGCAATCACATGGAGGAGATAAATGATGTGGTTGCAGAAGCATTTTAATCATATTGATATAGAATTGAACATTTAAGTAGAAACAAGAGAGAAGGTGCATGAGAGACTGAGTGATGATAGTACGACAGAAGGAAGTAGGACTAGATTCAATGGGTAAGAAGGAACTGCAGATGCTGGTTTAAACCGTAGACACAAAAAGCTGGAGTAACTCGGCGGGACAGGCAGCATCTCTGGAGAGAAGGAATGGGTGACGTTTCGGGTCGAGACCCTTCTTCAGAATGGGGCCAGATTAGGAAGAATTAAAATGAATATTAATAAAGTTTACAAAGGATGCATGTGGCAAATAAGAATTGGCAAAAAATATTGCTGCCAAATCATAAATGGTTTAAAAATGATGACTGGATACTCAATGTGGATACAAAGTGTTTGAAAAGTTAGGCAAGGAAAGAGAAATGGGTAACATTCCCACAGAGACCCTTCTGGCCTAGGTCTCTTTCATTGTCAGAGTGAGGCTAAACGCAAATTGGAGGAACAGCATCTCATATTCCGCTTGGGCAGCTTACAGCCCAGTGGTATGATTATTGATTTTTCCAACTTCAGGTAACCCCGGCATTCCTTCTCTCTCTATCCGTCCCCCACCCAAGTCACAATAGCTTCTCGTTTTCAACCAACAAACAGCTAACAATGGCCTGTTTCTTTTACCATTGTTACCTTTTTGCATAACTTTCATTCATTGTTCTTTATCTCTCTACATCAGAGCAGGGCATCTCTCTACAGCAGGGCTAGTGGAATCAAGGGATATGGGGAGAAGGCAGGCACGGGTTATTGATTGTGGATAATCAGCCATGATCACAATGAATGGTTGTGCTGGCTCGAAGGGCCAAATGGCCTCCTCCTGCACCTATTTTCTATGTTTCTATGTATCATCACCTATATCTCTCATTTCCCCAATCCCTAACCAGTCTGAAGAAGGGTCTCGATGGAAAACATCACCCATTCCTTCTCTCCAGAGATGCTGCCTGTCCCGCTAAGTTACTCCAACTGTTTGTGTCAATCTTCGGTTGAAACCAGCATCTGCAGTTCTTTCCTACACAACATTGATTGTTTGGTCATTGGTATGTTGGAAAAAGTGGATGTTTGACAAACAGAATCAATTTGGTTCGAGTGGAGAAGCAAAAAAGGTGTAGGAGTGTGCTCTTGGTTCAACTAGGAAGGAGGCATTACCAAAATATGGTTCCAACTGGCAGCCAGAATTCTAGATCATTAATCCAAAGACACAAGTTCAATTCCCGTCACAGCCCACGAGAAAGACCATGTGTCAAAGAACAGATATTTGAGAAAGAATTATCAATGTATTTTAGAGGTCCAGATTAGAAATGAAGCGCAAGTTAAAATCTTTAGAACTTCTAAATTAAGCTAATATCAATGGAGGAGAGTGGAGCTGGTCTGAGTGAAATTGGAAACAAGAATTGAACCGGGAAACCTGTGAAGGAACAGTGGGAGATCTTCAAGCAGGGACCATCCCAGGTAAACTAGACCCAAGGCTCCAATGAGAGAGGATTTCATAACGAGGGGATTTGAGTACAGGAGCAAAGAAGTCCTTCTGCAGTTGTATAGGTCCCTGGTGAGACCACATCTGGAGTATTGTGTGCAGTTTTGGTCTCCTAAGGACATCCTTGCTATTGAGGCAGTGCAGCGTAGGTACACGAGGTTAATCCCTGGGATGGAGGGGCTGTCATATGAGGAAAAATTGGAAAGACTAGGCTTGTATTCACTGGAGTTTAGAAGGATGAGAGGGGATCTTATAGAGACGTATAAAATTATAAAAGGACGAGACAAGCTAAATGCAGAAAAAATGTTCCCAATGTTGGGGGAGTCCAGAACCAGGGGACACCGTCTAAGAATAAAGGGGAAGCCATTTAAAACTGAGGTGAGAAGGAACTTTTTCACCCAGAGAGTTGTGAATTTGTGGAATTCTCTGCCACAGAAAGCAATGAAGGCCAATTCACTGGGTGAATTTAAAAGAGAATTAGATAGAGGCTAGCGGAATCAAGGGATATGGGGAGAAGGCAGGCACAGGTTACTGATTGTGGATGATCAGCCATTATCACAATGAATGGCGGTGCTGGCTTGAAGGGCCAAATGACCTCCTGCACCTATTTTCTATGTTTCTATGAGAGGGAAATCGAGGACAATTAATTTTTTAAGGCAGAGATTGACATATTCTTGATTAAGTAAGGGTGTCAGGGGTCATGAGGAGAAGGCAGGAGAATGGGGTTGAGAGGGAAAGATAGATCAGCCACGATTGAATGGCAGAGTAGACTTGATGTGCCAAATGGCCTAATTATGCTCCTATAACATGAATTTATGACAAAATGTCAGGTAAATTCATCAAGTAACAAGGACTTGCAAAGGGAGATGAAAATAAAATGACAGTTAACATAAAATAAAAAGGAACCTAAAAATCTTTCACAGGAACATAAACAGTGAGTGGCTAGTGAGAATCTAAAAAGCCTGCATTAGTGACAAAGCAGTGATAAATGTTTGAGGTGAATGACAAGACCAGAATACTTACACAGCACATCGAATTAGAGCTCATGATGAAGGGGCACTGATGAGATATCAGTAAGAACAGAGATAATAGAGGTTCATGGATGGATGAAAGTTGATAGGCAAAATGTGCTGGAAAGAATGGCTATGCAAAGAGTGATTACGTTGCCTGCATTAGATGACTTTAATCCCTGGAAAGTGGAAATGATACAAGAAGGCCTGCCATCTTCCAAGGTCACAGGGGAATTGTCAGAGCATTTACACCAACTATGATATCTTTGTTCAAGAGCATGCAAAGAGATTCCAGGCAACAACTGGCTGGTCTGGTTAACATCTGCAAGCCTCCACAATCAACAAATACCAAAAATAAACAAGTTTTGAGAGAGATTTGAATCATTTCAGGGCAGCCAGCAATGGAATTGTCAAAGACAAATTGTATTTGACTGAGCTAATGTTTTCTTAAAATGACCAAAAGGATATTATTGACAAGAACACCGCGACTAAACAGCTGTCAAAGATTATGGGGAGAAGGAGGAAATGGGATTAGGAGGCAGAGATCAGCCATGATTGAATGGCGGAGTAAACTCAATGGGCCAAATGACCTAATTCTACTCCTAAAACTTGTGAGCTTGTGACTGCTCTTTATATGGAGTTTAAGAAAATGTTTGACAGTTTTATACAGAAGCAGAAAACACTGCAAACTTTCAGTAGGTCAGGCAGTCCCCATGGAAAGAGGGAGTTCATGTTTCAGGTCAAAGACCATTTGTCAGAATTGCAATTCTCATAAATTTTCTTTATTTCAAATAGTTCAATTACATTAGCCAAACACAACTTGATTTGACAAACCTTTTTTGACAAAGGATCTTTGACCTGAAATGTTTATCTCTTTCCACAAATGCTGCCTGACTTGCTGGATATATCCAGCATTTTCTGACTTTTCCAGCATCTTTTTTTTTACTGATTTTACCTTATTGTATACATAAAATATTGGTTAATAAAAATTAAACATATGAAATAGGAGAGTCAGTGTCAGATTAAACTAAAATATTAGTTTAAGGACAGAAGACTGTGAATTCTGTCATGATGGTTCACTCTATCTGGAATTTAAAAGATTATACACACTTCAAAATACAAACTATGAATGTAAATATGATCAAATGTTCATTTACTCCCATCCCCAGCTGCTGATAGGCATTTTCTCATATTCTCAAACAATATTAATAAAGGATTTGGAAAACAATTTCCAGAGTTTAGCAAGGAACTGAGATTTAAGTTCCTCAAAATAAGGGAGTACTAATGAAAAAGCTTGTGGTTACAAAATCACATGAGCCGTATATTGGAAGCATTTTTAATGATAGTCACTGAAAGTAATAAGACCAGATTTGATCACCACATTTAATTTGTTCCCTTTACAAATATTACTGTAAAATTGTGCAAATGATTAATTTACAATGCACCACCTCAAACTCCTTTGTGTCGCACGCATAGATGTCGTTTGGTTGTTCTGCAAGTCCAAATGAAGTCCTCAGGATAATAATATTCCATTAAAGGAGGTGATGGAATTAGTCACGAGTAAGAACAAAGAGTAAACCAATCTTACAACACAGTACCAAGGCAAGATAATAAATTCCTTTGAGTACTGAATAGCTTTTACATCTTTCAAATCCCTATTAATGTGCAGGAAGGAACAGCTGATGCTGGTTTAAACCGAAGATAGACACAAAAAACTGAAGTAACTCAGTGGGACGAGCAGCATCTCTGGAGAGAAGGAGTGGGTTTTGTTTCAGGTCGAGACCCTTCTTCAGACTGGTCAAGAAGCCCAGTCTGAAGAAGGGTCTCTACCCGAAACATCACCCATTCCTTCTCTCCGGAGATGCTGCTTATCCCACTGAGTTACTCCAGCATTTTGTGTCTAAATCATCATTTAATGTTCCAACAACTCCATAAATGAATATTGATTGAACTTCTAATTCTCAACGTTGTAAGGCATTAAGTTTTGCCCCTTTCACTGAGAGTGTGACATAAATTAACTTTGGAAAGAATGGATTCATTAGGAACAGACATCAGCTGCGATGATGAAAAGAGGTCACATTGAATCATTTCGTTTTTATCCAAGTGCACCATTGTACTAAGTCTTTTGAATGTCTGTTGCGTTGTATTTTGGAACCATTTAGGGATACCAGTGTGAAGAAGAAAGGCTCAAGGCTCCAGCATTTGTGTCTATCTTTGGTATAAGCCAACATTTGCAGTTCCTTCCTACACACGGTTTAAGGCTTGTGTATGAAATCATTAACGGGAGAACGATAAAGGCCCACACCTGTCCTCCACTATCACCCTGAGTACCGGCACACCACAGGGCTGTGTTCTGAGCCCCATGCTCTACTCCCTATTCACACACGACTGTGTTCCTGCATTCGACACCAACACCATTGTCAAGTTTGCAGACGACACAACGGTGATCGGGTTGATCACCAACGGTGATGAAAGAAAATACAGAGCGGAGGTGCAGAACCTGGCGGACTGGTGCTCTGATAACAACCTGTCCCTAAATACCACCAAGACCAAGGAGCTGATCATCAACTTCTGTAGGTCACGCAACGGGGAATACGCCCCGATATTTATCAATGGGGACAGTGTGGAGAGAGTGTCCAGCCTCAAGTTTCTGGGCACTCACATTTCGGAGGACCTAACATAGTCCAATAACACTGCTGCACTGGTCAAGAAGGCACAGCAACGACTGTTCTACCTAAGAACACTGAAGAAGTCTGGTCTACCCCAACAGCTGCTGACGACCTTCTACCACTGCACCACAGAGAGCATCCTAACACACGGCATCCCTGTGTGGTATCTCAGCTGCACGGAGGCAGAGAGGAAAGCTCTTCAGCGGGTAGTCCATAGAGCTCAGAGGACCATCGGAACACAGCTACCAGCCTTGGAGGGCATCTACAACATACGATGCGTCAGAAAAGCCACCAGCATCCACAAAGACTCTTCACACCCCTGCAACAATCTGTTCGAACTTCTACCATCGGGCAGACGATACAAGGCCTTCTACGCCTTCTGAGGCCTCCAGACTCAGGAACAGCTTCATCCCCAGGGCCATAGCTGCTATGAACCGGTCCTGCTGAGCCGGATGGTCACATCGCACAGTGAACCGGCACAGATCTACTTGCACTTTATTCTGTTTTAAAACTGTTCCAATTTGTTTCATTGGGTTGTTTAAATTAATACTGACTAGCTAATTAATTTATTGCATCGTATGGGAGGCGCATTCCCAATCTCGTTGTACCACTGTACAATGACAATAAAGATATATTGTATTGTATTGTATTGTATTGTCTTGTCTTTCCGCTGGCTGGTTAGCACGCTGAGCTTTTCACTGTACCTCAATACACGTGACAATAAACTAAACTGAACATGACAATAGCTAACACAATCTCCATCATGGTTAGAAGTGATCAGCAAAGCAGCTGGCAAGATCGATAACCGGGCAAATAATGGCTTGGGTTCAGCAGAGTATGAAAAATTATGATATTGCAGCAAGTGGAACAAATTTATTTGAATAAGACGAGTGACTTGAGAAGATTCTGTGGATGTCTGGCCTCTAATACATCAACGGCAATATCTTCCCCAGAAGGAGAAGATATGCAAAGTTTTCTTTTTCGGGTTTTGTCCACAGACTTTAAACGGCGCCAAATTAATAAAAGTCATTTCTTACTCAATTTTAACATAGCAGAGGATGAGCAAGTAGCAGAAACTTCCTTTGCCAATTCTATTCCCTCTGTTGGTTAACTAAATGTAATCTGCTGCTTTGATTCAGATGTGGCTTTACAGTATTTGATAATGACCAAATCAGAGTAAAGGAAACATTCAACCCTGGCCCTGCAAGGTGTTCAGCAAAAAGAATTTATAGCTGGATATTAACCAAATGAAACTGTGTCCTGAAAGGAAAATGCATCATTAGTACTTACAGGAAAACCTTCTGACAAGCACTCTAATAAGCCCGGAAGATCAGAGCAGCAGAAGACTTTTTTTCCCCAAACACAGAAAAAGAAAATAACTTGCCTCTGGCTAATTAGCTGACTGTGGAACATTTATCAGTCACACCATTGTCTGATTTAGGCTTTTCTGTTTGCACGGTTATCTCTATTTTATGCAGATTTTTTTGTAGCTCACACGGTGATTTCAAATAGCTCCCTTCTGGAGTGGTTTAAAATAAACCATCCCTAATTTAAGACTTTTCCCCACAAAGTGGCAAGTTAATGAGCCAACAACTTCGATTCTTCATTAAATTAGCTATCTGGTAATGTGAAGCACTTTGATCTCATTACATGCATCATTTTAATTCCCCAAAC
Organism: Rhinoraja longicauda; assembly: GCF_053455715.1. Classification (NCBI taxonomy): domain Eukaryota; kingdom Metazoa; phylum Chordata; class Chondrichthyes; order Rajiformes; family Arhynchobatidae; genus Rhinoraja; species Rhinoraja longicauda. The sequence goes on from NC_135958.1 coordinate 33,075,210, forward strand.
TCCACAGTATTTCACATCAAATACTAGAGCAGCCATTAACACAGCGGGGTTAGGTAAGTGCATTCTGAACAATTTTGGTACACTCATTTAGAATAATCTTTTTGCATTGATTATTTTAGGAGGCATTTCCTTTGCAAACCCAATTTTAATTTAAAATTTGTTTTATCATATCATATACATACAGCCGGAAACAGGCCTTTTCGGCCCTCCAAGTCCGTGCTGCCCAGTGATCCCCGTACATTAACACTATCCTACACCCACTAGGGACAATTTTTACATTTACCCAGCCAATTAACCTACATACCTGTACTTCTTTGGAGTGTGGGAGGAAACCGAAGATCTCGGAGTAAACCCACGCAGGTCACGGGGAGAACGTACAAACTCCTTACAGTGCAGCACCCGTAGTCAGGATCGAACCTGAGTCTCCGGCGCTGCATTCGCTGTAAAGCAGCAACTTTACCGTGCCGTTTTGAGTAACTTTTTTTTTTAGATCTTTAAAATTCACAGCACAGAGAAACGTAATTAGGTCTATGCCACAAGGGGATGGTTTATAGACAATAGGTGCAGGTGTAGGCCATTCGGTCCTTCAAGCCAGCACCGCCATTTAATGTGATCATGGCTGATCATTCACAATCAGTACCCCGTTCCTGCCTTCTCCCCATACCCCCTGACTCCGCTATCATTAAGAGCTCTATCCAGCTCTCTCTTGAAAGCATCCAGAGAATTGGCCTCCACTGCTTTCTGAGGCAGAGAATTCCACAGATTTACAACTCTCTGAGTGAAAACGTTTTTCCTCATCTCAGTTCAAAATGGCCTACTCCTTATTTTTAAACTGTGGCCCCTGGTTCTGGACTCCCCCAACATTGGGAACATGTTTCCTGCCTCTAGCATGTCCAATCCCTTAATAATCTTATATGTTTCAATAAGATCCCCTCTCATCCTAAATTCCAGTGTATCCAGTGTTTAGGGTATTCCTACTTTCTAGTTTTGCATCCATTGCTTTGCAAGTCAAGGCTCTTCCATCACTCAGCCATGTATCCCCTGAATTGAGTTTAGTTCAAAGGTACAACATGCAAACATGCTCTTCAGCGCATGGCGTCCACGCCGACCATCCATCACCCGTTCACACTAGTTCTGTTATCCTTCTTATGCATCCACTCCCTACACATTCGGGACAATTTACAGAGGCCAATTAATGTACAATCTTGCACGTCTTTGCGATGTGGGAGAAAACCAGTACACGCTGAGAAAATCTACACGGTCACAGGAAGAATGTGCAAACTCCGCAGAGATAGCACCCGAGGAGAATCAAACCCGGGTCTCTGGCAGTGTGTGGCAGTGGTTCTACCAGCTGTCCATGTGGGGAAACATCATGCGCATCCCTCTCAGATGGCGAGTGCCAGATGCTCGCCATTCTTCAAATCCCCTCTGATCCTTCTACCATATACATTAATTCCGCATTATTATTATAGATTTCTCTGCTGCAGGAAGTGGAACCTTCTGATCACCCTCTAAAGTTCGGCATGTTCCCAATAACTCATCAACCTCTACAGAAAGCATTTTATCGGGATGCATCACATCTTGGTTTGGGAACAAACACCTCCAGATTCAGGGACAGTTTCTTCCGAGCTGTAATCAGGCAACCGAACCATCCTACTGCAACTAGAGAGCAGTCCTGAACTACTATCTACCCCGTCGGTGACTATCTTTGATCGAACTTTACTGGCTTTATCTTGCACTAAACATTATTCCCTTATCATATATCTGTACAATGTGAATGGCTCAATTGTAATCGTGTATTGTCTTTCCGCTGCCTGGTTAGCATGCAACAAAAGCTTTTCACTGTACCCAAGAATATGACAATAAACTAAAACTGAAACTGACACGTTAAATCTCCCTCTAGTTCACTTATCCAAAAGGAAAGACGCACCAGATTAGTCATTTCTACAATTCTCCAGATACCTTTGTAAATCTCACTTGCATTTTATTCCACACTAGACAAAGTGGACCTGTTGGGCCCAAACCTCTCCTGCATTGGTGCAGCACCCTGTCCTCCCCCCCCCTCTCCCTTCCCCTCCCCTCCCCTTTCCCTTCTCCCCCATTCCCCCCTCCCTCCTCCCCTCCCCCTCCCCTTTTAAAATATGCCTTCTTAAATTATCTGCAGTTAGTTTTCCTTTATCTACATGGTAACATGGATCAGACGGGACCCACTTCTCAGCTATTATCTTAACCCTGCACCAACCCAGGGGCTCAAGCAGAACCATAGCCGTGCAACAGTTAAATTATTTCCTCCCATTCTTAAGTATTCAACATGCTGATTTGAAGAAAATTGCAACGAGCGGCACTTTATTTCCAGACATGTAAATTGGCCCAAGATCTTGATGCATACTGCAAGGTGATACATACTATTCCAGTTAAATACATTTCTAATTCAATCTTGCATAAATCGTGAATTTATACTCAAGTTTCACGATTAAATTTCACCTGGTAAAAGATGTACAGGATCTGGCTTGCGACTGCATTTTTGACTGTCAAGTGATTTGCTGTTTTTGGAGGATATACTTCTTAGATCCTGGCAAATGGTGATCCTACTTCCTCCAATTATGTGGATTTCCAGATATCATTTTTTTTTCTTCCTGCAGGCACCAGAAAAGATTTGCTGCAGAACAAAACTAAAGGTCACTTCGACTTGTGGCTGGGTGAGATGGAAAGTGATATATTTGTCAAACTGGAGGTTTTTTTAGCCATTAACTCCAGGAATTACCTGTATTCAGAATGGGAATACTGAATGTTTTGGAAAGAACTCCAGATGCTGATTTAAAGCGAAGGTAGACACAAAATGCTGGAGTAACTCAGCAGGAGAGGCAGCATCTCTAGAGAGAAGGTATCGGTGACACAGTCTGAAGAAGGGTCTTGACCCGAATCATCACGCATTCCTTCTCTCCAGAGATGCTGTCTGTCCTGCTGAGTTACTCCTGCATTTTGTCTCTACCATGAGAATACTGAAGATGTCTTCTGTTTGATCGCCACACGTCCATTCCAGGTTACTTTACTCTTCTTCTTCTCCTTCTACGTCCGCCAGACCACAATGTCTATTCATCGTTTTGCTTGTAGTCAAGGTTTTGTTTAGTTTAGAGATACAGTGCAGAAACAGGCCCTTCGACCCACCGAGTCCACACCGACCAGCGATCCCCGCACATTAACACTACCCTGCACACACTAGGGACAATTTTACATTGAAACAATTTTACCAAGCCAATTAACCATGTCTTTGGAGTGCGGGAAGAAACCGAAGATCTCGTAGAAAACCCACGCGGTCACGGGGAGAACGTACAAACCCCATACAGACAGCACCCGTAGTCAAGATCGAACCTGGGTCTCTGGCGCTGTAAGGCAATAGCCCTACAACTACGCCACCCAGGTGTTTCCTCTGTACATTCAAGTTCAGCAGACCTCCCACAGTGATTTTGGATTTGCTTTGTCATTGCTGAAACACTGCTCTGAATGTGCCATCACAGGAAGTTTAATTATTCAAATCTACTGAGCAAAAATGTCCAACTAATAGCTATTTGGGGCAAGGAAACAATTCTGCAACCCCTCCGAGACTTTGGAATTAGCCCATTAATAAATAGCGTCAAAATTAAAAATAAAAGTTGGATGTCAGTCACATTCATCAGGTTTCTCTCCATGTTCACCTGCAAGGTGTGGCCCATTAACTTGTCTTTTCTGCCAGACTACAAAAAACAACTCTTGTTTTACCACTGCATCAAACAGACACTGGTGACATAGACTTGTGATTAAATCTGCAAATCGGAATTTAGTTTTTACAAATGTCATGTTTGCAAATTCTCTTGGGAAAATGCATTACAAGTGGAAAGCAGTTGTTTAATTAATCAAACTTCCACCTTCTTCAAATTTAATACACATGCACATAAATTAGCTTTAAGCCTACTTCAATCTTCTGACTTGGAGAAGTCTGTCAAAGCTGCAAAAATTTGGACTTGTTTTATTTAAATTCATTCCATTCATAAGCGAGTTCATAAGTAATAGGAGCAGAATTCGGCCATTCAGCCCATCAAGTCTACTCCGCCATTCAATCATGGGTGATCTATCTCTCCCTTCTAACCCCATTCTCCTGCCTTATAAGGTCATTTGCACTGGATTAGTTACTTTTATAGACCTCTGATTAAACCAATAGATAATTGGATTTTAAAAAATCACCCTCTTTTGGGCTAAACACAAAATGGGGAAATACACAAGGATCGACTCCCCTCATGGAGCTCAGAAGCAAATTTCCAAAGAAGAGTTCACTGACCTGTCATTACAATCAAACCAAGGAATCATACACTCCCAAGGTATTTCCTACAACACAACACTCAGCTCCAGTGCTAACCTATCTTGCAAAATTACCTTTGGCTGATCAAGAAATCAGTATGCCATTGTATCTTTAAATTAGCTCACCTCATGTTCTGAGCTGTGGCAAGCATATGCTCTTTTAAAATGGAGGTTGTAGCGACCATGGAGAATGGTCTAGGTCGTCGAACCCTCGGATTGGCCAGCGAGGTCACGTGGGAACGCGACCATGGGGATTGGTCCAGGGAAGGACATCGCTGATTGGCCAGCGATGTCATGGGTGCGTTTGGCGCCCGAATTAGTTAGTTCGTCTGAGTCTTCAAGGAAGACAGTAAGTTTATATTGGTTGTCCTGCGACTTGTTGTTTTGATTCTGTATTCGTGTATTGCGGTTGCAATAAACTTCATCTACAACTACAAGTCTCGGACTCGCCATATTGGTGACCCCGAACGTGATCTGGACGATCACCGACTGAGAAAAACCCGACGCCTCGTTGACGATGACTGAGCAGGGCACACCGGAGTCAAGCGCGGCGGACGTTCATCTTCCGTTATTTTGGACGTACGCACCGCAAGCTTGGTTTATCCACGCCAAGGCCCAATTCCATATAAAGAAGGTGTCGGATGATTCCACGAAGTATTTCTACCTCGTCAGCGCGCTATCGCCGGACACAACCAAGCGCGTGATGCGGTTCATAATAAATTCACCTGCGGAAGACAAGTATGAAACCATGAAGAAGGTATTACTGCGGACCTTCGGGTTAAAAAAGCATGGTGGTGCGGCAAAACTTCTGCACCTACCGGAGCTTGGAGACAAACTGCCTTCCGTCCTCATGGCCGAAATGATGGTGCTAGCCGGTGAGCATACGGATTGCCCGATGTTTGAGCAGGCATTCCGCGAAAAACTCCCCGAGGATGTCCGATTGCTGCTTACGGATTGTTCTTTTAAGGACCCTGAAGCATATGCAGCGAAAGCGGACGCGCTCATAGCGGGAAAAAACAAGGCAGGGGATTCCATCAACAAAGTCTCGACATCGGTGACCACGCCACAGCGACGGCAAGATGGCGCCACGTCTCCCGCCAATTCTCCGAAAGCCCGCCAAAAAGATCCGCACAAGCGCGGCTGGTGCTATTATCACCTACGATGGGGTAACGAATCCCGCAACTGCCGCTTGCCTTGTACCTTCGCGGGAAATGCCTCGGCCGATCGTACATAGGGGCAGTTACGATTGGCCAGAACCGGCGCCTCTATGTCCATGATCGATTCACGGACACAGAATTTTTGGTAGACACGGGAGCCATCGTCAGCATAGTGCCGCCGACCGACCTCGAAACCAGATCGGGTAAGACAGGTCCCACCCTCATCGCGGTGAACGGCAGCCCAATTCGCACTTTCGGTACACGGAAAATGTCCCTGGGTTTAGGCCTCCGCACGTACGAATGGCCATTCATCATAGCCGACGTCAAACAAGCGATCCTGGGCGCAGATTTTCTCTGGGCTTTTTCACTGGTTCCTGATGTCCGCGGTAACGACCTCCGACCTTCCGCCGAAGACGAGCACGTCGCTCCGACAATCGCCTCCTCGCTCAGCCCTACTGTCCAGGCCGTCGTCGCGGCCCCCGACTCGTATGCTGCGATTCTGGCCGAGTTCCCAGAGCTGCTCGTTCAACGTTTCGACGCACCTTCGGCTAAACACGGTGTGGTCCATCACATCCGCACCGAAGGCCCTCCCGTTTTCGCTCGGGCCAGGAGACTACCGCCAGACAAACTGGTGGTGGCAAAGGAGGAGTTCAGGAAGATGGAGGAAATGGGAATTGTCCGTCAGTCTGACAGCCCGTGGGCCTCGCCGTTACACATGGTCTCCAAGGCATCTGGGGGGTGGAGGCCATGTGGCGATTATCGGCGTCTCAATGCTGTCACCACGGCTGATCGCTACCCCATACCGCACCTACAGGACTTTTCATCTGGGCTGGAAGGTGCGGTAGTGTTTTCCAAAATCGATTTGGTGCGAGGATATCATCAGATTCCGGTGCGACCGGAGGACATACAAAAAACTGCAACTATAACTCCGTTCGGGTTGTTTGAATGGTTGCGTATGCCTTTCGGTTTAAAGAACGCGGCACAGGCTTTCCAGCGACTGATGGACCGCGTGGGCCGGGGTTTACCCTTTTTGTTTATCTATCTAGACGACATCCTGGTAGCCAGCCCCTCCGTGCTGGAACACCAGGCCCATTTGAGGACCGTGTTCCAGCGGCTCCAAGACCACGGGCTCATTATCCAACCCTCCAAATGTCAATTCGGCCTGCCTGCCCTTGATTTTCTAGGGCACAGAATTACTCCTGCCGGTGCCGCACCTTTACCCGAGAAGGTGGAAGCCATCCGGGCCTTTCCCAGGCCCACCACTGTAAAAGGGCTGCAGGAGTTCGTCGGTATGGTTAATTTCTACCATAGATTCGTTCCGGCAGCGGCGCGAGTCCTGCGCCCGCTTTTCCAATGCCTTGCAGGGAACCCGGTAGAGTTGTTGTGGTCCCCGGCCGCAGAGTCGGCTTTTACGGCAGCTAAGGCAGCCCTGGCAGACGCCACCATGTTGGTCCATCCGAGCCCCTCCGCCCCCACGGCCCTGACGGTTGACGCCTCTGACGTGGCGGTGGGTGGGGTTCTGGAGCGGCAGGTTGGTGGCCATTGGCAGCCTTTAGCCTTTTTCAGCCGGCAACTAAATTCGGCCGAGCTGAAATATAGTGCATTTGACCGAGAGCTTCTAGCTCTCTATTTAGCTGTCCGTCATTTTAGGTATTTCCTCGAGGGCCGCCCATTTGTGGCATTTACGGACCACAAGCCATTAACATTTGCGTTTTTGAAATTGTCTGACCCATGGTCGGCCCGCCAGCAGCGGCACCTGACTGCTATCTCCGAATTTACAACAGATGTCCGTCATATCGCGGGTAAGCTCAATGCCGTTGCTGACGCCCTGTCTAGACCTGTTTTTCCCCTATTTCGGCGGTGGACTGCGAGGTGGATCCCCAGGAGCTCGCGGAGGCGCAGCTTCTGGCGGATACCGTTTCGGCTTACCGGTCCACCACTTCGGGATTAAAGTTGGCCCAGGTGGCTTGTGGGTCGGAGGGCACGAAAGTCTGGTGCGATATTTCTCTTCCTCGTCCCAGGCCGGTAGTGCCGCCTTCCCTTCAGCGCCGAGTTTTCGATGCCATTCATGGGTTGGCGCACCCGTCCATCCGCTCCACCTCTGCCTTGGTAGCAGCGAGGTTTGTCTGGCATGGCCTGAGAAAACAGGTAGCGGGGTGGGCACGTTCCTACGTGCCCTGTCAGACCGCTAAAGTCCAGCGCCACGTCCAGCCCCCCGTACAGGATTTCGAGGTCCCGGCCTTTCGTTTTTTTCACATCCACGTGGATTTGGTCGGACCTTTGCCTTCCTCCCGGGGCTACACCCACCTCCTCACGGTGGTGGATCGGTTCACCCGGTGGCCAGAGGCTTTCCCATTGTTTGATATCTCGTCAGCGTCTTGTGCTAGGACTTTGGCCCTCCATTGGGTAGCTCGTTTTGGGGTCCCGGCAGTTATTACCACTGACAGAGGGCCACAGTTCACTTCGTCCCTCTGGGCCGTGCTGGCAGAACTGTACGGGTCCAAGTTACAACCCACAACTGCATATCACCCCCAGGCAAATGGACTCGTAGAAAGGTTCCACCGCCAACTTAAGGCGTCCCTCAGTGCAAGGCTTGAAGGCCCGGACTGGGTGGACCAACTCCCTTGGGTTCTTTTGGGCATCCGGACTGCTCCTAAGCCAGATCTCGGTGCGTCGTCTGCAGAGCTAGTATATGGCTCGACACTTCGAGTACCCGGAGACCTTTTTTCGGACCCTTCAGCCCTGCTCCCTTCGGTCCCATCAGCGTTAGCATCTCTCCGGGAACGGGTGGGCTCCCTGGCTCCAGTGCCGACTTCACGCCATGGGTGTTCCATGGTACACGAACCGGCTGCCCTGAAAGACTGTGAGTTTGTTTTTCTGCGTAAGGATGCCCATCGCGCCCCGTTGCAGAGGGTCTATCAAGGGCCGTTCCGGGTGTTACGTAAGGGAACGGCTACTTTCACCTTAGACATGGGCGGCAAGAGCGAACTCGTCTCGGTGTCCCGGCTTAAACCTGCCCATTTGGACCCGGATCAACCAGTTTTGGTCGGTCAAACCCCTCGGAGAGGCCGACCTCCGTTAGTTCCGCCCAGTCCAGAAACCCCCGTTCTGACAGTTCCTTCAGGACCTCCCGTTTCGGCAGTTCCTCCAGAGCCCCCCGTGCCGGTAGTTCCTCCAGAACCTCTCGTTCCGGCTGTTCCACCAAGTCCGGAACCTCCGGCTCCTGTGGTTCAGGCTGTCCCTCTCCGTACTCGTTGTGGTCGCGAAATCAGGCTCCCAGCTAGGTTCCGCACCTCGGGTTCTGGGGGGGGTCATGTAGCGACCATGGAGAATGGTCTAGGTCGTCGAACCCTCGGATTGGCCAGCGAGGTCACGTGGGAACGCGACCATGGGGATTGGTCCAGGGAAGGACATCGCTGATTGGCCAGCGATGTCATGGGTGCGTTTGGCGCCCGAATTAGTTAGTTCGTCTGAGTCTTCAAGGAAGACAGTAAGTTTATATTGGTTGTCCTGCGACTTGTTGTTTTGATTCTGTATTCGTGTATTGCGGTTGCAATAAACTTCATCTACAACTACAAGTCTCGGACTCGCCATAAGGTCCTTCATCTGGAAATGGGCCCTTCAGCCACACCAAGTACACATCGACCCTCAAGCACCCATTTTATTCTCCCCACATACTTGTCATTACCCCCATCGATTCCACCACTACCCTGCACGTAATGCACAATTTACAGAAGCCAATTAACCAACCACCTTACAAGTCATTGGGAAACTGCAGCACCTGATGGAAACTTGTGGCTACAGGGAAAATATACAAATGTGGTAGGATGATTCAGTTGCCTGATAACAACTTGGAAGACGCTGTATCTATATTATGTATCTATACACGTTAAATGAATCGATTGCAACCATGTATTGCCTTTCTGCTGACTGGTCAGCACGCAACAAAAAAGCTTTTCACTTTACCTCGGTACACGTGACAATAAACTAAACTAAATTAAATTATCTGAAGAAGGGTCTCGACCCGAAAGGTCACCCATTCCTTCCCTCCAGAGATGCTGCCTATCCCTCTGAGTTACTCCAGTTTTTTGTGTCTATCTTCGGTTTAAACTTGAATCTGGAGGTGTGCGTTTTCACACTATTATACCTTTTGCCCGATGGGAGAGGGGAGAAGAGGTAGTGGCCAGGGTGCGACTCATCCTGGATTATGCTGCTGGCCTTGCCGAGGCAGCGCGAGGTATAAATGGAGTCAATGGAAGTTCACCTGCACCTCCTCCAACCTCATCTATTGCATCCGCTGCTCTAGATGTCAACTTATTTACATCGGCGAAACCAAGCGCAGGCTCGGCGATCGCTTCGCTGAACACCTGCGCTCGGTCCGCATTAACAAAACTGATCTCCCGGTGGCCGAGCACTTTAACTCCCCCTCCCATTCCCAGTCTGACCTTTCTGTCATGGGCCTCCTCCAGTGCCATAGTGAGGCCCGCCGGAAATTGGAGGAGCAGCACCTCATATTTCGCCTGGGCAGTTTGCAGCCCGGTGGTATGAACGTCGACTTCTCCAACTTCAGATAGCTCCTCTGTCCCTCCCTTCCCCTCCTCCTTCCCAGATCTCCCTCTATCTTCCTGTCTCCACCTATATCCTTCCTTTGTCCCGCCCCCCTGACATCAGTCTGAAGAAGGGTCTCGACCCGAAACGTCACCCATTCCTTCTCCCCCGAGATGCTGCCTGACCTGCTGAGTTACTCCAGCATTTTGTGAATAAATCAATGGAAGAAAGGTTGCTTTGTGTGATGGTCTGGGCCTCACCCACAAATGGCTATTAAGGACGGAGGATGCAGGTAGCAAGATAAAAACTGGCCTGGAAGGCAATAAAAAGCTAGAGCAGGTTGGAAGGGATAGGCATGGAAATGCTAGTTGCTCAAGACAGTAATCAGGACAGCCGATGATTAAGTTTTTTCAGGAAGGGATTCGTTAGATTTTTTATTCAGCTGCAACTATTTTTTCTTCAGAGAATCTTAAAATAAAAGATAGGATGTGAGCGATGTATTTTTGTGTTTCATGTGGTGAAGAGGAAATTGGGTTACTTTGTGCCAGGTCCTTGGGGACTCGACGTTGAGCATAATCACTTAGATTAATTTAGGCGAAGAAATATAATTTAGTGCAGAGAGCAAGGTACCAGAAATAACCCAAACTTGGTGGTCAGCCACAATCTGACATTGCTTGCGACTCACCTCAAAAAAAGCTGCTCATAAAACAAAGTGCTCACCTCGTCGATAAGGATTTCAAGTCTTCAACCATCGGTGACTGTCAAGCATTGGTGTTGGAAGATACAGACATCCAACTACTGTGATACAGAAATCCAGGTTAGTCGGGAAGTGGTGTTAGGTAAATTAAATGGATTAAAGGCAGATAAATCCCCAGGGCCAGATAGGCTGCATCCCAGAGTGCTTAAGGAAGCAGCCTCAGAAATAGTGGATGCATTAGTGATAATTTTTCAAAACTCTTTAGATTCTGGAGTAGTTCCTGAGGACTGGAGGGTAGCTAATGTAACCCCACTTTTTAAAAAGGGAGGGAGAGAGAAAACGGGGAATTATAGTCCAGTTAGCCTAACATCGGTAGTGGGGAAAATGCTAGAGTCAGTTATTAAAGATGTGATAGCATTACATTTGGAAAGTGGTGAAATCATCGGACAAAGTCAGCATGGATTTACCAAAGGCAAATCATGTCTGACGAATCTTATAGAATTTTTCGAGGATGTAACTAGTAGAGTGGATAAGGGAGAACCAGTCGATGTGTTATATCTGGACTTTCAGAAGGCCTTCGACAAGGTCCCACATAGGAGATTGGTGTACAAACTTAAAGCACACGGTATTGAGGGTTCAGTGTTGAGGTGGATAGAAAATTGGTTGGCGGACAGGAAGCAAAGAGTAGGAATAAACGGGTCCTTTTCGGAATGGCAGGCAGTGACTAGTGGGGTACCGCAAGGCTCAGTGCTGGGACCCCAGTTATTTACAGTGTATATTCATGATTTGGACGAGGGAATTGAATGCAACATCTCTAAGTTTGCGGATGACACGAAGCTGGGTGGCAGTGTTAGCTGCGAGGAGGATGCTAGGAGGCTGCAGAGTGACTTGGATAGATTAGGCGAGTGGGCAAATGCATGGCAGATGCATGGCAGATGCAATATAATGTGGATAAATGTGAGGTTATCCACTTTGGCGGCAAGAACAGGAAAGCAGAGTATTACCTGAATGGTGACCGATTGGGAGAAGGGGAGATGCAACGTGACCTGGGTGTCATGGTGCACCAGTCATTGAAAGCAAGCATGCAGGTGCAGCAGGCAGTGAAGAAAGCGAATGGTATGTTGGCATTCATAGCAAGAGGATTTGAGTTTAGGAGCAGGGAGGTTCTGCTGCAGTTGTACAGGGCCTTGGTGAGACCGCACCTGGAGTATTGTGTGCAGTTTTGGTCTCCTAACCTGAGGAAAGACGTTCTTGCCTTAGAGGGAGTACAGAGAAGGTTCACCAGATTGATCCCTGGGATGGCGGGACTTACATATGAGGAAAGACTAGATAGACTGGGCTTGTACTCGCTGGAATTTAGAAGACTGAGGGGGGATCTTATAGAAACATATAAAATTCTTAAGGGGTTGGAGAGGCTAGATGCGGGAAGATTGTTCCCGATGTTGGGGGAGTCCAGAACCAGGGGTCACAGCTTAAGGATAAGGGGGACGTCTTTTAGGACCGAGATGAGAAAACATTTCTTCACACACAGAGTGGTGAGTCTGTGGAATTCTCTGCCACAGAAGGTAGTTGAGGCCAGTTCATTGGCTATATTTAAGAGGGAGTTAGATGTGGCCCTTTTTGCTAAAGGGATCAGGGGGTATGGAGAGAAGGCAGGTACAGGTTACTGAGCTGGATGATCAGCCATGATCATATTGAATGTCGGTGCAGGCTCGAAGGGCCGAATGGCCTACTCCTGCACCTATTTTCTTTGTTTCTATGTGATGTTATCATTGCTTGAGGAACAAACTGAATTGAAGTGTCCTCAAAGACAGCAAACCAGGAAGGAAAAAGCTACAGCTTTTAATTTTAAACATCTCATGGAGCACAAAATGGTGATCAGAACACACAAAGGAGATTAAAACTGAAGATAGAATTTCAAATAAGTTTGTGATGATCTATCATATTTTAGTAATGGAGCCATAGAATCATACAGCGTGGAAACAGGCCCTTTGGCCCAACTTGTCCACACATCCCATCTTCGTATCTACACTAGTCCCACCTGCCTATGTTAACTCATATCCCTCTAAACGTATCTTATCCATGTACCGGTCTGAAAGTTTCTTAAATGTTGGGATTGTACCTGGCTCCGGCAGCTCATTCCATACACCCACCATCCTATGCATGAAAAAAATTACTCCTCAGGTTCCTATTAAATCTTTCCCCCCCTCATACTAAATCTATTTCCCCTGGTTCTCGATTTCCTAGCCTGGGCAAGAGACTACATTTACCCAAACTATTACTCTCATTATATTTAACTGTCTGATCCTAAAAATATTATTGTGTGTGGATTGTAATGTTGTTAACAAGAAATCACTAACTCATTTAAAAAAATCATGTATACTTCATACAAGGAAACATACACGCTTAAGAATTCAATTGCAAAACTAAAATATTTGCCAGAAACATATAATTTTTTTTAAAGTTTTTATCCTCAGTGAAAGCTATGGCAACAACTATTTCAGGTTCATTTTGTGTACCTCCTGATATTTGTCTGGAACTTTCAGGTACCCAGGGTTTATTTCAGTGTCGGGGATGCACAGGGAGATGAAATTCCCTAAGATGTGTCCATTTTAGAATATGCAGGAGATTATAGATGGCATTGCCCTGGGATTGACCATCAATGTGCACTCCCGAGACAACTTGGGTTTTCACTAGGCATTGCCAGGCTCAGATGCCTTGCTCAGGTTGAGCCATGGGATTAGTTGTTGCAACACACCAACTTAACGTTTTTGAAAAATCCAGGTCACCACACCAACAAAAATTCCAGGTCTCCAAATCTGAAACATCCACAAGTATATTAACAAACTATCAAACCGATTTTATTGTCACGGACTCTGGTTATTCCCTTTGGTTCCAATATCAGCTTTACTCCATGCAGAGTGGCTAAGAATCATTTTTATCAGTTTGTAAAAAAAGCTTTCAAACAACAGGTATTTTATTGTCATTTTAAAACTTTGAAATCTTTCCAAAAAATTTAACCCGATTGGGTCAAGCAGTAAAATCGCCCTTTACATTGCATTTTCTAACAAAATAGTGGATACTATTTGTGTGACGATCATGTCAAAATCCAGCTATCAATTCCATTTAATTGACTGTCAGATTTTGTCAATATATTAAAAAATACAATGACAACAGAATGATGCCAGGGATTTTTGCTGACAAAATGGAATTGGCATGATGGTTCACAATAGAATGAAGTTATGCATCTGTACCATAACGTTACCTGCCCATTCCCCTCCACAGATGCTGCTTGATCCTCTCGAGTTCCTTCGGCAGTCTGTTCTTTGCCCTAGATTCCACCATCCGCAGTCACTTGCATCCCCCGATGTAATGTTTCCCTGACGATATCTTTACAATTCCAAACCCAGGACACAAGGCTTGCCTTCCTAGTGGCGTTCTTCAACCAAATGGCTGCCTTGTTTTAGTGGAAGATCTGAATCTTAGGAGTTTCTGCTGCATCTTATCTCAGGCAAAAATGTTTTTTTGAGATACAGGAAGGGCAAACAATATTTCTCGTCTTCCCTCGCAAGCTTACTTAAGCTGCAATTCACGTAATTGGGAGAAGAGGAAAATCTTTGGAGCACTTTGCTCTTCTTTAAGTAGAGTGCAATACAGCCAAATATTGGTCTGAGATTCACCACTTAAAATTATTTTTATTGAACAGTTGCACAGAAGAGCTACAGATATGTTGTTGACACAAACTCTACATGATTTCAAAATGTTCACGGTGACCCAAGTGCAAAAGCTTTACTGGATAAAATGCTTTTAAAAGCAATGCATCTTTTTTGACATCACACCAAAATGTTTTTATGTGGGATAGGGTGGATTTAACATCAATGCAAACATAAAACAAGGATTATTGGCAATATATAACATGACAGTACATCAGCACATTACAACAACAAAAAAGTGATCTTTTTATCCCAAAAGGCAAGCACATTCAAAGAAACTTTGCAAGTGCATCATTTATTTATCACACACTTCAGTTGCAACAGTGTCACCTGTCAAAGCTGACTACTTCCATAAATATCCACACCTGTACAATGACTCAATGCTCAACCTGTCCCGATGTCGAAATTTTGCCAGAATGAGTCTGAAAATGCAGGGCCTACCTTAGCTAGAGTTTGAGTCAGAGGCATGGTAGGTTTGAACTGCTGAATTAGTACTGGGGTTATTAATTGACATGACTTTGTAAATTATATATTTAAATTACAAACAATTGACTGGAACACAGAAGAAACTGCAAATGCTGGAACTGGTTTGATAGTTTTGATAGTTGGTGTGTTGGCACTGAGAATCTGAGGCAGCACAAGTCAGTCTGAAGAAGGGTCGCGACCCGAAACGTCACCCATTCCTTCTCTCCAGAGATGCTGCCTGTCCTGCTGAGTTACACCAGCATTTTGCATCTATCTTTACTGAAGCATCCAAGATGAGTCAGCTCTGGCCCTCCAGTAAAGGTTTGTTGCCAATTATAAGTTCAAGGTTGAGTGTTCATGTCGGATCTTTAATACCCATGATCAAAGGCCTGCTGAAAGGCACCTTATCACTGTAATTACTTCATTGCCGAAATACTTCCATCCATAAATATTAATCAGAAATTGAAATCCCAGATAGAAACTAATGGCTGGAATTTTCTTTTGTTAATTCAGAATGCATGAGCAAGCTTCCATTACTGGCCCAGATGGAATTAGCTACAGTAATTCCATTGGTGAACCTGGAGCTCTTGTCACTATAGGTTATTATTGTATGAATTCACCAAACTATCTTCCTGCACGTTAATTTGACAGATGAGACTTTCAACATTGGCAGAATGAGTTATATCAATTTTAGAGTGGCTGGTATCACACAATCATATAAAACAGAAGTAAAAATTTACTGCGAAAAGGATTAAATAGCAGCCAATGCAATGTTATGTGTTTTATATCATAACAAGATGGATGTATGGGGCAAAGGTATCAACTACCGTGGGAAGTAGACACAAAGTGCTGGAGTATTTCACCGAGTCAGGCAACAACTCTCGAGAATATGGATAGGTGGCATTTCGGGTCGGGATCTTTCTTCAGGCCGTAGATAATCGGCAAGCAAGGAAATCTGTAATTGTTATCATTATCAGAGCATATCATTGGCATTCAATACCAATAGATTTCACACAATCATGCAAGATCTGAGACAATGATTATTGTCCTCAAGATCTTTGCAAATTGCCAAACAAAGGGGTTAGGTTAGTAACTTTCAGGATGAAAGTTGAAGTATTTTAAGAGTCGAGTAAAGTGGGTTTAATTGTCATGTGTATCGACAACAGAACAATGAAATTCATACTTACAGCGGCATTACAGCCTGGTAAACACAATATTCATAGATAACATATATCAAACAAAAAAAGTCATGTCAATTAATAACCCCAATTCTAGTGCGTTAATGTCTAAAAATAACTATGTTAAGGAAATTGGGAAAGGAATATAAATACAAGTAATTGCAGATGCTGGCTTACAACAGAGGACACTAAGTGCTGGAGGAACTCAACAGCATCTCTGAAGAACATGAATAGGCAACATCTGAAGAAGGGTCCAGATCCAAAACGTTACCTGCCCACGTTCTCCAGAGATGTTGCCTGACCCGCTGATTAACTGCAGCACTGTGCCATTTATGGGTAAAGTATGTCTCCACTATCACTGTTATCGGCTCAATAATCAAGATTCATAACGACATATTAAACCAAACAGTGCCTGGCGATGTTGTTAATATTGTCACAAGTTAGGAAACCTAACGGAGACTGATAAATGTAACAACATCATTAAAAATATAGATGCATGGGACTACAGATGATGGAATCTGGAGCATCAAAAATATTGCTGGAGCTACATAACAGATTGAGCTGTATTTGTTGGGGTGGGGTGGGGGGGGGGGATTGTTGTTGCTACCCAAACCTCAGTAATTCCTTCCTTCTTCTCTCCCAACAGATGCTGCACAACCTGCCGAGTTCTTCCGAGAATACTTTGCTTTTGGCTCAAGTTCCAGCATTTGCAGTTTCTTCCGTGTTCCAGTCAATTGTTTGCAATTTTAAAATATATAATTTACAATCTTTAATTTATTGTCATGTGTATAGAGTTACAGTGAAGAATTGCTTTAGTAATACTGAAAAAAATATTTTAAAAAACAGTACAGGAAAAGCAAGACTGAAAAATATTTTGCAGTAAGAAAAGGTTAACGTCTAAACCTTCACTGTTTTTTTGTATTCAGTCCAAAGATGACTTATGGCCTCCTTGCAGATGAAGAATTACCACAGAACAGACCATTAAGCAGGGCACTTAGAGAAGTCCAGTAACCCAGTGAAACTAAAAAGCCAATTAGTCACCCATTACTGGTATAATTGTGATGCTTGAGAGCTGTGGACTAGTTGCACTTGACCTTTCACTCTCTCCCTGTTGCTATGAGAATAAACTATGGGCGAAGGCTTAATGAGAGGGAAATAGGCCGAATATGATTAGCAGGACAGTGTAGCGACCATAGAGAATGGTCCAGGTCGTCGAACCCTCGGATTGGCCAGCGAGGTCACGTGGGAACGCGACCATGGGGATTGGTCCAGGGAACGACATCGCTGATTGGCCAGCGATGTCAGGTGCGCGTTTGGCGCCCGTTTTAGTCAGTTCGGCGAAGTCTTCAAGGAAGACAGTAAGTTTGTATTGGTTGTCCTGTACCTTGTTGTTTAACTCTGTATTCGTGTATTGCGGCTGCAATAAACTTCGTCTACAACCAACAAGTTTCGGACTCGCCATAACAGTACAATAATTTATTGGAAAACAGTTTCGTTCTCTCCTTCTTTTCCATTTTGGCACTCCATAATCTGCTCACGTATCTACTTACTACAAGATGACTTTCTATCTCCTCGCTCTCTGGCCACACACAGGCATGCTCTTTTGTTAAAACAAAAAGTGGAATTGAAAACTTCATTGGCTAAAGAGAAAGAATGCTCAACACTGTAACAATGCAGAAGATAGATACAAAAACCTGGAGTAACTCAGTGGGTCAGGCAGCATCTCTGTGGAAAAGGAATAGGTGACGTTTCGGGTCAGAACCCTTCTTCAGACCCGAAATGTCACTTATTCCTTGTCTCCAGAGATGCTGCCTGACCCACTGAGTTGCTCCAGCATTTTGTGTCTAATTTCAGTATAAACCACCATGTGCAGTTACTTCCCACAATGTATAATTCAGTGTAGGTTGCATTCTGTACTTTGATTAAATTCATGAGACTGTCACTGATCTGATATTCTAATCATCTGAGGAAAGAATGTCTAACCATTGAAAAGGAAGCCAGCAAATATATCAACTTCAGTCTCTGCGAGTGCTAATTACCCACTCACTTTATCCCAGACTAGTCTCCTCTCATATTTTGTCTATTGGCGATCTTACAGAACCGTTAATGAAAAATGATCTCTCATTTCTACTCTTGTTCTACCCTACCTCTTGTTTACCAGTGCCAGTTTCTTTTTCTCCTTATCCACCAGCATGCACAGTATGATTAGTAGAAACAAGGAACTGCAAATACTGGTTTACAAAAAAAGACACAAAGTGCTGGAGTAACTTAGGTCAGGCAGCATCTCTGCAGAAAATGGATAGGTGATGTTTTGGGTTGAAACACCTTCTTCAGACTCAAGGGTCCTGACCCAAAACGTGGAGAAAATAATGTTCTCCAGAGATGCTTCCTAACACATCTGCAAAACCTCCTGACACAAGGATGATTAGTACTTGGTTTCTTTTCCTCCTGTCTCTGCTCTTAGACTCAAACCACATGGAAATTCAGGCAGAGTTCTTTCATTTAAAGTGGTTCTACCACTAAAATATAATAAGATTACATTAATGTTCAGCGCAAATGTATTCACCAGTATCTGTCAATATCCAAGGGCATAATTTTTGTATATAATGCATGGAAATTAATGATTACATTTACATCCATGGTCAACGTGTCTGGTCTGATGTGTTGGCGGAGTGGGCTGCTGGATGTCCGGCAGCATCTTGGCGCTCAATTGGATCGGGCACCTCTCCGAGAGGATTGGACATGGATTGGACATGGCCTGCAGTGGTACGGAGCAGCAGTGGAAAACGTCAACAACATTGTCTGGCAGAGCCTTGCATCTCCAACCCAGGACCATTACCAGGACAATGCATTTTCAACAACTTTGTTCTTGAAGGGTACAATATGCACTGGGAACGCAGTCACTGCCTCAGTGCAATCACCTATTCTTATACTCAGGTAGTATAAGAAAATAACTGCAGATGCTGGTACAAATCGAAGGTATTTATTCACAAAATGCTGGAGTAACTCAGCAGGTCAGGCAGCATCTCAGAAGAGAAGGAATGGGTGACGTTTCGGGTCGAGACCCTTCGTCAGACTGAAGAAGGGTCTCGACCTGAAACGTCACCCATTCCTTCTCTCCTGAGATGCTGCCTGACCTGCTGAGTTACTCCAGCATTTTGTGAATAAATATTCTTATACTCAAGTATGGTTGTGCCTACATATAGTCAGAGGATGATGAATCTGCAGAATTATTTGCCACAGAAGGCTGTGGAGGCTAAGTCAATGGATATTTTTAAGTCAGAGATAGATAGATTCTTGATTAGTACAAGTGTCGGGGATTATGAGGAGAAGGCAGGAGAATGGGGTTAGGAGTGAGAGATAGATCAGCCATGATTAAATGGCGGAGTAGAATTGATGTATCGGATGGCCTAATTCTGCTCCTATCACATGACTTTATGACCTACATATAGTAAGACTTTTACTGAACTGTACGTAAAAAAAGTAATTGCACTGTACCTAGGTACATGCAACAATAAATTACCTCTGCACCATTGATCTTTACGCAGTTGCAGAGCAGCTTACTTACAGTGCAAGAAAGAATGCAATTCTATTTTCTAACCACAATTTCTTAATAACAAATCAATAACCAATTAATCTTTGTTTAGAAGCAAAGAACTGCAGATGCTGGTTAATACACAAAGGGCACAAAGTGCTGAAGTATCTCAGCAGGTCAGACAATATCTCTGGAGAACGTGGATAGGTGACATTTTGGGTCGATATCTTTCTTCCGGCTGGTCTTTGTTTAGTTAAGCAAGAAATGTTAACCAGGATATCTCCATGCTGTGAGGCATTAACTTATTCAATGGCATTAACTCATAATCTATGACTTCCCAATAAAAATTGTATATGACTGACAATGTTACTTTTAGTAGATGGCTAGAGATGCCTTGAAACCTCAGTGATGATAGTACAAGGTGTCGACACAAAACATTGTCTATAGCTTTGCCCTCACAGATGCTGCTCGACCTGCTGGACTCCTCTCGTGGTTAATTGTTAGCAGGAGTCCTGTGTTGTGTTCGTTGTGTAACATTATTAGCATCTCCAACTGGGATGACAGGTGCTAGTGTAGAAATGTTGACAGGTAACTGACTGAGGTGTCTGTGGTCGAGCCTTTTTGGACCAGAGACCATCAGCTTTCAAATAGTTATGGATAAAGACAGGGTGGGCCCACAAGTTAAAATTCAGAATTTTTCGGCAAGGCCAACTTTGATGGCAATCGACAGGTACTTGCTAACTTGGAACTGGATTGGAGTAGGTTCGCAGGCACAAAGGGGCGTCCAGAAAGTGAGATGGTTTTAAAAGTATTGTGACGAGAGTTCAGAGTATGCATGTTCCTGAGAGAGTGAAGGGCAAGTGGAGTAAGGAGGCCTGGATAACAAGAGAAATTCAGAGTCTGGTCAGGAAAAAGGCATGGGCCAGGTATAAGCAGCTGAGATAGCGTGTATCTCTGGAGGGGTTTCAGGACTATCAGGAGCACTCTTAAGAAAGCAATGAGGAGGGCAAAAAGGGGAACGGAGGTAACTCTGGCAGAAAATATCAAGGAGAATCCAAAGAGATTTAATAAGTACATTAAAGGAAAGAGGGGAACCAGAGAGAGACTAGAGCCCCTCAGAAACCAATGTGGTCATCTCTATGTGGAGCCACAAGAGATGGGCAAGGTCCTCCATAAGTATTTCTATGGTTTTACTGAAGAGGATGACATGAAAAGACTGGGAAAACTTTGGATAGTTAAGGAAGATGTCTTGAGGATAGTCCATATTATGGTCAAGGAAGTGCTGGACATCTTGTGGCGTATGAAGGCAGATCGGGTGGTCAAGAAGACTTCCAGTACATTGGCCTTCATCAAGGTGTTGAATATAGGATATGGACGGTGTGGGAAGAAACTGCAGATTTTGATAAGACACAAAATGTTGGAGTAACTCAGCGGGTCAGGCGGCAACTCTGGAGAAAAGGAATATGTGACATTTTGGGTCGAGACCCTTCTTCAGACTAATATAGAAATGGAATATAGAAATGGGGATGTTATGTTATAGTTGTACAACATATTGGTGAGGCCACGTTTGGAGTGTTCTGTTCAGTTTGCCATCTGCCAGCTACGGGAAGGATGTCATTAGGCTGGAAAGAGTTCAGATAAGATTTATGAGGATGTTGCGGTCCCTTGAAGACAGAAGCAGGGGAATTTATTATGGGGAACAAGGAAATGGCAGACGAGTTGAACCAGTACTTTGGATCTGTCTTCACTAAGGAGGATACAAACAATCTCCCAGATGTTCTAGTGGCCAGAGATCCTAGGGTGACAGAGGAACTGGAGGAAATCCACATTAGGCAGGAAAAAGTTTTGGATAGACTGATGAGACTGAAGGCTGATAAATCCCCAGGGCCTGATGGTCTGCATCCCAGGGTGCTTAAGGAGGTGGCTCTAGAAATTGTGGACGCATTAGTGATTATTTTCCAATGTTCTATAGATTCCGGGTCAGTTCCTGTGGATTGGAGGGTAGCTAATGTTATCCCACTTTTCAAGAAAGGAGGGAGAGAGAAAACGGGAAATTATAGACCAGTTAGTCTGACATCTGTGGTGGGGAAGATGCTGGAGTCAATTATAAAAGACGAAATTGCGGAGCATTTGGATCGCAGTAACAGGATCGTTCCGAGTCAGCATGGATTTACGAAGGGGAAATCGTGCTTGACTAATCTACTGGAATTTTTTTGAGGATGTAACTAGGAAAATTGACAGGGGAGAGCCAGTGGATGTGGTGTACCTCGACTTTCAGAAAGCCTTCGACAAGGTCCCACATAGGAGATTGGTGGGCAAAATTAGAGCACATGGTATTGGAGGTAGGGTACTGACATGGATAGAAAGTTGGTTGACAGACAGAAAGCAAAGAGTGGGGATAAATGGGTCCCTTTCAGAATGGCAGGCAGTGACTAATGGGGTACCGCAAGGCTCGGTGTTGGGACTGCAGCTATTTACAATATACATCAATGACTTGGATGAAGGGATTAAAAGTACCATTAGCAAATTTGACGATGATACAAAGCTAGGTGGCAGTGTGAACTGTGAGGAAGATGCTATGAGGTTGCAGGGTGACTTGGACAGGTTGTGTGAGTGGGCGGATGCATGGCAGATGCAGTTTACTGTAGATAAGTGTGAGGTTATCCACTTTGGTGGTAAGAATAGGAAGGCAGATTATTATCTGAATGGTGTCAAGTTAGGAAAAGGGGACGTACAACGTGATCAGGGTGTCTTAGTGCATCAGTCACTGAAAGGAAGCATGCAGGTACAGCAGGCAGTGAAGAAAGCCAATGGAATGTTGGCCTTCATAACAAGAGGAGTTGAGTATAGGAGCAAAGAGGTCCTTCTGCAGTTGTACAGGGCCCTAGTGAGACCGCACCTGGAGTACTGTGTGCAGTTTTGGTCTCCAAATTTGAGGAAGGATATTCTTGCTATTGAGGGCGTGCAGCGTAGGTTTACTAGGTTAATTCCCGGAATGGCGGGACTGTCATATGTTGAAAGACCGGAGCGACTAGGCTTGTATACACTGGAATTTAGAAGGATGAGAGGGGATCTTATCGAAACGTATAAGATTATTAAGGGGTTGGACACGTTAGAGGCAGGAAACATGTTCCCAATGTTGGGGGAGTCCAGAACCAGGGGCCACAGTTTAAGAATAAGGGGTAGGCCATTTAGAACAGAGATGAGGAAAAACTTTTTTAGTCAGAGAGTTGTGAATCTGTGGGATTCTCTGCCTCAGAGGGCAGTGGAGGCCAATTCTCTGAATACATTAAAGAGAGAGCTAGATAGAGCTCTTAAGGATAGCGGAGTCAGGGGGAATGGGGAGAAAGCAGGAACGGGGTATTGATTGGGAATGATCAGCCATGATCACATTGAATGGCGGTGCTGGCTCGAAGGGCCGAATAGCCTACTCCTGCACCTATTGTCTATTGTCTATTGTTGCCAGGAATTAATGGCCGTAGCTGTAAGAAGAGGTTGGGCAGGCTTGGACTTATTTCCTTGCAGCACAGAAAGCTGAGGGATGATGTTATGAGGTGTATAACATCATGGGGAATAGAGTATTTTATCCATGGTAGGGGAATCAAGAGCAAGAGGACATAGGGTTGAGGTGAGAGGGGAAAGATTTAGTAGGAACCCAAGGGGCAACTTTGTCCACATAGAGGGTGGTGTGAACATGGAACAAGCTGCTGGAGGTCATTGAGGCAGGAACTATAACAACATTTAAAATACATGTGGGCAGGTAGGAAAGGTTTAGCAGGATTAGGGCCAAGCACACGCAGGTGGGACTAACATAGATGGGGCATCTTGGTCAGCATGGTCAAGTTGGGCCAAATAACCCGTTCCCATGCTGTAGGTCTCTAATAACTGTATAACAGCTGAGTCAGTCTCAAGTAAACACCAACAACAAAATTCAGAAGATTCATACCAGGGGTTCTGCTTAATGTATTAATTTACTTATTCATACTTGGGCATTTACTACCCATTCCCATGTTAATTGAACTGTGTAGATTGCTAGGCTTTAAGGGTCAACCCCATTTCTGTGGGGTCAGTGTGAAGATGTCTGATACTTCCTTTGAAAAAGAAATTAGTGAGCCAGATGGGTCTCTAATGATAACCCAGCAGTGGCACGGTCACCAGAGCTGATAATAACTACAAATTTCAAAGTTATTTAACAAATGGGATTCATTTCCAGTAGCAGCGATGTTTAGGTTTGAACTAGTGTGCTCGAGTTTCCCAAGTTGTTAGTCCTGATGTATAATCACTACGTTACCTCATGCCTAAGAAGGTCAGATCATTCTGCCAAATTTATTAGATTCACAGATTTGTTTTGCATTACAATCAATGGAACAGAAAACAAATTCCCACAAGAGCACAGGGCATATTCTTGACAAGTTATCAAATGAAAATGATTCTGTGATCTGCATTAATGGGGTTTGCTTTTCAAAATAAGAGAGAGAAAAATATCAGTGCATGCTGGAACACTAATTTTCTCAGCTCACCGTACTTCAGTTTTCGTCAAATAGCAGATCAATGCATGAAAATCTCACTATTGCTTTCCAAAAGCATTAAAGAACATGTCCATCATTTGGTAGTCAGTAGCTGGGGGCACAGAATTAAAACTTGACATTTCAGCATATTTTGCTTATCGGACTGCACCATCTGCAGATAAGACGAGATGACTATTGAATGCAGCCATTTTATCTATGGCCTCAATGGTTAATCAATGCAAAAGAACAGTGGCTTTTATATTTGATTGATTCCCAACAACTAAGTATGTGACAATTCTACCAGCACAGGAAAAATGTAACTTTCCATCTCGTCAATCTTAAAGGGTTTTAAACTGTTTGCCCACTTTGTGGTCTGACCTTCAGTTGACTTTGCAATGCCCTCACTGGAGAACTTCTGCACGATGAACAAAGCCATATTTTAATCTCCATATGGAGAAGACAATCGTAGAAAAATAGATTTTGTTCCCCTTTGGCATTGTGATTGTGCTAATGGCATAAAACATGGATGTTTCAGCACCAATTGCACAAGATACACAAAATCAAAAACTGCAGATGCTGAATATCTGAAATGTAAACAGAACATTATTGAAATATTCAGCAGATCAAACAGAATCTACAGAACGCGAAACAGAATTAATAGGGTTCCGACCCAAAACGTCACCTATCCTTTTTCTCTAGAGATGCTGCCTAACCCAATGAGTTTATTGTCATGTGTACCGATGTTCAGTGAAAGGCTTTTGTTGCGTGCTAACTAGTCAGTGGAAAGACGATGCACGATCACAATCAAGCCGTCCATAGAGTACTTGGATGAGTTACTCCAGCACTTTGTGTCCCTATCTTTGGTAATATCCAGCATCTGCAGCTCTTTCCTACAAAACAGAATTAATATTTCAGGTTAAGATGTTTGACCCAAAACACTATCATTAATTTTCTTTCCACAGATGCCATCCGAGTTCCTGAGCGTTTCCAGCATTTTCTGTTTTTACTTAAGAATCCCGATCTGTAGAAAATTCAAGACCAAAAGAGTTCTGATGATAATGTACTACACCAACATTAATCAACACCTAAAGGATGTCCAAGGCCTACTGGATCTCCCGGTTGATAACCATGTTAACTCCCCTTCCCATCATGACCTTTCTGTCCATGCAATCTGGAGGAACAGCACTGGTTAGCCGACAACCCAACGGTATGAACATAGAATTATCCAATTTTTGGAAACCTGTAACAACCCTCCCCCCCTTCCCTTTCTCCCCCATACCCTCTTTCCTTCCCCTCCTCTCCTGCCCCCCACCGGGACTCACATCAATTTTCCCCTCTCCCTACATTCCTTCCTCTAGCTTCACTATTTGGAACAATGTATATTCAATCTATCTACCTCAAACCTGCTGCTTTAATCTCTGGCCTTTAAGCCACCTGTCTATCAAAAAAAAAACCTTTGCCTGTGTCCACCTGCTACACTTTGTCCTGCCTCTCCTCTCTCCCAGCTTCCTCTCTCTTCCCCCGGCCCCCTCCCCCCCCCCCACTTAATCTGAAGAAGGGCCCTGACTCGAACCATCACATATTCATGTTTTCTAGAACCAGCAAGTTACTCCAGCACTCCGTTTGTGTAAATCAGTATCTGCAGTTTCTCCATAAATCAACACCGGTTTTTAAGACCTCGGAGCAAGAAATAAGAGGAAAAACAGCATGCTTGTGCACACTCTACTAATAGTCTCTCCCTCCATCGGAAAGAGCAGAAGGACAAGTCCTTCAATTCAACTGTATCTGGACTGAGAGGAACTGCTGCCAATTCAAATACTTAAGTCAATTCGAAAGAATGAAGAGTATATTCATGCCCTGTTCTCTCGCTTGCAACAGTGAAAATAAAGATAAATGGAGATCAAACATTTACTTATTCAGCAATGGGGGAATTACAATAAGTTCATTTATCAGTTGTCTGGGCTGGAAAGCCAAATTGGAAACAGTCACAGGATAATGTTAAAGGGCATCTCTACTGCACTGTTTTAAACATCTCATACATCCAAATATAGTTTGTTTTACAAAATGCCCAGCTTCCAATGACATAGAAACATAGAAAATAGATGCAGGAGGAGGCCATTTAGCCCTTCGAGTCAGCACCGCCATTCACAATCAGTAACCCGTGCCTGACTTCTCCCCATATCCCTTGATTCCGCTAGCCCCCAGAGCTCTATCTAACTCTCATCCAGTGAATTGGAAAAATGACAAAGGGTAAAGTTTGTATTAAAGGAGACAGGGTGTACCATGGGCAGAACAATTTAGTACCAAAATGTTAAATATTGCAGATACTGGAAATAATAAAATAAGGATAGAAAATACTGGAAACACTCAGGCGGCCAGGTCACATCTGTAACGTGGGGAACTGTGTTCATGCTTGTGCACTGTGTAAAATGAGAAAGGGTGACTTGCAGATTTATGACGCACGGCAGATTCATTCCTACTCTGGTCTGCAAGTTAAAAATACAGAGTAAATGCGATTGGTCATTCAGGCATAGGAGAATGGGCTGGGGATTCCCTATTGGCACTCCAGGTTCTCAGGGTGGCACAGTAGTAGAGTCACTGCCTCACAGAGTCAGAGATCCAGGTCCCATCCTGACTACGGCTGTTGTTGTACGGACTTTGTACGCTTTCCCTGTGACCATGTGGGTTTTCTCCGAGTGCTCCTGCTTCCTCCCACACTCCAAAGACATATAGGTCTGTAGGTCTGTAGGTTAGTTTGCTTCTGTAACTTGTGAATTGTCCCTAGTGTGTAGGTTAGAGCTGATGTATGGGATGGCCATAGTTTTCCACGCTATATCTCTAAAGTCTAAACAAAATAGTGACACAGGTGTAATAGTGACACAGGTGTAATAGTTCCAACATTACACCTCCCTAAACCAAGTCCAATCTTCAAGGCCCTAAACAAGAAGCAAGATGTTTTGGGAGAAAGGTGAAAAGTCACATCATTTGTAAGGAGGCAGTTAGAAACATAAATTTTTAACAGGAAGATGTCACCCATGTGCCCACGATATTAAAAGGCCCACTACTAATTATGCCTTCTCTAAAGATTGCACATCCTACTCAAGTATCATGTTCACACCCTTGTGGGTTTGCCGGGCCCCGCCATTCGGTTTGTGAGCACTTAGGGATGAGCAATATATGTCAATGTTGACATCAACACACACAAGAGCTCATGATTGAATCCAGCCCAGTAACTGGGCTTAACCCCCACCCCGACTTGTTTGCAGGATGCAGAGGGCTATGCAAACCAATTGTTCCCCCACTCAAGGGACACTCAACTAGGCAGCAACAGGTCCAAGCAGCGAGTAATCTTAGAATGGCATTTGTCCACCAGCCCTCATTGGCACAAAGCAGAGGGTGTGCAACACACACACGGGACAATTTATAACTTTACCACAGCCAATTAACCTACAAGCCTATATGTCTTGAGTGTGAGAGGAAACCGGAGCACCTGGGGAAAACCCACGCAGGTCACAGGGAGAATATACAAACTCCATATGGACAGCATCAGTAGTCAGGATCAAACGTAGGTCTCTGGCGCAGTAAGGGTGCAACTCTTCCGCTGTGATGCATCATTCTCTTGAAAATGTCTGCTAATGGCTTTCATTATAACTTTAACCAATTATGAAAAGTTTGTCCGATGGATCGTATTCATAACTTCCTGTGGACGCCTTTGGTACATTGCTGCTTCTACTTCATACTGAAGTGCTTCTAGCATGTGAGAGAGAGTTGTTATAAAATAATTAATTACTTTTCTATCTCACCCTTCTTAATCCTGCCTAATCTCTTCCTGTTGTGGTCATTTGATTCTACTTCAGGTTTCATTCTGACTTTCAATGTGATAGACTGCTATTCTGAGAGCAAGAAGACAACGTTAATTGCCCCTCCCAATTTCAAAAAAACTCATTATGCTGTTTTTACACACAATCTCTCCTTCAGAGTATGCCATTATTATCTAATATTGTTTATTGCACTGAAGGTTTTACAAATGGGATTTTAACAGTGGTGGCATTTTGAGAATCACAAATTATGTGCATTTAAAATATCCCAAATATGATTTTACGTAGAAGGGCGACATAGAAAAAACCATTTATTTCTTTTCATGTAAATTATTAAAAGCAATTCCATTTTCACAGCTTCTAATTCCCCTTAAAAAAGCTTGGCACATCTTAAAATATGTTGTGAAAGCAAATATTTCTAAAGAATACAAAATCCATATCTCACAAGCAATGACAGCAGGTCTTTAATGATCAGCCTCACTGAAAGGTGAATAAGTCTCTTTTGCCTGGTGGAACAATGGAGAGCATTGCAGAGCTGGTGATTTGGGAGTTCAGGTCCACGGATCCAGAAAAGTGGTGAGTCAGGTGGGCACTGTGCTGGATAAGGTATTTTGCACACTTGCCTTCACTGGGAAGGGTATTGAGTATGAGAGCTAGGACATCATGTTGCAGCTATACAAATCATTGATGATACCACACACTTGGAGTACTGAGTGCAGTTGTAGTCGCTCTGCTGGTGGAAGGATTCCATTAAATTGGAAAGGGTGCAGAATAGATTCATCAGGGGGTTATCAAAGCCTGCAGGCTTGGGTTATAGGGAGATGTTGCATAGGCCGTGACATTTTTCTTTAGAGTGTATGAGGCTGAGGGGTACAAGATCATAAAGGGCATGAATCAAATGAACGCTCACAGCCTTTTCCCAGGGCAGAGGGTTCTAAAACTAGAGGGCAGAGGCTTAAAATGAGGGGAGAGAGATTTCATAGGGACATCAGCACGAGGTTTATCACTCAGAGATTCCATTATCTGGAATGAGCTCAAAGCTCGAAGTCAATACAATTACATCTCTCAAAACTCATTTGGACAGATCTAGGTTCAGGAAGGGTTGAGAGGGATAGCAGTCAAATACAGGCGATCGGGACTCACCCAGCTTGCCAACTTAGTCGACATGGACAAGATGAGCCAAAGAGTCTGTTTGGGTTCTGTACACTTCTATGACTCCATGAAAATACTTTGTTAATCGTGTGGAACATCGAAGCTCTTAAGAGTAGCCAAGCCGTTGAACATTTTCTAAAATCTATACTTTAATACACACCATCTCAAATAGAGCAACTTACAACTGCAAAACATTCAAGCTTGCAGTCTGCAATTTAGAATTCAGATATACGGAGAAACAAAAAGAAAACATTTGTGTTGCAAGGAGATGAGAAAGGGAAGAACACTGCACAGATCAAAAATATGTTTCTTCAAAACAGACTACATTCTCAAACGTTCAGGTCAGCAGTGAGACAGATGTAGCATTGTGCCTCTACTGCAGAACCACCTGTCACCAATATGCAACATATGGCTGGGTTAGTCAGTGCCAGTGGATAATCATCCATGTCTTGATAGTTGTTTCCTTCCTCGGGCAGCCGGAATGCTGATCCATGTGGAATAATGGTTATGGTATACTCCAGACGTCAGCTTCTCTGCAGCTACCACAAGCAGAACTGTACTCCCTTCAATTGCACTCAAGCACAACATTTCTTGGTCAATTGCCTTTGAATTCAGGCCTCCCACTTAGGATTCATTTGCTTCAAAAAAAAATTATATGATTTATTTACACATTTTCTTAAATTCTCACTCGCCTCAAGCTTTCACAGTAGCTAATGAGCACAGATGCTGCTCATCCCCTGATTTTTCCACAGTCCTTCATTACTAGCAACAAAAAGGTCATGTAAACAAGTCTTAAAATATGCAAGTAACTATCATAATTGGATGAGTAGGAAAATAACTGCAGATGCTGGTACAAATCAAAGGTATCACAAAATGCTGGATGGAGTAACTCAGCAGGTCAGGCAGCATCTAGGAGAGAGGGAATGGGTAACGTTTCGGGTCGAGACCCTTAACCATATAACCATATAACAACTACAGCACGGAAACAGGCCCGTTCGGCCCTACCAGTCCACGCCGACCACTCTCCCTGACCTAGTCTCATCTACCTGCACTTAGACCATAACCCTCTAATCCCCTCTTATCCATATACCTATCCAATTTACTCTTAAATAATAAAATCGAGCCTGCCTCCACCACTTCCACCGGAAGCCCATTCCATACAGCCACCACCCTCTGAGTAAAGAAGTTACCCCTCATGTTACCCCTAAACTTTTATCCCTCAATTCTGAAGCTATGTCCCCTTGTTGGAATCTTCCCCACTCTCAAAGGGAAAAGCCTACCCACGTCAACTCTGTCCGTCCCTCTCAAAATTTTAAAAACCTCTATCAAGTCTCCCCTCAACCTTCTACGCTCCAAAGAATAAAGACCCAACCTGTTCAACCTCTCTCTGTAGCTTAAGTGCTGAAACCCAGGCAACATTCTAGTAAATCTCCTCTGTACCCTCTCCATTTTGTCGACATCCTTCCTATAATTTGGCGACCAGAACTGCACACCATACTCCAGATTCGGCCTCACCAATGCCCTGTACAATTTTAACATTACATCCCAACTTCTATACTCGATGCTCTGATTTATAAAGGCAAGCATACCAAACGCCTTCTTCACCACCCTATCCACATGAGATTCCACCTTCAGGGAACAATGCACAGTTATTCCCAGATCCCTCTGTTCCACTGCATTCCTCAATTCCCTACCATTTACCCTGTACGTCCTATTTTGATTTGTCCTACCAAAATGCAGCACCTCACACTTATCAGCATTAAACTCCATCTGCCATCTTTCAGCCCACCCTTCCAAAAGGCCCAAGTCACTCTGTAGACTTTGAAACTCTACTTCATTATTAACTACACCACCTATCTTAGTATCATCTGCATATTTACTAATCCAATTTGCCACACCATCATCCAGATCATTAATGTAAATGACAAACAACAGTGGACCCAACACAGATCCTTGGGGTACTCCACTAGACACTGGCCTCCAACCTGACATACAATTGTCAACCATTACCCTCTGGTATCTCCCATTCAGCCATTGTTGAATCCATCTTGCAACCTCACTATTAATACCCAACGATTTAACCTTCTTAATCAACCTTCCATGTGGAACCTTGTCAAATGCCTTACTGAAGTCCATATAGACAACATCCACAGCCTTGCCCTTATCAATTTCCCTGGTAACCTCTTCAAAAAATTCAAGAAGATTAGTCAAACATGACCTTCCAGGCACAAATCCATGTTGACTGTTTCTAATCAGGCCTTGTTTATCCAAATAATTATATATATTGTCCCTAAGTATCTTTTCCATTAATTTTCCCACCACAGATGTCAAACTAACAGGTCTATAATTGCTAGGTTTACTTTTAGAACCTTTTTTAAACAAAGGCACCACATGCGCAATGCGCCAATCTTCCGGCACCATCCCCGTTTCTAATGATGTTTGAAATATTTCCGTCATAGCCCCTGCTATTTCTGCACTAACTTCCCTCAATGTCCTAGGGAATATACTATCAGGACCTGGAGACTTATCCACTTTTATATTTTTCAAAAGTGTCCGTACCTCCTCTTCTTTAATCCTCATAATTTCCATCACTACTCTACTTGTTTCGCTTACCTCACATAATTCAATATCCTTCTCCTCGGTGAATACCGAAGAAAATAAATTGTTTAATATCTCCCCCATTTCTTCCGGCTCAGCACATAGCTGTCCACTCTGACTCTCTAATGGACCAATTTTATCCCTTGCTATCCTTTTGCTATTGACATATCTGTAGAACCCCTTGGGGTTTACTTTTACATTACTTGCCAAAGCAGCCTCATATCTTTTTTTCGCTTTTCTAATTTCCTTCTTAAGATTCCTTTTACATTCTTTATATTCCTCAAGAACCTCATTTACTCCCTGCCGCTTATATTTATTGTATATCTCCCTCTTTTTCCGTACCAAGTGTCCAATTTCCCTGGAAAACCACGGCTCTTTCAAATTATTATTCTTTCCTTTCCACCGAACAGGGACATAAAGACTCTGTACTCTCAAAATTTCACCTTTAAATATCCTCCAATTCTCTATTATATCCTTTTCATAAAACAAAAAGTTCCATTTCACTCCTTTTAAATCCTTTCTCATCTCCTCAAAATTAGCCTTTCTCCAATCCAAAATCTCAACCCTTGGTCCAGATTTAACCTTCTCCATAATTATATTGAAACTAATGGCATTGTGATCACTAGACCCAAAGTGCTCCTCAACACATACCTCCGTCACCTGACCCATCTCATTTCCTAACAGGAGGTCCAACACTGCCCCTTCTCTGGTAGGTACCTCTACGTATTGCTGCAAAAAACTATCCTGCACACATTTTACAAACTCCAAACCATCCAGCCCTTTAACCGAATGTGATTCCCAGTCTATATACGGAAAATTGAAATCACCCACAATCACTACTCTGTGCTTACTACTAATATCTGCTATCTCCTTACATATTTGCTCTTCCAATTCTCGTTCCCTATTTGGCGGTCTATAATACACCCCTATAAGTGTTGCTAAACCTTTCTCATTTCTGACATTTCCAAACAGCCTCCCTAATCGAGCCTTCTAGTCTGTCCTGCCAAAGCACTGCTGTGATATCCTCCCTGACAAGCAATGCAACACCCCCACCTCTTGCCCCTCCGATTCTATCACATCTGAAACAATTAAATCCTGGAATATTTAATTGCCAATCGCAACCCTCCTGCAACCATGTTTCACTGATCGCCACAACATCATACTTCCAGATGTCAATCCAGGCTCTAAGCTCATCCACCTTTCTTACAATGCTCCTAGCATTAAAATATACACATTTAAGGGACCCATCATTTCTTATTCTCAGTTTATTTCTTTTCACTTCTTTCTCTCCTACATATTGGGTCTGAGTGTTTCCCTTTTCAGCCTCCTGCCTCACACACTGCCTATTAGCTATCTGTGTTTGAGTACCTCCCCCCAACCGTACTAGTTTAAAGTCTCCGCAATTACCTTAGCAAATCTCCCCGCCAGGATATTGGTTCCTCTCAGGTTCAGATGCAACCCGTCCTTTTTGTACAGGTCATACTTCCCCCAGAAGAGGTCCCAATGATCCAGAAACTTGAATCCCTGCTCCCTGCACCAGTTCCTCAGCCACGTATTTATCCTCCACCTCACTCCATTCCTATTCTCACTATCGCGTGGCACAGGCAGTAAGCCTGAGATTATTGCTTTGGAAGTCCTTTTTTTTATAAACTCTCTTCCTAGCCCCCTAAATTCTCCTTTCAGGACCTCTTCCCTTATCCTACCTATATTGTTGGTACCTATATGTACCACGACCTCTGGCTCCTCTCCCTCCCCTTTCAGGATATCCTGGACATGCTCAGACACATCCCGGACACCAGCACCAGGGAGGCAAACCACCATCCGGGTCTCCCGACTGCGTCCACAGAAACGCCTATCTGACCCCCTCACTATAGAGTCCCCTATTACTATCGCTCTCCTCTTCCTTTCCCTACCCTTCCTTGCCAGAGGCCCAGGCACCGTCGCTGCCCCCAGGTAGGCTGTTCCCCCCAACAGCACTTAAACATGAGTACTTATTTCCAAGGGGTACAGCCACCGGGGTACTCTCTAGTCCCTGCCTCTGCTCCTTGCCCCCCCTAACCGTGACCCACTTGTCTACCTCCCGTGGTCTTGGAGTGACCACCTCTCTGTAACTCCTATCTATAACCTCCTCACTCTCCCTGACCAGACGGAGGTCATCAATCTGCCGCTCCAGGTTCCTAATGCGGTCCCTTAGGAGCCCCATCTCGTCACACCTGGCGCAGATGTGGATGTCTGGAAGACTATCAGACTCCCAGATTCCCCACATCCGACACCCAGAACAATAAACTGCCCTGGCACTCATACTCCCCAAACAAAGCCCCGTGCTCGGTTTCTAAACCTACCGCCCGGCCGCTGCTCCACCCGGTCCAACCGCCCACCCAAAAGAACTGAGTGATCTCCTAGGAGAGGCGAAAAAACGGATAAAAAACCCAGGCCAATTTGCGAAAAAAAAATCCGGGAAATTCCTCTCCGACCCCAAGCTAGGCGATCGAAACTTGTCCGGGAGATCACACAGGTCTTACTCCTTACTATCCCCTTCTTCATAATTTGTCTGTCATAATTTGATGAAGTCAGCTCAGAAAACGAAAATGAAAATGTAAACACAATGTTAATTTCTTTATGTTTAAACTCATTATTAGCCATTATGAAAATTATAGGCTAAAATGCCTTGACTGATAAGAGATTTAATAGTACCCACAGAGTAAAAAGTGATTACTGAAGGAGACAATTGGGATTGCTATGAAATATTTCTTGAGTGAGTTTACCATTCCATAAGCACTAGATCTCAATGGTAAGTTCTCCAATGTCAAAGGTGGCTAATTTTCCAATAAGCCACTGCTCCCCCTTGTACTCTAATAAAGTTTCATGGTACTGTGGTTTACTTCTCCTGAGAGAAGCAAATCACAGGGAAATTCCAATGAGATCAATTGCTGCAGAGGCAAGGGCATTGTTTAAGTTAAATAATCGAATAAAATCCTATGCTTTGTCACTTTCGCAGAATATAATAAATTCATTTCTGGTATAGAAAAAAAACAATTCTCATACGGACAAAATAATCTTAAAACAGCGCAAGCTGACGTTACCGTTAGTTCAAAAACAACTTGAGCTGAAAAGCTTAACATCGAAAAATACTGTATTTTTCTGATGAGCCAACTACTTTTTACTCTTCAGTTAGTGCTAAAAGATCTGCTGATGATTTTGAATATGATGATCTTGGGTAATTTCTAACTGGGTCAAACCAGGTCATTTGCTGCACAGGCACAACCAATTATAATGGCAAAACTGTGCAGGGAGAGGGAGGTATTTGAGACAGAGACATTCTACAGTGTTGGAAACTTCTGGGTGAACAGTGCTGTGTCAGTTTGAAGATGTAGTTTGTTTGTTCTTTAATTAAAATCACAAGTAAAAAAAATAACATTGTAATAATTCTTTGAAGTGTTTTCTCTTGAAC
Source organism: Rhinoraja longicauda (assembly GCF_053455715.1). Taxonomy (NCBI): domain Eukaryota; kingdom Metazoa; phylum Chordata; class Chondrichthyes; order Rajiformes; family Arhynchobatidae; genus Rhinoraja; species Rhinoraja longicauda. The sequence goes on from NC_135958.1 coordinate 33,110,365, forward strand.
TTCTACGGGCTTACAGTGGGGAGCATACTGACTATTTACATCACAGCCTGCTGCGGCAACCAGGAATGGTGAAGATGGCAAAAAGTGGTGAACACTGTCCAATCCATCATGGGTACTGACCTCCCCACCATCAAAGGGATCTACAGGAGTCGCTGCCTCAAAAATGTACACATTATCATCACCATCATACACCGTGACCACCATCCCTAAGCCTCCTTAGATGCTATCAGATCAACTGATTTCCTCCAGCAGTTTGCTTTTGCTGGAATTCCAACAGCTTTAATATTGAACAGTTTTCTCCGGGATTTTGGACAGGCCCAAGTATACAACAGTTGCAAAAAAACGTCCATTTCTTCCAGGAGAGACGTCAACAAAAAAACCAAGAGCTGATGCAGTAATAGATGTTTTGACTAGTTGAGAATCAAAATGTTGACACAAACCATCCTGCTGAATAATAAAAGGACATTGAAGAGGGGAGTTCAATAAAGAAAGCATCGGAATAGTCAAATCTGGAGATGGTCTCAGAATTAGATGGAACAAGGCAGACAGATACAGATGATCTTCAAACATCATGCAGAACAGCATGGTGGTGCAGTGGTAGAGTTGTTGCATTACAGTGCCAGAGACCCGGGTTCGATCCTGACTACAGGTGCTGTCTGTACGGAGTATGCACGTTGTACCCTTGATCGCATGGGTTTTCTCCGAGTGCTCCGGTCTCCTCCCACACTCCAAAGATGTGCAGGTTTGTAAGTTAATTGGCTTCTGGAAATTGTCTCTAAGATAACGCTAGTACACAGGGATCGCTGGCAGACGTGGACTCGGTGGGCCGACAGGACCTGTTTCCGTGCTGTACCTCTAAACTAAATATGATAAGCAAAGAACATGAATTGACGGAACAATTCAAGGTCGAAATTTAGGTGACTTTGCAGGTAGTCTATTTTTGCTCCAGAAAATGACCAAGAAGGTGAAAGAAGTTTACGGCAAAGCCAGAATTAATAACTTTAAATCAAAACACCTACCCAAAGGGTCCCTTTTTAAATCTTTCTCCTCTCACCTTAAACCTATGCCCTCCCATTTTAGAACTAACCTGGGAAAGAACCTGTGCCCATCCACCTTGTCAATGTTCCTCGTGATCTTTTTCAACTCTATAACGTAGAACATAGATCTGATCCACTCAGGAATGGGATCTTGGGCCCACAATTCTGTGCCGAGCATGATGCCAAATTAAACTGGTCTTATCTGCCTGTACATGATTCAAAACCCTCTATACTCTGCATGTCCACGTGCCTATCCAAAAGGCCAATCTGCCTCCACCACCACCCTTGGCAATGCATTCCATGTTCCCACAACTGTGTAAAAAAACCTGTCCCACACATCTCCATTAACCTTTCCCCCTCATAGCTACGCCCTCTAGTATTGGACATTTCCACCCTTGGGGGGGGAGGAGGAGGTTCTGACAGTAATTATTGACTGCTCAGACTATTCAAATTATTTCATTAGAGGAAGTTAAAAATGGTTCAGGATGAAATTCTGACAAACAATCCGGTTCCCTGTGTCCACACAGATACAGAAGAGGAGCTTACTAGGTGTTGGAGTTGCCTGTGTAAGCATGGTCTCATATCTTCAAATAATGCTCCAGCTGACTTGGTAAATGAGAATAGACATTTAGATGTTCAGAAAATCAAATATTTTGCCACTCACCCTTACAGTTCTGCAGCAACCTTACTGTCCGTTGTTGGACTAAGTGCAGCATTAACATAGATTTATGTCGTATTTGACCAGGTAGTGCAGATTATAAAGCAAAGATATTTAATGCACCAAAGTCCCGCATTTAGATAATCCGACTGAATAATTAATATCTATCTAAAATTCATCTATTATTGGCAATTATTGTAAACCCGAACAGAAAACCAGGCTGCACTATATTTCAATAAAGCTCTAAAATAGTTGTGACTAATAATTCACAGCCTTCACAACAGCAGCAGAATCACTCCACTTATCAAAAAATTATTCCATTACATGTCTAAATGACTTGCAGGCAATAAATTAAACAAGTTAGCCACTTGTCATTAAATTCTCTTTAATTGCATCCAACTAGTTAGAAAACAAATGTCACTAGCTGTGCAGCTTAAAAGAAATTAGCAAAGTAATGGGCAAATGCAACGTGCAATAAAATTAAAGATCGACAGTAAGTGACATTCGGTGCTGATGATGTCGGTAACAGGCGTCCTCCACATTATACTGTCACAGATACTTTGCCAGCCAATGACCCAGTAAAAAAGCAAAAAACCCTCTGCAGAACAGGCCAAATCCTCGCGACAAGCTTCCGATTTATTTTCAAATAGAAGAATCATTACGCAGCACAGAAGACAGAAGGCACAGTCTACATTCAGTAACGAGGCACACTCATCACCAAATCCCCCCCCGCATCCACATGCTGGGAGACCCCAATGACTGAAACCTCAACTGGATCTGCCACATAAATATCATGGCATCAAAAGTAGCTCAGAAGATGGGCGCCCTGCAGCTGTCCACTATCTACAAGGAGTACGATGGCATCCTTGCCACTAAGGTTCATTATTGTCACGTGTTGTGCCGAGGTACAATGGAAATATTTATATTACACGCTGCCTCGCCAGATCAGACAAAACTAGACATAAATACAGGGCGCAGCGGTAGAGTTGCTGCCTTGCAACGCTTCCAGCTTGGGAGATCCGGGTTCGATCCTGATTAAGGGGTGCTGGCTGTACGGAGTTAGTGCGTTCTCCCAGTGACCTGCAAGGGTTTTTTCTGAGATCTTTGGTTTCCTCCCACACTCCAAAGACATACAGGTATGTAGGTTAATTGGCTTAGTGTATGTGTAAATTGTCCCTGGTGTCTGCAGGATAGCGTTAATGTGCGGGCAGTCGGCACAGACTCGGTGGGCCGAAGGGCCTGTTTCCACTCTAGCTCCAAACTAAAGAAATTAAACAATCATGTCAGACTCGAGTACAATAGATAGAGCAAAGGGGAAGATACAGAATGCACAATATAGTTCTCAGCATTGTAGCATACTAGTTCCATAGACAAAGTCCAATGTCTGCAATGGGTGGAGATGAATTGGACAGTAACCTTAGCTTATGGATGGCTTGTTCAGAAGCCTGATAACAGAGGGGAAGCATCTGTTCCAGAGTCTGGTTGCAGGCACTTTCAAGCTTCAATACCTTTGCCTGACAGAAGCAGGGAGAAGGAGGAATGACCAGGGTGGGGCAAGTCTTTGCCGATGTCGCCTGCTGTTCCGAGGCAGCGTGAAGTGTAGGTGGAGTCAATGGTGAGGAATCTGGTCTGTATCGTGGCCTTCAACAACTCTGCAATTTCTTGCTGTCTCGGGCAGAGCTCTTCCCAAACCAAGCTGTGATGCATACCAACCGAATGCTTTCTGTGAGTACACCTGTAGACGTTTGTAGAACTCGCTGGAGACTTGCCAAATTTCCTCAGCCTCCTACAGTAGAGGCATGAGGAATTACCGCCAACGGTCTGTCTCGACTTTTTTCCTTCGTTGTGTTTTTAGTTTGTTGTAAAAATGTATGTTTTAGTTTATCTTTAGCTTTGTATTATGTGGGGGCGGGGGGCGGGGAGGGTGGAGGAAACTTTTTAAATCTCTTTCCTCGACGGAGATGCAACTTTTTTTGTGTTGTATCACCGTCCACACTGCGGCCTAATATCGTGGAGCTGGCGGCCTCTTGCTGGGGCCTCGCAGCTCCAACCGTGGGGGCCTGCGGACTCTAACAACGTGGAGCTCGCTGTCCCTGGTTAGGGACTGACTTCGGGAGCTCCAAGCGCCCCGACACGGGAGCTTCGATCGCCGGCTGCGGGAGCTTCAACCGCCTCGACTGCGGAAAGAAAAGGAGGAAGAAAAGGAGGAAAGAAGATGAGACTTTTATTGCCCTCCATCACACCGGGGAATGGGGAGGAGCCGCTGTGGTGGATGTTTATGTCCATTTTTTATGTAGTTGTAGGTCTTGTTGCTTTTTTGGCATGACTGTATGGCAAGGCAAATTCCTCGCATGTTGCAAAACATACTTGGCTAATAAATTACGATGATTATGATAAGTGTACCTTCTTGGCTGCTGCATCAATATGGTTGGTCCACAACAGATCATAGTCTAGAGTGCAGCTCTATCAACACAAGAGGCCGAACATCATCCAAGATAAAGCAGCCCATTTGATTGTGCCCCCATCCACCATCCTAAACATCCAATCCCTTCAGCACTGTGCTAGTCGTGGATGCCATTAACAAAAAACATCGAGCTGAAATTACACATCTCTGCTACCCTGACAGCACTGCCAAAACCTCCAACCTCTGCCAATGAGGATGACAAGGTCATCCAGATTTGGGAATTTATCACCAATCCTTCATCATCACTTGGATTAAGTCCTACCAAACAGAATTGCACAAGTTTCCTCACGAGAACGATGTTAATGCTTGAAAGCCACTAACCATCATCTTTCCAAGGGCAATGGGGGTGGGCAATGAATGCTGGCCTTGCACTGTCCACAGCACTAAAAATGGAATCAATTATAAAAAAGTGCATTGCGGAGAGTTACCCGATGGTTTCTGGGTCAAATCGTATCACTCCAGAGATTCAATTGGCAAATCTGTTCTCAAATGCAATTACACGGATGACATGCTTTCAACACCATTTGCGCTTCAATGTTGTCAATGTTGTCAAAGCTCCTTCCGAGTCGTGTCAGGAGAAATTAGTCAACATGGTTGTGAAGCTTGCTGATCGGCATGCTACAGGAAGGGCACGACTAAGCTAGAGATAGGGCACAGACAAGATGAAGAAGGACTTTGCCTTGTCTGGAGGGCTTGTATTATAAGGAGAGATTGAATAGGCTATTTTTTTTTTCCTGGAGTGATGGAGATTGAGGGGTGAACTTATGGAAGTTTAAAATATTACAAGGGGCATAGACAGGGTAGATAGTCACAGTCTTTCTCCCCAGGGTAGTATACTGGCACTAGTACCAGAGTACTACTAGAGCGGCGCAACAGTAGCATTGCTACCTTACAGCGTCAGGGGCCCAGGTTAAAACCCGACTACGGGTCTGAAGAAGGGTCTCGACCCAAAACGTCACCCATTCCTTCTCCCCCAGATGCTGCCTGACCCGCTGAGTTACTCCAGTATTTTGTGATACCACTGACTATGGGTGCTGTCTGTACGGAGTTTGTACGTTCTTCCAGGACCTGTTTGTGTTTTCTCCAGGATCTCTGGTTTCCTCTCACACTCCAAAGGCGCACATTTATGTAGGTTAATTGCTTTGGTTTAATTGTAAATTGGCCGTAGTGTGTGTAGCATAGGATCGCTGGTCAGCATGGACTGTTTGGACTGAAGGGCCCGTTTCCATGCTGTATCTCCAAACTAATAGACTCAAACAAGAGAGCTCAGATTACTGAGGGGGCAAAATTTTAAATAGACGACCCGAGGAAAGTATTTTCCCCCCATACAGAGGGTGGTGGGTATATGGAACAAACTGGCAGAAGCAGTTACAATTGCATTGTTGAAACACATTTGGACAGGCACTAGATAGGAAAAGGTTTAGGGGAATATGGACTAAACACAGGGAAATGGTTGCATGGATGCGTTGGACCGAAGGGCCTGCTTTCAACTCTGCAAATCTATGATGCTGTTTGCCAATTAGACCCAACCTTGGCACTGGCAGCCAGGTGATCTGCCCCAAATCCACGTTCAAGGTCAGGCTCAATGATTACCTCCCTCAGTGCAATGATTCACACAACTTGCCCATCACAGGAGATACAAGAAACTGCAGAAGCAAATTTACCTAAAAAGACAAAGTACTGAGTAACTCATTGGGTCAGTCAACATCTCTGGAGAACATGGATAGATGATCTTTCAGGCCAGGGCCAGAAATGTCACCCATCCATGTCCTCCAGAGATGTTACCTAACCCACTACGTTACTCTAGCACCTTGCATCTTATTTTGCCACTCACAGGCTGAGATCAATCAACCCTGTGCCCAAATTATTAACCTCAGGCACAACCACTTCTCCTGACTCACTCATCATAGCTCTCCATCCACCAATTTGTGATCGTAGCAAGTTGACGTTCCCTTCACTCCTAACATTCCATGTCCCACCTCCCCTTTCAATTGACACAAGTTTTAAACAGTCCAAGGTTGATTTCGTTATTCCCCCTAGCCTTGGGTCTGATACTATAGAATGTTCAAATGGCAGCTCAACAATCAAAGTGAAGAAGTCCCAATCTATGATTTTCCTTCACCAATTAATGCAAATTAATAGATAAAATTCAATGGAAATGGCAAGGTTTAGAGGGATATGGGCCAAACGCGGGCAGGTGGTTCTATAGTAGATGGAACATATTGGCCAGTGTGGCCAAGTCGGGCCGATGGGTCTGTTTCCACACTGAAAGACTATGACTCGATGAGAAGTACAGAACTCCATTCGATAATTGGGCCAAATAGGAACTTGTTCTTGTGTAAGAAAGAACTGCAGATGTTGGTTTAAATCAGAGGTAGACACAAAATGCTGGAGTAATTCAGCGGGACAGGCAGCATCTCTGGAGAGAAGGAATGGGTGACATTTCAGGTCGAGACCCTTCTGAAGACATGTCAGGGGAATGAACGGTCCAGAGAAAAAATGTAATCGGAGACAGTACGACTGGTGGGAGAACTGGGAATGGGGAGGAACTGGTTCTTCCCCAAAAGCCCAAATGTACACATAAGGCTGTCCCAAAATGTTCTATATTCTGCATGGATTGGAAGGTAGAAAATATAATCTTGTTATTCAAAACAATAAAAACAGAAGAGAGAAAGCAAACAAATATAGACCTGGGGCAAGTAATACCAAAATGGCAGCATCTATCATTAAGAATTTGCCAACAAGGCAATTGGAAAAAATCATAACTGCAAGAGAACAAAAGGAGTGTTTTCTTACAGGGAAGTTGTGTTTGAAGTCACTTGAAGCTTCACCATGTGTAACAAGGAGTAGAAAAAGGAAGTTGATGAATTTTATTTGCATGATTCAAAAAGGAATTATTAAATAAATTAGAGCACATTGACGTGGATTAGAGCTTAGTTATTGGACGTCATAGGATACTGGAAATAAATTATTTGCTGGATTGCAAATCAAATGAGTGAAGTGCTATAAAGGTAATTACTTGGGCTTCAGCAGTTTACATTTCATTGGATGAAAGGACAGTGTATGACATAACCAACCAGGTTGGTGACAACACAAAACGAAGTGGAAAGGTAAATGGGAGGAAGATGCTAAATAGCTAGAACAGAAAAAGCTGATTCAGTGTTTGACATAGAATGGTTATGCGGAGATGTGAACGAGCATTTAAAGAAATTCATTGGTGTACTTGAAGAGGGCTACATTTATTACTCTTGATATAAAAAAAAGTGGGGAACTGCTTTTTTGAACTACTGCAGTCATTAAGATAAGACACTCCCACAGTGCTGTTTAGTAGGAGCTCCAGGATATTGGCCGTGGGAGGAATTAACAATGGCACGACCATTGAATGTCAATGGTGAGTGGTCAGACTTTCACTTGCTGGAGATGGTCGCTCCCTGGCTCTTTTGCGATGTGAATATCACTTGCTGTAACAAAGCAAAAGCCCAAATGTTCTCTCTATCGTGCTGCATGGAGGATGGGTTGCTTAATTTGAAGAGCTGAGAATGGAATTGAAGCACCAACCATCCACACATTTGCTCTTCTGATCTAGGTTTGGCATGATACCAACCCACCACAATCAGTCTGAACAAAACGTTCCTGCAGAAAATGTTGCCTACCCGTGTTCCCCAGAGATGGTGCATGACCTGCTGAGTTACTGCAGCACTTGGTGTGTTCTTTTTGTAAGACAGCACCTGCAGCTCCTTTTGTCTCGACACACAGTGAGACACAAGAACATGCCTTGTTCTACCAGCTTAGTACCGGGTCAAAGAATTCCAGTCGAGAAATCAAACTTGCAAACATGTCTGGGCCCAAGCTAATGTTCAAGGTTGAATTGGTCTGATTTTTTTAATTAAACTATCTGCTTCAGTAGATTGGCAGATCAGCTTCTTGTGGATTTTGTTTTAAGTCTGTGCTCTTGAAGTTTCCCTGTGGCTTTGCATCTGATTCAGCACACTGCATCCAACACAACAACACTGCAGACAAAAATAAGATAGAAAATGCAAATTGGAAAACACTTTCAGATTATTCCGAGATAATGCCATCACTGAGGAGGCCCTAGAGCAACCGCAATCAGATCAGGTTCTCCAGCTATGATTAAGGAGGTTATCACCAAAACTGCTTATGCGGGGGAAAAGATCATAAAACCAACCAGTCCCACAGTGTAGACTACTTCCAACTGAGCATCAAATGATTTGCTGGGAACAAAGGAAAATGAAACAAACACATCAATTTTAGATGCCAAAATAGATTTTTTCTTTTAAAATAATTTATTATTCATGCCTTACTCATTAAATCCTTTATGCTTTGTAGTCGTGGACAATCTGCAATAGACACCGAACAGCACTAAAGTATTTACAAAGGCTGTCACTGCAATATCTTTCAAATTCAAAGGGCAAAAAGGCAAAATGATGTGGGCGTCTCTTCCAACAGCAAGAATCCGATCATACTCAGCCACCTACAGTGAACAAGTCCATCATCTGCAAGGCTAACGTTAGATTTCCAAAACAAACATTCCATAACAAGGTTTCAAGAAGATCATTCAAACATTGAACAGGTTCTCCAGTCTCCTTATAAAAAAATATACTAACAACCCCACCATCTCATGGAAATAGATGAACTAAGTCCATTCAAAATGGAGAAGTATCTGTAATGAGGACAGCTAGAGTTTCCAAGGTGATTTGACACTGGTTTATTATTGTCATGAGTATTTAAGATAGAGTTGAAAACAGCTTTCAGCACTATCCAGTTAAATCATATTACAATAGAGTACAATCAAGCCATACACAAGTACAACAGGTAGTACAATAGGGCGTTGGGTGCCCAAGACTCATCGATGCGCGAGGGCAACGAAGGCTATCCTGTCTGGTCCAAACACTCAAGGTTTACTGTGGCACAAGACAGAGAAAATTTTAATGGTGGTCACGAGAGGAATGTGTCACAATACACAGTGCATCGCACCCTGCTGCACATGGGGCTGCACACGGAGGATCAATAGCATATTCGGCTGGTGGTCATAATGTTATAGCTAATCAGGTCATAATGTTTTGGCTGATCGGTGTATATACAAATGACTTTGACGTATCCATAGATGGGGTGGTTAGTAAGCTTGCAGATGACACCAAAATTGGTGGAGATTCTGACAGTGAGGAAGGTTGTCAAAATATATAGCAGGATGTTGACCAGTCACAGAAATGGGTGCAAAAAAAGGCAGATGGAGTTTAATCCGAGCAAGTATGAGGCGTTGTACTTTGGGAAGTCGAAAGCAAGGGGAAAATATACAGTTAATGGCCAGGCACTCAAGAGCATTGATGTACACCGAGGTCTTGGGGTCCATGTCCATAGCTCCCTGAATGTGGCAAAGCAGGTGCTTGGTCATGGTATGCTTGGCTTCATCAGTTGCGGCATTGAGTACAAGAGTCAGGAAGGCATGTGCAGCTTTATAAGACTTTGGTTTGGTCACATTTGGATTCTTGCGTGCAGCTCTAGTCACCCATTACAGAAAGGATGTGGAGGTTGCAGAAGAGGTTTAAGAGAATGCTGCCTGGAGTAGAGGGCATTAGCTGTGAGGAAAGGTTGGACAAACGTGGATCGATCCCTCCGAAACACCAGAGAGTGAGGAGAGCCCCAATAGAAATATATACATTTGAGGCACATATTGGATAGACGGTCAGAACATTAGTCCCCAGGGTTGAAATGTCAAAGATTAGAGGGCATAGGTTTAAGATGAGAGGAGTAAAGTTTAAAAGGAGAGGTGTGGGGCAGGTTTTTTATTTAAATATATACATGGGATGGTGGGTGCCTGGAATAGGGCCAGGGGTAATGGTGGAGATAGATATGATGGTGATTAGCAAGTACCTTTTAGATAGGCACATGGCCTTGCAGGGGGTGGATCAAGCATGCAGAGGAGATTAATAGAGAGCTAGATAGAGCTCTTAAGGATAGCGCAGTCAGGGGGTATGGGGAGAAGGCAGGAACGGGGTACTGATCGAGAATGATCAGCCATGATCACATTGAATGGTGGTGCTGGCTCGAAGGGCCGAATGGCCTACTCCTGCACCTATTGTCTATTGTCTATTAATTTAACTTGGCATCATGTTCAGCATGGGCTGAAATCCCCATCCTGTGTTGCACTGTTCTATGATATCATGACAGCCAGTGTATCAAGGCCTGAAAACGAGCATCCATAATTGGCAGAATTGCTTCCTTGCCAGTTGCAAAGGATTAGCTTCCCATCCGAGGATTTAACAAAACCAATATTGAAGCAGACGTCTAGCGAGCGTATCCCCAGTTAAGAGTGAACAAAGCAGCATTTGAATACAAAACAAGTGGGTGGGTGTTTAAGCAAGACCTGCAATCTGATTGCCTCATTCTCCTCATCCACCTCACCTCTGGAGTGAAGAATGAGAATGGTGATATTTTCAGGAGATCTAGCCAGTTATGGGAAGGTTTCCCTGAAATCAGCACCTACTCCACATTGTATTATTATGCCAACGTCTATATTAAAGAGTCGGAAGGAACTGCAGATGCTTGCTTACACCGAAGATAGACATAAAATGCTGGAGTAATTCAGCGGGACAGGCAGCATCTCTGGAGAGAAGGAATGGTGACATTTCAGGTCGAGAATCTTCTTCAGCCTCGACCTGTATTCATTCTCTCCAGAGATGCCGCCTGTCCCACTGAGTTACTCCAGCATTTTGTGTCTATCTATATTAATGAGTTCCTTAAGACAGAAGAGGAAAACAAAGCATTTGGAATAATTCATGACGTTTTCTTGCGGGTTGTTCCATGTAAACTGAAATTATGAGGTAACAAAAAAAGATGGTAAATAAAGTTGGGTTTTTTTTAAAGCAAGGCTGCATGAAAGAACATTTCATCTGTAGTACAGTATGTTTACTCACCATCATCAGTTCCTTCTCAATGTGCTGTAAACACATTTTGGAAAGAAAAGCTGCTAAAATGCAATTATATCCTAGCACTAAATTATGTTTTATTCTTCAAAGGAATTCATGTCCACAGGGAAAACAGAAAAAAATTAAATTTAAATTCCTGATTGCTTTTATATGATATACAAGTTCCGGCTTGGATGCCTTAAAATACTAAATTAGATCACTTTGTTTGCAGGGAGCTTTGCTTGTGTGGGTTCATGTGTACATGGGATTCCATTAAAGCTGTCATGTTCCCTCCCAAAAGAGGCCTTCATTATTTCCTGCACCTGGATCTGAATGAGGAGACAATGCAGCTTCTTTCCACAAGCATATTATATACCAATTATGTTTCATTAGATAATTCCTGCCCAATCAAAGGACTGAACAGCACATGATATTTATGGTTTATTTTCACACTGTGCAGGTGAAAAATAATTTTAATGGGAGATGTATTTGACCACGGAAGCAAAACCCCCAAGTGGTGTCATAATTTGATGTCTCCAACAAAATACATTTCTATTTTGTAGCATTTGGCCACCCCAGAAAGCTACAGGATGCCTTACATTTACAGAGCAACACCATCACCAAGTGTAAACACAGATCGTAAAACTTGCATCAACTTTAGAAGAAATCAACTGCAAAACAGGCAGGGATAACTCCGAGGCAACTCCACTAACTCAACCATCATGGAACATCCATCAGCATCCCCAGCCAAGGATCCTCCCAGTTACAACTGGTAGAAGACATTGTGTTGAATATACCCGCCTATTGGCTAGGACTTTGTCTTTGGATTTAAGTGGTGTTCCATAAAAAAACAATCAGAAGCTGGCATGCAACAAGATCTTCATGTTAAAAAGCATCACACACCAGAATCTTGCTTAGAACTTAGTGTGGATCAGCAGTTGACATGAATATCACACTTCTATTATTGGAAGATGCATCAACTTTTTTCCAGAAATATAACCAGATTTATATAATTTTAAATGTCTTATGCAAACAGTCCAAAACTGAAAACCATGCTGTAGTTTGGTGAATGACTCAATGACTAAGATGCCATACTGAATGTAAACACATTCAAATGATAAATCAGTTACGAATGAAAAAGTTCGATTCAGAGTTGGATAAATGTCAGAGCACCACGCGTACTGATCCTGGTCTATTTATGTGCAAACACAACATACTCAGCCAAAGATCAGGTGACAAGATTCATTCCCGACTTAGAGCTGGTTATATTCAAGTCCCAGGTTAAATTTAAAAAATGGAAGCTAGAATTTCCAATTAAATCCAAAATCTCCAAATATAAATTGCTCCTCATGTACTTAATGCATAAATAATCCATCAATGATGTAGGATTTGCAGTGTTTTCTGTGCGAGAGAAAAAGAACAATAGAGAGGAGATGAGTGAGAGTGAGAGACAGAGCTGAATGCAGGAACAAGAGAGCTAGACAAGCAAGATATGAGCAAAAGAGTGAAGGGTCAGAAGGCTATAATGAATCCAAAAGCTTTGCTGCACACCCCTTTTCATTTGTGATCAAATAATATTTTCTTCTCAGATGATTTGGAAAATCATATTTGCTAAAAACAATGCAAGCAATAGAATTACAATTGTGCATACAGTGGTATGGGCTGCACAATGGCACAGATGGTAGACCTCTGCAGTCCCACAACACCAGGGACCCAGGTTTGACCTTGCTTGACCTTGGTTGCTGTCTGTGTGGAGTTTACACACTCTCCCTGTGACCGTGCAGGTTTCTTCAAAGTGCTCTTGTTTCCTCCCACATCCCATAGACATGTGGGTTTGTAAGTTAATTGGACTCTGTAAATTGTCCTGAGCATGTAGGGAGAGCATGAGAATGTCAGATAATTGACTAAACTGCACTTGCTTAATTACCTCCCATTGAACAATAAGATCAGGGAAGACATTAGGAGGTGGGACCTAATACCTTATCTTAATTTTGGATCTCGTATTGAATCGGTCAAAATGGTTATGTTACCGAGGCTGTTGTATCTCTTTCAATCACTTCCACTAGATATATCAGACCAACAATTTCAAGAATGGGATAAACATATCTCGAGGTATATTTGGCAGGGACAAAGACCAAGAATCAGATACCAGGGGTTACAACTGACCAAAAATAAAGGTGGGGTTGCACTCCCGTGCTTGAAAGACTATTATGCAGCTGCTCAGCTGAGAACATTAATTTATTGGTGCAACCCCGACTATTGTGCTAGATGGAAGGAGATTGAGATTGCTATAACAGAGGAATTTCCGATTCAGGCTGCAATCGGAGATAAGGAGTTAACAAATAAGTTAATTAATTTGGGAAACTCATGGATTCGATTATCACTTAGGGTATGGAATAAGGTCGTTACCCAAAATCATCTGAGGGATGCTGTGAAGGTTTTGAGATGGTGCACGTTTGATCCAGATTTTGTACCAAAAAGACAGGACACTAGTTTTAAAAGATGGAGTTCTCAAGGTTTGACATCATATTGCACATTTTTACATAAGGGGTCTATGAACAGCTTTGAGAATCTGAAGAGGCAATTTGGTTTGAATAATGATGATTTCTATAGATACCTTCAAATTCACCATTATATAGATCAAATACAAAAGGAATGTGCAGAAGTAAAATGGGATAATATTTTGTTAAATGTATTTATTGATGCTTACCATGGAGGCTCAAAACAGAAAACCATCTCAAAATTATACAAGGGTTTACGGCAGAGAAAAGGCAACTCACTGTATGTAAAACAGAAATGGGAAAGGGAAGGTAATCTGGTTCTAAAGGAAGAAACCTGGGAGAGCTTATGTGAGATACAATGGAAAACTTCAAGTTCAAATGTTTGGCGGGTGTTTTGCTGGAAAACCCTTATTAGGTTTTTATTACACCAGTTCAAAAAAGGCATTACACAAATTCTTCTTCATGCTGGCGACAATGTGGGTGCCTTGAGGCAAACCATTTTCACATATTTTGGTCTTGTGTATCAGTGATCCCATTTTGGCAGGAGATTCATAAAGTTTTACAAAAAGTTTTTTTATGGATATTCCATTTAAATTTGAGTTTTTATATTTTGGTGCTTTACCAGTACAAAATGCTTCTATTAAAGATAAGTATCTTTTCCAGATCTTAAGTGCTGCCAGCAGGAAAGCTATTACTAGGAAGTGGTTGAAACCTGGAAAACCTAATGTGGATGACTGGATTAACATTGTATATGATATTTTTATAATGGAAAGGATAACTTTTGCTTTAAGATTGCAACAGGGAATATTTTTGAAAAGGTGGGATAAAATGGATGTTGTACATCATGCTCGTACGGCCATCATTCGTTTAAAGCGGATCTTTGTATCCTACTTCCGTGTCCTATCTCATTTTCCTTGATTTCATACCGCTCCAGAAGTAGTGATGAAATATTATCGAGGTATACCCCAAATGTTGGTTTTAGTTGTTTTTGTTTTTGTTTTTGTGTGTAGTTAAGTTTTGGATATGACCAAATGTCCAGTAAGTCATTACCCATCCTTGTAGTGCTTCCAATACCTGTGGTATGCTTAATTTTGGGATATGCAGTATTTGTTAACTAAGGAGGGTTTAAGGTGAATGAGAATGTGTATCATTGCGGAATGTATGTAACTGGAAAATCAAAATAAAAATAGAATTATTTTAAAAAAAGAGAATGTCAGATAACATGGAACTAGTGTAAACGATAGTTGGCGTGGACCAAAATGTCTGTTTCCATGCTGCATCTCTACATTAGACCTAACTTGTAAACGATACCAATGTAACTGTAACCTCCTTCAGCTCATGAACTATTCTGGTTCTCTGCTTTCTTCATATCTATATACTAAAACTCTTGTTTGTTTGTTCCTGAACCGGTACGCGATTGCATGACAATTTTAGTCCCACTTTACCCACCATCGACCCTTTGGTGCTAATGGAAGTGTCATTGAAATTGGTGTTATATTTTAGTTTAAATCTATCTCGGAGGGAGGGATGGAAGGGAGGAAGGGAGGGAGGGGGAGCTGAAGGGGTTGGAGTGGGAGGGAAAGGGGTGGAGGGGAAGGGGGGGGAGGCGGCAAGGTTGCTGCACCAGTGCAGGAGAGGTTTGGGCCCAGCGGGTCCACTTGGTCTAGTCACAACTAAAGTGTGCTGCACAAAATTAGACACATTGCAGCAACTGAGGTTGACAGCCTGTATAATGCATGTTTTTGTAAGTTAATTGCCCTCTATAGGTTGCTCCTTGGGTGTAGGGAATAAGAAAGCTGGATAACATAGAATTAGTGTGAACAGGTGATTGATGATCGGTGTGGACTCTGTATAAAGCCAATACCAGACTATTATTTGACAGCACAGTGGCGCAGCAGGTATAGCTGCTGCTTCACAGAACCAGAGACCCGGGTTTGATCCTGACCTCCAATGCTATCTCTGTGGAGTTTGCACATTCTGTGTGTGCATACATGGGTCTCCTCTGGGTTCTACGGTTCCTCCCACAACCCAGTGTCATGCAGATCTGTAAGTTCATTGTCCCTAGCGTGTCGGGAGAGGATGCAAAAGTGAGATAATATAGAACAAGTGATCGATGGTCGGTGTGGACTTGGTGGGCCAAAGGGCCCGTTTCCATGCTACATCTGTCAATGATTCAATGAATATACTTTTGGAACAATCTGAATGGTTCAGAGTTTTTCTTTTGTTGCCAACACAAGTGCTTTTGTTTTCTACTCCCAACACAAACATAAAGCTTTCATCTTCACATAAATAGAATTTTCCACATTCCTTCCAAACATCAGAATCATCCTGTGAGCAATGTTTCTCCACTCCAATTGTTTCCATTCGTACAACACCCTTAATCACACAACTCCATAGTGGCCAGAATGCTCAATATTGGAGTATTAAGACAGCTTCTATTTGCTTTGTTGGTTGGCAACTGATGTGAAATTGGAAAGATTTGTCTGCCAGCAAAGACAAAAATATGAAAACACAAATTTACTCAAATTCCTTCCGAATTCATACTTTATTAGGAGTACTGTTGAAGAGTGCATTGTAGCTTGTGCTTTAAACGTGACTAATAACATTAAAAGACACACTGTGAAAGGGCGAGGAGGGAGATAGCAAGAGCTTAATAGACAAGAATCAATAAACAAAAAGACAAGCAAAATCTCGCCAATTTTCCCTCTTCTTGAAGACAGATATTCTGCCTGAGCTGTAATTTCATGGGCAACTGCAGACCTTTAAATACCCAATAGATAATTTTTCATGAAATTACCCAGAGAGTAAATGTTATTAGTTAATCAATAGGTACCATTGCAGTCAAGCAGAGTCTAGTCCTCAGCAAGCAAGCGGCAGCGGAAAGCACATCCTTCTATGAACTTAGCTGTTATCAAAAGATATTCTGAACAGGATGCTTAACAGTAGTCTTCCTATCTATGTTTATAATGCACCAGCTTTCTCCTGAGCATAACTAAAGAATTACATATGCAAATAAGCCTGGACTTGCAAAATAATAATGCAACACAAAAATAATTTGTTTTATACAATTGGTCCCCATGATAATATTGAATAAATAAATGATTGCTCAAGTCACTTCCCAACAGGAAACAAAGAGTAGGAATAAACAGGTCCCTGTCAGAATGGCAGGCAATGGCAAGTGGAGTGCCGCAAGGCTCGGTGCTGGGGCCGCAACTATTTACAATATATATTAATGATTTAGATGATGGAATTAAAAGTAACACTAGCAAATTTGCAGATGACACAAACCTGGGTGGCAGTGAGAACTGCGAAGAGGATGCTAGGAGGTTGCAGGGTGACTTGGACAGGTTGAGTGAGTGGGCAGATGCAGTATTATGTAGATAAATGTGAGGTTATCCATTTTGGCGGCAAGAACAAGGAGCCAAATTATTATCTCAATGGTGTCAAATTAGGAAAAAGGGAAGTGCAATGAGACCTGGGTATCCCTGTATACCAGTCACTGAAAGTAAACATGCAGGTACAGCAGGCAGTGAAGAAAGCTAATGGCCTGTTGGCCTTCATAACGAGAGGATTTGAGTATAGAGGAAAAAGGTCCTTCTGCAGTTGTACAGGGCCCTGGTGAGACCACATCTGGAGTATAGTGTGCCGTTTTGGTCTCCTAATTTGAGGAAGGACATCCTTGCTATTGAGGCAGTGCAGTGTAGGTTCACGAGGTTAATCCCCGGGATGGTGGGATATGAGGAAAGATTGGAAAGACTGGAATTTAGAGGGATGAGAGGGGATCTTATAGAAATGTATAAAATAATAAAAGGACTGGATAAGCTAGATGCAGGAAAAATGTTCCCAATGTTGGGAGAGTCCAGAACCAGGGGCTACAGTCTAAGAATAAAGGGGAGGCCATTTTAAAACTGAGATGAGAAAAAAACTGTTTCTCCCAGAGAGTTGTGAATTTGTGGAATTCTCTGCCACAGAAGGCAGTGGAGGCCAATTCACTGGATGAATTTAAAAGAGAGTTGGATAGAGCTCTTGGGGCTAGCGGAATCAAGGGATATGAGGAGAAGGCAGGCACGGGTTACTGATTGTGGATGATCAGCCATGATCACTATGAATGCCGGTATTGGCTCGAAGGGCCAAATAGCCTCCTCCTGCACCTATTTTTCTATGTTTCTAAGATATTTGTCAAAGCCCTTGTCTTTCTATTTCCATCATTTCTGCATTAGTATTTGCTATTTACCAAAGAGCCTCTGGCTAAAACTTAACTACAATGCAAGGATAGTTATCTAAGTTACAGCAAGGGCAGTAAAATTCCATTGGGATTCCCCTTAATGGATTAATTCTTACCTTCCCTTTATTTTTCAGTTACCATTGCTTTAATTATATGATCACATGGTCCCAACCACTCACAATTTAGGTACAGATTAAAAAGGTACAATATTCCTCATGCAAAGCTGAATTTGTCACAATGCCACTCATTTACATTTTATCAAAAGGCCAATGGAAAGCATCAGTAATTCCAATCATTTACCCCACTCTTTTTCTGTCAATACTTAAGTCAATATTTCCTCTGGCATAGGTGGCATGGTGGTGCAGCCAGAGACCCAGGTTCAATTCTGACTACGGGTGCTGTCTGTATGGAGTTTGTACGTTCTCCCCGTGACCTGTGTGGGCTCTAGTTTCCTCCCACGCTCCAATGACGTACAGGTTCGGCGGTTAGTTGGCTTGGTATAATTGTAAATTGCCCCTAGTGTGTGTAGGATAGTGTTAGTAGCTGGTCTAGCCTTCACATTTATTGATTCTTGGCTGCCACTATTCTACTATTTCAATTACTTTTGAATTGAATAATTTGGAGATTTGACTCCAACTTGCATTTAAAGTGATGCAATGCACCAATGAAGTCTCCCTAAAAACATTAGGCAAATGATAAGAAAGGCACAAACATTGGAAATTCATAGCTGTACCTTTCCCAATACAATCAACATTGGATTCAAAATTGGTTTGATCAGAAAAGACCTAAGGTTGCAGAGCTGATAGCTGATGGTTATAACATTATAGGAGGCAGAGATAGGTTAGATAGAATTTTCCCCAGGATGGAAATATCAAGCACTTGAGGGCGTAGCTTCTAAAGGCGAGTGGGTGTGGGTGATTAAATAGGAGATTTGCAAGGAAAGTTATTTCATGGAGAAGTGCCTGAAATATACCATCAAGGGAGGTGAAGGGAGCAGATATGATAGCAACATTTAAGGGACATTTGGACAAGTCCATGAACAGGCGGTGGATGGAGTGATATAGACCACGTCCTGGCAGATAGGAGTAGTTTAAATTGGCAGAGTGGTGGGCAAAGACATCGTGGGCCGAAGGGCCTGTTCTTGTGCTCTCTACATTCTATCGTTAGGCCTCAGACATAGAAAAGCTCCAGTGCATTTCAATATGGGAAATAGTAATATTTAAAGCCCAAAATCCTCTTGTAGGTTAATTTTCATATTCACCCTCTCGTTCTTCGGGCATTAGTAACACAAGAGACAGGAGACGAGCTGGCCATTTGGCCCATCATGCCTCCTCCACGATTCAACGTGTTCATTTTTGTCGCCTGTAGCCGCAATCTTCAATTCCATTTTCGGGACTTAAAGGGTCAACACAATCTACTAGGTGGAGGAGAAACATGCACCATTGTCTGGCAGGGAGGAAGGATGTGACCATGGGAACTAAAATCCTCATTCTGTCCAAGTGGTTTTATGTGTGTGAATAAAGGCGAGATTATAAACGTACTTTAGCTTACACTTGTGTCGCGATTGATGGACAATGCTGTGCCCTTTATGATCCCACTATTCTGTTCACTTCAGTTTTCATTTCATGCAACTACCAGTACACATTCAGGAGATCAATATCTGCTTCATTTAACTTTTCCTGTTGTCTTCATAAGAATGCATGAAATAAGAGGCAGCCATTTACCCCTTCATGTCCGTTCTACCAATCGACAAGAATGCAGCTAATTTCTGGGATGATAGGGCTACAGTGAAAAGAGCAATTCTGCTGAATTGCCTTGTATTCTGAATCGAGAGATCTCATTGAAATGCACACCTACCAATTGGATTGGTCAAGAATCGTGCTTTTTGTGTCCCATATGATTTCAGTGCCAATGGAATCAACATTATATCCATAATTACCTCAGGTTTCACACAATTTATAAAATTATCAATCTCTTCCTTGAAGATATCCAGAGTTTGAATGCCACAACTCTCAGGTATAGCAAAGGCTAACATTTCCCAACTCTGAATGAAGTTTCTTTACTGAGCTGTATAAAATTTCATTTCACAAAATGCTGGAGTAACTCAGCAGGTCAGGCAGCATCTCAGGAGAGAAGGAATGGGTGACGTTTCGGGTCGAGACCCTTCTTCAGACTGAGTGTATTGCTATAAGATAGACAAATTTGGATTGTTTTCTCAGGAGTTTTGGAGGCATCGGGCAATCCGATAGAAGTATATAAAATTATGAGAGGCATAGATAATCAGTCTCTTCCCCAGAATGGAAATGTCAAATGCTGGTGGGCATTGCTATAAAGAAGATGGGAAAGTTTAAAACAGTGCTTCATAAACTCATTCACCCTTGAGTCTTTATCACGAAATTTAATTCACCCTCGACTAAATTTTCTTATGTTTTTTGGTGATTTTCGTCTTATTCTCCCTTGTGTATAATGTTATATTAAGTCATTCACCCTTCATGCACCCCTCTAGTTTCATTCACCCTTGGGTGAACCATTCACCAGTTTACGAAGCACTGGTTTAAAGGGATCAACAAAACAAGATTTTTGTTTAAATGAACATAGGTACATGGGGCATGCTACAAGGGAGGTGGTATAAGAAAATATGATGGCAACATTTAAAGAGTACCTAGGCAGACACATGAACAGGCAGAGAATAGAGGAATGCAGACCATTTATAAACAGATGGGATTAGATTCATTTGCATCATGGTCAGCACAGACATTGTAGGCCGAAGGGCCTTTTCCTGTGTGATACTGTTTTATGTTCCATGTTTTTGAAGGAGACAGACTGGAGTCAGGTTGCACTTTGGTTTGGGAAGTGGGCCACACACGTATCTTGGAGGCTTCTGCAAGAATGATCAGCAAACTATTATGTACAGAACAAACCATTTAGTGCAGAAAGTAGCATGCAACCAGTTACTTCAAAGTTGTATCTATTTAGTGGCAGTTGAATGAAACACAACCACACTGCAAGTCTCAAGATAGCAGTGGTGGAAGGGCAACGAGACAGTTCGGGGCCGTGAATGGTCTCAGAACTCACCTCTCATACTCACGGAAAGTCGCCCAAAGTCTCGCACTCAGTGCAGAAAGATTTATACTGATCCTCAAGTGCACCAGAGTGCACAAAATCACAAAGAGTGGCTACCGGAGCTGGCAGCTGGCGTGATTTTCACCGTGTCTCACTGCACCCGACAACTAAATAGCACAGAACTTGAAAGTTTCACAAATAGCATTCAAATATGCATGAAATGTCATATTGAATTATTGTACATTTGCAAGATGCATGCACAGAAGATTTGAAATGAACATTGTGAACATTGTGCTCAACTACTATTTAATTTTAAAGCATTTTCCATTGGCACTGAAATCACACGGGACACAAAAAGCACGATTCTTGAACAATCCAATTGTTAGGTGTGCATTTCAATGAGATCTCTCAATTCAGAATACAAGGCAATCCAGCATAATTGCTCTTCTCACTGTAGCCCTATCATCCCAGAAATCAGTCCAGTAAACTCTTGCTGCAATCTCTCTAATTTAAGGCAATTATATTACTTTTTACGCAAGGATATAAACCTGTGCTGCTCTCAGAGTTTGGGTCTCAATGCCAAAATTTCACTCTAAAACTTTAATCCCTCTGCAAAAAAATTTTATTCTTAATTCCTTGCTGGATCAACATGGTAACTTTCCCCCAATACCAACTTTTCTCAGGCTCTTAAAAAAAATAAAATTACTGGATCATTTCCTTCCTCGATAACTATACATTTTCAACATAAATATAAGCAACAATGTTCTTTCCCATGCACTTCAATGGCCCAGATATTTTGCTATCTCTTTTACTTTCCCGTTGATATTTGTACTCTCAGTAAATTTGGATACATTGGACTCCATCTCCTCACCAAACTCACAATAGATAGACTCCAAAAAGCAAAGGCACAATCACAGATCCTTGTAATATTCCATTATTTCCAGCCTATCGTACAAAGAGCACCACTTTGCGGCCAGAAGGCTTCCCGACGGGCCCCGGCTGTGGAATGGGAACGTGGCCGGAGGCCTTTATCGAGGTGTCGTGGTCTCGATGCCTCCCGGATCGCTGCGTAGAAGCCCAGGTCAGGGTCCGGCCGGGGCCTTGTAGGTAGAAGCCTGGGTCGGGCAAAGCAGCCGATGGAGCCCGCGGCTGGGGCTCGGGGTCGGCACCACGGAGGCATGAAGTAGGTCGTCGACAGCGGTGAGGCCTCTGCGGCGGCGGCAGTGATGAAGCCTCGCGACAATGGGACCTCGGCTGTGGTGAAGCCTCGCCGACGATGTCTCGTGGGTCGACCCATGGTCAACGGTCGATGAGAGCATGGAGGACCACCATGAGGGAGGTAGGGAAGAACAATGGAAGACACGGCGTGGAGGGGAGGGGAAGAACAATGGAGGACACGGCGTGGAGGGACCACCGTGAGGGAGGTGGGGGGAGAACAATGGACAATGGGGGAGGGGGGGCAAAAGGGGGAGCAGCATGCTTTGTAACTTTGTCAGCACTGTAGGTGGCTGCTATTTGTATACAATGTGTATGCAAGCAAAGAATCTCACTGTGCCTAGTCACATGTGGCAATAAAGTGTTCCTATTCTCAGAATGTGGAAAAGGTCTGAAGAAGGATCTTGACCCGAAACGTCACACATTCCTTCTCTCCCGAGATGCTGCCTGTCCCATTGAATTACCCCATCATTTTGTGCCCACCTTCGGTTTAAACCAGCATTTGCAGTTCCTTCCTACATACAGTATTATGTCGGGTGCTTTTCTCCTGACTCTTGCACAGCACCTATTTCAAACACTCAGACTTCAGCCTCAACTTCCACCTCAAAGCAGAAGCTCATTATAAACAGGAGAAGACCATTCAGCCCACTGGATCTATGCTGCCTCCCGACAGAACAATATTATCTGTCCCACTTCCATTCTTTATTTCAGTGCAATCCCTGCTACTAAGTTTATCACTCATGTCTTCAAGTCCTCGTGATTCTTTTGCTGTTTGGCTGTACTAGGGGCAATCGACAGTAACTGATTAACATTACATGCGCTGCCTTGTTTCCAGGTTGCTCTAGATTAAAGGATGGCAAAAGAGAGACAAACTCCAACAAGTTGTTGACACTCATACACAATCCATAAGTAGACTACAGGTCAATTCAGTTTTTTTTAAAGATTTTTTTTAGATTTAGAGATACAGCGCGGAAACAGGCCCTTCGGCCCACCGAGTCCGCGCCGCCCAGCGATCCCCGCACTTTAACACTATCCCACACACACTAGGGACAATTTTTACATTTGCCCAGCCAATTAACCTACATACCTGTACGTCTTTGGAGTGTGGGAGGAAACCGAAGATCTCGGAGAAAACCCACGCAGGTCAAGGGGAGAACGTACAAACTCCATACAGACGGCGCCCTTAGTCAGGATCGAACCTGAGTCTCGGGCGCTGCATTCGCTGTAAGGCAGCAACTCTACCTCTGCGCCACCGTGCCACTGCGCCACCGTGCTGCCCAGTTCAGAGTTATAGAGTCACACATCACAGAATCAGGCCCTTCAGCTCAATTTGTCTATACCAACCAATATATCCATCCCGCTGTTTGACCCCTATCCCTCTAAATTTCCTATCCACGTA
Source organism: Rhinoraja longicauda (assembly GCF_053455715.1). Lineage (NCBI taxonomy): Eukaryota > Metazoa > Chordata > Chondrichthyes > Rajiformes > Arhynchobatidae > Rhinoraja > Rhinoraja longicauda. The sequence continues at coordinate 33,133,853 of NC_135958.1, forward strand.
CCTGTCCAAATGTCTTTCAAATATTGTTATTGTACCTGCCTCAACTATCTTCTCAAGCAACTCGTTCCACATTGACAACACCCTCAGTGTGGAAAAAGTTGTTCCTTTGCTTCCTATTATATATTTCTCCTCTCACTTTAAACTCATGCCCTCTTGTTCTCGATTACCCAATCTTGAGAAAAGGACTGCATTCATCCTATCTATGCCCCTGTGATTTTGCACACTACAAATATAAAGAAATCACCCTCAATCTCCTATGTTCATAGGAATAAAGTGCCAGCCTTCCTAACCTTGCCTTACAAGTCAGTACATAGAGTCCTGGCCAAATAGATTACACATAGAATTTCTACGAAGCATTCAAATCGGTATTCTGAAGCAGAACTTAGCGTGCCTGGATCAGAAATGGGCAGTGCGACTAACTGATTGAGATTAGTCTGTTGATTCCCCTTTTCAATCAGATCAATAACTAAGACAACAAATTACACAGTGAAAATGCCAATAAGGAATTAATCACAGAAGCAGAAGTAAATCAAGGAAGATTGATGTATCTCACTCTAACTTGATACATTTTGCCAAACAGTAACCCACTTCATCCATTTTGTAAGGACAAACTCTGTGTGCCAAATAACATTAGCCAAGTCATTTCAACTCACTCCTTTATGCAATGTGAGAGAATTATTCATGTTTGCAGTTCAGGAAGAGGTCATTATGTACCATTAAATTAGAGCTATCCTCTCCAATATTATTTCCCTATCTTTTCCAAATATTTCTTCCATTTCTTATGTAAACAACAGTCGCTGCTTGATTCGACTCAAATGGATGCAATATTACATATTAGTTTTCGTTTTTTGAGATACAGTGTGGAAACAGGTCTTTAGGCCCACTGAGTCTACACCGACCAACAATCACCCGAACACTAGTTCTATCGTACGCACTACTGACAGTTTGCAGAAGCCAATTAACCTACAAACCTGCACGTCTTTGGAATATGGGAGGAATCCAGAGCACCTGGAGAAAACCCATGCGGTCACAGGGAGAATGGGCAAACTCCAGCACAGACAGCAACATGGTCAGGATTGAATTCAGGTCCCTGATGCTGGGTGGCAGCAACTCTGCTGCTCTGCCACTGTGCCATAGTAGAGTTGCTGCCTTACAGCACCTGTTGGTAAAACTTCTTGTCTCTCAGTGAGAAGGATATGCATTCAAATACCATCTTGTGGCGGTGCCCAGGGATTAGGCCACTCCCTGGGTCATCCCCCTCGGCACTGAGTCGACAGGGCTGGGGAGGGGTCTGGAGCTACGGGGTTTGCCTGAAGGGGCTAGAGTGAACTGGTGCGCGAAACTGAAGAGAGTGGATGTTCTGATGCTACATTAAAATTACTGTTAATCCTTACCTGGCGTCTTGCCTGATTCCTGCTGCGTCCAGACCCACTACAATCTCATAGACTTGAACACAAAAATTGGAGTTGACATTTTAATATGCAACATAACAGTAAGATTGTTTTATGGAAAGTTATTTGGCCCTTTAAACCCAATGTTAATACAGCAAACCCATCAGTCCAACTTCTCCTTTTCTTTCCCCCATTTATCCTGAAAGTTAATCTTTCTCAAATGCACATCCAACCAAGGGAGTGCAACACTGTCAAATGTGCAACTGAGGCATTGATAAGGTAGGTGGGAAATGTTGACTCAAGTGAACACAAGGTACCTCCTGGCAAGAAGAGCAAAGGAAATATCAGCGTGACCTGGCAATATTCATGTCCTGTCATGAATTTTCAGCTCCTGACCCAAAATGTTGCCTGTCTAAGCAAGGGTCCCGACCCAAAACATTGCTTCCCTCCACAATTGCTGCCTGACCCAATGGGATGCTCCAGCAGTCTGATTTTTGCTCAAGATTGCAGAGCCTGCAGTCTCGCATGCCTCCAATATTCACATCTTCTTTCATAACTTAGTTATCATCATATTGTGCTTGAAATCGGTTATGTGCACATTTGCAGGTAAATGTCATTACCTTTTTTTTTAATACTATCGGGATATACCAAGGTCATAAATAGGCATGCAATAAATCCAAATCTTTCTTTAAATTCCAGTAACATTTTTGCATCCCTCCCCTATTCCCCAAAATAGGAATCTATCTATCAACAGATCTATCAGCTCCAATAGTCTTGGTTTCCTTGCCATTGGAATTAGTTGATTGATTTGTGAAGGACCTCATGCTTCTTGGAGTGCAACATCAAGTACACGTTAAACAAACGCACGCACAGGCATCTTCGGTGTGAGCACAAAATTTCACGTAAGACTTTCGGTGATCGGGGAAGGGCGGCGGGAGCAGGCTACGTGATGGCTGGAAGCTCAGAGTCAAGAGCCGGCATGGAAGCAGTGAATACTTGATTCATCGCTACAACGGAGCAAAGACCATCATCCTCGACCTCGAGGGATAGCCACGACGAAATCTAATCAATGGTAATCTTCTACATTAACTTTCTCAAGATTCCATAATATTCAAAAATGCACTCAATTCTCACGTTTGCCTTCTTTTCTGTCGGAGAACACCCCTCCATTATTCCAGTTCCGAACTCTTTTTGAAGTTCCAACCGCAGCCGAGCGTTCTGCGCAAATTTAACATGGAGGATTCCAACCCAAAATGTCATTTTCGAAATCCTCCAGAGATGTTGCCTGACCTGTTGAGTTACTCCAGCACTTTGTGTTCTATGCAAGATTCCAGCATCTGCAGTTCCTCATGCCTCCATCACCCTCTCAATGTTGCAGTTAATGTTTCTCCCCTCCCAACTCCAGAATTCTAATGCCTTTTCCATTTGTACTCCCCGATTTCTTGCTTCCATGGAAGGTAAAATTTAAGGGAACATTTCCTTTCATTTCCCAAAGGCATTTAAACCAAGGCATCAGAAAGATACCCATCCATGAAGCCAACACATCCAAGTACTTGTGAGATTAAGATTAATGAATCCTACTGGAGACAAAATAATGCATAAATATTTATAGATGCAACCTTTAAGTATCACCGAGAGGAAAAAAGATAGTCAGATTTTAGAAAAACATTACATAGATTTCTAACCATTCATAGAGACAAACTTGCCTCTTAAAAGCTTTTAAATAAATACATCAGAACTGATTTTTAAACATGCTCAGTTGAAGACTTTAACAACTCCCCAATAAACAGTTCTCTTTACATGAGCACAATGTCATATTGCGATATTTCAAAAAACAAAAAATCAATAGGGCATTTTACCAAGCTTTTCTAAAGGGAATTAAAAAAAACTCCCACCTGGTTCAATTGCACTTAAATAGAACACGGAAACATTTAGCATCAGAATGGCTCATCCTAAATTAATAATACGCAGGTTCCCCGATAACATTACACTTTGTGTGCGGGCCAGTGGAAATTACAAGTTGGCTCATTACACAAAGTAATTTAAACTATAAAATTGAGAGAGAGAAAAAAGAATACTCCACCTTCTGCAGCCTACAGATACAGTATTTATACAAAAGAGGTCAAATGGCAGCTCAGTTATTAGGATTTGGTATGTTTATTAAACACTCAAGTCTCTGCTGCTTAACGAATGGATGACCTGATAAATCCCACATTCAATATAGACACAAAATGCTGGAGTAACTCAGCGGGACAGGCAGCATCTCTAGAGAGAAGGAACAGGTGACGTTTCAGGTCGAGACCACTTTCCAGTCTGAATAAGGGTCTCGACACGAAACGTCACCCAATCCTTCTTTCTAGAGAAGCTGCTTGTCCCGCTCTCAGTTACTCCAGCATTTTGTGTCTATCTTCGGTGTACACCAGCATCTGCAGTTCCTTCCTACACACCATGTTCAAGATATTCAGGTTCTGATTCATTCATTCTCCTTGAAGCAAATACTTGGTGGAAGGCTGAGGTGGGGGGGGGGGGGAAGCAGAAGGAAGGAGCCAAATTATGGCAGATGCTGGAATCTGGAGCAAACAATCTGCTGGAAGGACTCAACAGGTTGAGCAGCATCTGTGGGTGTAAAGAAAGCAGGATACACCCGACATTTATGAAAGGCATTGACGGAGTGGACGATTGGACATTTCTCTTCAGCAGGTATCAAAAGGAAAAGGCGTTGGTTTAGGAAGAGTTGAGAAGGTATCCAAGAACGGTTTTGCTTTTAACCTAGACAATAGTTGGAACCTCAAACACATTAAAGAGAGTTGTGGCAACACCCAAGCACCTCACAATATGATTGAGATGCATTTGATGTCAACATGGACATGACAGACTGAAGGGCCATTGGACCTGCTTTAATGCAATATCAAACTTGACCAGGAAATGTGTAACAAAAAAACAACTGGTATCTCATCAGCACGGCACCTTGCAATGTGCCATGGCATCATTTTATGTGCACGTCTTCAAGAACCTAATATATTTTAAAGAATGTTGTCCCTTCTGCTGTCAGATTAGTGGCAGAGCCGAGTGCCTGTAATCATGTTAGCAGTGCTCACTGGGGGGGGGGGGGGGGGGGGGGGGGGGGGGGAGGGGGGAGAGAACTTTAGCCATAATGACATAATCTCCAAGCACTCCTACAAATTTAGAACACTTTTCCAAAAATTGATGAACAGTTCGATATATTTGGAACTCGAGGGGTATTTTTGCCCCTCAGAGGGTGATGGGTCTATGGAATGACCTGCAAAAGGAAGTAGTTAAGGCAGGTACGATAACAACGTTTTAAAGACCCTTTGATGGGTACATGGATGGGAAAGGGTTAGTGAGGTATGGACCAAATGGGACAAACTGGCACTGTACCTTACATTCCAATCAAGTTGGATTTCTGATCGTGCCAAATTAAACACAGTTAAAAATAAAAATAACTAGGCCACAAAATATTGTCTTGTAGTTTGGTTAACCAAGCCTTTCTTGCAACATCACAGCTTTCTTAATTGCGGACACCTTGCCAGCCAACAATAACTCCAGTATAAATGCATGTTCGGAGATTACGGAAATCCTGTACAACATTCATGTTTAGTTTATTAATGTCATGTGTACAGAGGTACAGTGAAAAGCTTTTTGTTGCACGCTATCCAGTCAGCGTGAAAACTTTATGTGATTACAATCAAGCCGTCCACTGTACAGATACAAGATAAATAGTATAACATTTTGTGCAAGATAAAATCCAGTAAAGTCTGACCAAAGATAGTTTGAAGGCTTCCAATGAGGTAGGTGGGAGGTCAGTACGACTCTCTAGTTAGTGAGAGGATGGTTCAGTTGCCTGATAAGAAACTGTCCCCGAATCTGGAGGTGTGTATTTTCAAACTCCCCTGATGGGAGAGGGGAGAAGAGGGAGTGACTGGAGCGAGACTGGTCCTTGATTATGCTGGTGGCCTTGCCGGGGCAGCGTGAAGTGTAGATGGAGTCAACGGAAGGAAGGTTGGTTTGCACAATGGTCTGGGCTATGTCCAAAACTCTCTGCAATGTCTTGCGATCTTGGATGCAGCTGTTCCCAAAACCATACTGTGATGCATCCTGATAAAATGTTTTCTACGGCACATCTGTAGAAGTTGGTGAGGGCTGTTGGGGACTTCTTAAGCCTTCTAAGAAAATGTAGACGTTGATGTGCTTTCTTGGTCATTGTTTCGAAACGAGTGGTCCAGCACAAATTGCTGCTGATGTTTGTTCCTAAAAACATGAAGCTTTCGACCATCTCTCCCTGAGCACCATCAATGTATACCAGGGTACGTGTACTGCCTTGCTTCCTGAAGTCAATCACAATCTCCTTTGTCTTGCTGACATTGAGGGAGAGGTTGTCGACTTGGCACCAGGTTCTCAATCTCCTTCTTCTACTACATCTCGTCATTATTTGACAGCCGGCCCACTGTGGTGTCATCTGCGAATTTGTAAATTAAGCCAGATTGGTATTTGGCTGCAGTCACAAGTGTATAAAGAAGGGAGCCGGGAATGCATTTGAAGCAACTAAAAAGCTTGCTGAGGCCATTGGTAGCACACACAGCTGAATCAGAAAATTTTGACTCTCTGCCAATGGATAGTGTCTCCTTATCAAATATGTATTAAAACTATTCACAATTTTGAGCATCTCAATTCTTGCAACATAAAGGAAAGCCTTCACTTTGATACATTTCCTACATCTTGACTTTCCTTTGATATTTCAATTATTCCTTAAACAATTCAAATGTTCAGTTCCATTTGCTACTAAGCAGGTAATGAAGCAGTATCCATCATGACCAAATCAACATTAAAGGCCCATGTTGGAAAAAGAACAGTAAACATTTATTCATGTAAATGCCAACCAAAGACCATCTCCATCCAATTGCCACCTTGATAAATGAAGCCATCAACACTGCGTTATCCTACATGGTATCAAGCTTTGGCAATCTGTTTGATTGGTGCCTCATTCACTACGTAGAATATTCTGCCTTCATGAATTGGAGAGTCATTTAACAAGGGGACAAAGCTGTATAATACGGGGGCAGGCATTTGTAATAGAGAGGCATGGAAATTTCTCAGAGGGCAATGAATTCTCAGCCTCAAAAAGTTAAGGCCAGGTCATTAGATAAATTTTACATTGGAGATGGACAAATATTTGAAAGTTTGAGATACTGGAAGTTATGTGGAACTGGCATAGAGGAGCCAAGACCAGAGCAGATCAACCGTGATCATATTTAATGGCAGGGCCGGTTTGAGAAGTCGGGTGGCCTCCTCCTGCTCCCACTTTCTGGTGTTCAAGTTTGCACCACTGCACCACTACCATCTACTAAATGTTTTGTCACAACTAGCGTATGTCGACAAGTACTCTTGGGAAGGTAGAGGAGTCTGAAAACTGCAACGTCAAGTAAGAATTCCAAGAATTACTGCGTAAGAATCTCATTGTTCAATTTTGGTACAAAGGACAATAAAACACTCTTGACTCGAAGACTACCGAGCCTCATGAAAGAAGAACTGACAAAATCACTATTTTCTTTTCCTAATGATTCCCACCACCCTGCTATTGTCATTCTTGTATCATGGTCAAGATCCTAGACCTCCTTGCCCAATAAGCCAAATATATTCACCACGTCAATGGTAGTAGTTCAGGAAGATAACGGAAACCAATTACCACCATATCATGAGCAAGCACAGTTGAACCTTGGAAGATTCCCACATCCCACAAAATACTTTTTTTTTAAAATACATACAAAGCTTGAAGAATACTATATTATTTTGATTCTTATTGTAGACACTGTGCAATTGATATATATTTCTGTCTTGAATAGCGAGCACCCAACACTTTCATAATCTAATATACAAGAATCTCCTCTGGAAAAAAAAACACGTGCTGTAATGTAGCCCACTTTATACCATTGACCTAATATTTTTACAACCAACTTTTCTTCATTGTTCACATGCATTTGATAATTGTTCTGTGACGTCCAAATATGATCCTATTGAAGAGGCTGCATTTTATTATTTTAATGTAGATGCAAATTTACTGTTTATGAAGATCCTTAATTCCCACTGAGCTTAAATTTGCATTAATGGGGGCAGTGCCTGTAATATTCCTCAAACATTATGACAAGAGTTATCTGGTAAAAGCTATTATTGTGATTAGGGTTGGCGGTAATACCAAGCACGTCTGCTATCTGATGAGTATTAGACTGCGATTTATTGTGGCAGCTTTTCATTGTTCCTGCAAGTAAAAAGGGCTTCTCTATTGTCAACTAAAGTTGTAATACAAAACAAGTGACAACAGGCATTCCTTTGTAACAAGTCAATTTCACAGTGTCACAGGATGTAATTTGATACATGACATCTTATAGATATGGTGAGACTCCATACGTCCATCCAGAATAACTGAGCCACACAATCTACAGAGCAGCACAAAACTCAACGCAATTTAGCACTCGAGCTTTTTTCACCTTGCAAGGATACTTTTCCCAAGCAACTGCAGGAGGTACAACATTGGCCTTTTTTCTTAGTTTAGTTTAAATTAGAGATACAGCGTGGAAACAGGCCTTTTGGCCCACCGATTCTACAGCAGCCAGCAATCACCCATACATATTTCTATCCTACACACCAGGGACAATTTACAGAAGCCAATTGAGCTGCAAATCTTTGGAATTTGGGAGGAAACCAGAGCACCTGGAGAAAACCCATGCAGTCTCAGGGAGAGCATACAATCTCCATACAGACAGCACCCATTATCAGGATCGAACCCGGGTATCTGACACTGTAAAGCAGTAACTCTACTGCTGCACCACTGTGCCGCCCCTTGCCTTCACACCAATCCCAATTATTTGCAAGTGATATGTTCCCAAGTTGATATGTTGCAAATAGCAAAAAAACAGTTTTGCCTTTTAAAAAACCTACCAGCTTAATGCCCAAATCAAAAATACCTACAAAGTATTAAAAAACCTACATCAGTGATTAAATATACAAACATTATCACATTGCTAAAACAGATAAATACGTTATGCAATAGATGTGGTAGGTTAAAGTACTGGATGAGTGTGGGTTCAGAAACAGGAGTTTGCTCACCCGATCTGTGGACGGCTTTACTAAAGTGGGCAAGATGTACATAATCGAACCAGATTAAAACGTAATCAAGCTGTGGGAGGCACGGTGGCGCAGCGGTAAAGTTGCTGCCTTGCGTCGCCGGAGACACGGGTTTGATCCTGACTATGGGTGCTCGATGTACGGAGTTTGTACATTCTCCTCATGACCTGCGTGGGTTTTCTCCAAGGTCTTCAGGTTCCTCCCACACTTCAAAACACACAGGTTGGTAGGTTAATTGGCTTGGGTTTGTATACTAGGTATAAGTGTAAATTGTCCCTCGTGCGTGTAGGCCTGTGTTAATGACCGTGGGTCACTGGTCGGTGTGGACTCGGTGGGCCGAAGGGCCTGCTTCAGCGCTGTATCGCTAAACAAAAATGCTTTTTTGCCATTACGGGTGTGTAAGCATCAAAATAATAAAAGTAAGACAGGCATAACAAAGTAAAAGCAAATTCCTCCTTCAGGTAAACAGAAATAATTTTCAGGAGTCTTTGTATCAAGAATGAGACAGACGGAGTCAGTTTGGGAGGCACATGGTGTGTAAAATGGCAACGTCTTTTGAGGTTTGGGGAAATCAATATTTTTTAATGTTCCAATGAAGCCAATTGTGCTTAGTCTAAGCAGCAAACAACAAAAGGAATGTATTGCATTCCGCCCTCATAAGATGGGCGCCTCCACATTAAAGAAGCCAAAGGCGGCCTAAGCTAAAACCAGTGACTGTTTCTGAACCTCTCGTGCTCAGACTGCAGAGTGACCCCAAGCTTTTTAATTCTCCACTTCACTCTGATATGTCTGGACCTCATTATAACAGTGCAAGAGGCCACAACACAAGCTTGAGGAAGTATCTCATCTTACATCTAGGCACGTCGCAACCTAAACATTGAATTCTAAAACTTCAGATGACTAGCTTTCTTCATTTGTATCAGAACTGGCCATATCTGCTGTAGTGAATCCATCAGGTCTCCATCAGGTTTTGTGTCTCTCCGCTCACACAGCCAGTTTTGCTGAGCTTTTCCTACAGCTCTACATTTCACATTCCCTTGGGTTCTTTCTCTCCAGGTGCCTTCATTAACCGATCAGAGAACTTCATCAATAACTCAACCCCACAGAGAACCTGGCCTCACTTCATCAGAGATGTTCTCTTTTTACTATACAGCTGGAGAGAGTGCAGAGAAGATCTACGAAGATGCTGCCAGGACTCAAGGTTCCAAGCTACAGGGAGAGATTGGGCAAGTTAAGACTTTTTTTCCTTGGAGCGCAGGAGGCCAGTGAGTGATCTGAAAGAAGTGTATAAAATCATGATGGGAATTGATAGGGTGAACCAGGTCTTTTACCCAGGGTAGGGAATCACGAACCAGAGGGAATAGGTTTAAGGCGAGAGGGAATAGGTTTAACAGGAACCCGAGGGGCAACCTTTTCATAGAAACATAGAAAATAGGTGCAGGAGTAGGCCATTCGGCCCTTTGAGCCTGCACTGCCATTCAATATGATCATGGCTGATCATCCAACTCAGTATCCCGTACCTGCCTTCTCTCCATGCCCCCTGATCCCTTTAGCCACAAGGGTGGCTCTCAGAGGATGGTGGATATATGGAATGACCTGCCAGAGGAGGTAATTGAGGCAGGTACAACAACAAACAACAAGACATGGATAGGAAAGGTTTAGAGGGATATGGACCAAGCAGGACAAGCTTAGATGGGTCATCTTGGTCAGCATGGACACGTTGGGCTGAAGGGGCTTTTTCTGTGCTGTTTGACTCAATCCACCCCACGCTCTCTGCAACTTAAATAAAATGATTTCTCTTTAAGTTTATGATAATAAGTGACCTGAAATGTCCGTTTCCACAACAACAAAAAAAGCACTCAACCTGCTGGATACCTCCAGCGAGTTTATTTCTGATTATCCACAATCTCAGACCCGACTCCAAATAACTGCTTTTGTGGACACTCAGACAACTACATGGACAGGAAGGGTTTGGAGGGAAACGGATCAGGCACAGGGAAGTTGGTTAGGCAACTTGGTTGGCAGTGACAAGCAAGGCCAACAGGCGTGCTTCCTTGCTATATACCTCTATGACTATGCAACTTTATTCTTCTCACCCCCCCCCCCCCCCCGCCCTACAAAAAAAAGGGAAATTAATACAAACATCTCCTGGGACATGGAAATCAAAATAAAACTCACAAATTAATACAATTACAAAAGTCATGCTTGTAGACAAAAAAAAATCATAAATGGCAAGATAAATACTTCGGAGAAACGGAACTCTAGTTGTTCCTGCACAAAGGCTGACCGCCGTAACTTGAGTAGGTTTTGAGTCATTTTTGAGCAGCATTTAGCTCAAGGGTGGAAAGAAAAATCCAATTCCAACATTAGAAGCCATTTCTAACTCGTGTAACTTCTAAATCTTTCATCTGTCAATGAAAATAACATGACATTAACAAAACATTACCAAAATGCTGGCGTGTGAAATGCAGTGCATTAAATCGCCACTTTCCATTCTACATTATATTCATTATGCTAAAATAAATGTGAACCAACTAATAGAGTCCCTGCTGCAAAGCAATCGATCAAAAATATTAAAGCAACCAAAGCAAATCTTTTTAATGATGCAATTATAGTTAACACAGTGAACTAGCCGCTCAAGAGGCAGACAATTTAGTTTAAAGATACAACGTGGAAACAGGCCCTTCGGCCCACCGAGTCAGCACCGACCAGCGATCCCCGCACATTAACACTACCCTAGAAACATAGAAACATAGAAAATAGGTGCAGGAGTAGGCCATTCGGCCCTTCGAGCCTGCACCGCCATTCAATATGATCATGGCTGATCATTCAGCTCAGTAGCCTGTACCTGCCTTCTCTCCATACCCCCTGATCCCTTTAGCAAAAAGGGCCACATCTAACTCCCTCTTAAATATAGCCAATGAACTGGCCTCAACTACCTTCTGTGGCAGAGAATTCCACAGACTCACCACTCTCTGTGTGAAGAAATGTTTTCTCATCTCGGTCCTAAAAGACTTCCCCCTTATCCTTAAGCTGTGACTCCTGGTTCTGGACTCCCCCAACATCGGGAACAATCTTCCCGCATCTAGCCTCTCCAACCCCTTAAGAATTTTATATGTTTCTATAAGATCCCCCCTCAATCTTCTAAATTCCAGCGAGTACAAGCCCAGTCTATCTAGTTTTTCCTCATATGTAAGTCCCGTCATCCCAGGGATCAATCTAGTGAACCTTCTCTGTACTCCCTCTAAGGCAAGAACGTCTTTCCTCAGGTTAGGAGACCAAAACTGCACACAGTACTCCAGGTGCGGTCTCACCAAGGCCCTGTACAACTGCAGCAGAACCTCCCTGCTCCTAAACTCAAATCCTCTTGCTATGAATGCCAACATACCATTCGCTTTCTTCACTGCCTGCTGCACCTGCATGCTTGCTTTCAATGACTGGTGCACCATGACACCCAGGTCACGTTGCATCTCCCCTTCTCCCAATCGGTCACCATTCAGGTAATACTCTGCTTTCCTGTTCTTGCCGCCAAAGTGGATAACCTCACATTTATCCACATTATATTGCATCTGCCATGCATTTGCCCACTCGCCTAATCTATCCAAGTCACTCTGCAGCCTCCTAGCATCCTCCTCGCAGCTAACACTGCCACCCAGCTTCGTGTCATCCGCAAACTTACACACACTAGGGACGATTTATGCTTATATGCTTATACCAAGTCAATTAACCTACAAACCTGTACGTCTTTGGAATGCGGAAGGAAAGCGAAGATCTCGGAGAAAATCCATGCTGTAGTCATTGGGAGAACAAAGAAACTCCGTACAGACAAGCACCCATAGTCAGGATCGAACCAGGATCACCGGCGCTGTAAGAGCGGTAAGGCAGCAACTATCGCTGCGCCACCATGCTGCCCTAAGTTTGCTCCTTACCAGCAGGGATGAAGACTTCTTACCTACCAAAAATCACAAGAGAGTCAAAGCTGATCCTGCAGAATTCCATGAAATTTGAAAGGTTATCTCATGATATGATGCATTGAGCAGTAGGCAATAAATGGCAGTGGGGTATCAAGTAGTCTGTGGATTGAAGCAGCTTGGAAAGGCCAACACAAAAATGTACTTCAGAGTTGACAACAAATGGACGGAACAGAAACTGGACTTGGGCAGGGATACAAAACTGTGCTCAGTTGTATATTTAGATCTCGGGACAGCAATAAAAGATTAACACAACAAAGTTCAATGTCAGACATCATGTACCATTCTTACGGGCCTAAAAGTGATACAACAATGTGCTTGGTTGAAAGTTCCCTGTATAATGGTCCAACAAGGCCTGAATCAGGGAGGAACAAAGATCTAGAGTAGGAAGGAAGAGAGAGTTCAAGGATAGGGAAGCCACGAGGGGAAGAGAGACAGGCATTCATCTGACTGTGGGTTGGGTGGATGCAAGGCCCCATTTGAGGATGCATGTTACAAAGCTTGGACCCAATTATTTTGGACCTCCCTGCCACCAGAGGGCCTTTCCCACTATAAAATAATTCACGTGGATAGAGTATAGAAGTTGGGAGGTCATATTGCAGTTGTAAAAGACATTGATGAGGCCGTATTTAGAGTATTGCGTTCAGTTCTGAGCACCACGTTATAGGAAAGAGGTTGTCAAGCTGGAAAGGGTATAGAGAAGATTTACAGAGATGTTGCCAGGACTGAACGGTCTATCGGGAGAGGTTAAGCAGGTTGGGATTCTATTCCTTGGAGCACAGGAGGATGAGGAGTGATCTTATAGAGGTGTATAAAATCATGAGAGGAATAGATCGGATAGATGCACAGAGTCTCTTGCTCCGAGTAGGTGAATCAAGGACCAGAGGACATAGGTTTAAGGTGAAGATGAAAATACTTAACAGGAATCTGGGCAAGTTGGGCCAAAGGGCCTATTTCCATGCTGTATCACTTTATGACTCTATGTGGACATGTTCTGCTCTACTGAAATGGATTGGAGCAAGTCTTCCTTCATCCAGAGGGACTGCACAACAACAATTAGGAGGCAAGAAAATCATCAGTTTACATTTTTTCACCAATGCCAGTGCATAATACTGACAGGTAGATTTTCCTCACATTTCCCTTATTAAAAAGTAGCAAGTGGAAAAATGTATTTAATGGAGATATTATACTATTGTCAATTTCTAAGGGTGCCATGATGGCACAGTGGTAGAGTTGCTGCCCTACAGCGCCAGAGATTCGGGTTTGATTCTAACTATGGGTGCTGTCTTTACGGAGTTTGTACGTTCTCCCCGTGGGTTACCTCTGGGTGCTCCGGTTTCCTCCTACGCTCCAAAGACGTGCTGGTTTTCAGGCCGATTGGCTTCAGTAAAAATTGTAAATTATCCCTGGTATGTGTAGGACAGTGTTGGTATGCAGGGATCACTGGTCAGCGCGGACTCGGTGGGCAGGAGAGCCCGTTTCCGTGGTGCATCTCTAAACTTAATGACAAATTTCATTAATACCTACAGTTTCAGCAGTGTCTATCCAAGAATAATCTTTCTGCTTCAATATCACAACTTCAAGCCGCAGGCCTTTGTTTGTTAAATGACTACGGTGAAACTAAGCTTATTCAATCAATTTGTTAGGTGCTAGCCACAGATCATTGGTGTTACTCCCATCACCAAATTGAAATTTTCAGGGTTCAAGTCCCACTCCAGAGATTAGAGTACAATAATATAAAGTGAATTTGTAGCAAACTACCGTAGAGAGAGAGCTGCAGTCAGATTTACCAGACTTCCGTAGTCCCTTGTAAGCTAAGTGGTCCCATGATACTATTTTGAAGAACACTACTACAAGCTCTGTTAAGGGAAGGAATTACTGGGCAGACAAACAGAATTGCTCAAAGCCTTCTTGAAAAACCCTACTCGATCCAGCCAGACGTTTGGGAATCCCTGCCTTACGACTGTTCAAAATGGAGAGGAAGCAGACAGCAAGGCATTGGGAAGAGTCCACACATCGGAAGCACACAGATGGGGCACACCAGCTCACAAACTGCTCATCCCATCAGGCACCTCCTGCCACCCGTGAAAGAGTCTGCCGTGCCGACATTCCCTCCTAATCCACAAAACCTAAACATGGCATCCAGGAAGAAGATCCCTCAGTCAACATCCATAATCAGTATCAGATCACACGGGAGGCTACCCTGCTAATTGGATGCATTAAATGTTTCCTACATTAGAGTAGCAACCACATTTCTAAAAAAGGTGCCCCATCTTTTAGGACATCCTGAAAGTCATAAAAGGTTTTATAAAAATGCAAGAATTTCTCAAACAGCATTAGATCTTAACAATGATCTCACTAGCTTAGGATTCACCTTTAAACACATTTAAATCCAAATGCAATTTCTTCTCCTGCCCGTGAAATCCACTTAATTATCGCGCTAATCTCGGAGGAAATTCACATTAGGAAACTGCCAAGCGGTGGTACAAAGAAAGCGGGAAGTAATTGGTAAACAAAATTGATAGGATGTGACCAGCGGTATGACACAAGCTTAACATCCTCCCCAGCCAATGCAATTAGAAAAATATTTTCTTGGCTGCAGTATTTCCCATCACTGATAATCTATCACAAGCCTTTGCCACTTTAGGGCCTGGTTTTCCAAATACTCTAACGCAATACAATAGTCAACAAGTGAAAACTTCCAAAATGTGGCAATGACTTGTCCTCCAGCTCCATGGACAAACTGCATTCAAAATTTTGACACAAAAATGTTCATTTACAAAGCTTCCATGTTTTTAAATCGAACAAATCTCCCAAAACCACATATGCCTTGCGCCTCGACACTATTATCAACAGAAATAAACTAAAATGCTGGAAGTACTCAGCGGGTCAATCAACATCTGTGGAGGCAAAAGGTGCTATTTCAAGTCAAGACCCTGCTTCAGGACTGAAAGGAGAGAGTGCCCACTTGTAGCAGAACACTGGGGAGTGGGACAAAGGCTGGTCGGTGATAGATGGCACCAGAGAGGGAGAGGTTTATGAGCACATGAAGCCAAGTAGGGAGTGTGTGAGAAGGACTGGACAGAGGCTGCTGGTGAGAGGTAGAGTCAGATAGTGAGGGGATGAAACGCAGATGGAACTTGATAGGAGAGGGAAGTAGGATAGCACCTGGCAAGTGATCGGTGGGCCTGACAGGGGGAGGACAAGGTGTAGGTAACTACAAATTAGAAATGTAATATCCATACCATTGGGTTGTCAGCAAGCCAAGCAGAATATGAGATGTTGTTCTTCTAATTTGTGTTTGGCTTCTTAAAGCAATGAAGAAAGCAGTGGACAGAGGTCACTGCAGGACTGGGAAGGGAGTTAAAATACCAAGCAACTAAAAGCTCGCTGAGCCCCCACCGACCAGCGATTCCTGTACACCAGCACAATCCCACACTTTGCAGGCAATTTACTATTTTTACCGAAGGCAATTAACCTACAGACCTGTAGGTCTTTGGAGCGTGGGAGGAAAATGGAGCACCTGGAGAAAACCCACGCGGTCAATAGACAATAGGCAATAGGTGCAGGAGGAGGCCATTCGGCCCTTCAAGCCAGCACCGCCATTCAATGTGATCATGGCTGATCATTCTCAATCAGTACCCCGTTCCTGCCTTCTCCCCATACCCCCTGATTCCGCTATCCTTAAGAGCTCTATCTAGCTCTCTCTTGAATGCATTCAGAGAATTGGCCTCCACTGCCTTCTGAGGCAGAGAATTCCACAGATTCACAACTCACTGACTGAAAAAGTTTTTCCTTATCTCAGTTCTAAATGGCCTACCCCTTATTCTTAAACTGTGGCCCCTGGTTCTGTCACTGAAAGAATGTGCAAACACCACACAAATAGCACCGATAGGCAGGATCAAACCCATGTCTCTGGCGCTGCGAGGCACCACCGTGCCACACTAAGACAGCTGTTATGAACAGAGCATGGGTCCTCCACATAACACATGCCTAATCAATACTCGATTTCAGCAATGTGGAGGAAACCATGTGGTTATTGGTATTTTATTGTCATGTGTGCCAAGATACAGCTTTGTACAGAATTTTTTTTCATACTGTCTAGTCAAATAAAATGATACACGAGGACCATCCAGCCATACCATACAATGAACATCGACTTCTCCAACTTTAGATAGTTCATCTGTCCCTCCCGTCCCCTCCTCCTTCCCAGATCTCCCTCTATCTTCCTGTCTCCACCTATATCCTTCCTTTGTCCCGCCCCCCTGACATCAGTCTGAAGAAGGGTCTCGACCCGAAACGTCACCCATTCCTTCTCTCCCGAGATGCTGCCTGACCTGCTGAGTTACTCCAGCATTTTGTGAATGAATAATTTCCTATGTCTATACTTTCCTTACTCACTGACATTCCAACTCCACTGGTGTTTCCTGGATCGTGAATAAAGACTATGAGTGCTCAGAAATTGATTTTTTCTTTAAGGAATATAATCAATAAACAAACCATTTTCTAATCTTATATTATTCGCTCAATTTTATTTAAATTGCCATTCTATAATTTTATTTTACCTCTTGATAGAATCAGGAAAAAGCATGTTAAGTCCAACTTAAACTGACAGTTGGTACATTGTCATAAAGGTTCAGATGCTGCCAGAACAAGTGTCCATGAGAGACAAAACTCTGTGGTTAGAGGCAGAACCAGCTTTGCCAGGAATTGGATACAATTTTTACACTGGTATTTATATTTTCTTAGACACATTCTTGCAATCAGGATGATACTTTGCCAATATATTTAAATGTGTGCAAGGGAGTTAATGCAAGGGATGTGCAATGTTCTCCAACCAAAAAGAAACAGACAGGTAATTTATTTCAGTATTTTGAACATCTGAAAAAGACACAGCATGGAAACAGGCCCTTCAACCCACAAAGTCCATACCGGCGATAGACACAAATGCTGGAGCAACTCAGCGGGACAGGCGGCATCTCTGGAGAGAAGGAATGGGTGATGTTTCAGGTCGAGACCCTTCTTCAGACCATCCTGCCTACACACTAGTCCATAATGACACTAGGTCTAATTGTCCCACTTTGGCATGCATTCCCAAGATTGAAAAAATTAAAAATAATTCCAGCAGAATCTTGATGTTCAACAAAAGATATTGAACAAGTTTTGATTTTAGAGCATTTTGAGCAATATATTTACATTCCAATGTAGTAAATAATGGAACTAAAATATTATTGAGTGCTTGTAGGAAGTCACAACTATGGTGCAAGGGAGCAGAACATTTTAAGATAACGTCAGCACAATTTTTATTGCATAAAAAGTTCCAAGGAATATACTAAATTATACAGCTACAGAAAATGTATCATGTAACATGATCTCTCAAAGTTCGCAAATGGTGCTAATGAGCTAATAATATTTGAAGGCAACTACTGATGAAAGAATGTTGATCGGGTTGCGACAAAAATGTCCTATTTCCATTGGAATAGTTTTATGGAATATTGTTTGAACACCTGCTCAGTTAAAAGGTTGGACTTTAGATTAACATCAGAATGGCATCTCTAGTAAAACATCTGCTCCATAACACCAGCCCTGATTATGCACAGAAATTGATATCTCACTATCATAACTATACTCTTGTCACAACTATAGACTGTAGACTATAAAACAATACAACCATTATCTTGTATATACAGAGTCTCGGGCTCAATCGTGACGATAGAATTTGTACATTCTCCCTGTGAACACATTAGGTTTTCTCTGGGTGTTCCGGTTTTCTCCCACAATCCAAACACGTACAGGTTTGTAGATTAATTGGTTTTGGGGGTAAAACATTTTTAATTGGCCCTAGAGTGCAAGATAGTGCTCGCTGGTTGGTGTAGACTCAGTGCGCCGAAGCGCCCGTTTCCGCGATGCGTCTCCAAAGTCTAATCGTTAAACTTTTTATGCAACTTAAGGAACTCCTCTGAATTTTAGAAGCATTAAAATCTTTATTAAATTCATGGGGAAAACAGCAAAGAGGAATGAAAAATAGGTTGGGTATCATTACAAAACTGGTTTTTAGATTCCAACAGCCAAAAAGTGGCTACGTGACTTTCAAAGTTAAACTCGGGGTTACTCCCACAGTCGTTACAGGACAAAAAATCTTCCTACTGCCAAAGTGGGAACCTCCCATTTCTTATAAATGTGATTTTTGCACATGGTTCATAAGTTCACAAGTTATAGGACCAGAATCAGCCCATTGGGCCCATCAAGTCTACTCCAGCATGCAATCATGGCTGATCTATCTTTCCCTCTCAACCCAATTCTCCTGCCTTATCCCCATAATAATCAAGAATCTATTAATCTTTGCCTTAAAAATATCGATTGACTTGGCCTCCACAGTCGTCTGTGGCAATGAATTCCACAGATTCACCACCCTCTGACTAAAGAAATTCCTCCTCATTTCCTTTCTAATGGTACGTCCTTTTATTCTGAGACTCTGGCCTCTGGTCCGAGACTCTCTCACGAGTCCTCTCCACATCCACTCTAACCAGGCCTTTCATTATTCGGTAAATTCCAATGAGGCCTCCCCTCCCCCCCCCTTCATCCTTCTAAACTCCAGTGAACAGATGCCCAGTGCCGTCAAACGCTCATCATATGTTAACCCACTCATCCCTGGGATCTTTCTGAAAAAAACTCCTCAGGACCATCTCCAATGCCAGCACATCCTCTCTCAGATCTGGGGCCAAACACTGCTCACAATACTCCAAATGTGCAGAGCTTCCAGCATTGCGGGCACTTACAAAATGTGTGATGTTCTTGAGGATACCCATCAATTCCGGTCACAAATGCCACTTGTACCCAATATCTTCAATTATTTTTAATTTAAAAGCATTACTGATCGATGAATATGGAAGACATTTCCCTTTTTACAGCATTCATTCCAGTATTTCTAGGTCACTTAATTTCTAATAGATCTGCTGAAACTGCCTGGTGTGGGGGGGGGTCCCAATTTTGTGTAAGTTTACTTGAGATTTATTAGATGGAGACTTGTGCCGTGCTCTGTCCAAGACAGCATGAGATTCGAACAATGCTCAGTTTGAGCGTTCAGTATTATTAACAGCTGATTTTCCTTCGAGAGAGCTGTACCAGTCATGAATCGGTTATTATTGGTTGAAAGTCCTGCCAGACATAAGTTTTAGCAGTGCCACCACTATTAACACCATTGGGTCAAACTTGACGGCATGCTGGAGCAGCGGTAGAGTTGCTGCCTTACAGCACCAGAGATCCGGGTTCAATCCCGACTCCTGGCGCTGTCTGTATGGATTTTGAAGGTTCTCCCTATGACCGTGTGGGTTTTCCCTGGGTGCTCCAGTTTCCTCCCACTCTCCAGACGTACAGGTTTGTAGGTGAATTGGCTTGTCCCTAGTGTGTGTAGGATAGTGTTTGTGCGGGGGAAATCGCTGGTCAGTGTAGACTCGGTGGGCCGAAGAGCCAGTTTCCTCGCTGTGTCTCTAAACTAAACTAGACATTCAAGAGGTCTGTATCAGGGTAAATACACATTTAACTTCAAAGTTCATTCCAATCGGCATCAACTCATTTGGAAATGTACATTAAAGTGGTGTCAACCAACTTTATATTGTTTTTTAATGTAATCTATTGCAGTTTTTAGGAAGCATGTCTGAATGAGTTTCTAAACCCACACATATGAAGCTATTTCATGGAACAGCAGGTACACCGAGATCAAACTTAAACATTTCCTTGGGAAAAGGTCATTGCAATTTCTTTCTACAGAATGAAAACTGGGAGGAGAAATTCTTAAACTGCATTATGTGGCCATATTAAAAATAAAAATAAAAATTGCTGGAAACTCTCAAGTTAGCTACCTCTTATAGAAAGAGAAACAGTTAACAAGAACTGGGAAAGAGATTTTAAAAAAAGGTAATTTCAAAACAGACGTCGCAACGGAAAGCAAAAATAGAACAAAAAGGAGAAAATCTGTGATAAAGTAATGGGTCACGTGGGTTAATAGGACAGTCTGAGAATGATTGTGCTTCATTGTCTATGTTATTTTTTGTTTGCAGCAGGACTTTAGGACATGGCCAACATGTCAAGCTCCACAAATGGAAAGATAAACTGAGCCAATAAATAAGTCACTGCTGCACGACATGGCCACTTATGACACAGACAAAAGGAAGCTGAGCTGCAGTTATTACAGCACAGGAAGCCATAGACAGTGCAGAATGGGAGTGAAATGGAAATCAGAATGGCAGTCAACAGGAAGCTCGAAGCCATTCCGATGGACCCAATCTAGGTGCTCAGCTAAAGCATCTGGCCAATCTTCATTTGGTTTCTCCAGTGTAGAGGCGACCACATCATACAAACCAAACACAAAACACAAATGTTAACACTTTCCAATTAACAGCGGTTCCACTTTCCACAGATGCTGTCTGGCCCACAGTGTTTACAACATTTTCTGGGGGGTTTTTTAAGCTTCTAACATCTGCAATTTTAATTCAGAGTGTTTCGAGGAGGATTAGATTTTCTCGAACAGAGAATTATTTTATTTATTCAGACCTTGAGGATTTTTTATTAAAAGTTCTAGTGAGGGTAGTTGGCCAATCGGGGGGGGGGGTCCAAGAGGAGGGGGTCCACTGGAGACAGGAGAAGGGGTCATCACTGGGGTTTTTTTAAATTAAAAGTTCTGGTGAGGTTTTTTAAATTTTTTTAAAGTTCTAGTGAGGTTTTATTTATTCAGATGGCATTTAAAAAAGTGAAATGAGGGGGGAAATCAAAATGTAAAGGATATTATTAATTCTTCAAGATAGACACCAAAAGCTGGAGTAACTCAGTGGGCAGGCAGCATCTCTGGAGAGAAGGAATGGGTGACATTTCGGGTCAAGCGCGGGCAGAGCACCGAGGATTCACTAGTGAGGGCCTCACCCATGATGGGGGAGGGGAACCCCCTTTCCCCAAAGAATGAGGACATCTCAGATATCCTGGTATGGAACACCTCATCTTGGTCGCGTGTGTGGCATAGAAATTGGGAGTAGGGGATAGAGTCTTTGCAGGAAGCAGGATGGGAAGAAGTGTAGTCAAGATAGTTGTGGGAGTCAGTCGGTTTGTAATAGACATCAGTCGATAGTTTGTCTCCTGTGATGGTGAGCTCAAGAAAGGGGAGGGAGGTGTCAGAGATGGTTCAAGTACATTTGAGTGCAGGATGGAAATTGCTGGTGAAATTGATGAAGTCCATGAGTTCTGCACGGGTGCAAGAGGTAGCACCGATGCAGTCGTCAATGTAACGGAGATAGAGTTTGGGGATGGGGGTCAGTGTACAGCTGGAACAGGGATTGTTCAACAAAGAGGCAGGCGTAGCTGGGACCCATGTGGGTGCCCATAGCAATGCCTTGGACTTGGAGGAAATGGGAGGATTAATTCTTCAAATTATAGATTTTAAGGAATGCATTACAAAAAAAAAAAAATATCTAAAATGCCGTATTCAACCAACCTAGCGGAAAACAAAAAAAGGTGCCCAGATGATCCTTTGACCCATTTATTGACGATTGTGTGTTTTTTTAAAAATCAAGATGAGTTAAAGTGAACATCATAAAAGATAAAAGATTAAGCTAATAATTTGATTTTTTTTTTTTTAAATCATGAGATTAGAATTTTTTTATTGAAGGAGAGCATAAATACCCCAAATCGTTGGTCAACCATTTTCTGAAAGTTATTTTGTGAAGCTGGATGGACATTTAGCATGGCACATGTATTTCATTAATTTGCTTTTTATGCCTTTAACATTTTGCATGACAATAAGTGTGGCTATTTCATCCCTACAACTGTCATGGTAGCTCAGCCATTCGATGCCTTTATTTTGTTCCTTAAAATGCAGTTTAAATGAGTGATAACAAATGCCTCTGTAACCTTGCTTACCCAGCTCATCGAGAATCAACTTCAACTGATCCATATTTATCAACATAAAAATTCTGATAAAATGTTAATTATAAGTATTGCATTCATAAGTATATTTCCTCATTAAAATGTGATCAAATTGTTCTGCAAGTTCTCAGTTCCCAATCAGCTCACTTGATGTACTCCTATTGTCCGTACTTAGAAACAAAATAGCCCAGCCTTCGATAGATCTTCGATCGAGTTAAAGCAATGTTCATAATAGTTCTGATAAGATTGTCAAACTGAAATATAAACTTTTCTTCTCTTTTTATAGAGACTGACCAAGCTGCTAAGCATTTCCAACGTTTTTAATCAAAACTTTAAAAGAAGCTGCAGCAAAAGGTTGCTTCCCAAATGGCAAAATTGCTACATGGCGATCGGCGGTACTGCAAAAAAATGGTTGAAGGGGTGTAAAAATCAAATTAACGACAGAAGGAATGCAAGCAATTTTATCTTGTAATCTACTGCTGCATATCATTAAATCCAATGTCATTAGCTTCCTTAAAAAATTATAAGGAGCCAGTCATTCATCACCTACATCTTTAAAGAGATTACTCCACAGCAAATTTAACATCTACATCTCTATCACTTTCAGAATCAAACTGAAGGGGCTGGGAAATTTTAAAGCCCAAGTCGCAAGGAGCTAAAAGTAAAACACTAAGTGCTGGAGTAACTCGGCAGGTCAAGCAGCAGATGTGGAGGGAATGGATAGGTGACGTTTCAGGTCAGGACTTTTCTGCAAACGTTGGAATGCCAGGGGGGGGGGGGTAGTAAAGAAAAGTGTAAAAGAGGTGGGGGTGGGACTGAGCCTGGCAAGTGATAGGTGGATATTGGCGAGGTGTGCTTGATTGCCAGATAGTGCACAAAGGCTAAAGACAAAAAACATGTCAGATAACAAGAGAGGAGGAATGATAAATACAGCCAGAGAAAAGGAGTATAGGTGGATGGAGACTGGGGAAGAGGAAATGGGGTGAGATAATGGGAGAAAATGGGTGCATGCTTAGTTGGGGAGGGGCTCACAGGAACAAGGGGTTGCTACTTACTGAGCTAAACAATGAGCTAAACGACTTTTTTAAAAAACTTCAAATCATTGTCATGCACCTTTCATCTAAATGGATTACTGAGTAATTAAACAGTTAAAATATTTTAAAAGAATGTTTTTTTTAATATAATGAAGTTTAAGTAAAGATGCATTGAAATATTATTTAGCAACAAGAAACTGTTACCGGTTCAAACAAATAAATACCAGTCCACTTTATAATGAGGAACCAACTTGCAATACAAATCATTACTAGCACAACTATTAACTACATGCTTTGTTAAATAAATCCAAAAAGTATAACATTGAGTTTACACCAGTCTATTCAGTTCTGGAATCTGGTTCACAAGCAAGCATGGTTGAGGGGATCAAAGTATCAAATGAAAGCAGTTTACCAAACTCAAGTCTGATGCCTCTTTGCATCAAATACTGCTCTCGAAACCACCACCAGGTCCATGCCATCAGTATCTTTATCATAAGTGACTTTTATTAAATTAACAAATAATAAATGTTACATTGCTGGAATGAGGTCCATCTTTTAATAGTTGACATGCATGATTGGTGATAAAGCAGAGTAAAAAAATGTAAATGCCAAACAGAATGCAAGATTAATTCAAATTCTAAACAAGTTTCCCCATTCCAAATCTAATATCATTCAAACTGATGAGCACAATGAGCACAATTTATTACTGCTTAATCCATGAAAATAATGCAGATTTCATGTTAAAAAACAAATGGAAACAATTTTCAATGTTCAAACATTTGATTAACAGAAAAATTGACTTATTCTATTTATTAAATTTTATACTTTCAATTCAAAGCACAAACATTGTTCTGTATAATTCAGGAATCCAACATATTGAAGCTCTCCAGTACAAGTAATTGTGTTTTATACTATGACAGCACCATCCATCACAACAAAAATTAACTGGTGAAGTAAATATTAATGTAACATTCCCATTTGTATCAGGCAATAGGGAAGGGTAGGTATATTGCTACCAATCCACAATAGTAATATGTTTAAAATTCAGGAACTAACAAGATTGACTGATGTTAGCCAGATTTTCGCACAAAACTAGCTCACTGATTTTTTTCATAAGCAATATTTTTAATAGTTATTTTGTAAATTCTACTCAAACATTCCCATTTGCTAGACATCTGTTTATAGGAAAATGAATCATTGCTTATTCGGAGAAAATGGTGGTTACATGGATTTTTCATTCTTTGCAAAACCAATTCTAAGCATCTATTCTCAATAATATTCTATTTCCAGGAACAAGCTGATTGCATAACACCACATAAAGAATAAGCTGTTGCCCGAAATGCTCCTTTGAATATTCAATGTAATATCCACTACTATGCATTGCATCAAAAGCTCACATTGCTGAGATTGTATACACACTGTTGGTCTAAGTTTTGTTTCTTTGAGATAACAGTCAAATTTATTTATGCAAGTGGTTTGTATTCTCAGATCCCTCTGCATAAAGTTGACTGCAATTAAGGAAACGGCACGAGAGATAGCAATTTATTTCAAAACTGTTCTTTACATTGAGGCACAGAGAACTTTCGTTACCATCAATCCAGACTGATGCAATCTTTTCTTCTCAAATTCGCAAATGAAGCTGCACGAGATCAATCCAAACCAATTCTTAGATAGCATGAATCCAGAGCAACTAATAATTAGTATCTTATTCACTTTATGAGGAGCAAGAAACAGGATATTGTTAACACTTATGCAGTACAAGGTGCACCAAGATTGGGAATAACATGGTTCTGTTCGCTGGGAGTTATGTTGGCTGCAGCATTGACAAGGAAGAAGAGCATCATTGGTGAAATGTGTATCACTACTTTAAATCCATTTCTTTCTTAAAGGATGCAGGACTTCAAACAAAACAACTAGTTGGAAGAGAGGAGAAAACTGGTGGTGTTGCATCAAACTTGAAAGTCATTGAGCACTGCACTTTGCTAACAGAAACACAATTTGTATGAGCAGATTGAGGTGGAGGGTGATGTCTCGATAATAATGGAGGAATCGCCACTCAGCTTGTTGCATCATGGATTGTACTCCTAGCTGTTGACCCAGTGTTTCCAACCCCATTCCCAAGCTTTTAATGGGGTTGACTCACTTGGTGAACATAAACATTCAAAATAGTTGGAAATAGGAAGGTGATCAATATTTCACCACTCACAATATCAGAAGGATATTTTCCCCTTTAGCTTTCTTCATGCTCGGTTGGGTTCAACTGCTGAAATGCATAGAGGTTTTCCCCCATTAACATTGAACAAAAATTGCTTTTAGAAGTAAGTGATACCTTACTCCAACACAACCAGCAGATTTATAAATCCATCTACAAAAGTATCTCTTTGGAATTCTGTTTTATTTCCAATATTAAAATTCATAGGAGTTACTAGGTCCATCAACTTTCATCAATTTAAAAAAACACAATAATATTGCAATATCATGGAAGGGAACGAGCTGTTCCAGATCATGACAGCATTTGCTATAGACGTATATGGTCTAATTTACTGTTGTACTTTCAGCTTAATGCATGCTAGGTTAAAACATTTCGACTAGACTTCTTTAACATGTGATAAGTATTAAAAAAACACATTACATTATGGGCAATGTTGTAAATGAAATTAACTTTGTCAATAACCAATTGTTTTTGCTACAAGCAAGCAGCCCTTTTGCCTACTAAGAAGATAAAGGTTCATAAAGACAATTTGGACAAAAATTGAACTGTAAAGACAAATTAAGCCAACTTAACGAGATTCAAATAAGAATATATTTTGTCCAATGTGGGGCAGGCAGCATCTCTCCAGAGTCCCACTGAGTTACTCCAGCTTTGTGTCGATCTTCAGTCTCAACCAGCATCTGCAGATCCTTCCTACACTTTACATATTTTCTCCAATGGCACGGTAGCGCAGCGGTAGAGTTGCTGCTTTACAGCGAATGCAGCGCCGGAGACTCAGGTTCGATCCTGACTACGGGTGCTGCACTGTAAGGAGTTTGTACGTTCTCCCCGTGACCTGCGTGGGTTTTCTCCGAGATCTTCGGTTTCCTCCCACACTCCAAAGACGTACAGGTATGTAGGTTAATTGGCTGGGTAAATGTAAAAATTGTCCCTAGTGGGTGTAGGATAGTGTTAATGTACGGGGATCGCTGGGTTGGAGGGCCGAAAAGGCCTGTTTCCAGCTGTATATATATGATCAATTATAGCTTCTCGTTTAAAAATGCAGCACAGGACCAAATATCAAAGTTTGTTGAAATAAATGGACCACTGGATCGGTGGGGCTGCATTTGAATGCAAGTTTGTTGGCTGCTGTCACTTTTTGTTCCCCCAACCACAGATGCTTTATTAAGATTTTATTATTCAGGTGTACACACTGTCATTTTTCCTGAGGGGAGATCTCCAGTTGACACCTGATAGATGTATTGCAAATTCACTGCTTTCTGGAGATAGTCAGTTCCATTTAAAAAAAAAGTTTTTCCAAGCAGAAAGGAACTAGCTTGATGTTCAGCAGCCATAAGGTAGAATGGGAGCACTGTTGACCCGTTATACGGAAACATTGTGGCCATAATCAGCACTTATGCCAGACCTTAGGATATGACAATGGCGAGATATTTTGGATTTAAGCCTAGCATCTGTAAAGATATTTCATTTATCCCAAAAGACAAAACGTACAGCAATGAAAGGGGAAGTATACTGTTAACGGCAAGATCCTTAAGAGCATAGATGTACAGAGGGATCTTGGGTTGTCCCAAGCTCCATGAAAGTGGCAACACAAGTAGATAGAATGGTAACAAAGGCATGTGGTATGCTAGCTTCCATTGGTTGGAGCACCAAGTATGAAGGGAAGGAGGGATACGGGTTAGGTGCAGGCAGAGGAGATTAGTTAGACTTGGCATCATGTTTGGCATGGACATGATGGGCTGAACAGCCCGTTCCTGTACTATACGGTTCTATATTCTTTGTTCGGGACAATATGTTCCCAAATGATGATTAGCTGGCCAGTGCCAACATCCATTTCAGGCATAATGGCAAAAATGACTCAATTCTGTGCTGTCCGATTATGATATCAGCAATATCTACTACATTACATAATTAGACAATACTTACAATAGAAGTAGATGGAGTTATTCCACAACTGATAGGGGAGAGTCAAGAGCAACACTTACCATTGAGATTTTAAAAAAATTAACTGTTAATCATAGAGTCATACAGCATGGAAACAGGCCCATCGGTCCAACATGTCCCATCTACACTAGACCCTTCTGCCTCTGTTTGGCCCATATCCCTCTAAACCTACCCTATCCATGTACCCGTCTAAGTATTTCTTAAAAGTTGTGTTAGTAACTGCCTCAACTACCTCTCAAGGCAGCTAGTTCCATATAACCATTACTATTAGTGTAAAAAGGTTACCCTCAGGTTCCTATTAAATCTTTCCCCCCTCACCTTAAACCTACATCCTCTGGTTCTCGATTGCCCAGAGTAGGGGAAAGCACTGGGTGTTTACTCGATCTAATCCTCTCACAATTTTATACACCTCTATAAAATCACCCCTCATCCTCCTGCACTCCAAGGAATAGTGTCCTAGCCTGCTCAACCAATAGCTCAGGGCCTTGAGTCGTGGCAACTCATAAATCTTCTCTGCACCCTTTCCAGCTTGACAACATCTTTCCTGCAACATGGTGCCCAAAACTGAACACAAGACTCTAAATGTGCCCTCACCAAAGTCTTATATAACTGCAGCATGACACCCCAAATCGATTCATATTTTCCAACCTAAATCACAAAAAGACTTGAAGTGCAATCGTTTCATCCAAAGTTGCTAGAACAGAATCCAAACTGGCCATCTGCAGCTCCCAGTTCTGTCCACAATGAACATCTTGAGCTCCCATTTTAATTCCCCTCCCCATTCACACTCTAACCAGTCAGTCCTAAGCCATCTCCACTGTTTTGGCAAGTCCAAACGCAGACTAGAAGTGCAGTACCTCAATCAGCTTGGGTAGTGCACAACCCAATTCAGGTGATCCACACCCAGTGTTCCTTCCCTCCCCACCCAATTCACCAGGTTATTTCATCTCACCCTTTCCAACCCATCACTCAGTCCCCCATTACTCAATTTTGCATCCCCTCCTGCATCTGGTTACACTCTTCTTCCACCCACACACGTGGCCCATGGAATCTCCTATGCCTAGTTCCACTATACCTCCTTCATTACTTACCAGATTCCAGAATATGCTGCCCTTTCTTGTCTTCACTTATCACCATCCAGCCTCTGCCCCTACCTCCACTCCCCCTTCCAGGTTCCATCTACCCATCATGCCTCTTCTCATCTGGTTACACCTCTAGCCTACCAACTACTGCCTCGCCCCTACACTGCCCCTCTCCCATCTACACTCTGAAGTCCGATGCAGAATCTTAATGTGAAACATCAACTATCACTGACCCCACAGATGCTGCCTGACCTGCTGAGTTCCTCCTGCAGTTGTGTTTTGCTTGGAACATAGAGTGACAGAGTGTGGAAGCAGGTCCTTCAGCCAACATGTCCCAGCTACACTAGTTCCACCTGCCTGTGTTTGGTCCATATCCCTCCAAACCTGTCCTATCCATGTACCTGTCTGTTTCTTAAACCTTGGGATATTCCCAACCTCAACTATCTCCTCTGGCAGCTTGTTCCATACACCCACCGCCCTTTCTGTAAACAAAGTTACCCCTCGGTTTCCTATTAAATCTTTTCTCTTTCACCTTAAACCTATGGCCTCTGGTCCTTGATTCACCCGCTTTGGGCAAGAGACTCTGGGCATCTACCCCATCTATTCCTCTCATCACATGGACCAATTCAAAGCAAATAGTGTCTTTGACCAGGCTGTCACCCCCAACATTCATGCCCTAGTATGCTCAGTCAACTATATTGGGTGGCTTATGCTCACACCCAATACCAGATCCTGCATCAGGCACAGCGTTGAAAGCTCGGTCTTGGTATGAGATTAACAAGAAAAAGGATGTGCTTGAAGTGTCATTGAACAGGTTCAACGTCCTTACCGATCAGTTCATGACTGCTCAAGGTGAGAGAAGCACATCATCTTAGAACCTCCCCACATGCCCCGTTAACTACATCCTGGAAGGTTTTGTAGCTCTCATGCTGGTTTCATTAATAACCTCAGAAGAAACAAGAGTGAAAGCGAGTCATCCTCCAGCCAAAGGAACAAGGCAAGAAAATTGGATCAGAGAAACCATCTTGGTTTTCATTAAAAACAAGCTGTTGGAGGAACTCAATGGGAGCCTACGTGGAGGGAAATGGACAGGCGACGTTTCTCCAGCTGGCTGCTTTGCTCAAAATTCCAGCATGTGCAGTATCATGCCTCCACCAGGATTCTTAAAATATATTTTTTCATTTAATCAGTAAGATTTTGGTTTAATATCTACTACAATTCACCCTTATAATTAACCAAAGTTCTGCAACTCAATACAGAACCTCACCTGAGAGAGGACCGACCATTAAATTCGCAATTAAAAAATAAAATCAGCGTGCAGGTGTTTAAAATCCTCTCTCGTTGTAAAACAGCTTGTTCGCGACCTGCTTAAACTCATTCTCAACTAATTTTAACATAGTTTAACCAGTTGAAATCTTCCTTTTAAAAAAAAATAACTGGCATGGAGCAACTTGTTGATATACCAACGATCTCTGAATACTACGAATTCAATCTTCAATTACATTTTACGTCTACCAATAACCGCAGGCTAATGCATGTGTGATAAGTATAAGGGGCTAAGGCAGTGGCTTTGTTGGGACCGTGACCCGAAGGTGAACCAACGCGAATATTTTAGGGGACGATTCGCATTATAATCTGTTGCGCCATCTCCCGACAGCCGATGGAAGTGTCATGTTATAACCAAGTTTATTGCTTGGGAATGCATTATATGTTTTTTCGGTCTGATTTTCTTGGCATTTCATTCGGTTCCAGTCGTGGTGGGGACAACACAGTTAATTGGTACTGCTTCCTACAAAGGAATGCAAATAACTGATGGAAACTGAACACATTTCGCAAAGGTGTTTCCTTCCAGTTTCCTTGGGAGTTTCCTTCCACCAACTGGAACATGAAGAAAGAAAGCCACGACCGTCTACTCTGTTTAACATCCTCGGCGAACCTGCCTTTCAGCTCAGCTCAGCGCTGACGGTTCGGTCGGAGTGGACTCGCCGCTAAGGGAGTGATCGCCTCTTCTTGCACAGAGAGCTTCGCTTCTGAAGGTGGGATTGATTGATCAGAGCAAGAGTCCCAAATCTTGCTGCCGCTGCTCCGACACGCCCAGATGTGGAGTCGCCGAGTTGTACAGCGCATCGCAAAGCCAGGCTTGTTTTGAAAGGTTGGAGCAAACTCAAAAAATAAAACGTTTCTCAAAAAAAAATAAAAAATACGAGTGTCAAACTATTTAGGAATCCTGATCATCAGACTTGGCAGATGATAGAAGCTAGTTGGGGTTTTTCTTTTGTTGAAGACAGCAATCGGGTCCCAACCTACCGCAACGGGTGTTCTGTTACAGCGGTGACAATGTATTAGGTTGGTTGGGAGATTAATAATTCGTTATTGGGAGTGGGGTTTTTTTAAACGAGCATGTGAGTTACAGCTTGCAACAAAAAAAAAAACACGTCCCACGACATCTGAGAAAGTGAGTTGCAGACAATATATTGTGGCGGTCCCGTCCGTGGCTGTATTAGGTGATGGAGAGCGGGGACTCGGGGCTCTGATTATAAAGATCCAAGCACTTTGCAAGGTGCACGGGCTTCGTGCGCTTCATTTAACAGAAGTCACGCGTTCATGTCAACGTTGAAGCTCATCTCCCAGTGTCCAAACTGGACACGCCTGAAATCCTGATTGCTAGAGGAATAAGGGGGTTTGTTTCCCGTTGATTGGTTAACCCCTTAATCGCCACTTTAACATTCAGCACCCGATTAGTTACCAAAACGCAAAAAAAAAACACAGAAGCCAAATTGTAACCGTGCGTTAACATAAATCCCAGCGCTTGCTTTCCCTTTAGGAAACTGGGAGATAATTCCCCTCCTCCGCTCTACCCGCCCGCTACTTTTAACTCTCATCCAACACACATTCCAGGCTTCCCTGCATTGACTGACAGCAGCAGCAGGTCTCGTCTGAAGGGATTTGTTGCGCTTTCCCA
Organism: Rhinoraja longicauda; assembly: GCF_053455715.1. Classification (NCBI taxonomy): domain Eukaryota; kingdom Metazoa; phylum Chordata; class Chondrichthyes; order Rajiformes; family Arhynchobatidae; genus Rhinoraja; species Rhinoraja longicauda. The sequence goes on from NC_135958.1 coordinate 33,165,504, forward strand.
GTGAGATGATTTCATCCACAAGGAATTGTATACCCAGAAACCTTAAACAAAATAAAAAAACATATGCATCTCGGAGCACTGGGAGATTAAGAAGTCAGATATTGTAGACTTCTGGGGCGGGGGGGGCTAAACTAAAAATCATAAGTGAAAATGCAACTTTCCCTCTCCTCCCCCCCCCCCCCCCCCGGGATAAAACAGCCCGCGCCGTGGATAAAGAACATCCATGTTCAACATTAGCGGAGCAGAATCCAGCCAGACACCTCACTGGCAGAGGAAGCACGCTTCATCCCTTCGTGTTAAATTGCCCGTCGAAACCCCGTCTTATCGTGTTGCATTCCTTAGCAGCGCGTTTTAAATTGTCTTGTCTTTTCCCTTCAGGAGATGAAGCGCGCATAAATAAAAGGGAACGGGATGAACCGGAAAGTATTAGAATTGCCTCCCCCCCCCCCTCCTCCCTCTTACCTGAACAAGAAGAAAAGCCAGCGTTAGTTGAGTTTTGTGCTCCATGTCTACCGACTACAGGGTCCTGCAGGTTTCATTCATGCGCTGGATACCACAGTGCATATTTTTATATAGAGCTCAGCTTGAGGCTGGTTTGAAACCAAGCCAACTTCCCAAATAGATCTGCAGCATCATCACTAAAGCACTGGGCGGCTACTTGAGACCACAACCAATGACTTTGCAGAGAATCCCTACAATAGTACCACGATAGGCATTTGGGCTGGGGGGATATATACACTTGCCACTTAAAGAATTGCGGAAACCGCCTCGCATTTACAATGGCCACCCTTTCAAGTAATGCAACTCGAGTCTGCCACCCCACCCCCTGCAAATCGGATCATAGTTTGTGTCGGAGATAACTACAAATGTTCGTTCGCACCGAAGATAGACACAAAATGCTGGAGTAACTCAGCGGGACAGGCAGCATCTCTGGATAGAAGGAATGGGTGAGATTAGATCTGAAGAAGGTTTTAGACCCGTAAAGTCACCTATTCCTTTTCTGCAGAGATGCTGTCTGACCCGCTGAGTTACTCCAGTTTTCCGTGTCAATCTTTGAATACTAGTTTACCTTGCTGGCAAAAGTTTTTATTCTTATAAATGGGTGTAACTAGTGCCGATGGACGATGCAAAGATAATATGTTTTTAAAAAACTTATAACGTGCAGCGGAATTGGAAAAAATACTGGGGATGATCAGAGATTAGGCAACATCGTGATGGGAGACGAAGAGTTAACCATCAGATCGATGATCTTTGACTTGAAGATGGCAAACGCTGAATAGTTGGTCCACCGTGCCTTTCCCGCACCACAAGGGCTGGACCGCCATCCTAATGCATTTGATCGCCAAGAAAGTCAAAATACAAGAGGGCGGAGGTGGTTGAGGGGGTGGGGGAGGGGGGGGGGTGGAAGACACCAGGGTCAATAACAGAGAACGCCTCGCTGATCACATCGAACATCCAACGGTAGTCTGGAAGACCACTCACTCTGTTTGTTATCTGCAAATGCAACAAAAATATACAAAATGCTGGAGAAACTCAGCTGGTCGGGCAGCATCTTTGGAGAACATGGGGATGTGACGTTCCGGCGTGGGCCGTGTTGTTCTTTTTATGACAAGATTGGACACGTAGAACATAGAGCATAGAAGAGTACAGCACAGGAACAGGCCCTTCGGCACATAATGCTGAATATTATGCCTAGATGAACTGTTCTCATCTGCCTGCACATGATATCCCTCCATCTACAAGCATTTCCAAGGAAGGAAAAATCAAATACTAGAACGCATAGGTTAAAGGTGTTGTGCAGGCAACTCATTTTACACAGAGGGTGATGGCTGCCAGGGATGGTGGATGAATTTGATACGATAGTGGCATTGAAGAGACTTTTGGATGGGCATATGGATATACAGGGAATGGAGGGATATGGATTATGTGCAGGTAGATAAGAGATGGTCTTGGCATCGTCTTCAACACAGACATTCTTGTGGGTGTCAGGGGTTATGGGGAGAAGGCATGAGAATGGGGTTAGGAGGGAGAGATAGATCAGTCATGACTTGATGGGCCAAATAACCTAATTCTACTCCTATCACTTATTTCCCTGTGCCTAAAAGCCTTAAAATGACACCTATCTGTAACGGACCACAGGTGGACCCAAACGCAGCACACGGAACCAAGGAAGTAGTTTTAGAATGAGCTTTATTTCTACCTGCTCGTGGTCGGGGACAGAAGACTGAGGCGTTCACCAGGGCTACGACGAGGCATGAAGGTCGGGAGCAGGCAGGGTCGGCAACGGGGAGTCAGTCCAAGAGAGAATGCTGGAGAGTCTTGCATTAGGGATAAGACAATCTGGCAAAGAGTGTGTGTGCAGGAAGGGTTTATATGCTGGCTTGATTGGTGATCTGGATCAGGTGAGTGAACAGGTGAGGGGAGTTGGCTTAATGTGGTGGGCGTGGCTGGCAGGTGAGTGAACAGGACAGACTGTGACACCTATCCATATTCTCCGAAGAGTGCTTGGCCCATGGAGTTACACCAGCACTTTGTGTCTCCGTTTGTTATGAATGCAAATTCTTGCCTCCAATATCATCCAAAACCAGTTAAGAACTGATCCAACTCCCACTTAATGGTTTACAGAGAACCAGCTTCTCTCTAACCCGTTGGTAGTGTATTCCAAGGACTCCTGAAGAAGCTGGAACAATAAATCTCAGAAATAATTATATTGGAGCGGTCTGAATAGCAGATTTAACCATGGTGATGGTGACAAGATTTGTTGTGGGAAAACACGTCAGAATAATGTGCCCTTTCTTTGATAATGCTGCAAATCATGTGCTTCACAACATTATTGGCTTTGGGCTTGCTTCCTTGGATACAATTAAGCATGCAAAGTCTGAATTGCTCTTTCCCAGTTACATCCATATATATCTGCCCAAACCTTTAAACTGGTGGATAAAGATGGCTAGACATAATTAGTAACAACTAGTGGGAGAGTCTAGGACCAGAGGCCATAGCCCCAGAATAAAATGATGTACCTTTAGGCAGAAGATGAGGAGGAATTTCAGAGGTTCATTGCCTTAGAAGGCTGTGGAGGCCAAGCCAATGGATATTTTTTAAAGCAGAGATTGATAGATTCTTGATTAGTACAGATGCAGGGGTTATGGGGAGAAGGCAGGAGAATGGGGTTCAGAGAGATAGATAGATCAGCCATGATTGAATAGCAAAATACACCTGATGGGCCAAATGGCCTAATTCTGCTCCTATCACTTATGAACTGGAGCTTAGGGGTAGTTTAACCCAAACTGTAAAGTTGAAAACCAGGAAATTTGAGAATTAACTGCTATAATCACAATTCATGAACACCGAACACTGCAAACACAGTAAGTTGGATCTGCAGCTCCTGCTATTTGGATACACAGATGCAAGCTGGAGGCCAAACTACTGATCAATGCATATATGTGCATTTCTGTCAGTGTACTGTTAAATACCACCAGAGGTAAGCAGACCAGGCAGATCATAATGCCCATCAGTGTTGTTCACTGAGTTGATTTCGGCCCTGCCTTGTCGGAGCTCAGTGTTCAATCAACCTTTCATAAAGACAGCTAAACATCTGGCAACATCAGGAAAGAAACCTCAACAGCACTAGTTAAAGGGATCATCCAGTATTTACATACAGTCTGAAGAATGGTCCCGACCCAAAACGTCACCTGTCCATGTTCTTCAAAGATGCTGCCTAACCCGCTGAGTTATTCTAGCACTTTGTGCCTTTTTATAAACCTAACTTCTGCTGTTCCTTGTTTTCTACTATTATATACTAGCTGCTGGCCGATACTGTCTAACTACTGGTACATTTACACATGTTTGCTCTTTTTCATCCTTCCTTCGAATTGCAAAGGATTTTTGATCTTTTTAAGGTTTCTTCACCAACCTGTTACAACCAATTCATTTTCATAGGTTCATGTCATTTCATTCTGTGCAAATGCCACATACAACAAATCCTGCCCATTCCCACACTGATCTTTCTGACCTATGTCTCCTCCATTGTCAAAGTGAGGCTAAACGCAAATTGGAGGAACAGCATCTCATATTATGCAAGATCGTTACATTACTTTCCTTCTTGTCAGTGAGCACATGTGGGTTTCACAGGAGTCTTGTCCAGGATGCGGAGTGCCATTGACTGCACAGTCAACACTTTCTACGCTGAAATTGAGAGAAAGTTCACTCCTTCAAAGTCCACCAGCCGTTTGACTACAGACAGTGAATCAAACAGGTCAATGCCTGGTATCCTAGCAACAGAGGTACTGCTTTTGTTCTGAGACAGTTTGCAGTGCCATCTGCAGTTGAGCCAAAGGGTGGTTACTGGATGACAAGGTCTATTCGCTGACGGAATGGTTCGTATTTCAGGTGTGCAATCCCCACACACAGATTTACCGCGCGCACAGAATTTGGCGCAGACTGCGGAAACAGCTCTTTAGATGCCCAGGTTGCTTGGGTTGAATTGCGGAGTACACAGCACAGAGGTTGTGGGAGTCATGGGTGGTGTGCTGCATGCATCACAATGTCACCATCAAGAGAAGAAAGTCTTTGCCACCAGCCCTGTCAGAGCAGGTACGTTACATCATCCAAAATTCACCTTGAGTCCATCATAACATTTTTACAAGATGGGAAATTTGTCTATTAGGGCGCAGGAGAAGTTGGACAGGCTTGGGTTGTTTTCTCTGGAATGCTGGTGGTTGAAGGGAGACCCAATAGGTATATATAAAATTATGAGAAATATAGATAGGGGCGGCACAGTGGCGCAGGTGTAGAGTTGCTGCCTTACAGCACTATAAACCTGGGTTCGATCCTGACTACAGATGCTGTCTGTGCAGAGCTTGTATGTTCTCCCGGTGACCACGTGGATTTCCTCTGATTGCACCGTTTTCCTCCTACATTCCAAAGAGGTGCAGGTTTATAGGGTAATTGGCTTCTGTAAATTGGCCCTAGCATGTTGGATAGAACAAGTGTATGGGTGATCAATGTTCAGGGCAGACTCGGTGGGCCGAAGCACCTGTTTCCACGCTGAACTCTAAACTCTTAACTCTACATACAGTTCTGGTCACTACATTGCAAGAACAATGGAACTGCATTCGAGAAGCTGGGAATGGAAAATTATAGCTATGAAAAATAATTGGGTAAACTAGGTCTTTCTTTACCTAATTGTGGAGCATAAAATTATGATGAAATAAAAAGAGTTAGCAGAAAGAACAGAGAGGTCAAAAATCAAGGGTCAGAGCTTTAAAATAATTGGTAGAGGATTAGAGGGGAGATGAGGAAACATATTTTATTTCATTCGGAGGTTGATAGAGGTCTGGAACTAATTGCTTGGAGGGTGTTCGAGGCAGAAAAAGTTGTCGATACACACCTGAAGAGATGCCTCCTGTTATGGACACAGTGTTAGCTGTATAGTTCAAGAGTGCAAACATAAAAAAGTACAGGACAGGGACAGGCCCTTCAGCCCATAATGTCTGCTGAACATACCAAGATAGATTAATTTCATCAGCCTACATATGATCTATATCCTTTCATCTCCTGATATTGTGCATGCCTATCTAAAAGCCTCTTAAATACCACTGCCATATCCACTTCCATAACCACTCCCTGGCAGTGCATTACAGGCACCCACCATCATCTGTGTAAAAAAACCTGTCCTGCACCTCTCCTTTAAACTTTGCCCCTTTCACCTTAAAGTTATGCCCACTTGTCCATGACATTTCCACCCTAGGATAAAGATTCTGACTGTCTATCTATCTATGCCTCTCATAATGTTATACACTCCTATCAGGTCTCTCCTCGACCTCCGACATTCCAGTGAAACCAATCCAGGTCCATCCAACTTCTTCTTATAGCTTACAGCAGTCTTGCCATCTTATGTTATGATTTTCTGAGTTCTATTATTCCATATGGCAAGTTGTTGGAGAGTAGGTAATGTTAATGACCATCACAGTATCTTCTTTGCCACAATGCAGAAATTAAAGCCATCGCAAAATAAACATTCAAACTAAAGGTTTTAAAAGAAGTACCACTTAATGTACATTCTTTACTCCCTGGCTTTGGTGTGCCTTTGCCTAGCACAATGGGAAGCACTAGCATAATGGCAAAGTCACTAGATTAGCATCCATGAGGTCCAGACCATTGATCCAGCAATTTGAGTTTGAATCCCACCATATTAGCATCTAAGGAGTAATAAAGTCATAGTCATACAGCATATAAACAGGCTCTTTGGCCCAACTTGCCTACACTGACCAACATGTCCCATCAACACTACACTAGTCCCACCTACCTGCGTTTGGCCCATATCCCTCTAAACGTATCCTATCCATGTACCTGTCTAAATGTGTCTTAAATGTTGCGATAGTACCTGCTTCAGCTACCTCCTCCGACGTTTCATACACCCACTTCGATTAAAAAAAAGTTTCCCCTCAGGTTCCTATTAAATCATTCAACCTTCACCTTAAACCCATGTCCTCTGGTTATCGATTCCCCCTACTCAGGGCAAGAGACTCTGTGTGTTTACCCGATCTATTCCTCTCACAATGTTGTACACAATTTAACTTAAAGCAGTTAAATAAATCTGAAATTTCTATTTAAAAAAGGTATGATTAAAAGTAGCCATGAAAATACTAGTATAACCTTGTTTGCCATGACCTGTGTTTGTGACTCCAGAGCCACTAATGTGGGTGAGTTTTAATTCACTCATTCCTGGGGCAATTAAGGATGGACAATAAAAGACTACCTTGCTAATGATGTTAGACTCCTATGAATTTTTTTTTTTAAACCTATTGCCCAAAATACTGAACTTATTTGGTGGACGTTACCTCAGTTTCAGTGCAGCCGAGTGTAGCAGGAGATTCCCCAGAGGACTCAACAAGATGTAAAGCTGAAACTTTATAAGCAACTGATCAGACCACATTTGGAATATTGTGAACAGTTTTGGGCCACATATCTGAGGAAGGATATACTGGCATTGAAGAGGGTCCAGAGAAGGTTTACGGGAATGGTTCCAGGAATGATTCGGTTAACGTATGAGGAATGTTTGATGGTTCTGGGCCTGTACTCGCTGGAGTTTAGAAGGATGAGGGGGGGATCTCATTGAAACCCACCGAATAATGAAAGGGCAAGATAGTGTGGATGTGGAGATGATGTTTCCAGTATTGGGGAGAGTCGGACCAGAGGACACAGCCTCTGAATAAAAGGATGTGCCTTTATAATGGAGATGAGGAGGAATTTCATTACAGGAGGGTGGTAAATCTGTGGAATTCATTGCCACAGAGGGCAGTGGAAGCCAAGTCATTGGATATTATTAAAGCGGAGATTCATAGCTTCTTAATTATTAAGGGTGTAAAAGGTTACGGGGAGAAAGCAGTAAAATTGGGCTGAGAGGGAAAAATAGATCAGCCATGATTAAATGGCAGAGCAGCCTCAACGGGCCAAGAGGCCTAATTGTGCATCTGCTTGAGTGGTACCGCAACAGCAACCTCTTGCTCAACATCAACAAAGGCAAGGAACTGACTTTTGGCTTCAAAAATGGGAAGTTGGGAATCTAAACAGCAGGTTTCATTGGCAGGTCGGCAGTGGAGAGAGTTAGCAGCTTCAAATTCTCGGACGTTGACATCTTGGATGACCTGTCGTGGCCCCGGCTCGAGATGTAGTCACGATGAAGCCGCGCCGGTACATCTACTTTCTTGTAAGTTTAAAGAGATTCGGCATGTCGTCAAATACTCGTACAAATTTCCACTGTAGAAAGTATCCTGACCAGTTGCATCATTTCCTCGTGGGCCACTTCCAATGCACAGGAACACAAGAGGCTGCGAAAAGTGGTGCAGCCAGTCTGGTCAATCGGAGCACAATATTGAAAGCATCTACGTGAGTTGTTGACTCAAGAAGGCGACACCCTTCATCAATGATGTCCACTATCCAGGCCATGCTCTCTTCTTATGGCTACCATCGGGCAGGAGGTGCAGAAGCCGGAAACCCGACACCACCAGGTTCAGGAACAGCTACTTTCCCACAGCCATCAGTTTTTTTGAACCAACCCGTACAACCTTAATCATACCTCAGCAACAGAACACCACCTGCACTACCATGGACTCGTTTTTTAAAAATTGTGTTTTGCACTGTTGACCTGTTTTTGGATAGTTATTTTCTTTACTACTATCTTGTATTAAACATCTATAATTTATGTATGACTTATATTTTCATGTGTGTCCGAGTCAATGTGCCTGTTTGCTGCTGCAAGCAAGATTTGGATTGTACCTGTACAGCTCCATGTATTGTGCATGTGACAATGAGCTAAATTTGACTTGACTTGAAATATGAACAGCTCTGGCTGCAGAAGGCCTACTTTCAAGTTGCAATGTTTAGTTTAGTTAAGTTTAATTTATTGTCACGTGTAACGAGGTGCAGTGAAAAGCTTTTTTGTTGCTTTCTATCCAGTCAGTGGAAAGACTATACATTATTACAATCAAACCATCCACAGTGTACAAGATACAGGATAAAGGGAATAGTGTTTAGTGCAAGTTAAAGTCCAGTAAAATCCGTTTAACGATAGTCTGAGGGTCTCCAGTGAGGTAGTTAGTAGCTCAGGTGATGGGATGGTTCAATTGCCTGATAACAGCTGGGAAGAAACTGTCCCTGAATCTGGAGGTATGTATTTTCACACTTCTTGACCTCTTGCCTGTTGGGAGAGGGGAGAAGAGGACGTGTTGGGGGAGACTCGTCTTTGATTATACTGGTAGCCTTGCGGAGGCTGCGTTAAGTGTAGACGGGGTCAATGGAAGGAAGGGTGGATTACGTGACGGTCTGGGCTGTGTCCACAATTCCCTGCAATTTCATGCGGTTTTGGATGGAGCTGTTCCCAAAACATGCCATAATGCATCCCGATAAAATGCTTTCTACGGTACATCTGCAAAGGTTGGTGCCAAACATGCCGAACGTCCTGAGGCTTTGTCTTAACATTTACAATAGAAGTTAGGCAGACAGATAGTAAGGATGGATTGCAAATGTGTCATTTCAGAAAGGACAATGGATTTGTGCATCAGGGAGCCAAACACAGGGTGGAATCAGAGCAAACCCAATGATCTGAACGCCATTAAGACTTTGGTAAAAGTTATTCAACAAATGGGCAGTGTTTTCTCCTCTCCTGGGGAAAGGCCATGCAAGTAAGCTTCTCTCTCTCGGGTGACCACCGCATTGCAAGAGGTGGGAGGTGTGTCAGTGAGTGCTCCGTTTTCTTGCATTATATAAATGGTATGAAAATCAAAACAAAACTGCAGTTATTGGATGTCTGAAGTCAAAACAGAAAACGAGGCTGAGGACAACACAGTGACACAATGGTACAGTTGTTGCCTTGCAGCGCCAGAGACCCGGGTTCAATCCTGCATCGGTGCTGCCTGTACATTCCCCGTGACCACGTGGGTTTTCTCTGGGTGCTCCAGTTTCCTCCCACATTCCAAAGACGTACAGGTTTGTAGGTTAATTGGCAATTGCAAATTGTGAATTGTCCCTACTGTGTAGGATTGTGCCAGTGTATGGGGTGATCACTGGTCGATGCGGACTCGGTGGTCCGAAGGGCCTGGTTCAATGGTGTATCTCAAAAAAATCCCCCAAAAAGACCGCATGGAAGAGTCGCCAGGATTTGGCACCATTTTCAAAGTCCAGTCCGGTCTGCGCACTCGTTCTTGTGGAGCAGAGCCCAATTCAGTCAAGCCCCAGGCTGCTAAACCTGTGGGTGTAAAAGGTAAGACCTTGGTTCACTCTCTTACCGGCCCTTTACTCTTGCGTCCACCATCACTTGCTCCCTCCATCCTCCTCTATGGTTCCCTGGTCCTCGGGGGATGAGCAGAGGCCGTGACCCGCCAGTCCTTCCTTCTGGTCGTGTGGCAGGCTAATTATAATAGGTTTGTATCTCTGGCTGGGGATAGAGTGTCCAAAGCCAGGGCCATAATCTCAGGATATGGGGTACGTCACATAGGGCAAAGATGAGGAAACATTTCTTCACGCTATGGCAACTATACTCCCGCTGACTTTCAAGGGTGTCTTCTGGCCCCCTGCCAATACAAGACATCAACTCTCCATAAGACCAAAACACATTAGACATAGGAACAGAATTTCTCCATTTATCCCGTCGACTCTGCCCCACCATTCCATCATAGCTGATCTATTTTTTCTCTCAACCCCATTCTCCTGCCTTCTCCCCATAACCTTTGACACCCTTACTAATCAAGAACCTACCAATCTCCACTTTAAAAATACCCAATGACTTGTCTTCCACAGCTATCTGTGGCAATGAATTCTACAGATTCACCACCCTCTGGCTAAAAAAAATCCTTCTCATCTCCACTCTCCTCTCCATCTCCCCCATTAAGACATTTGTTGTTTCCATTCTTGCAGTCCATTCTTTCCAATATTATCAGATTCTTGTTTGCTGATAGGATTGTTACCCAGGTGACTATTCACTCCTGTTGTTTCAGAGGTGCAAACCCACTTGAGCAGGTGCTGCCAATTTACAGGATTTGCCTTCCTGCTGATGTGGGAACCCAATCAATTGCAGTCTTAGCATTGGCTGCATGTGAAACTCATTATAATGAGCAGAGAGCACAGAGCTGCCTTTGTTGCCTGTTGGCTATTAAGTGGTGTAGGTTGATCATGCATCGTAATCCTTCTGCCCATTTCTAAGGACTGCACAGTTTAGGTTTCATTTATTTCAAAAATAAACATTATTCATGAAAATATATACATGAAATACAAAAAAAAAATCAATGCAAGGCTTTCTTTACATTTATGGTACTTTTCGGTCTATATATTCATGTTGTTGGCCATTGGTTGTAGACATTTGTATTGCTGTCACATTCTACATAAGGAGCAACCTTGTACTTATGTGGCCTCCTCCTGGGACCAGACAAGCTTCAACTGTTTGCGAGGCTTCTTTACTGAGCTAAGCCGCTCAATTTCTCGTGTCGGAATGACCATAGATTGCTGAGAGATCTCCAAACTGAAGGAAATATGTAAGAGAGTTGGCAGATGCTCTGTTATTTTGGTGGAAGTTCGTACATACAGAAGGCTTTGTGGGATCACAAACATTTCAGCAACCAAGCCATCTACTTTGAATCTAAGCTAATTGATTGAGAAATGCAGCATGGAAACTGGCCCTTCGGTCCACTGAGTCCACACTGACCATTGATCACCCATTTACACTTGTCCTATATTATTCCTCGTGCAACCACTCCCTACATTCTCTTCCTTTATGGATAGGAAAGGATTAGAGGAATCTGCACCAAACACAGGCAGGTGGGACTAGTGTAGATGGGACATCTTGGTCGGCATGGTCATGTTTGGGCCGAAGAGTCTGTTTCCGTGCATTCAATATGACTAAACACATTGCCCTCGGGGCAATTTCACAGAGGGCATTAACAAACGTACAAACCTGCACATCTTTGGAACTGGAGCACCTGAAGAAAATCCACAGTCACAGAGAGAACGTGCAAACTCCACACAGACAGCACCTAAAGTTGGGATTGAACCCGAGTCTCTGGCACTGTGAGGCCGCATCTCTACAAGCTGCGTCACTGGGCCACAAGTGCTATGACTGACGATGGCTCTGAATGATCAAGATGTGGATGGTGGCTGCATTGCAGTTTCACATGTAGGCTCTACCTCAATTGCAGGGTGAGCTTCAGTAGTTCTTGTGGACACCGAAGGCCAAAGTGCAGAAACGTAATATTGACCTCTATTATTTGAAATCCTTTCATGGACTCCATCTACACTTCATGCTGTCTCGGCAAGGCCACCAGCATAATCAATGTCACGTCTCACCTTGGTCACTCCCTCTTCTCCCCTCTTCCATCAGGCAAGAGGTACAGAAGTTTGAAAATGCACACCACCAGATTCAGAGACAGTTTCTTTCCAGCTGTTGTCAGGCAACAAAACCATCCTGTCACCAACTAGAGAGCAGTCCTGAGCTACCATCTCCCTCAATGGAGACCTTTGGACTATCTTTAATAGGTCTTTACTGGACTTTAGCTTGCACTAAACCTTATTTATTACCTTTATCTTGGATCTGTACACTGTGTTCAGCCTGATTGTGATCATGTATAGACTTCTTGCTGACTGGATAGCATGCAACAAAAAAGCTTTCATTGTACCTCGGTACACCTATCAATAATAAACGAAACTAAATGATTAGAAATAACAGTTGATACCATATTCACATCTGGGGAGAAACAGCCCAAACTCCATAAAAATGTTTCATATTTATTTCCAAACAGTTTATACCTGTTAATATTGCTGCCATATATTACTCATGTCCTTCTTCAGGCATCAGCCATCATTTTTCCAGTTGCATTGAGGAGCATGGAGGCAGTGCTTGGCTCTGATGCACCAGGCCAGGATCCGCTTCACTCCTTTAGAGAAGAACACTCGGCTTGACCCAGCTTCAGGAGGTGGTCACAATGCCCCACAATTGTCCATGGCACAAGCAATTTTCCCCTTCCCACCAGTGACGGTCACTAACCCGAGATGCGATCCCTCCACGCACCTATCCGCTGTGAAGCTGCAGTTGTCTCTCCATCAGTCCCTTTCCTTTCCAGAGCAAACTGCTGAACAGTGAGATTTAGAGTGGGTGAGAGTGAGAGAGGGAGCATTAGTGCATGAGGGAGTGATCAGGGTGGCACTCAGCACTATTGGCCAAGGCCAAAAATTACAGTAGAGGCTTAAAATTGCAGAGTCTGCAATTTCAATAAGATTGCAACTTAGACAGGGACTTAATGATTTTTAAAAAACCATGTCATTTAAAGCGTCTATTTTAATTTGGGTTTTTAGATGCATGTGCAGAGAAAACCAAGTTTCGGCGATCTATATCTTACTAGTGTAGAGGTCAGAGAGGCTCAGTCGGTAATGATGTATACCATAGTCTTCCGAAAATGTTGCACTGCATTCTAATTAAAATGTTCCATCTAGGCATATAATACAAGGTAACTTGCTACTATGCAGTAGTTTATGAACTCATTCAGATGCATTTCAAAGCCTCAGATATAATTAATTACTGTGAAATGTGCTGCGCATGTTTATAACAAGAGGTATCAGCCAAATTTATAGAGCACATGTGATCTTAATCTGTGAATGAAAAGTGTAAAAGAAACATTAAGATATGAGACAACTACCTTGTTGTTCTTTCACTCGTGAAAACTAACCAGCACTTTTTCTACTAATGTCATGGAATCCTTAATATCCTCTATAATGCACCGAGACAGGAGTAGCTTTTCTCAGCTTAACATCTCATTCACTTCGTCTGTACCATACTACGGTAAATTCAAAGTCTAAAGTAGGGCTACAAACCAGATTAAGAATCATTGAGACCTCCTCGCTGATCAACAGCAGTGGGGCATTGAAGGCTATGTCTAGTTTAGTTTAGTTTAGTTTAGAGATACAGAGCAGAAACAGGCTCTTGGCCCACCGAGTCCGCACCGACCAGCGATCCCCGCTCATTAACATTATCCTAAGCACACACACAGGACAATTTACAATTATACCTAACCAATTAACCTATAAACCTGTACATCTTTGGAGTGTGGGAGGAAACCGAAGATCTTGGAGAAAACCCACGCGGTCATGGGGAGAACGTACAAACTCCATACAGACAGCACCCGTAGTCGGGATCGAACCCGGGTCCCTGGCGCTGTAAGCGCTGTAAGGCAGCAACTCTACTGCTGCACCACCATGCCACACTCATTCCCCTGTTTTGCTCTCTCTATAACCAAGAACGTGTAGCTCAAAGACCATCTTTAAATTTGCTGATGATACCACCGTTGTTGGACAAATAACAGATAATGTGTAAGGAGGAACTGCAGATCCTGGTTTGCATCAAAGATCGACACAAGATGCTGGAGTAAATCAGCAGGACAGGCAGCATCTTGAGAGGAGGAATGGGTGACGTTTTGGGTCAAGACCCTTCTTCAGATGACGAGTTAGTATACAGGAAAGCGATCGGAAATCTGCTTGAGTGGTCCAGAAGAACAATCTTGCTGTTATGGCGAGTCCGAAACTTGTTGGTTGTAAGAGGAGTTTATTGCAGCCGCAATATTCGGATACAGAGTTAAACAACAAGGTAAAGGACAACCAATACAAACTTACTGTCTTCCTTGAAGACTTCGCCGAACTGACTCAATCGGGCGCCAAACGCGCACATGACATCGCTGGCCAATCAGCGATGTCGCTCTCTGGACCAATCCCTATGGTCGCGTTCCCACGTGACCTCGCTGGCCAATCCGAGGGTTCGACGACCTGGACCATTCTCTATGGTCGCTACATGACCCCCCCCCAGAACCCGAGGTTTCAGGAGTTACAGCAGAAGTACGGATTACATGTTAATAATTATTTTAGATATTTACAACTTAGAGATTATGTAAAATCACACATGCAAGAATATAAGTTTAGAGGTCCAGAAATACTTGATGTATGCCTGAATCGACATTATAACTCAAATAAATTAATATCTTTTATTTACAATATTCTCCTTGACATTGACATTCCGTCATCAGAATCTTATAGACGAGCATGGGAGGACGAATTGAATCAAGTTATAATGCAAGATATATGGGATGAAAGTTTACAACATATACATCAATGTTCATTGAATACTAGACATTCCTTAATACAATTTAAAATAATACATAGATTACATTACTCGAAGACGAAATTAAATAGGATTTTTCCTAGTATCTCTCCTATGTGTGATAAATGTCAATTTCAAGAAGCTAATTTAACTCATATTTTCGTAACTTGTATAAAAATGCAAAACTTCTGGTTGGAGATTTTTAAAATAGTTTCTAAAGTTATTAATAAAAAATTAGATATGGACCCAAAATTAATTATATTAGGATTATCAGAACATACTACAAATTTTACAGTAAGTCAGGTACATTTTCTTGATTACAGTCTAATAACTGCGAAAAAACTAATACTTAAATTTTGGAAAAAACCAATAACCCCCACAATTAAAATGTGGACTATGGAAATGACAGAGACCCTGCATTTGGAAAAAAATAAGGTTTGCCTTATTCGACAAACCTGAGTTATTCTTAAAAATATGGTCTCCATTTATTGAATTTTTAGAAAAGTAAATGGGTTTGGCACAGGACTAAAATAAAAAAAATTAAAAAAATTAAATAAAAAGTTGAAACTTGAGTTGGGGGTTGGATGTACAGCTGTGGTTTTTGTCTCCCGGATCTACTCCCGTTAATTTTTATTGTTAGATCTTTTTTTTTTTTTTTAACCCTCTTACTCTCTCTCCCCAAGTTTATAGTTTTATATTTTTATTTTTACTTTCTCTCTTCAAAAATTTAAAAATTGAAGCTATGTAAGAACTTTGTAACAAATGTGTTTTTTTTTTAAATTTCGATTTGTACATATGCTTTTCAAAAAGAAAAAAAAAGAAAATAAAAAAAGAACCCGAGGTGCGGAACCTAGCAGGGAGCCGGATTTCGCGACCATAACGAGTACGGAGAGGGACAGCCTGAACCACAGGAGCCGGAGGTTCCGGACTTGGCGGAACAGCCGGAACGAGAGGTTCTGGAGGAACTACCGGAACGGGGGGTCCTGGAGGGACTGCCGGAACGGGGGGTCCTGGAGGAACTGTCGGAACGGGGGGTCCCGTACTGAGCGGAACTAACGGAGGTCGGCCTCTCCTAGGGGTTTGACCGACCAGGACTGGTTGATCCGGGTCCAAATGGGCAGGTTTGAGCTGGGACACCGAGACGAGCTCACTCTTGCCGCACATGTCTAAGGTGAAGGTAGCCGTTCCCTTACGTAAAACCCGGAACGGCCCTTGATAGGCCCTCTGCAACGGGGCGCGATGGGCATCTTTACGCAGAAAAACAAACTCACAGTCCTTCAGGGAAGACGGTTCGTGTACCATGGGACACCCATGACGTGAAGTCGGAACTGGAGCCAGGGAGCCCACCCGTTCCCGGAGAGATGCTAACACTGATGGGACTGTAGGCAGCAGGTATGAAGGGTCCGGAAACAGATCTCCGGGTACTCGAAGTGTCGAGCCATATACTAGCTCTGCGGACGACGCACCGAGATCTGGCTTAGGAGCAGTCCGGATGCCCAAAAGAACCCAAGGGAGTTGGTCTACCCAGTCCGGGCCTTCAAGCCTTGCACTGAGGGACGCCTTAAGTTGGCGGTGGAACCTTTCTACGAGTCCATTTGCTTGGGGGTGATATGCAGTCGTGGGTTGTAACTTGGACCCGTACAGTTCTGCCAGCGCGGCCCAGAGGGACGAAGTGAACTGTGGCCCTCTGTCAGTGGTAATAACTGCCGGGACCCCGAAACGAGCTACCCAATGAAGGGCCAAAGTCCTAGCACAAGACGCTGACGAAATATCAAACAATGGGAAAGCCTCTGGCCACCGGGTGAACCGATCCACCACCGTGAGGAGGTGGGTGTAGCCCCGGGAGGAAGGCAAAGGCCCGACCAAATCCACGTGGATGTGGAAAAAACGAACAGCCGGGACCTCGAAATCCTGTACGGGGGGCTGGACGTGGCGCTGGACTTTAGCGGTCTGACAGGGCACGCAGGAACGTGCCCACCCCACTACCTGTTTCCGCAGGCCATGCCAGACAAACCTCGCTGCTACCAAGGCAGAGGTGGAGCGGATGGACGGGTGCGCCAGCCCATGAATGGCATCGAAAACCCGGCGCTGAAGGGAGGGCGGTACTACCGGCCTGGGACGGGGAAGAGAAACATCGCACCAGACTTTCGTGCCCTCTGACCCACAAGCTACCTGGGCCAACTTCAATCCCGAAGTGGTGGACCGGTAAGCCGAAACGGTATCCGCTAGGAGCTGTGCCTCCGCAAGCTCCTTGGGATCCACTTCGCAGTCCACCGCTGAAATAGGGGGAAAAGCAGGTCTAGACAGGGCGTCAGCAACGGCATTAAGCTTACCCGCGACATGACGGACATCGGTGGTAAATTCGGAGATAGCGGTCAGGTGCCGCTGCTGGCGGGCCGACCATGGGTCAGACAATTTCAAAAAAGCAAATGTTAATGGCTTGTGGTCCGTAAATGCCACAAATGGGCGGCCCTTGAGGAAGTACCTGAAATGACGAACAGCTAAATAGAGAGCCAGAAGCTCTCGGTCAAATGCGCTATACTTCAGCTCGGCCGAATTTAGTTGCCGGCTGAAAAACGCTAAAGGCTGCCAACGGCCACCGACCTGCTGCTCCAGAACCCCGCCCACCGCCACGTCAGAGGCGTCAACCGTCAGGGCCGTGGGGGCGGAGGGGCTCGGATGGACCAACATGGTGGCGTCTGCCAAAGCTGCCTTAGCTGCTGTAAAAGCCGACTCAGCGGTCGGGGACCACAACAATACCGGATTCCCTGCAAGGCATTGGAAGAGTGGGCGCATGACTCGCGCAGCTGCCGGAACGAACCTATGGTAGAAATTAACCATGCCTACGAACTCCTGTAGCCCTTTTACTGTGGTGGGCCTAGGAAATGCCCGGATGGCCTCCACCTTTTCGGGCAAAGGGGAGGCGCCGGCAGGGGTAATTCTGTGCCCTAGAAAATCAAGAGCAGGAAGGCCGAATTGACATTTGGAGGGTTGGATTATGAGCCCGTGGTCTTGGAGCCGCTGGAACACGGTCCGCAAATGGGCCTGGTGTTCCTGCACGGAGGGGCTGGCTACCAGGATGTCGTCTAAATAAATAAACAAAAACGGTAAACCCCGGCCCACGTGGTCCATCAGTCGCTGGAAAGCCTGTGCCGCGTTCTTTAAACCGAAAGGCATACGCAAGCATTCAAACAACCCGAACGGAGTAATTGTTGCAGTTTTCTGTATGTCCTCCGGTCGCACCGGAATCTGATGGTATCCTCGCACCAAATCGATTTTGGAAAACACCACCGCTCCTTCCAGCCCAGATGAAAAATCCTGTAGGTGCGGTATGGGGTAGCGATCAGCCGTGGTGACAGCATTGAGACGCCGATAATTGCCACATGGTCTCCACCCCCCAGATGCTTTGGAGACCATGTGTAACGGCGAGGCCCACGGGCTGTCAGACTGACGGACAATTCCCATTTCCTCCATTTTCCTGAACTCCGCCCTTGCCACCACCAGTTTGTCTGGCGGTAGTCTCCTGGCCCGAGCGAAAACGGGAGGGCCTTCGGTGCGGATGTGATGGACCACACCGTGCTTAGCCGAAGGCGTGTCAAAACGTTGGACGAGCAGCTCCGGAAACTCTGCCAGAATCGCAGCATACGAGTCGGGGGCCGCGACGACGGCCTGGACAGTAGGGCTGGGCGAGGAGGCGATTGTCGGAGCGACGTGCTCATCTTCGGCGGAGGGTCGGAGGTCGTTACCGCGGACATCAGGAACCAGTGAAAAAGCCCAGAGAAAATCTGCGCCCAGGATCGCTTGTTTGACGTCGGCTATGATGAATGGCCATTCGTACGTGCGGAGGCCTAACACAAGGGACATCTTCCGTGTACCGAAAGTGCGAATTGGGCTGCCATTAACCGCGATGAGGGTGGGACCTGTCTTACCCGATCTGGTTTCGAGGTCGGTCGGCGGCACTATGCTGACGATGGCTCCCGTGTCTACCAAAAATTCTGTGTCCGTGAATCGATCATGGACATAGAGGCGCCGGTTCTGGCCAATCGTAACTGCCCCTATGTACGATCGGCCGAGGCATTTCCCGCGAAGGTACAAGGCAAACGACAGTTGCGGGATTCGTTACCCCATCGTAGGTGATAATAGCACCAGCCGCGCTTGTGCGGATCTTTTTGGCGGGCTTTCTGAGAATTGGCGGGAGACATGGCGCCATCTTGCCGTCGCTGTGGCGTGGTCACTGATGTCGAGACTTTGTTGATCGAACCACTCGCCTTGTTTTTTGCCGCTATGAGCGCGTCCGCTTTCGCTGCATATGCTTCGGGGTCCTTAAAAGAACAATCCGTGAGCAGCAGTCGGACATCCTCGGGAAGTTTCTCGCGGAATGCCTGCTCGAACATAGGGCAATCCGTATGCTCACCGGCTAGCATCATCATTTCGGCCATGAGGACGGAAGGCAGTTGGTCTCCAAGATCCGGTAGGTGCAGAAGTTTTGCCGCACCACCATGCTTATTAAACCCGAAGGTTCGCAGTAATACTTTCTTCATGGCCTCGTACTTGTTTTCCGCAGGTGGATTCACGATGAACCGCATCACGCGCTTGGTTGTGTCCGGCGATAGGGCGCTGACGAGGTAGAAGTACTTCGTGGATTCGTCCGACACCTTCTTTATATGAAATTGAGCCTCGGCGTGGATAAACCAAGCTTGCGGTGCGTGCGTCCAAAACAACGGTAGATGAACGCCTGCCGCGCTTGACTCCGGTGTGCCCTGCTCGGTCATCGTCAACGAGGCGTCGGGTTCCTGCTCAGTCGGTGATCGTCCAGATCACGTCGGGGTCACCAATATGGCGAGTCCGAAACTTGTTGGTTGTAAGAGGAGTTTATTGCAGCCGCAATATTCGGATACAGAGTTAAACAACAAGGTAAAGGACAACCAATACAAACTTACTGTCTTCCTTGAAGACTTCGCCGAACTGACTCAATCGGGTGCCAAACGCGCACATGACATCGCTGGCCAATCAGCGATGTCGCTCTCTGGACCAATCCCTATGGTTGCGTTCCCACGTGACCTCGCTGGCCAATCCGAGGGTTCGACGACCTGGACCATTCTCTATGGTCGCTACACTGTCAACATTAGCAAGACCAAGAAGCTGATTGTTGACTTCAGGAAGGCAAAACAGAGGACCATGAGCCTGTCTTCATCAGCAGGTTGGCTGTGGCGAGAGTCAACAGATCCAAGTTTCTGGCATAGACATCTCTGATGATTTGTCCAGGGTCTAGCATGTTGTAATTACAAAGAAAGCTCATCAATGTCACTGCTTCCTCAGAAGTTTCAGTAGATTTGGCATATCACTGAATACTTCAAACTTCTGCAGGTCTATGGTGGAGAGTATACTAACTGGCAGGTATCACAAAATGCTGGAGTAACTCAGCGGGTCAGGCAGCATCTCAGGAGAGAAGGAATGGGTGGCGTTTCGGGTCGAGACCCTTCTTCAGACCCTCCAGCCTTATCGTTCCCCAGCCCCGCACGGCCTGATTTTACCTTCACCCTAAAATCCACAAACAGAACTGTCCTGGCAGACCCATTGTTTCTGCCTGTTCATGTCCCACCAAATTAATTTCCACCTACCTCGACTCCATCCTATCCCCCCTGGCCAAATCCCTCACCACCTATGTCCAAGACACCTCACATGCTCTCCGTCTCCTCAATAACTTCCGGTTTCCAGGCCCCCACTCCCTCATCTTCACCATGTATGTCCAGTATGTCTCCTGCCCTACTAACTGGCTGAATCACTGCCTGGTTTGGTAACTCAAATACCCAACAACGAAGGAAGCGATAGAAGGTGGCGGACACTGTCCGGTCCATCACAGCTATTGACCTTTCCCACCATTGAAGAAATCCACAGGGTGAGCTGCCTCAAGAAGACAGCTAAAATCATGAAAGACACACACTGCCTCACAGTGACCATCGGGAAGAACGCACAGCAGCCATTGAACTGTGTTTTCCAGGTTCATTGACAACTTCTTCCCCTTCTCCATCAGCCTCTTGAAACATCCTGCACCCAACTTCACCACAACCCTACCTCAGCAACAAACTACTATGGACTTTGTGTAAAGTTTCAACACATACTTTGGTGTGCAGTATCATGGCCAGGTTACCTCAGATAACTGATAATTTATTGTATTATTATTCATCGTAAATTAATTGGTTGTATTGTTGTGAAAATGTGCCCGCAAAGTTGCAACAAGAATTTAATTGTTCCAGTCCTAGCGCATATGGCAATTAAACTCTTGACTCTTAACTTGACTCTCGGGATTTGGAGAACAGAGTACCTATACACACCTTCTACAAGGCACTGAAACATCTAATGTGTTGGAAGGAACTGCAGATACTGGTTAACACTGAAGATAGACACAAAATGCTGGAGTAACTCTGCGGGACAGGCAGTATCTCTGGAGAGAAGGAATGGGTGAAGAAGGGTCTCGACCCAAAAACGTCACCCCTTCCTTCTCTCCATAGACGCTGCCTGTCCGGCTGAGTTACTCCAGCATTTTGTGTCTATCTTTACTGAAGTATCTCAGATGTGTCAACTCTGGCCCTCAAGTAAAGGTTTTTGCCAATTGTAAGTTCAAGTTTGAGAGTTCGTCCCACTAGATAGATACTTGGTGGGAGATGTAGTGCAGAGTTTTATTTTCCAGGTGCTTTTTCTTGGTTAAGTAATTGAAGATTCCTTGGTTGCTCTCTCTGGTGGAGTTAAGAGTTCCTAGGGCAGCATTCTGTGGAAGAACACATAAATTCTGCCCAATTTCCTGGCTATCAATTGCCCCTCAAACAACATCACCAGAGAAAATTATTGTTGGGAATTGTCACAGAGCTATACATCAGCCATAATCTTACTGAACAATGGGGTGTGGCTGCACCTGCTTTTATTTTTTATCTTCTTTTTTTCCGGCCATTGCAGTATTACTATTTGTGGGCTCTATTTGTGCACAAACCTTTTTCCATGATTCCATGATTCCAACTTTAAAACAGTGGCTACATTTCAAAGCTTTTTAACCTACTGAAATGTTTCTTGACGTCCTGAGGAGATGAATAGTGCCACGTATATCAAAGCCTTTTCTTCTTACAAAGCAAAATCTATGAAGCATGGAGAATAAAGAAATCAAATCATGTAACCAAGTGTCACACTCACACAATGCTGCCCTCTGGTGGATGCCCTTGTTTTTCCCATGACACGGGTCCTCCGAGCTCATGCATTAATCCATCTACAATGAGCTCAAATGGCTGGATAATAGTTGCCTGAACTTTCATGGCTGAATAATCTCAATTGATACAAATCTGAAATGCCCACCAGAGAACGTTTGCAAAACTGCTTTGGAGTCTAACCAATAATGTAGAAAGTAACTTCAATAAAACTTGCCAAAAAAAGAAAATGTTGGAAACACAATAGGCGTCAGTCAGCATCTATGGAGCCAATACACAATTGACGTTTCAGACATATATTTCTGCACAAGAACATAACAATGAAGATCAAAAATTGTGATAGATTCACTGCAATGAGGTCGTGAGTAAAGAGTGTTTTATCTTCACATGTCCTAAAACGGAACAATGAAATTCTTACAGACACACCACATTTATGTAAACATAGTACTCTGTAAACACCATAATAAACAACCAATACCATTCAGTATGGAGGGGGGTGGGGGTCAGTACCCATGATGTACTTAGTGTTTATCACTTTTGGCAATCTTTCTCGTTCCTGGGCGTTCAAGTTGCTGAACCAGGCACAGATGCAACGTCAATATGGTCTCCACTGTATGCCTGTAAAAGTTTAAGTGAGTATTCGTAGACATACCAAATCACCTCAACCTTCTAAGGAAGTAGAGACATTGATGGGCTTTCTTGATGGAAGCCACAGAAGAATTAAGACGAAACATGCTGGAAGCATACTGCAAGTCAGACAGTAACTGTGGTGAAGAAGTTGACATTACAAGGCGTGAATCCTTCACTGAAACAGTAAAACATGTAAGCCACCTAAAGGAAAAGGAAGGGATTGTTTGATAACTAAAATAGTATCATACTGACCAATATCAATAGTACTGGAAATTAGAATAAAAAGCTGAATGAGTAAACACAGCTTAAATGAATAGTTTGGATAATAGGAGACAAACCAAGGAGGACATAATGATTGAGTTGCCTTAAAAACTACTAAATCTGGAAACGCTAGCAAATAGGGGAAGGATCTATTGATTATTCCTGAGGCTGAAACAAAATGAAACATATATTCATCCCATTGAGCTGACTCTGCCAGTAATCGCCATAACAACTATTTCCCTCCAATCTAATTTTCCAATTCCTTCTCCAAATCTAAATCCATTAGTTCACATATAAGAATCAGTTTCTATTTTAAACACATCAATTGATTCTGCATATATTTATCTGCATTTACAATCTTTGGCAGAAAATTCATCACAGAGTAGCTGCATAGAGTTTGTTAATGGATTCACTTGTAACCAGGATAACGTTATAATTATACACAGAACATAGAACAGTACAGCACAAGAACAGGCCCATCGGCCCACAATGTCTGTGCTGAACATGATCCCAAGACCATCTCTTATCTACCTACGCGTAATCCATATCCCTCCATTCCCTCTATATGCATATCATCCAAAAGCATAGTGAATGCCACTATCATATCTGCGTCAACTATCAACCACGCCAATTATATGTTTTGAATTTCCATATTGGGGAGAGAATTCTTATGTGCTCATCAATTCTCTACAATATGTTTTAAATCCACTTTTTCAAGCAACCACAGTATCTTATTGTTGCCCCTTGAATTGTTCATGGACTCTCTCCAAATCTAGATGATTCTTCCCAAGATGGGAAAGCCCAACCTGAACTATTACTGAAAATTAGTTCTGACTTGCGTTTAATGTGATGAGCAGGGGAAATCTCCTGGGCGCTCTGTAATTATCTATCAATTAGCACCTCCAAAGCAGATGATCTAGTTATTATTATATTACTGTTTGCAGGAATTTGCTGTACATTAATTACTGTGGTCCCTGTACAACTGCACTTAATTAACACTAACGTTCTTTGGCAAATGGAGTTTAATCCGAGCAACTGTGAGGTGTTGCACTTTGGGGCGTTGTATAGTATACAGTTGATGGCAAGACCCTTAACAGCATTAATGTGCAGAGGAATCTTGGGGCCCAGGTCCATAGTTCCCTGAAAGTGACAACACAAGTAGATAAAGTGGTAAAGAAGATGTCTGGTACACTTACCTTAATTGGTTGGGGCATTGAGTATAAGAGTCAGGAAGTCATCATGCAGCTGTATAAGATGTCAGTTAGGCCGCATTTGGATTATTGCTTGCAATCCTGGTCATCCTATAATAGAAAGGATTTGGAGGCTTTGGAGAGGGTGCAGAAGAGGTTTACTAAAATGTTGCCTGGATTCGGTGGTTATAGTTACATGGAGAATTTGGGCAAACTTGGATTGTTTTCTCTGGAACATAAGAGGGTGAGGGCAGATCTTGTAGAAGTATATAAAATTATGAAAGACATTGATAGGATAGGCAGTCAGAACCTTTTTCCCGAGGTGGGAATGTCAAAGATCAGAGGGCATAGCTTTAAGATGGCATGGCCAAAGTTTAAAGAAGATATGTGGGGCAAATGTTTTAGCACAGAGGATGTTGGGTGGCTGGAACACGCTGCCAGGGGCAGTGGTGGGGGCAGTTACGACTGTGGTATTTAAGAGGCTTTCAGATAAGCACATGGATATGCAGAGAATAGAGAGATATGGATCATGTGCAAGGAGATGAGATAGGTTTATCTTGGAATCATGTTTAGCTCAGACTATGTGGGCCAAAGGGCATGTTCTTGTACTGTGCTTTGTTATGTTCTAGATTTGATATCTAGAAGTCAGTGGAGGCACCATATAAATGCAAATCCTAATGGTTTTATAAAGTGAACAATCTTGTGTGACCTGTATGATTTCTTAACCATCTTTTAACTTTTCCAACTTAGATAGCTTAACTATTAGCCTTCCTACCCCCAAGGTAAGATAAAATGCTTATCTTAAGGTCAACCAAATGCCTAAACTGTGAACAGCCTGATTCAGCATCACGTAATTGATGAGACTAGCACAGAGTTGATTAGAATTATCACTGAAGTTATTCTGCCGGGCATGAATATGAAAACAAAGATCAAAGGAAGAGTAGTCTTGCCAAGATCAAAAATGCTATATTGGAGGAGGGAGGTTGATGAAATCAAGAAATGAAGCAAAAATTATACCTGAGGATTAATGTTAGATGATGAATCTGATCTCCATTTGATAATCCTGCCACTACTGTCCATGCATCATATTTTTAGACAATATTATACAATGATAAAAATAAAATGGGACACACATTCTTTTCTGTGCTTGATATTGCCATTAACAATGCCTCGTGGTATCTACACAGAGATAAAGATGGGGACTTAGTTGCACATACTGCGTACACACTGTAGTCATCATTCAATGGGTTGCACAGCACCAGGGAACAATGTAACGCCCACTTATGTAGCTTACATCCAACAGTATGAACATTGAATTCTCCAATTTCGGGTATCCCACCCCCCTTTTTCTCCTCCCTCTCTTTCCTGTACCATTACCCCCGCCCCACATATCCATTTCTCCGGCTATCTTTCTCCCTTTCAAGACCCACCCCCCCTTCCCCACTCCACCATTCACTTCGGCCTATATCTTCTCAGTTGATTTGCATTTCCCTCTTCTTCTTTCCTTATCTGACACCATTTGGTCTCTATTTTATCTCTAACTTTGTCTACCTTAATATGTCAGACAAAATCACCCTCACCTGCATCCCTTCACCACCTGCCAGGCTTTGTTCCACCCCCACCTCTTTTCGAGCTTTCTCCCACCTACTATAATCAGTCTGAAGGAGGGTCCCAACCCAAAACATCGCCTATCCATGTCCCCCAGAAGTGCTGCCTGACCCGCTGAGTTACTCCATCACTGTTGTTTACTCAAGAATCCAGCATCTGCAGTTTCTTCTTGTCTCTGTAAAACTGACACATTTAGTACCTCACTAGGGACAGTGAAAGGAACACCAACTACAGGGATACATGGAGATCACTGAGTAATACAGTCAGGCCAAAACACAGGTTTAGCCTGAAAAAATGTGAACGGGATAAGCAGACAAAAGGTAGATATTACTAGGGAATTATTTTCATTGGCATAAAAATCAAGATGTACAAGTACAATTAAAATCTTATCGGTGAGGCATTTCAGCATTTACTGAATATAATTGGAAATCATTGTGTTATATGATGGCCTTGGGGCAAAAATAATGAATCAATATATGAAATGTGCAAAAGCATATCCAGCTGCCAGTGTCTGCATTACCAACTGCTTCCATTATCTGGACAAGTGGAAAGTCCACATTGACTTCATGTTAGCCATAAATAGTATATTTGCTACGTGACTTTATCTTCTGTTCACATGCCCAATGCATTTCTAAATTTGGATCAGTCTCATGCTGCTATTTTTGATAACGTACCAGGTCTTAGCTGGTTTGATAACATAACAATGTTGGGGGAGTCCAGAAACAAGGTCTACAGTTTAAGAATAAGGGGTAGGCCATTTAGGACGGAGATGAGGAAAAACGTTTTCACTCAGAGAGTTGTAAATCTGTGGAATTCTCTGCCTCAGAAGGCAGTGGAGGCCAATCCTCTGGATGCTTTCAAGAGAGAGTTAGATAGAGCTCTTAATGATAGCAGAGTCAGGGGGTATGGGGAGAGGGCAGGAACGGGGTACTGATTGTGGATGATCAGCCATGATCACATTGAATGGCGGTGCTGGCTCGAAGGGCCAAATGGCCTACTCCTGCACCTATTGCCTATTGTCTATAACAGGTCTAAGTTTCCATCCATCCAGATGAAATGCATAGTTAAAATAAAATATTTTAGTTTGTAGCATTTACAATCCATTATCAAACTCAAAATGATCTTTATTCAAACATGCCCCATAATTGAGCAATTCTTTTTTGAATATGCATTCACGTTTTAAGGTTCTCTTTATTTGCAGTATCATTTCAGACGCTTTAATTTATTCTTGCCATGCACGATTGCTCAAGTCTATTTCAAATGTCGGGAAAGAAAAATCTTTATAATTAACGGGCTGCTTTTTTCTTGACTACCAAGCTCCAGGCATCTTAGATGGTTCTGGGGCAATACACGCATTCCGTTACTGCTCCCGTGGAAACACTGGAAATCTCAACAAGCCTACATGTTAAGTTACTGATGTGGTAAGATTAGACATCGACTCAGATATTAGTTGGAATTAATCAAATCCACCAATTCTTTGGGGGTGATGAATGTATTCTGTTGTATGTCCGGAAAGGGGCAGAGGTAAGGAGATCTGACACTACACGGGATGCTTTTATATATTTAAGTAATTCTTCAATTCCAAACAGGCATTCTCCAAACTACGGGGGTGACATTGAACAAAACGTAAAGCAAATACAGATATCGACAAAGATGTCTGACATCCCGTAACACACATGCATGAGTGAAATTCATGATAAATGAATAATTTTAAAAGTGTGGCACAGAGGAAATTGGAACTTGTTTTTCATTTTACAAAAATCCACAAAAAATAATGAAGCTCTAATATACCAAAGCAAACAGCTGGTCTGAATATATGATAGATAAATGGATTTCCCTTACTTTAGAAAAATAATATAAAGTCTGCTTATTCTAACCAATCTAATGGGAGTTTTAGAAAAGCCACCCGCAGTCTCCCTATATTGTAGAAATTGTTGAAAGCATTGTTCATAACATCCACCTTAATAAACCTGTTAATATTAGTTTGCAGTCATTAATTCAACAGAATGAAGTCTCGTATGACCACACTCAAATTGCCTATATTATGTGGCTCTCTATTGTGGATATTCTCAATGTCTGTTAAGTCTGAAACCATTAAGAAACCTTTTTGTTATTTTGTAAACAGTAGGTGGGCATTGCTGTCAATGCTAACATTTATTGTTGGTACCTAAATGCCTCAGGACTGAGGATACAGTTAAGAATCAACCATGTTAACCACCACACAAAGTGTAGTGGGCATTTGGAATGAACTGCCAGAGGAGTTGGTTGAGGCAGGAATAATAACAACATTTAAAAGATATTCGGACAGGTACATGATAGGAAAGGTTTAGAAGAATATGGGCCAAACACAGGCATGTGGGAGTATAGATGGAGCACCTTGGTCAGCATGGGCAAGCTGGGCCGAAGGGCCTGTTTTTATAATGTATGACTCTATGACTATATTGACAGGCATGGAGTCACATAAGACCAGACCAGGTAAAGAGAACAGATTTTCTTCCCTGGAAGACATCAGAAGACTAGATGAACATTTATGATGCTTTTGTAATTGCTATCTTTACTAATACAATTGGTTTTAAAATTACAAGGTTATTTAATTACTTGAATTTAAATACCCCAGTGATTATTTGTATTCAGTCTTTGGATCAATGGCCAATACCTCTGGTTCCACATTGTTATGTCCATCTCTAAATTATCTTCATCAAACCTCACAGCATCCATGCCCCAGGCTACAACCAGCTTGATAGAGGGAAGGAATTAATGGGAAATAGAGAAAACTCCAGTGAGAGGGGTCACCAACAGGCACTGAACACAGGTTTTCAAGGTATCAGATACCCACAGACTGCCTGAAGAAGGGTTCCTACCCAAAACATCACCTTCTCCTTTTCTCCAGAGATGCTGCCTAAGTTACTCCAACAGTTTTGTGTTTCGCTTGACTGCTAATTGCTGTTAGAAATGAAAACAAAAATTGCCGATGCCGGAAATCTGGAAACTAAATTGAAAATGCTACAAACACTCAGCAAGTAAATCACCATTTGTGGAAAGAGAAACAGTTCAGGTTTCAGATCAGAAACCCTACAATAATCTGGTCCAGTTTTGACCTGTAAGGTTAACTCTGTTTTGTTCTCCCACGTGTGCTGCCTGGCCTGTTGAGTGTTTCAAGCATTTCTGTTGATGTAAAGTATTACTCAAGGACTCTTATTCTAATTGATACTATTTACACTAAAGAAACAGGAGACAAAGTTGTCATGGGGAGCTCCTATGTGCCTCCAATAAAATTTTGTACGTTGAGTCTTTTAAAAAACAGACAGGCTTGCTTGTGTGTAGCATTAATGTTACAACAATTACTTTATCCTTGTAGAAAGAAAAAAATACATAAAATTGTCCAGAGACAGCCATTAGTTTTGAAGAGAAGCTACTGGCTTTTTATGCTGTCACAATGTGTATTCAGAAGTGAATCGGGTCAAGTTTGTTTGGCCAGTCTCAGATTTGTTCATTGTTAATATATATCTTTTTATGTGTGCGTGTGTGTGTGTGTGTGAGGGTGAATACACAATTCTATCTGCAAAATTCATAGTATTTTCTACCCTGCCCAAGTGTCAAGAAAAAAATTATTCACAGCTGGGAAATGGCGATGAACCTGGTATTTAAAATTGCGGAAATGATTAATGATGAATTGTGGAAATAATTCATTTTAAATTATAATTAGGATAATATTCATATTGCCTTTGGCCATTAAGAAATAAGCTGATTTTATTTTATTTACATTAGGCTGTCACCTCAAAATGATATGACTGTAGCTAGACACCAGTCAGAATCTCTCAGACTTTGTTTTGGTTGCCAGTGTTTATGTTTAGCAGGTATAAGCTATTGCAGAGCGTAGATCATCCACTCAGCAATTCACCAAAAATCAGATATTATATTATTGTAAAGGCCTCTAACGTTTCAGCACCTTTTACTGCTGTAAACAATTTGTATTATATGTCTAGCATTTTATGGTTTCATGTTGCATATTTCTTGTTCTGTAATAAATAAAGGTCTATAAATTTATAATTTGATCAGGAATTTACAGTGGATAACCACACATCTCTCCAATGTCAAATTTCATTCTAAAAAAATGTAATTATTATTCCCATGGCATGACACCCGAGGCATATCAGAAATAAGTTTGCAAGTTTGAAATGAGAATATCCAAGTTCACTTATAAAATATACCTGCTTCTCAAAAGCAAGGCAAGGATGTTAATCAGAATGCCTAAACATTGACAATCAGAATAACCTCTCACGTCTTGATGTGATAAAAATGAACATCTATCGAATCAGGTTTGAAACCCCAGTTTAATGACTCTTCGTAAGATGAGCTATCTTCTTTAATACCAAGGCACATAATATGCTACAGCGGGGACCAGAAGCTTAATCAATGAGTTCGTTTTAAGGAGGATCTTAAAAGTGGTACGACAGATGGTGAGGCAGAGAAGTTTAGGATGGGATTTGAAAACCAAAGTCATGGCCACCAAACTTGGAGCAATGAAAATTAGGGATGATTGAGGGACAGAATTGGAGGAGGGCGAAGATTTTGGGAGATCAGACCAAGAGGCGATTGCAGAGGAGTTAACTAGGGTGAGATGAGACAATGAAGAGATTTGAAAAGAAAGAGGAGAAATTAAATACAATGTGTTGAGAGTCAGTGGCCTCAGAAGTGATGGTTCAACTGAACAAATTATGTTGTGGGGAAAAGGAGTTTTGGAATGCGGTCGACCTTGTGTGCTTAATTTGACCAAATCTTTTTATCTCCTTTATCTCTCCCATTTAGCCTCAATAATTGGGATGGTAGTGATATATTGTGAGTTAATTTTAATACACTTCTGATTCTTAAAATAAGCCATAGAAACAAGGAACTGTGGATGCTAGTTTAAAAACAATAACACAAAGTGCTGGAATAACACAGCATCTCCGGAGGTCATGGCTAGATAACATTTTGGGGACCCTTCTTTAGACATGATAGCTGGAGGAAGATCCGGACAAGAGGTGTCAGCTGGATAGAGCCCTGCAAATGATAGATGAATGCAGGTGAGAAGTGCTTTTGATTAGCAGAGGGATGGACAAAGGTCAGAGATAAAAAGGAGACAAAAGTGTGTAAAGTGAGGAGAGGAGGGAAATGTGAAGCCAGAGGAAGGGAGGCAAATGGAAGGGGATGGTGCAGGATAATGGGAGAAATGGGGCGCACTCAGTGGGAGAGAGGAACAAGCTATTACTTTTGTTAAATATAGTCATACATTCTTTCTTCACACTAATCTTATTTTATTACAAGTTGAACCCATACAATATTTTGCTTAGACATCTTCTTGCATGTAACTCTTACTGTTTTTGTACATCACTATGACTATGGATGTAAAATATAAACATTTGAAGGTACATTCAAATAAATTATTTTTTTTAATTAATTTTAGATGCATACCTATTTTCATCTAGTTTAGTAGAGTAGCTGAAAAATTACAGTAAGTAATGAAAAACCAATACAAGTCATTGGTCAGTAGTTCCACTTTCCATTTTTCTCTGTGTGTGGCAGGCTGCTAAAAGTGGAACATGGAAAGAGTGCAGCAACTGTTTCCATGACCATTAAGCATCTCAGGTCTGAGCGCGCAGGACAAAGAGCCTGATGTCTCCTTAACCAGCCGTATTGAAGAACTATAAAGTGAATAACACAATATCTGATTGAGGAAGTTAAATTGCAATGTTGACTTCAATGTTGTATCAAAAGAACTAAAACTAGATTGAAATCATGGGGGATTCAAAAATCAGAAAATTATTGCAAATGAAAATGTTTATTTTGATCTTCCATTATAGTTCCTTCCAGAAGGAATGACTTTATACCTCGAGCAGCTAATTTTCAGTTCTGGAAAGGTTAACAGGTGATAATATATGCAAAACGTCACCCATTCCTTCTCTCCAGAGATGTTGCCTGTCCCGCTGAGTTACTCCAGCTTTTTGTGTCTACCTTCGATAATATATGCTTACTGCATTGTTAAGTTCATTAGTTCATAAGTTATAGGAGCAGAATTAGGCCATCCGGCCCAACAGGTCTACTCCGCCACTCAATCATGGCTGATCTATCTTTCCCTCTTAGCCCCATTCTCCTGCTTTCTCCCCATAACCCTGACACCCGTACTAATCAAGAATCTGTCAATCTCCTTCTTAAAAATATTCAGACTTGGCCTTCACAGCCTTCTGTGGCAAAGAATTCCACTAAATGCTCAAAATAAAACCAGAAAATACTGGAAGAATTATTCAGCCCAGACAGCGTACGAGAGAGCTTTCAGAAGGACTGCAGAAGTAAAGGTAAAGGGGAAGATAGAACAAAAGGTTTTATGAATGGTGAAGGGGAGGGGAGATTAAATTGCAAGAGGGAAGGCAATGCAAACTGAAAAGGAATGTAAATGGCCAAGTAAACTGATGTGGAAATGGCGATAGCAAAACGATTATTTTAAATTGTTGAACTCAATGGTTTTTGCAGAAGGATATAATGTGCCTGGTCAAAAAGTGAAGTGCTATCCTGACGTTGGTACAGTGGACATACCAGAGTGCAGGGTGAAAGTGGAATAGTGAATTAAAAAGGACAGCTGCCTGAAAGCTTTGGACTATATTTCAAGACCAAATTGAGAGATTTCCTGCAAATTAAGCAGCCAATCTCCCATTGATTTTTCTACTGTAGGAATGACTGTACTGTGCACAACAACTATTTAGTAAATTAAAATGAAAGTGTAAGCATATTGCAGTTTTACTTGGAAAGAATGTCGGTCTCTGAATTGTGAGATGGAGAAGGTAAAAAGGCAGGTGTTATATATGCTGCAGCATTATGGGCCAGGGTAGAGCATTGGTGATAACTGTGAAGTGGGCCAATGCTTTGTGGGGTGAATAATTTATTTGGTGTTCAAAAAGGAAAGGGGAGAGAAAAATATGGCAGCGTCACACTGAGGGTGGTGGAAATGAAGGAGAATAGTTGTGGAGGCACCTGAGGTGAACAATGAGGACAAAAGGAATAATTTTGTGATTCTCTAACTAAGGTTACGTGTAAAACTGGAGTAATTAACGTGATCAAAAGCAAGCTCCATTAAAGGAGAATTGTCAGTTCGGGTAAAAATCAGGAGATATTGGTATCATAGCTATGGAAGTTGGGATCAGCAGAAGAAGTGGGACAGGATGAAAATAAATCCGTAAAGAAAGAAAGGCCTAGGAAAATGTAATTAAGGCCACTTTGAGATTTAATGGAATTGTTGAAGATGGAGTGCCATTCTGATTGAGAAATTGAGGAAAAGAAGGTAAGAACCAAAGAACCAGAGGAAGGTAAGCACAGAGTGGATACTGGCAATTAAGCTTTAGGTTTTAAACTTTAGAGATACAGCGTGTAAACAGGCCCTTCATCCCACCGAGTCCATGCCAACCAGAATTATCCTACACTCTCGGGATAATTTACAGTTGTTTTACCAAAGCCAATTAACCTACAAACATGTCCGTCTTTGGAGTGTGGGAAGAAACCAGAGCACCCGGAGAAAACTCTTGGGATTATAGAGAGAACGAACAAACTCCGTCCAGACAGCATCCGCAGTCAGGATCAAACCCAAGTCTCTGGCGCTGTAAAGTAGCAACTCTACCGCTGCGCCACTGTGCTGTTGCTAATAAAAGTAGGACATGGCACTAATACACCCATTAATAAGCCGGAAAAGAAGGTGAGTAGGGGCCCTGAGTTGACTGGATCAGAGTATATGTTCCATTTATCCAATGAAGAGGCATCTGGTTTCCCGCAGCAATGCATTTTATTTGCAGAAAGTGAGTGGAGCCAAAGCTGAAGTTATTTAGTATGAGGGCAGTTTCAGCCAGGAAGAGATGGACAACAGATGGGTATTAGTTTAATCTCCATTCTAAGATGTGGAGGCATTTCAGGCTACCTGCAGAGAATCGAGATGACTGGGATAGGATAGCTGCCCTTGTAAACTTTAAATGACTTTCTCTGGTGAGTTAACTTTGTTTTCATATTTTAAGTACATGAAGTTCATGTTATTTAAACATGAAATTTGAACAGAGTTGTAAGATTTGAGAAGTTTTCCCTCATTCTGCAGCAACACCAAACCAAAGAGCTGCAGTTTGGCCATTTTAAACGGGAGACTGGGGCTGATAGCGGAGAAAGGCTGCGGTCAGTTTACCAAGGGATGTCACAATCCGTGGGTCCTAAGATGGCCGCGGGACCTCTTGACCAGCCACAAAAGCAAAAACCTTACAGCCCAGTCTCTAGGTTTCTGCAAAGCCACGGCCAGAACAATGGATGGATATTGGCCATGCAGAAACCTGCGAAACCAGGTCGAAGTCCAGACACTGGGGCGCTGACATCAGCATACTCACAATGCCCCAAGCCGACCTACACAGTTAATCTGGTTAAGGGGGCACAATAGCCCATAGAAAACTACCTGGTAGGTGATGGGAAACCAGTTAAACCCATCACCTCGCAACGAAATACCAATTAACATACCGTCTGGCCATCCCCGGTACCCACGGACATAACGCAGGACAAAGGGAAAACTCAATACATATCTTTTAAACAAAGAGATCCCGAGATCTGGCGGGAGATAGGACGGGCCAGAATTAGTATAACTGGCCACGATTTGAGGGTTTTAAACTCATGCAAGAAAAACTGCAAGGAATGCAAGTCAAACTGCAAGGAATGCAAGCCAGGAGGAAGACGAAAAGGACAGGCAAGAAAGACACGCTCGCAGCAGGGACAACAACGCTCGCAACGACTGGCCAGGAACGCAAGAAACGGAAGGAAGAAACTCACGGGACAAGCACGACCCTTACGGAAAGCAGCGGAGAAGCAGCACGAACAGCCAGTAACCCCAGTAATAGCCCCATGGTGAGCATGTACCCCGATCCTGCACATCCTGGACATAGTTTTAGTGTAGAGGGGAGGGTGGTTTGAATAAACGTGGGTGTGTAAATGAATATGTGTTGGTCAAGTTTGCGATGTGTCGTACGTTCCCCATCTTACAGTCAAGAATATGTCTAGTAGAGCTGTGTCTAAGTATTCGTGTAGTTATGCATATGTCTAATAGAACTGTGTATAAGTATTCATGGACAATAGTCCCAATTGCTCAATAAAAGCCTTTTCCATTTAAACCCTGGTCTTCAAATCTGGTCTGGTTGAGTTTTTCTGCACTATCAACGCTCCTGCATCTAAGTCCAGTGTCTAGAACCGTAGGGGGTGAGTGGGTCGAACCACTCACGGGGAACCAGTGTGCGCGGCCTGGTCAAGGGATCAGAGCAAGGCACGGGGACCTTAGGTCGGGCGAAAGCTCGGCGCAGAAAACCCCTTACAGAGTGCAAAATGCTTTTGCAAGATTAACCAGGAATAGTCCACCGGCAACACGGCCTTCTTGATATAGGCTTCCTACCACCATCTGTCTGCCTTTAAAGTTGCTGTACAATTGCACTCACATTATGATAAGTGCGATTGGCTTCAGTTATTTTCACGGCAGTTTTAAGACAAAGTAATGCACATGGAAATTATTGTCCAGCAGCAAATGTGGAAAAAAACCTATTAGTATTGATACAACTTCCCCCAAAACACTTAATTCAGCTCACACACGCTACCTTGAGAAAAATAACTACATTGATTTCAGTTTTATTCCTATTATTTGACTACATTATAAATATGACTGGAGTTGGCAGACAATATGGCATAGCTACATCTGGGATCATTTATAATAATTGCCCAAATTTAGTTTAATTACCACAATTTTCTAATTGGGATTTATATTTCTCTCAATTTTCCCACATCGCTGCCATTGGGGTAATGATGAGTGCAAATCTCCTTTTTGATCCATCCATCATTTGTACGAAGGTTGCAATGCCCACTCGGAGGTATTCCTGAGAAGGCACTCTGGAGATGAGATTGTGTATGTTGGTATCTGTCCTGTGAGTTATTGCAATGAAGGACCCAAAGTAGAGGAGTAACTCAGCAGGTCAGGCAGCATGTCTGGAGAACATGGATAGGTGACATTTTGGGTCGAGACCCTTGCTGAGACTCATGTTCTTCAGAATCTGCCTGACCTGCTGAGGTACTCCAGCATTTTGTGTCCTTTTGTGCATTAACTAGCATCTGCAATTCCTTGTTTCTATAACGTATTACCGTTGCAATTTTCAAAGCATATTTTTTAAACGAAAAAACGAAATTAAATAATACATTTTGGGATTTAATGGGGAAAGTTGAGGTATCACTCTTAACAGTCCAGCATTACCTGGCTCTGCAGGGAAGCTTTAATACAGAGGATGTAAAAACAAGGAGCTGCAGATGCTGGTTTGCAAAAAAGAGATGTAAAGTGCTGGAGTAACTCAGCGGGTCAGGCAGCATCTCTGGAGAACACGGATATGCGACGTTTGGGGTTGGGACACAACACAAAATGAGCAGGTAGAAATAAAGCTCATTCTAAAACTACTTCCTTGGTTCTGTGTGCTGCATTTGGGTCTACCTGCGGTTCGTTACATTGTCAGCTCGCCTCGCCCCTCTCAGGTGGTCTGCTGTACTGTTGTTTCACGGGAGCAGGCTGCAAAATCCTCTACACAAAATGAGGTGAAGCGGGGGTGGGGGTGGGGGTGGGGAAAGCCCTGCAAGAGATATGGTCCCTCTTCTAATTATGAGTTAGAAGTGATAGGTAGATACAGGAGGGTGTGGGGAGGAAGCGTTGATTGGTACATATGTGGCGTAAACGACAAAGGCTAGAGGTGAGAAGAAGATCTGTGTCAAATAAGGAGAGAAGAGGAGTAAGATGTAAAGCCAGAGGGAGGGAAGGAAATATGGAGGGGGGGTAGAGGAGATAGTGGGAGAAATGGGAATGCGCAGTGGTGGAGTGGGAATGGCCTTGAGGTGGGGAGGGGGATATTACTGAGTTTCCATCACAACTAGCTGGAGAGGGAAATAGGATGTCTTCAAGGTGGACTTCTTGGAAGGGAAGTACAGAATTAAACAGAAGTTAAAAAGCAGAAGAGGTAAATCTACAAAACCTGAAAAAACAGCAGGATAGGCAGCAGCTGTGGAGAAAGAAACAAAAGTCAATGTTTTATATTCTACATTTACAAATGGGGATTTTCAAAATTTTGCAAAGATTTTGCCTCCTTCCTTGCTTTTAGACATTGGAGATACAGCGCAGAAACAGGCCCTTTAGCCCACCGAGTCCACGCCAACCAGTGATTACTCCGTACACTAGCACTATCCTACACACAAGGGACAATTTACAATTTAACCAAAGCCAATTAACCTACAAACCTGTATGTCTTTGGAGTGTGGGAGGAAACCGGAGCACTCAGGAGAAAACCCACACGGTCACAGGGAGAACGTACAAACTCCGTAGAAACAGTACCCATTGTCAGGATCAAACCCGGGTCTGGATAACCCAGGTTGCTAATGAATTTCAGGGTTGATATTTTCAGATACATTGAGAAATACATTGCGAAAACTCAGGAAGTCATTTTCCCATGCTTGCGATTTGGGATAAAAACAGTTAGAAAGAGGGACAGAATAGTGGGAGAAATGGGTGTGCGCCCTTTCCCTTTTCAGTGTCCACCAATTTCTCCTACTATCTCACCCCTCTTCCTCCTCCCTGTCCCATTCCCCTTCCACCTACATCCCTCCCTCTGGCTTTACATTTAGCTCCTCTTCTCTCCTTATTTGATACTTTGTGTCTTATTTTCACCTCCAGCCTTTGCCCACTTACTCTGCTAACCGCTATAAGATCACCCCTCATCGTCCTGCACTCCAGGGAATAGTCCCAGCCTGCTGAACGTCCCTCTATAGCTCAGACCCTCGAGTCCTGGCAACACCCTGTAAATCTTCTCTGCACCCTTTCCAACTTAACATCTTTCCTCAAATAAGGTATCCAGAACTGAACACAAATCTTCCCTGCGACCTTTCCAATTTAACAACATCTTTCCTATAACATGGTGCCCAGAAATAAATGTATTTTAAATGTTGTTTTTGTACGTGCCTCGTTCCATGTACCCACCATCCTCCGTGTCAAAAGGTTGCCACTCAGGTTCCAATTAAAGCTTTCCCCTCTCACCATCTATTTTTGATGTACTAAATATTAGGGTGGACCAGGAACAAGTACTTTTGATACACCTGATCCCAAAGAAAAACTGAAAATCTGTGCAACCAGTTTCTGTGGGAAACGAACTATAACTAAAACCAGTTAGAAAAATATATCAGAGAAAAATAATCAAGTTCACTGAAATACACAATAAATGCCTTAGATACTATTACAGAGGCTGTCTACAATGACCAGAGAATAGAGAATGTCTACAATGAACAGAGAACATGCACTTTGGTCCACAATACAGTTTGATCAGTGAACCATTTTCTGTTTGCTACTGGTGGAATGGGAAAAAACATTTCTTATTAGTCTATTTTTGACTGAAGTTCAAAGATGAAACACGATTGCCCTGCCCATGGCATCATCAGGTATTGTTTTGACATTTTTGATGAACTGAAAACTACACCTTCAGCTTTCAACCTGCCTTTAAAGCAAAGGTGGTGATTCCAACCTGGAACATTGGTTGGGAAACTGCGGAGGTAGAAATTCGGAACCGATTGTCTGGGACAAATGTACAATTCCTCACAAGGCAGCCATTGAAACATTAGATTGAACATTGCCAGATCTGAGACCCATAATCAATTCATGGGAAGTGATACTTTAGTGGTAGCTGCAGAATTATGTCAAACACTAGCAGTAATGCCGCAAGTGCCAAAGCAGGTGAAATGAAAGCCTATATTAAAGCATATTTGGGAATATGATAAATAATTACATCTGAAAACGAATATGCGGGTGCAATTGACAAGTTATTTAATTTAATTTAGTTTAGCATATTGTCACGTGTACAATGAAAAGCTTTTGTTGTGCAGTCAGCAGATAGACAATTATCTATGTTATCTATGCACAAGATTGTTTGTTTTAAATTTATTCAAATTAGAAAATAGAGAAATTAAACACAAAGACGCAACATGATTGATTTGATGAGAAAACTGGGCCGAATTGTTACATCATTTCATGATCTGTTGCAAACTGTTTTCCCAAATGTTGCTCAACAATATTTGAATTATCAGTGATTGCACGAAAGAGCAGTTTTAGCATCAAAATTGATGCAGTGCAGACCATAAATAAAAACATTCTTTTGAAGCTTCCCAGACAACCTATACAATATAAATCTATTGTGATATACATTGACAAAGCTGAACATTTTCCGATGGGATTTTTAAACTCTCTATTACCACCTGGTGTGCCATCACAAAACACTTAACTAAAAGGGAGCACTCCGATCATACTACTCAGGAAGTTGAATCCATCAGTACTATGCAACAGCGTAAGATTATTGGTTCAAAAATTACTATCATGCGTAATTGAGGCTGCAATACTGACTGGTAATGCTGTCTTCAACCTTATGATGAATTACCCATCAGCCAATTATCCCATCTGATCTACCTTTTTAATTCACAGTCTTAGAATCATAGAGTCATACAGTGTGCAACCAGGTCCTTTGGCCCAACTTGCCCAAACTGACCAACATGGCCTATCTACACAGTCCCATTTGCCTGCGTTTGGCCCATATCCATCTAAATCTGTCCTATCCATATACCTGTCCAATTGCTTCTTAAACATTGCAATAGTCCCAGAATCAACTACCTTGTCTGGCAGGTCGTTCCATATACCCAACACCCTTGGTGTGAAAAGGTTACCCCTCAGATTCCTATAAAATCTTTCCCCCTTCATCTTAAACCTCTGCCCTTTTGTTCTCGATTCCCCCACTCTGGGCAAGATACTCTGTGCATCCACCCAATCTATTCCACTCATGATTTTATACTCCTATAAGATCAGCCCTCTTCCTCCTGTGCTCCCAGGAATAGTCCCAGCCTGCTTAACCTCTCCCTATAGCTCAGACTCTTGAGTCCTGGCAACATTCTTGGAAATCTTCTCTGCGCCCTTACCCTTAACAACATCTTTCCTATAACGTGGTGCCCCAAAACTGAACACAATACTCTAAATGTGGCATCACAACGTCTTATCTAAGTGCAACATGGTCTCCCAACTTCTATACTCAAGTGACGTCAGTTCCCTGTTCAGTTTTGCTTTGTTTTCAATGTCAATAAAGTGAAAGACAATGACTAGAATTTGTCGGCCTTAACCTCAAAACTCAATCTTCTCCATGGTTAGCCTAAAGGTAGATTGGTCCAGAAATGGAGATAAAAATAATCTATAAGGTTTTCCACTGGATTCAAAATAAATACATTTTATGTATTCTGAAGTACTTCAACAATGAAATCAAGTCAATTTATGCATCTTACATAGGTATTTTTTTGTATCAATACTTATTTTCAGAGTGTATCTTTTTATTGATAACATTAGTTGACATACATAATTTAACCCTCCAGCTAGAAAATTCATGGAATAATTATATTTTTAAGTTTGAATTTATGCCGATTTAAACAAACAGTCTGACATTTTCTAAAGGCCAGACTGTGCAGTATCTGAACTCAATGTATGATGTTCAAATACCTTAAAAATCATAAGATCATAAGATCATATTCAATAGGAGCAGAATTAGGCCATTCGGGCCATCGAGTCTGCTCAGCCATTCGATCATGCTTGATCTTTTTTCTCTCAACCATATTCTCCTGCCTTACTAATCAAGAAACCACACTGCACTCTCCACAGAATGAACTGAAAAACCAACAGGATTTTTCTTTCAGGGTTTATCTACTGACATATTCATTCAATGGGCACCATGATAGTGATGCCACTGGCAGCACAACAGTCATAATCGTTTCAGGGAAGGAAGAGCCTGTGGCAATGCCAGCAGCAGCAGACCAGTGTCATTTATCTCTGCACTATTAATCACATTGCTGGCACGAAATGATAATTTTTCAAGAGTGCTGTTGTCTTGAGAATTCTTGATAACAATGGCAAATTAAACAAAAACATGTAGGTTAATTGGCTGGGTGAATGTAAAAATTGTCCCTAGTGGGTGTAGGATAGTGTTAATGTACGGGGATCACTGGGCGGCACGGACATGGAGGGCCGAAAAGGCCTGTTTCCGGCTGTATATATATGATATGATATATGATATGATGTAAATTGTAACATATTTCAGTAAAGTAAAATACCCTTGTGCCTCTTCTATTTAACAACTTTGTACTTGGATCTAGATGTCTCTTTTACAATGTCTCAACATCCCGTAATCTGTCTATTCAAAGGTTATGTCTACACAATTATTCTTGATGACCCGCAAGAAGATGCTTCCAAATGGACCAACTTCAGTTCAGTTTCGTTAATTTTTTTTCAGTTCAGTTTACTTTATTGTCACGTGTACCGAGGTACAGTGAAAAGCTTTTGTTGTGTGCTAACCAATCAGCAGAAAGATAATACATGATTACAATCGATCCATTCACAGGGTACAGATACATGATAAGGGAATAACATTTAGTGCAAGGTAAAGCCAGTAAAGTCTGATCAAAGATAACCGAGAGTCATCAATGAGATAGATAGTAGTTCAGGACTGCTCTCTAGTTGCAGTAGGATGGTTCAGTTGCCTGATAACAGCTGGGAAGAAACTGTCCCTAAATCTGGAGGTGTGCATTTTCACTCTTCTGCACCTTTTTAGATTTTTTTTAGATTTAGAGATACAGCGCGGAAACAGGCCCTTCGGCCCACCGAGTCCGCGCCGCCCAGCGATCCCCGCACACTAACACTATCCTACACACACTAAGGACAATTTTTACATTTACCCAGTCAATTAACCTACATACCTGTACGTCTTTGGAGTGCGACAGGTCGTTGATTATGCTGCTGGCCTTGCTGAGGCAGTGTGAGGTGTAAATGGAGTCAATGGAAGGGAGGCTGGTTTGTGTGATGGTCTGGGCAGCATCTGGACAATTTGCTGCTGTTTCTTGCAGACAGCTGCACATAACCAATAAAGGAGTGCTCTAGGATTGCTAGCAATGCAATAGAAAATAGACAATAGGTGAAGGAGTAGGCCATTCGGCCCTTTGAGCCAGCACCGCCATTCAATGTGATCATGGCTGATCATTCTCAATCAGTACCCCGTTCCTGCTTTCTCCCCATACCCCCTGACTCCGCTATCCTTAAGAGCTCTATCTAGCTCTCTCTTGAATGTATTCAGAGAATTGGCCTCCACTGCCCTCTGAGGCAGAGAATTCCACAGATTCACAACTCTCTGACTAAAAAGGTTTTTCCTCATCTCTGTTCTAAATGGCCTACCCCTTATTCTTAAACTGTGGCCCCTGGTTCTGGACTCTCCCAACATTGGGAACAGGTTTCCTGCCTCTAACATGTCCAACCCTTTAATAATCTTATACGGCATGTCTGAAAAGCAATTGAGGAACTTGGCTTTTATGCCCCCATTAGGACATACATCAATAGCCTGTCTCAGCATGCCAAGTGACCTCTCAGGGTAATAGTGCAGTTCTGCCTGCACCCAGACTGCTCCACCATTTTAAACCTCTGGAGCTGGTATTGAGTCTGCCAACATTTAAATTATAAGGTCATCAGATGTAAGGTCGTTGACCATAAAAACTGAGATTTTTGCCTCACCTGCTGCATATTTTGAGTATTTGCGATTAGTTTAAGTTAGAGATACAGCGTAGAAACAGGTTCTTCGGCCCACCGAGTCCACACCGACCAGCAGCCACTCGTACACTAGTTCTATCCCACGCTCTAGGGACAATTTACAGAAGCCAATTAACCTACAAACCTGCACATCTTTGGAATGTGGGAGGAAACCGGAGCACATGGAGAAAACCCACACAGTCACAAGGAGAATGTACAATCTTCAGACAGGCAGCACCCAAAGTAGGATGGAACCCAGGTCTCTGGCGCTGTAAGGCAGCAACTCTACCGCTATACCACTGTACCACCCCCTCTTTCCTTATCAGCATTTTCTGTTGGCATTCCTGTGTCACAGGTGTCGAGGATCTTGCAGTGTTCACTTCACTCCTTAAAGTCAGCTCTGTCCAGAACCTCAGGTCTCTCCTCACAGTGAAGAGGTGAATGAGTTTGGGCGGATCTATCTGCTTCGGCAGAAGAGAGGCAAGTTCATACATGCCATATGTCTGCTCTGGTGGCAATGTGACTTGTTTATGGTTTCCACCCATTTTGCTCTTGTCGGACAGCATTCAGCATTATCAGCACCAGTTCCCCGATTATGCAGCGGCTGATGTGCAGAATCCTCTTGTTCCTGGAGAACTCCAGGTTAGCCATGGATACTATCTCAATCTCCATTGAGAGCAGCAATGTGTTTACACAAGGCACTTTTTAGCTTTGTGATTTGTTACACCCCATTCAGAGACTGTTATAAGCTCCTCCCTCGCCCTGCTTTTGGTAAGGCAGATCACTGTTCCATTCTACTGCAGAAACTAAAACAGGATGAAAACAGTTTCCAGGGTCATATATAAATGGAACAATGAGGTTGATGAGGCCTTACAGGACTGCTTTGACACAACTGACTGGCAGATGTTTGAAGACGCAGCAGAAGGCAATATCAACGAATACACAGACTCTGTCTTAGGCTACATAAGTAAGTGCATCGATGATGTGGTTCCAAAAGCCACCATCTGCACTTACCCAAATTAGAAACCCTGGGTCGGATGGGAAATCCGTGCTAAACTTAAAGCACGGACTACTGCCTTCAACTCAGGCGACCTCAACGCCTACAAGGTAGCCAGATATGACCTCCGGAAGTCCATCAGGAAAGCCAAGAGAAACTACAGAAACAAAGTGGAATCTAACCACTACAGCTCGGACTCCAGACGCATGTGGAGTGGATTACGCTGCGTCACAGACTACAAAGGGAAAAACAGGAGCACTGTTCAGCCTACCGCATCGCTCTCGGACGAGCTTAACACCTTTTACGCCCGGTTTGATGCAGACAACACAGCGCCCACCATGAGTCCACAGGTGTGCAGGGGGACTACCACACTGTCCTTACAAACGGCAGATGTGAGGCGGTCCTTCAAAAAGGTCAACGACCGCAAAGCTCCAGGGCCGGATGGTATTCC
This sequence comes from Rhinoraja longicauda, assembly GCF_053455715.1. NCBI lineage: Eukaryota > Metazoa > Chordata > Chondrichthyes > Rajiformes > Arhynchobatidae > Rhinoraja > Rhinoraja longicauda. The sequence goes on from NC_135958.1 coordinate 33,209,132, forward strand.
AGGGCGGGCCCTCAGAGCGTGTGCTGATCAACTGGCAGAGGTGTTCACCAACATCTTCAACCTCTCTCTGAGTCAGTCTGTGGTTCCCACCTCCTTCAAAGCATCCATCAACGTTCCTGTTCCAAAGAAACCAGTAACCTGTTTAAATGACTACCGTCCTGTCGCACTGACATCAGTCATCATGAAGTGCTTCGAGCGACTAGTCAAAACTCACATCTGCTCCTCTCTCCCTGACACCTTGGACCCTCTTCAGTTTGCATATAGACCAAACAGGACAACGGACGATGCCATCGCCATGGCAATACATACTGCGCTCACCCACCTGGACAAAGGAAATACATATGTGAGAATGCTCTTTATTGACTACAGCTCGGCATTCAACACTATTATTCCCTCAAAACTCGTCCCCAAGCTCCTTGATCTTAGACTGGAGACCTCCATCTGCGGATGGATATTCGATTTCCTGACGGGCAGGCCCCAGGTGGTGAGAATTGGCAGCCACACCTCTTCCTCACTGATCCTCAACACAGGCACACCACAGGGCTGTGTGCTCAGTCCTCTCCTGTACTCCCTGTTCATGCACGACTGTACTGCTAAGCACAGCTCAAACATCATCCTAAAGTGACGACCATCTTGGGCCTCATCACAGACAACAATGAGACGGCCTACAGAGAGGAGTTAAAGGCACTAAACAGCTGGTGCCAGGAAAATAACCTCTCTCTCAATGCCAGCAAAACTAAAGAGATGATGGTGGACTACAGGAGACAGCGTGGGAGTGGACACCTCCCCATCCACATCGATGATGCTGAGGTTGAAAGGGTCAGCAGCTTTAAGTTCCTCGGTGTGCACATCACTGAGGACCTTTCTTGGACACTGCACACGGACACAATAACAAAGAAGGCCCACCAGCGGCTCTTTTTCCTGAGAAGACTGAGGAAGTTTGGCATGAACGCCAGCAAACTCACAAACTTCTAGATGCACCATCGAGAGCCTGCTGACGGGCTGCATTACAGTCTGGTACGGGAACTGTTCTGCCCACAGCCACAAATCACTACAGAGAGTGGTGAAGACGGCACAGCACATCACTGGCAACTGTCTCCCAGCCATTCAGGACATTTTCTACCGGCGGTGCCTGCGGAAGGCACGCAGCATCATCAAGGACCACAGCCACCCAGCACGCAGGCTGTTCTCCTTGTTACCGTCAGGCAGACGATACAGGAGTATGGCTGCGCGTACCACCAGACTTAAGAACAGTTTCTACCATCAGGCCGTCAGGCTTCTGAACTCATAAACACATTTCACATCATATATGTTGATTATTTTAATGTCTTTTTACCTTACTAATGTCATTTTTATCTTATTTATCCTTGGAATATTACTGCTGAGGTGACCCGTTGTCTTGTCAAATACATTTCATTGTATCGTTGACCCTGTGCCAAACGACATATGACAAATAAAATTATTATTATTGTTATTAAATTCTAGACTTCACAGATACGCCATGGAAACAAGCCCTTCAGCCCACCGAGTCCACGCTGACCAGCGATCGCCCTGCACACTCCGTGATGGTGTCAAGCTTTTTCCAGGGTGGTATTTTGCTGTTCCTTTAAAACTACAAGTTACGTCCATGTAGCATAAACCAGAGATCTTGCCTGGATCAGACCTCAAGGATGCGAAAAAGACCTAATGTTGGCGTCTGGAATTTAGAAGGATGAGAGGGGATCTTATCGAAACGTATAAGATTATTAAGGGGTTGGACACGTTAGAGGCAGGAAACATGTTCCCAATGTTGGGGGAGTCCAGAACAAGGGGCCACAGTTTAAGAATAAGGGGTAGCCCATTTAGAACGGAGATGAGAAAAAACGCTTTCAGTCAGAGAGTTGTGAATCTGTGGAATTCTCTGCCTCAGAAGGCAGTGGAGGCCAATTCTCTGAATGCATTCAAGCGAGAGCTAGATCGAGCTCTTAAGGATAGCGGAGTCAGGGGGTATGGGGAGAAGGCAGGAACAGGGTACTGATTGAGAATGATCAGCCATGATCACATTGAATGGCGGTGTTGGCTCGAAGGGCCGAATGGCCTCCTCCTGCACCTATTGTCTGTTGTCTATTTCTGCGTCTGTGGCCTGAGCCTGAAGCAATAGGTACCGTGTAATGCAATTGCATCAAATACTTGTGGAGTGGTGGCAATCATGGTCTTCTGGTTCTGTAGAACCTCCTGCATGGAGATGGACTCCATCTCATGCATTCAGTTAGATGTGACAACATATTCGCCATTTCAGTATTTTTTTACTTGAAATCATCACGACATTCTCATCTGAGCTTTCTGTGGGCAGTATTTATGCATGGATCTTGCCTCCAGTCAGCCCTAACACCTAATTGTGAGTGTAGGAAGGAACTGCAGATGCTGGTTTACACCGAAAATAAGACACAAAAAAATGCTGGAATAATTCAGCGGGACAAGCAGCATCTCTGGAGAGAAGGAATGGCTGACTTTTCAGGTTGAGACCCTGTCTGAAGAAGTTGTCTCGACCCGAAACATCACCCATTCCTTTTCTCTAGAGATGTTGCCTGTCCCACAGAGTTACTCCAGCATTTTTTGTGTCTACCTAGTTGTGAGTGTCTGCCTGTCTCTGAACTGGTGGTATACAGTTTCAGATACAACGACTCACAGTTTTACAAACAAATAATTTGGGAGCACGAATGGACCACTTACCCTCTTGAGCTTGCTCTGTCATTCAACAAGATTGTGGCTCATCTGATTGTAACATCAACTCACAATTTCCATCTACCCATGATACTCGCTGACCTCTTGCCTATCACGAGTCTATCTATCTTTCCCTCAAAAATATTGAAAGACTCTTCTTTCATCACTCTTTGAGAAAGAGAGCTCCAAACATACAAAGTCTATCTGAGAAAAAAAATCATCTACTTTATGTCTTAAATGGCCAATCCTTTACTTTAAACAGTGATTCACTAGTCCTAAATTCTCCCATAAATACAAACATTCTCTCCACACACTTCCCCACAAAACCCCTTGGCATTTTAAATGTTTCAGTACATCCCCTCTTTCTCTTCTAAACTGCTTGGATTTTCCCAAACCATCTGCCAATGGATCAAGGACTTCCTGACCAACCGCCCCCAGACCGTCAAAATAGGCCCTCACCTCTCCTCCACCATTACACTGAGCACCGGCTCACCACAGGGCTGTGTGTTGAGCCCCATCCTTTACTCCCTCTACACTCACGACTGCGCCCCCACCCATCCCACCAACACCATCATCAAGTTCGCGGATGACACGACTGTGGTTGGACTCATCTCAGGAGGAGATGAGACAGCCTACAGGGATGAAATCCAAAGGCTGGCAGCATGGTGTTCAGTGAACAATCTTGTCCTGAACTCCTCCAAAACAAAGGAACTCATAATAGACTTCAGGAAAACCAGTGCAGAACATGACCCACTCTACATCAATGGGGTCTGTGTGGAAAGGGTACCTGCTTTCAGGTTCCTGGGTACGCACATCGCAGAGGATCTTACCTGGTCTACCAACACCATCACCACAGTGAAGAAGGCACAGCAGAGACTCCACTTCCTGAGGATCCCCAGGAAGACCAACCTGCAGGAGAAGCTCATGATGTCCTTCTATCACTGCTCCATCGAGAGTGTGCTGGCATACTGTATAACCACATGGTACGCCAGCTGCTCAGAAAAGGACAGGAAGGCCCTTCAGAGGGTCATCACGACGGCCCAGAAGATCATCGGCTGCTCACTGCCCTCCCTGGAGCACCTGTTCAGCCTACGCTGCCTCAGTAGAGCAGGCAAAATAATAAAAGATCCATCCCACCCCGGCCACCGTCTGTTTGTTCATCTGCCCTCTGGTCGACGTTTCAGGTCGATCAAATCCCGAACAAACAGACTTAAGAACAGTTTTTACCCCAGGGCCATACGAGAACTGAACACTACCTTCTGCACTAGGCAACACTGTTAAAACTTTTGTACTTAATATAATTGTATTTATTTGTTTTTGCATTTATTGCATATATGTTTTTACGCACCGTCAGGATTGGCTATTTTTTAATTTCGTTGTACTCGTTGCAATGACAATAAATGAATATTATTATTATTATTATTATTAGAAGATACAGGACTAGCCTGTCTAAGCTTTCCTCATAAGACCTGCCCTTCCCAGGTATTAGTCTACCAAATCTATTCTGAAAAAATTCCAATGCGCTTCGTTAAATAAAATGACCAAAAGAGTTTATCATATTCTAGAGCAAAGCACAAAGTGCTGGATGAACTCAGCGGGTCAGGTGGCATCCGGGGAGGGAATAAACAGGTGACATTTCGAGTCAAGACCAGTCTTTAGAATCGAAGAAGCATCCGAAGAAGGGCCCCAACCCAAAAAGTTGCAGAGTCTGAAGATGGGTCCCAACCCAAAGGTTTGCCTGTCCATTCCCTCCACGTGTGCTGCCTAACCCGCTGACTTCCCCCAGCATCAGCAGTTCCTTGTGTCTACATAGTATTCCAAATGTGGTCCTGTCAATGTCTTACCATAATTGAAAAATCTCAACTTGCATGATCAATTCCCCTAATAATAAAATATAATATTCAATATGCTTGCTGACCTGTTGTGAATCATGCCCCTGGACACATGGATCCCTCTGTACTTCAGAGCTTTAAATCTGTCACCTTATATGCCTTCTGAAAATCTAATTACAGGAGTCTTGGTTCCCTATTAACTAGTATTAATTAAGCAGTTTCCATTACTATGATCATCATTTCCTTCCTCCCCCTCACCTTTCAGTATCCCCTCCTGATTCCTCTCCATTTCCTCTTCCCCTAGTGTCCACTTCTAGTCGTTCTACCTTTTCTTCCCCCTATCCATCTGTGCTGCACGGGCAAAACAGAAAACAGTTGCTTTTGTAAATTGTGACTAAAATGCCTTTCTGCTGATGCAGCAGGTCAGAACAAAAATGAGAGCGTTTGATGTTGTTCAGGTAAGGGGTGAGGTGGGGAGGGGGGAATGTAGCAATCATAACAAAAAGGTTTGCCACCGTACCTGGTAATGGACTGCAAATGAATGGAATTGGTTTGGGGTTGGTAGTCCCTCTGCCCATTAACTGCACGATGATCGCCTGGATATGTGGTGGACATTGAATTCAGGAGCCCCCCCCCCCCCCCCACCTCTTGTATGGGTGACCTCCCTTTTCCCTCCATCCTTTTTCCTGACTGACTCAGCCTAAATGCAGGATATGAAGGGAATTTAGTATATGTTTCATTATCATGCCTTTGGAGGGAGTAACAGTTAATGGTTTATAGGATAATTAGCAGTCTGAGGACACTTGGTGGTGTTCAAGGGGATGGTTGATGGAATAATAATTTGTGTGTGCCTGTATGTGTAGGTTATGAATAGGTGAGGTCATGACAATCTATCTTCTGTTGATCCATAGTGCAGACCTCCCAACATTTGGTTTTACAAATTCATAATTTTGATGTCCAAAATTCAGAACTTTACATCAGAATCCATAATATGGCGCATAATGCAACTTTACTTTTCAGCAAAAAAAAAGTATGCACGCCAAATGTGCATACGCGTTGCGCTTCATTCATGTGTGAAAAACTACTATTATTTCCAACAGTCTACAGTTCTTTGACTACATGTATAATGTCAGGCCTATCATAAGTATATTCTGCTATTCATAGAAAGGTTATTGTACAGAGATACTTTTTGCAACACAAAGAAAAATTGAATGTTTTTTTTTCTATTTTGCTTTTTCCTTACACATCCCAATTCTCTTGGTATTGAATAAAAGAACAACGGTTATAAAATGTATGACTAAGCTATGAAGTTGATATATGTGACTCGACCAAGCATACTGAAGTACTTGTTGAAGTACTTGAGTATGCACATTAATTGATAATCAGCCCAAAAAGGTGGTAATTGGCTTTTCTGCTGTGTTTTATATTTTAACCCTGTCTTAATTAATTAATTAATTAATATAGTTATATAATCTTGCACTTAAATTTAATATTTATTCTTTACAGTTCCACCACTGATTTTCTGGCACTCTTGGTTCCAGAGCTTTCCTGGTTTATCCAGCTGGCCAAGGAAGTCGGCTATGGGGATATGTAAGAAAATAACTGCAGATGCTGGTACAAATCGAAGGTATTTATTCACAAAATGCTAGAGTAACTTAGCAGGTCAGGCAGCATCTCAGGAGAGAAGGAATGGGTGACGTTTCTGGTCGAGACCCTTCTTCAGACTGATGTCAGGGGGGCGGGACCAAGGAAGGATATAGGAGAAGGCAGGAAGACAGTGGGAGATCTGGGAAGGGGAGGGGAAGAGAGGGACAGAGGAACTATCTAAAGTTGGAGAAGTCAATGTTCATACCGCTGGGCTGTAAGCTGCCCAGGCGAAAGATGAGGTGCTGTTCCTCCAATATCCGGTGGGCCTCACTATGGCACTGGAGGAGGCCCATGACAGAAAGGTCAGACTGGGAGTGGGAGGGGGAGTTGAAGTGCTCAGCCACCGGGAGATCAGGTTGGTTAAGGCGGACTGAGCGAAGGTGTTGAGCTAAGCGATCGCCAAGCCTGAGTTTGGTTTCGCCAATGTAAAGAAGTTGACATCTAGAGCAGCGGATGCAATAGATGAGATTGGAGGAGGTGCAGGTGAACCTCTGTCTCATCTGGAAAGACTGTTTGGGTCCTTGGGTGGAGTTGAGGGGGGAGGTAAAGGGATAGGTGTTGCATCTCCTGCGGTTGCAGGGGAAAGTGCCCGGGGATGGGGTGGTTTGGGTAGGAAGGGACGAGTGGACCAGGGAGTTACGGAAGGAACGGTCTCTGTGGAACGCAGAAAGGGGAGGGGATGGGAAGATGTGGCCAGTGGTGGGGTCCCGTTGTAGATGACGGAAATGTTGGCGGATGATTTGTTGGATCCGCTGGCTGGTGGGGTGGAAGGTGAGAACGAGGGGGATTCTGTCCTTGTTACGAATGGGGGGAGGGGGAGCAAGTGCAGAGCTGCGGGATGTAGAATAGATCCTAGTGAGAACCTCATCTATAATGGAAGAGGGGAAGCCCCGTTTCCTGAAGAATGAGGACATCTCTGATGCCCTAGTGTGAAACACCTCATCCCGGGCGTAGATGCGGCGTAGACGGGGGAATTGGGAGTAGGGGATAGACTTTTTGCAGGAGATAGGGTGGGAAGAAGTATAGTCCAGATAGCTGTGTGAGTTAGTGGGTTTATAGTAGATGTCAGTCACTAGTCTGTCTCCTGTGATGGAGATGGTGAGGTCCAGAAACGGGAAGGAGATGTGGGAGATAGTCCAGGTATATTTAATGGCAGGATGGAAATTGGAAGTGAAGTGTATGAAGTCAGTGAGTTCTGCATGGGTGCAAGAGGTAGCACCAATGCAGTCGTCGATGTAGCGGAGGTAGAGTTCGGGGATGGGGCCAGTGTATGTCCGGAACAGGGATTGTTCGACGTACCTGGGCTGGAGTTCCAGAGCCCCAGCCGCAGGTTGCAAATTCAACCCACCGATCGCCCACGGAAGTCCCGAGGAGGTCGAGATTGGCTGCCTTGCTCAGCCTAGGTACCACATTTTCGGGGATTTCCAGGGCGCAGGGGATTTCTCGCGGAACCCCTAGCGACCTCTAGTGGCCGAATTGACAAATTGGCCATGGAAGTCCCGGAGGTCGAAATAGGCTGCTTTGCCCAGCCTGGGTGCCACATTTACGGGGAGAATTCCAGGGCGCGGCGGATTTCTCGTGGAACCCCTAGCGACCTCTAGTGGCCGAATTGACAAATTGGCCATGGAAGTCCCGGAGGTCGAAATAGGCTGCTTTGCCCAGCCTGGGTGCCACATTTACGGGGAGAATTCTAGGGCGCGGCGGATTTCTCGTGGAACCCCTAGCAACCTCTAGCGGCCAAATTGACAAAATTACAATTACCGACTGTTTAACGGAAAAATCTGAGGCAAAATCGGAATGGCGGAAATGAAATAAGAAAGTGGAAACTTTCCGCCAAATTCGGAAGGGTTGGGAGGGATGATAATGCCAGGCATTATTGCTCCTGGCTAACATCACTCATGCCTGTCCTCTCTTGGTCTCTTTGAATGATTCCTCTGGTAAGCTTCCTAGTTCCCCCAAGCCATAGGAGTTCACTCCAGCCTTCAATTTGTGCACCAGGATCTCCATATCACACAGGCTGATATAAGGCACTCACTCCCTTTCCTCTGATGCCTCTTTCTCTTCAGCGGCAGCCATAATGTCACTGACCAGTTTGCACTTACACCTTTCATAATTTTTTGCCTTTTGTGTTTCAGTGTCAATCCTTGCTTATAACAAACATGTCTTTTGTTTGTGAGGATCAGATTAGTTTAGTTTAGTTTAGTTTAGTTTACAGATACAGCGTGGAAACAGGCCTTTTGGCCCACTGTGTCCGTGCCGACCAACGAGCACCTGTATACTAGTTCTATCGTACATGCTAGGGGCAATTTACAAAAGCTACTTAACCTACAAACCAGCGTGTGGGAGGAAACCGGAGCACCCGGTGAAAACCCACGCGGTCACAGGGAGAACGTACTAACTCCGTTCAGACAGCAACCGTAGTAAGGATCCAACACGCGTCTTTGGCGCTGTAAGGCAGGAACTCTACTGCTGTACCACCAATAAGATTGATGGGTGGATTTGCCCACAGATTAGATATGACTCTCCTCAACATTTTACAGCCAGAAAATAAATGTCCACATTCCTGAAAGAAATCTGGCTGCAGATAAAGAATTTAACAGTCTGTGCAAATTCTAATTAGAGTTGCTTTGACCTGCCTCGGTGATAAAATTGACATGGCCAGGTGGTGTGAAGTACCAATTTTACTCTTGAACAGCATCAAGCACACTACCCTCCTGAAGCATGACAGAGATTTTAAAAGTTATTGAGACAATGTGACATACTAATCAGAAATCAGGTAAAATGTTTTCAAGTTCCACGAATTGCACTTATTAATGATGAATAAACAGAGATAAAATCAATTAAAAAAATTGGCCATGAAAACACTAACACTTCTGTTACAAAACAGGTGATACTGTCGTTCTGACATGGATAAGTGTCAGGTATAAATGGATGAAAACTGTCAAGCTACTAGTTGAATATAGAAGTAGTAGGGCAGGTACACTGATAGAAAAGTGTAGGGCCTAACATGGGTGTAGGAGCCATTTATGTTTAGGCTAGCTACTGTTGGCATATTATATTATTTTGTCTAGATATATCTTGCCATATTATTTTGGACACTGGGGGGCAGTCGTTAGATAAACAGGGTGGTATATATGGTCAGATTCAGGGAGGGAGAGTATACAGACCTGGGACCAGACCTGGACAGACCATCGACTGGAAAGACCTGAGACCAGGGACAGAGCAGCCAGCTAGGACTTGTATGTGAAATATGTATAGCCCGGTATGTTCATCTCATTTGTACAACTACTTCAATAAAAAACTAATTAAACTGGAAAAACGACTGGAAGATCTGTTCTGTTGGGTTTGCATGTGTTCACTCCGACTCCCTGTGTAGTAATGGCAATTAGAAAAGGATTGATTGGAAAAGTCTGGAAGTTGCCATTACAATGGGCCTTATGTAGTCATGGTATCAGCGTAAAATAGGCATCAGTTGGCATGGACAAGATGGGTTGGAAAGGATTGCTTCTGTGCTGTACACTTCCAGAATGTGTGAAATAGAATAGTTCTACAAAATGTTGAGTCTCGTTGAGAAACTGGAACATAGCAGCTTCTACGGTTCAGGCAGTGCCTAGACAGAAACAAAGCTAATAGTTCTCAAAAACATGAAGTTTTTATTTTTATTTTTAAAGACACTGCAAGGAAATAGGCCCTTTGGCCCACCTAGTCCATGCCTACTATCAATCACCTCGGTTCTACACACTCCCTACACACTAAGGGCAAATTACAGAAGCCAATTAACCTACAAACCCACATATCTTTGGGATGTGGAAGGAAACTGGAGCACCCGGCAGAAACCCATGCAGTCACAGGGAGAACTTACAAACTCAACACAGACAGCACCTCAGTAAGGATTGTACCTGGGTCTCTGACACTGAGGCAGCAGCTCCGCCAGCTACACTACTGTGCCACCCTATCTTTGATTTTGTACAGAAATTGTAGAGAATCGTTTAAAATTGTTATCGGGAAATTCTTCACAAGAACCATTTTGCAGGTACAATCTGGATACAACCTGAAAATTTGTATGTATAGCCTGGGCAGGAATTCCTCTTTAGAACCACAAATGTAGCTGGAGAAGTGGATCGCAGATTTCCAAAAAGCACTGCCTTCTGAAATGATTTATTTAATGGCTTTCACAAAAAGAAGTGGATGTTGCTGGATTTGTATTTCACATTAGCACCCTATTTTGTGGTTAGTTTCATAGCAGTTCCTACCCTATCAGAGTTGCGCAGGAAAGGAGGGAAGGCATTAGGCAGATTGGACAACATTCCTGATACATTCCCATTTCCTGGCATCTTACACGGTGCAAGAATAGAAGCATCTTCATAGGCAAGATGGTATGTTGTATTGAAAAACATTATCTCTGCCACATCACTTTAACCAATTTTTTTTATAGAGATTCATAATGGATCAAACTTAATAACAAAAGCTGGCACTGGTACAAAACCTTTGGGAATATTCCATGCTCTTCTTAGCCAATCCCTCACATTCAAAGAGGACCTAGTTACACCCTCCCTCAGTGAATTCTAGTGTTACTAAAAAGCCATTGCATACAAAGGGGGACCCAGAGTTGGGGGGCGCCAAGAACTAACCGTGTCCTGGCCACAAAGGGGGACCCAGTGTGGGGGGGGGGGGGCTGCCGAGAACAAAGAGGAACCCGGCGGGGGGGTTGCCGAGAACTAAGGGGGACCTGGTGGGGGGGAAAGAGGAAGGGTTGAGTACTTTTTGTAATTATGTTGGTGCCTTTTGGGACGACTCTTTGTGTACTTTGCATGTGAAAATGAAAACATTTCACTGCACCTAGCTAGGTACAAGTGACAATAGAGTATCATCATCATTAATGCCAGACCCATTGACTCTGCCATAGCTGTCTGGAGCAACTTCACTTTTAACTGTAGGTGATTCAAAATTTATGCTGAAGTAAAATGACAAAAGAAAGCAGATTCAATTGGTGTTAATTGAATTTAACATTGCCCTGGGATTTCACTAAACTCACCATGAAGGTTTTCCTTCCATCCTGTAAAGTGGAATGCTTCCCTGGGCAGCACAGTGGCACAGCGGTAGAGCTGCTGCTTTACAGCGCCAGACACCTGCGTTCGGGTGCCGTCTGTATGGAGTTTGTACGTTCTCCCTGTAATTGTGGGTTTTCTCCGGGTGCTCTGGTTTCCTCCCACGTTCTAAAGATGTGCAGGTTTGTAGGTTAATTGGCTTCAGTAAATTGTAAATTGTCCCTTGTGTGTCGGATAGAACGTGTATGGGTGATCATTGGTCAGCGTGGACTCGAAGGACCTGTTTCCACTCTGTATCTCTAGACTAAATAAACTTAAATTTAATGAATATGATGTTACTGGGACTGGAGGGCTTGAGATATCAAGAGAGGCAGAATAGGCTGGGACTTTTTTTCTCTGGAGCTTAGAAAGCTGATCTAATCATAATCATACTTTATTAGCCAAGTATGTTTTGGAACATGCGAGGAATTTGATTTGCCATACGGTCATACCAATAAAAAGCAACAAGACACACAAAATACATTTTAACATAAACATAAACCACAGTGACTCCTCCACATTTCTCACTGTGATGGAAGGCGGAAAAAGAAGTTCAATCTCTTCTTTTCTTTGTTCTCCTGCGGTCAAGGGCCTCGAACCTTCCATTGTCGGGGCGATTTTGGCTCCCGCAGTCGGCGGTCGGGCCCTCCGCGTCGAGACGATCAAGCTCCTGCATCGGGGGGATCTCAGCTCCCCCGGGCCAGGCAATTGGACCCCGGGTTGGGGCTAGTCGAACCGCCTGTGATTTTGGAGTTTCCTGACATCGATCTCTACCCGAGACTGCGAGCTCCTCGATCGTGAAATCCAAAGGTCGCGGTTGGAGTGTCGATCTCAGGCAAGGGATCGCAGGCTCCGATGGTAAGTCCACAGAGCCACGGTGGGGCTCAAAGTCAGTCTCGAGCAAGGCCTCCAGCTCCATTATGTTAGGCGTCAGAGCGACCGGAGATATGATCTGGAAAAAAATCGCATTTATGGCAAGGTAAGAGATTGAAAAAAAGTTTCCCCCCACCCCCTCCCCCACACCCCACATAAAACAAACCAGAGAACATTAACACAAACTTTTTAAAACACACTAAAAATAACAAAAAAGATAAAAGGACAGACCGTTGGCGAGGCTATGTCCTTATAGAGATATATAAAATCAGATGGGGCTTAAATAAGCAGGATGGTCACAGTCATTTAACCAGAGTAGGGGAGTCTAAAACTAGAGATGATAGATTTAAGATGAGAGGGGCTACCTTTTTCACAAAGAGGATGCTCGGAATAAGCTGGCATGTTTTTTTACATGAATTTCTAATCTTTTTGAACATTGACTAACAAAATACCTGGTAAGACGAGGCCAAAGTTGCATGTTTTACAAAGCAATTTTATTTCACAGTAGTTGAAGATGTAGAGCATGCACTGCGCTCACTCTATTTGATTAGTATAAAAAGTCTTCATATAATAATGCAACATAATGAAAACATTATGATTCCTCCTCATCCATGAGTCATGTTTCATTTATGAAACAAATTAACTTCTAATAGTTTATTCCTCAAGTCTAACTTCCTAAGTCAGCCAAAATGTTTGCTTGCAGTTTACTTTGCTTCCTCTCTTTTTCTTACGTTATCTCCCTCTGCTCCCAACCCAAGGGCAGGATCTGTGCAAGGCAACCACTGAAAAGTGTCCAGATCTGAGGTGTGAGATGATAATTAAATGTCAAGATAGGCTAATAAATTGTCCCATTCCTTCTCTCCCGAGATGCTGCCTGACCTGCTGAGTTACTCCAGCATTTTGTGAATAAATCGATTTGTACCAGCATCTGCAGTAATTTTCTTATACAAATTGTTCTGTGTTTGCAGACTTCAGCAAAACAACAATGATGATGAGCAAATCGCATATTAATTGTTTTGATCCATGCTTTTTAAAAAGACTTTTGCACTTCTTGATTTAAATTTCAAATATTTAATTGTAACTCACTTTCAACTATTCTCCCAAGGAAAGTGGTCTAAAACAGACCTTTCATGACATCTCTGCAGTCGTGTGATCCTTACTCGTGGATAGCGGTCTCACAATCATTTATTGTGACATTTTTTGGTAAATGTGCTGTGCATATGTGAATACTTGATGAAATAAATACTTCTGCACCGCTAATGGCAACCTTTCACAAACAAAAATAGCAGTGGAATTATTTAGTAGAGAATCAAGTTAGTTTACAGCACAAAGAGGTAATTGGCTCATCTGTTATGTGCTGATTCTTTGGTCCTATATATTCTTCCCGGTATCAAATATTTATCTATTTTCCCTCAGAAAGAAGCAAAGCTTACCTCAACCATTTCCTATAACAAGACATTCCCTGCAACAGACATTTTTTTCATAACCTCTATCTGTATTCTCGTCATGACAACTGAAGACCCTTCATCAACAACTTCCCAACCTGTGAAAAATAAAGTATTCCATTGCTCATTCTGTCAAAGTCCTTAATACATTTTAAAATTTCCATTCAATCCCTTGTTAACCTTCTCTTCTCTCAAGGAGATATTTAAAATATCTGAACTCTCTTTTCAGAACTACAATCTTGTTCCCAGGCTTCATCTTGGTGAATCTGGTTTATATACTGTCTATGACCTTAATCTCCTTTCTAATATAAGAAGTCCAAAATTGCACAATACGGTCTGGTTTCCTCTGCACATCCATCATTACTTCTTTACTCTTTTACTCCTTGCCCATATCTGTTAAGTCCAAAATATCACTGGTCTTATTCTAAAGCTCTATCGACCCACACATTGAGGAAAACCTGCTACATGCTGAGATTTACAGCAAACTCATGATCTCAGACATTGTAATGAAATGAGATTAGAAAATCAAGCAATGAAAACAGCAATTTGATTGAGTGAAATGAACAGAAATCAGTTGTCATATCAATATTGCAAGAAATGAAATGTAATATTGTCCATCAAAGCTCGACTGTGCTTTGGGAAAGGCGAAAGTGTCATTCATGGTACCGAATAATACTTTTTTTATTACTAAATCTAAGTCTCAAGAACCAAGGAAACTGTTACAAATTTTTGCTGCATTGCTGAAAGTTTGGACTTAAATTTCACAGAAAATGACTTATACTGGCAATTCCAGCATTTCGTGCCCAATTCTAATTAATTACCCTGGTGATTATTCTGCAAGATGTGGTGGATAGAACATTGAACATCGAACTGTCCAGCACAGGAACTATGCTCCATGATGTCAATGCCAAACATGATGCCAAATAAACCAAGTCCTTCCTGTTTGCACATGATCCATATCCCTCCATTCCCTGCCTATCTAGTAGCCTCTTAAATGCCACTATCATATCTGCTTCTATCACCACTCCTCACAGTGTTCCAGGCACCCACCATTCTCAGTATAAAAAACCTACCCCACACATCTTTAAGCTTTCCCCTCTGATCTTAAAGCTTTGCCCTCTCATATTTGACTCCTAATTAAGCAACACTGATTCTAAAATTCACATTATTGTTTTCAAATATAGTTTCCATAGTTGTGCCTGTCCCTATTTCTATAATCTTCTCCAGCACTACAGCTGTCCAAGATAGTCTGATCTCTTTGTTCATCCTCCATGTTAATCTCTATCATTGCCGCCAGACACAAAATTCTGGAATTCAGTTCTTAAATCTCAACCCCATCTCATTCCTCCTTTAAGATGTTCTTTACAACCCAATTTTTGATAAGCCTATAGTGCCATTCATTATGTGGTTCAGAGCCACCCTTTACTTGTTTGCTACTACTCTTGTGAAATGTCTTGGGATTCATCTGCTATTTTACATTGGCACTATATAAATGAATACTGTTATTGCTTTAGATACACACAAAAAGCTGGAGTAACTCAGCGGGTCAGTCAGCATCTGTGGAGAAAAATAATAGGTGACATTTTGGGTCAAGACCCTTCTTCAGACTGAGAGTCATGGGAAAGGGAAACAAGAGATAAAGATGGTGACATAGAGAGATATAGAACAAATGAATGAAAGATATGCCAAAAAGAAACAATGATAAAGGAAACAGGCCATTGTTAGCTGTGGGCTTGGTGAAAATGAGTTAGACAATGAAATTCAACAAGACGACTTTGAAGTTCGTACGACTTGGGTTGGGGAGGGATGGAGAGAGAGTTGGGTGGAAGGGTTACTTGAAATTAGAGAAATCAAAATACATACCACTGGATTGTAAGCTGCTAAAGCAAAATATGTGGTGTTCCTCCAATTTGCATTTGACCTCACTCTGACAATGGAGGCGGCCAGGACAGAAAGGTCAGTGTGGGAATGGGAAGGGGAATTAATTGTTGTTATTGCTATTTAAGAAGTGACTGCTTTATCAGAATCGGAATATTTAGAATAAAATAAAGTATACAGGAAATGATGTGGAGCCAATTTGACTTGGCATGACATCAGAATGATACTAATGATGAGTCAACAGTTTTGATGAACAATTATTAACTTGACATGTTAACTTTGTTCTTATCTTCACAGATGCTGCCTGACCTGTGGAGTATTGTTAGCATTTTTAGTTTTATTGCATGATCAGCCATGATCACATTGAATGGCAGTGCTGGCTCAAAGGGCCGAATGGCCTCCTCCTGCACCTATTGTCTATTGTCTATTGCCAATTTCCAGAATCTGCTGTACTCTTTTTTTGGAAGTGAAATTTATTGGTAAATTTTTGTAGGCATTCCTAATGAAAGGTGACTTCCTCATAATTTTCAAAGAGGATTACCTCTTACCTTTCATATAAATCTTAAAGGTACTCAAATCTGTAGTGTTCATTAGCGGCTGCAACAAAGTACTTATAATATAAAATCCACTGCAACGTATTTTTTAAGTTAGCAAAGCCTTACAGCAATTTACGTAATGGTGTATGATGTAAAAAGCAATGTGTTTCTACTTTCAGTCATTGCCAACTTTCTTTGACAACTGAGAAGCAGCTTCTATATCTACACAGGCCAGAAGAGGTATTGAATTTTTTTTCAAAAAAGAAATAGGCTGAAAAGGAGTTGGTGAAAGCTCACTGTCGCCTTGCTAAATCACGATCGAAGTAAAATGTGCAAACTAATTAGCCTTCGAGGTTCACAGGAGGAAAAAGTAACAAACAGTTTTTGTTTGTAAGGCACTGGGACCAGTAATTCACTCTTGCGTCCAAGTTGGCTGTCTCACTATGAGAACTAGCCAATTGCATAATGGGAGAAATAAATAAGATGTACTGCTCAATATAACAGTCGTTAGATCATGTGGGCAGAACCAATTTAAACCCCCAGATTTCATCCAAAGATGTTTTTTTAAGTACCCAGCACTACAATGTAATTTGTAGGAAGAAACTGCAGATACTGGTTTGCACCAAAATTCACAAAATGCCAGGGTAACTCAGCGGGACTGGCAGCATCTCTGGAGAGATAGATTGGGCAATGGCAAGGCCGTCAGCATGATCAGTCTCACCCCTCACTCCCTCTTCTTCCCTCTCCCATCAGGCAAGCGTTAGAGAAGTTTGAAAATACATAAATACATTTGTAAAGCGTATTTGAGCACTTGGAAAATCGCTATATAAAATAAATGTTTATTATTATTATTATTATTATTATACTTCCAGGTTCAAGAACAGTTTCTTCTCAGCAGTTATCTGGTATCTGAATAGGCCTCATGGCAGCTAGAGTGTGGCCCTGGCCTCCCATCTATCTCATTGGAGACCTTTGAACTATCTTTAATCAGACTTTATCAGACTTCAATGTTATATCTTGCACTAAATGTTGTCCCCTTTATTCATCATCTGTGCACTGTGGATGGCTTGATTGTACAGCTACACGAAGGGCAATTATCCAATTTCTTGAAGTCTGCTAAGTGACACAGATACAATCATTTATATGATCTACAATGCGTAAGATAGTTGTAATGCATGACTTACACAAAATGAACACCTAGGATGTGTGTTCAATTTTGAGGCACACACACTTTCTTGGACTGAGCACGACACATTGCATTCCCACACACCGAACCAAAAGAAAGTTACTTGCACAGTACCTTTGATGGAGGCACTTGTTGCTATAGCACAGGTGGAATTTGGGTTCACACAACATTCAAACATTTTGGAGAGGAAAGGAAAATTAACACGATGCATTTGCTTGCTGGACGAATTGCCCGATGGTTGTTATTTTGAGGAGAGGGTAATGGCACCTTTGACGAGGAAGATCAGTGTACTTGAGAAAATAATTCACATTGTTAACTGATATGGCAGTCAAGAAGACAAACTGGGTGGTTAGGAGTTTAGTGTGAATGGTATAGAATGGAAAATGCACAAAGCAGAAGGGAAATAAGAGAAAAAACTAGGGAAAGATGGGATTTCAGATCAAGGGTGGAAACATGATTTTTTAAGAAAGATAGAAAATTAAAGCGCTGAATAGATCCTTGCAGTCATAACAAAAAAGAAGAAACAAAGTTCGTGAGCTCCTTGCACATTATTGTAGTTGTGGATATAAGAGACAAAGCTAGAAGTTTAAGGAAATTGTTTTTTATTAATGGAAAGAAGATAAGCGGACTATGCTTTCCATATGTTCTTCCATAGTAGTCAATTTTGACAGGTGAGACAGAGGCCTGACCTTGTCGAATACTGGTTAAGCCAGTATTGGGAGACATCGCTAAACCTGTTGTTAACCAGAAAACATATAACATGGAAAACACAGTAACAGGCCCTTCAGCCCATCAATCCAGGAAATATTCTGGTAATACAAGGAACTCCAGATGTTGGAATCTTGCTTAGAACACGAAGTGCTGGAGTAACTCAGTGGGGCAGGCAGCATCTTTGGAGGATATGGATAGGCGATGTTTCAGGTCGGGATCTCTTCAGCTTCCTTTCCAGCTTCCACATCCTTCCTATAGTGTGGTAATGAAAACTGCACACAATACCCCAAATGTGGCCAAAAGAAAATGTTATACAGTTGCAACATGACTTCCATGACAGATGAAGGCAAACATTCAAGTATGTTCCCCTTGTAATTGGATTTTGCTTAAAAATATTGACTAGGCAGCTATCTCTAGACATCATC